>NC_138339.1:118926549-119534049 GCF_046562875.1 Panthera onca
AATCTTAGGCATATATCTGGCTTTCTTTATTGGCTAGCCATTGTGGATGTGCAAAACAGTGTGCCAGGAAAGAAGCCTGGAGTTGCATTTTATGTAATCAATGCCAGAAGTTATTGCCCAGCCCCACTGCACAAGGGCTGTTTCAACCTTGAACATGGCCTTTTGTCTGAACGTATCACCATATGTTCCCAAATTGCTGTGCAAAGACTGATTGTTCCACAGTCTCCTATTAATATTTTGCCTGGGCATAAGGTTTGCTTTTATTTATCTAAAATGTTCCAAATTGCCAAGTGATTTTTAAAGTAATTGTTAAATTTTGCAAGTAGAACCTGCTATTCTATGACTCAATTGCACAGTGGAAATATGTGAAAACATCATGATCTGACTTACAATGGCATGGTAAGATACAAAGGACAACTGTCACTTTTCAGCTGAAGGGGTTGAGATTGAAACCCAAGAAGAAAACTTCAAATGTATTTTTCCCCTTCTTTCCCTTGCCCTGCTATTCATACTCAGCTCATTAGTCTTGAAATAAAAAATAGAATGATCTTTTAGGGAATTTAAATCACTGAAACAATACTCATTCCAGAGTTTCTGGAAAGGGTAGCATATGTCCCTAGTAAACCTTTAATATTAATGGCCCCAATTCTTTTTTTTGTTTTCTTCAAGGACAAAACCAGTGTGACTCCAGAACTCAAAGGGTAAGAAGGGACCAAACTGGAGAGGAAGACTTCACTCCCTTCCCATCCACACCAACCAGCCTGTCACACTTCATGCTATTCTTTTCCAAAAAGTAGCACCCAATCATCTATGACAAATGTGATCTAGGAAAATCACAGAACATCATACTATGAGAAACAACAACCGAGGAAAGATAGCATGAGTGTGCATGTTCTCTTTCTCTTTCTCTTAGTCTCTCTCTCTCTCTCAGTCACATACAATTCAATTTCACAACATCCTTTTGGCAAAATATGAGATCAGGGCACAAATTAGACCTCAAAATGTCACCACCTTGAATCCTGCATTTTTCTTTCGTAGTGCTGAAAATACTGTTTCCTTATTGGTCTCCATCTGTAGACTGTCCTCAGGGAACAGAAACTTTATCTTGTTATTACATTTCTAGTGCCTCCTGGTGACAGAAAGTCATAGTGATTAAAAACATAAAAGCTGGAATCAGATACGCTTGGATATGAGCCCTGGCTATATTGCTTAATAGCTGTGTGATTGCAATTTTCCACATTTGCGACAGGGGAAAATAATAGTGCATAACTCTTCAGGGTGCTATGACGATCAAATGACATTTTACATATAAAATGTGTAGCTCTGCACCTGACTCATAGCTATTGCTCAATTAGAGGTTAGCCATGATGATGATGAGAATGAGGATAATGATGATGAGCTACTTTGGCACATAAACGGTTTGGTGAATGCTACCGGATATTTTTATATTTCTCTATCCTAAAGAAGATGCGGACTCAGCCTATGTATAAACCGAGACTTAGAGATTTTTACTCTATGACCCAAGATATGACATGTAGTAAGTGACAGAGCTTCAATTTATACCAACATCTGTCTGACTTTGCAGGCTGTGTTCCTGAATGATCCGTCATATTGACACCATGGCCCCATGCATGCTGGGAAAATCAGCTTATCTCTCATAATATGAGGAATAGCCCTCTTTTCAGATCCTTGTCTCATATCCTGGCACCTGTGCTTCCAGTAAGCCTCTTTTACTGCTCAATGCTAACCTCTGTTTCCCCAGCTACAAAATGGGCATCGTGAGAACACTAATAACTGTTCTGTAGGATTAAGAGGATTAAATACGCTAGTAAGCCTCAAGTATTCGACCTTGCCTGTCATATGGTAACCAAGTACAATATGCACTAATTTATATTTATTAGTGTTACATTATCATTATTGTTACTTAAAGCATATAATGAGTAATAGAGATCTACCTGGAGGTGACTTAAGCAAATAGTGACAGTTTTTCCTCAAGTAATAACAGGCCTGGATATAGGTGGCTTCTGTCCTTGGTTCTGTGACCTAATGATATCCACAAAGACCAAAGGTCTTTCTTTTCAACCCACTATGCTCAGCATGCTGCTTTTTCATTCTCCTAGCCTTAGGATAGTTGTTAGAGATCCAAGATTCACACTCACATTCAATTCAGGAAGAATGGAGAGGAAGGGGCCAGAGAGATAGTATAAGAGATGAGTGTCCCTTTCATCAGAGAAGCTAGCTTTTTCTCAAAGCCCATTCTTTCAGTGCCACAAGACATCCACTTATGTTTCTTGGACAAAACTGCATCACATGGCCTCTAAGGTAGGCTAGGAGGGTTTTTAGTTTTTGAAGTTCTATACTGGAGATGGCTAAGAGAAAGGGATTTTGCAAGAGATGCATTGGGCGACAAAACCTGCGTGCTGTATTCACACAGGGAAATTCACAAATGCTGAAATATGAACTTGATGGTCAAATTGTCATCATCAATGTTCATTCAACACCAAATTTTAACAAAAGTAAATTCTTATTACTTGTAAATAGAGATATCTTGAACAACCAACATTGTAGAGTGGATAGAAAATACTTTGGATTAAGATGCATGAGAAAAATTAACTACACCAGTATTCAATGTATTTGTCTGCACTGTGCTTCTTTACTGACAAGTTATTGGCTCTAATATGCTAGAATATGTGTAAATGAACTGTTGATCAAGGAATTGTCACAAATGGCTCTAAGTCCTTGGGGACAGGCCAATCTGGCTCTGAGTTGTGGCTTGGCCACTTTCCAACTGTATGACTTTTCACAAGTCACTGTTTAGCTTTTTTCCTCACAAGTAAAGTAAGAATAATCATTGCTCTCCTACTAGGTGTTCAAGAGGATTAAAATGTAGATGAATATGTATATGTAGAAAAAGTCTTCACGATGCCTGGCGTGGAGAAGATCCTTCATACATCTCAGTGCCCATCACATTTCCTCAGAAAAATCAGCAGAAATTTGGGTCAGAAGTCTATATTTAACTATTATTCTAAATTTCTCTGTTGTGTCTATGACTGTTTTTTTCACTTTTCCTTTGTTACTGCCTGAGGGTATATCCCTTTCAAACAAGCAGGAAGGGTCCCCCCAGGTGGGTATTATATTTCTACCAAAAGAGACAATGGGTAACAAAGACTCTAAGGTCACAATACCTGGATTCAAACCCTGGTACTATTTTTTACTTATAGGGTGACCTTGGTCAAATTATGTATCTGTACCTGAGTTCCTCATTTGTTACAAAGGATTTAAAAAGTACTTGTCTCGTAAGAATTTTTAGAGTGGTAGACAACTCTGTAAATTGTTAATTTTAGATGTCAACTTGGGGGTTGTTTTGGGATGAGATTAACACTTATATTGGTGAACTCTGGATAAAGCAGATGGCCTTCCATAACATAGGTGGGACTTATCCAATCATTTGAAGGCCTAAATAAAAAACAAAAAACAAAAAACAAAAAGAGACTAACCTCCCAAGCAAAAGAAATTCTCCAGAAGACTGTTTTCAGACTTCATCTGCACCACCAACCCTCCTGGCTCTCTAGCACACTAGCCCCCTAAACTGCTGATTTTGAACCTGTCAACCTCCATAATGTTTCATGAGCCAATTTTAACTAGCTGATCAATCGATTCTATTAGTTCTGTTTTTCTGGATAACCTTGACTAATATAAGACCCTAAGGAGGTGGATTCCCATGACCTAATATCCTTGCCTTTGTGTAATCCACTCCTCTTAAGTATGAGCAACTCCTGTGATCTGCTTCTAACCCATATAATTTTTCAAAACCAGTGGAGTATCACCCTCCCAACTGTATTATGTATAAGTCAAAGGTGAGATTTTTCAGATGCAATTCAGGTCTTTTTTTTTTTTTTAATTTTTTTTTTTTTAACGTTTATTTATTTTTGAGACAGAGAGAGACAGAGGATGAACAGGGGAGGGGCAGAGAGAGAGGGAGACAGAATCTGAAACAGGCTCCAGGCTCTGAGCTGTCAGCACAGAGCCCGACGCGGGGCTCGAACTCACGGACCGTGAGATCATGACCTGAGCCGAAGTCGGACGCTTAACCGACCGAGCCACCCAGGCGCCCCATCAGGTCCCTTTTTTTAGTCAAGTTTGAGTTAATGAAAAGCAATTACCGTGGGTTGACCAAACATAATCAAGTGAGCCCTTAAGAGAAAAGGCCTAGGCATTCCAACAAGTTAAGACTAGAAGCAGTAATATGTCTCTTTCTCTCTTGTATCTCTAGCTTTGAAGAAGCAAGCTACTATCAATTCTACAGCCTGAAGGGAATGAAATCTGCCAACAACTTGGCAGCTTAGGGAGCTTCAACAAAGATTCTTCCCTTTTTGAGTATTCAGATTACAATGAAATCCTGCCAACACCTTGACCTTGGCCTTGTAAGACCCTGCAGAGGCCAAGCTGTGCCTGGCCTTCTGATCCTGGAAAGTCTGAAAAGATAAGCATATGCTGTTTTAAATACTATGTTTGCTGTACTTTTTTATGCAGCAATAGAAAATTAATACACTTGCCATTATCAAAGAGAATAAACTACTAGCTTTTTTTTTTTTTTTTTTTAAATACTCCTGTGCTTTGGTTTCTACTAATTTAGTTGTTTTAATTCTGAAAAGTTTGGGTCAACACAACATACTGAGGGAAAAGGAAACAAAGAATGGAAAATGGAAGAAGTTACAATATAACCCATGTAACCAGGAATAAGGAAGGACTGTTTAGTTTCATGTATTTTTGTTTTTGCTTTGATATTAACATATTTGCATCTGTCTTAGTCCCTTTGTGTTGCTGTAACAAACTACTATAGACTAGAGAGTTTATAAGCAACAGAAATTTATTTCTGAGAGTTACGGAGACCAGGAAGTCCAGGGTCATGTCTCTAGCCTGTTCACTCTGAGGGCTGGTGAAAGCTGGCTTTCAGGCTCACAGGTGGCATCATCTTTTTGCTGTGTCCTCACATGGTGGAAGGAACAAGGGATTTATATGGAGTCTCTCTTATAAAAAGCGCTAATCCTACTCATGCTGACATCCTCATGACCTCATCACCAAATGCTCCACTTCCTAATGTCACCACACTGGGCATTTGGATTTCAACATGTGAATTTTGGCGGTGGGTGGGGGGTGTGAATTTTGGCGGTGGGGTGGGGGGGGCGGGGAGGCACAAAATTTCAAACCACAGTAGATTATGGATTCTTCTCTTTTCTCTTTGTCAATCCTTTACTACCTAATATAAGAGTCTCAATAATGCTTCACCCGTATCTCAGCATGTAAGTAACAGAATATGAGAGCAGGCTTTGAACTTGAATGGGAGAGGAATGAATGGTACTAGAGATGGACTGAGTCCATGAAACCTACATTTCCTCATTCAGGGAGAGATGTGTCTGTCTTCAATCTTTTATAAAATTGGGCGCCTGGGTGGCTCAGTCGGTTAGGCGTCCGACTTCAGCTCAGGTCACGATCTCACGGTCCATGAGTTTGAGCCCCGCGTCGGGCTCTGGGCTGATGGCTCAGAGCCCGGAGCCTGCTTCTGATTCTGTGTCTCCCTCTCTCTCTGCCCCTCCCCTGTTCATGCTCTGTCTCTCTCTGTCTCAAAAATAAATAAACGTTAAAAAAAATTAAAAAAAAAATAAATACAGTTGTATGTGGGATAATGGCACGATATTAAGCAGAAGCAGGGTGGTATTTTTATCTGGATCCTAAATATGGGTAAAAGGGGATGGGAATAGACACTGAGTTGACAAAGTGTACTGTGTCAGAATG
Organism: Panthera onca; assembly: GCF_046562875.1. Lineage (NCBI taxonomy): Eukaryota > Metazoa > Chordata > Mammalia > Carnivora > Felidae > Panthera > Panthera onca. The sequence continues at coordinate 118,932,346 of NC_138339.1, forward strand.
CATGCTGTCAACATGGCACTATCACCAGCAACCCCTTCTGAGAATAGAAAATATATTTCACAGAATCCCCTTTGCCATACAATCTCTGTTTAGAATTTTCCAGTGAAAAGAATTCATGTCTTCTTTGGAATGCAAAGTCAAAGAGAAGGTAGCCTTCTTTGGAAGGCTGTGGCAGTCAGAAGTGGTAAGCCTTCAGATCTTACAAGTTTCCCTTCACACCATGGAGCAATGCAGATTTCTTCATTATTAGTAACTTTGTTCCCCAAATCCAGTGCTTCAGGGTATGTAATGAATATTTTTCTGATCCTCCAGATGTTGTCTTCCCTACCTTCACACTCCAAACCTTTCCACATTTATAGGATTCTTAATTCACATATTAAACCCCTTAGTCCATAAAATTTGTACTGTCTTTTTTTTAGTTGATCAAGTTCAGGGTGATACAGTATGTCAAGTGTTGTAGATGCTATAGCAGTGTTAACCTACTATTTCTAAGGCTCGTATATATGGGTATATTCAATTTGCATTAAATTTGTTCTAAGAACATTCTTATTTTATGCAATAAGACACTAAACCACATACTAACAAGTGGCTTCTTTTCTCTTAGAGACCAAATAATTAAATAAACTCATGATTCAATAGAGTTCCTGACAATATTATTTTTGTACAGGACTATAATGGAATGTCATCTACAAAGAAAGCAGACACTTTGAGTGATGGCTAAAGATTTGTCAAACTGAAGTTTTTGTTCTATGATAAATCACTCTGGAATGTGAGAAAAGTTTGGGCTCATTTATTTTATTCAAGACAAGTTGACTCTATAGGAGGAGAGCTCACAGCCAGAAAGTCTATCTCCAATCGGCCAACTCTATCAGGGGCCTTGAAAAGTTCTTCTTCAGCAAGAAGGGCCTTCAGTCTTTGTCACAGATCAATGCTTCTGCCAATCATCTACAGGTAGTCTTGATGGGTTGTTATTTGGAGGGTAGAATACTGCACAATTCTATTACCATACAATAATTCAAATGAGATACACCAAGGGTATGGGAAGAAAACATGAGGTATCTTTCTATCTTGCTTAGGGTCTTATTTACTTATTTGTTTTTGTAATCGGTAACGTTACTATTGCCACTTGTTAATAATGCTACTAGGAAATGAAGGTATTCTGTTTCTGAGTACCCCAACCAGAAAAGGAAATCTAAATTTTAATGCCATGGTGGGATTTTCATGGGTTTAAAAAATGAAAAGATATTCTTCATCCTAAAAAATATATATATTAGTGAGCAGATCATGTTCACTGAGCTTAGTGGTAGATAACATTATTTTTTGCCCCTGCCTCACAAGGTAGATAGGATCCCAATGCTCATACTTTTGAAACAATGTAAGAAAAGGAACCTCACCACTTAAGAAAACAGCATACTTAATTTAGGAACACTAAATATTAAAACAAACTAGGTCTTAAAAACATGTTGTACATATAAAAGTGCAATAGACTTAAGTTTACAGACTGTTGAATTATCACAAAATGAGCCATCCATTCAATCACCATCCAAATCAAAACAAAATGTCAGAAGGATCTAGAAGCTTCCCTCACCTTTGTTCCCACCAACTCTGATACTGACAAACTCCCTTAAAATAACTATTACCCTGATGTCCAACACTACAGATTGATCATAAATGAAACCTTATTGTATGTGATCTTTTGTGTCTGACTTCTTTATCTGTATTAGTAGGGTTTATCCATTTTTTCCCTTTAGTTCATATTTAAATTGCCCCAAGTATTCCATTGTATAAACATATCACATATTATTTATCCACTTTAATGTTTATGGGAAAATGGTTTGTTTCTAATTTGGAGCTATTATATATAGTGTCCTTGTCCTAAACTATCATAAAATTTAGTGCCAGAATGCTGAGCATACCTAAAAATATTTTAAGTCAAGTAAAGTTGTGTTTTGCAAGGCTCAGTTCATGCAATACGAAGAGTTTCTCAGTGTCCCTCAGAAAGGCTATATATCCCTTAGAAACTCCACAAAGAAGTTTTTATTTGCTAATTGTTAGTTTCATTTTCCAATTTGTTAGCAACAATAAAAATGATCCCTATGGTCCAATTTATGGGCAATTTGTAAAATATGGCTTCACAAGGAGAGAATGAGAGAAATTATGCTGCTTTGTTCATGACAATCTCATCACTGATCACTGATCAACACAATACCCCTTTTTATTTATCCACATCTGTCCATTTCAATAATGTGGGTAAGAACCTATCAAACTACTGTCTAACATAGAAGTTACAATATTGGCAATAACTTACATCTACATGTAATTCTTACCCCAAGAAGACTGAAACCATGCCTGCTCACCTGCGCTAACAAGTTTCTGAAATCCTGTGCTCATCACCCTGATTACTTTTTCATGTAATTTCATCTATATACGGTCTCCAAAATAATGTTTTTAATGTTGTATAAAAATGTGTGTTTTTATTTCAGAACTTATATTTTCATTAAATACTATTTTCAACCATAATGTAGTAAGTGGTACTAGACCAGTCCTTTTGCTAGACATATCATAATCTGGTCAGGGTACTGGGGTGGCTAGGTCGGTTAAGCATCTGACTTCAGCTCAGGTCATGATCTTGGAGTTTGTGAGTTCGAGCCTGCGTTGGGCTCTGTGCTGACAGCTCAGAGGCTGGAGCCTGCTTCGGATTCTGGGTCTCCCTCTCTCTCTGCCCTTCTCATGCTCATGCTCTATCTCTATCTCTCAATAATAAATAAATAGTAAAAAAAATTTTAAGCTGGTCAAAATATTTAAGATAACTATTTTCAGATATTGGACAACAGCCATTCATGATAGCAATCCCTGAGAGAAAATAAATTCATAAGGTAAATTCCTCTTTTGTTCCAGCTTTCTCATCAGGGATAACTTCCTAAATGTTGCAGAGGGAGGGAGAGTGCAACTAGACCACAGGGGATCTGTGACAGAGAAGAGTTCCAGGCTTCTGAAATGTCTGAAAACTGGGGGGGGGGGGGGGGGGGGGGGGCAGGGCACTTAGGAGAAAGTGGCACAGATAAAGAATCTAGAAATTCATGGGAAAGGGTTTCCAAAAAATTATTAGGCCAAGGAATGGGTTATTTATATACAGGACCAGACTTTCTGACGTTTTCCAGGGAGTAATGTGATGGAGTTAAGGAAAGAATAGGGATAAAAACATAAAACAGTGCTAGAAGATATTGCAATTCTGGACCAGCAAGAGTGAATAGACCTTGTTAAGAGGGCAGCCATCTTCCTGAGACACCAAAGATACCTCCCGTTAGAACTAAGGGCCATAACCTAGGGTAAGGTCTACTGTAGACCTGTATTAACATAGACTGAAACTAAGCTCATTAAGAATGGCATGAGATGGGCGCCTGGGTGGCTCAGTTGGTTAAACATCTGACTTCGGCTAGGTCATGATCTCACAGTTCATGGGTTCAAGCCCCATGACAGGCTCTGTTGCTGACAGGTTGGAGCCTGGAGCCTGCTTCCGATTCTGTGTCTCCCTCTCTCTCTGCCCCTCCACTGCTTGTGCTGTATCTCTCCCTCTCAAGTATAAATATTAAAAAAAAAAAATTTAAGGAAAGAAAGAAAGAAAGAAAGATGGACAGACACACAGACAGACGTGAGAGAATTGGAGTTAAGTTTTTCCAAGTTTGAAGCATCTGGTACATAAGATAACCCCGAGGCAATCGGATATTTAAGTGTTTTATATATATTCATTAGTTGCAAGAGATTGTAGTAAATGAAATATATGATGGTCTTAACATACACATGGTTAATTTAAGACTATAGTAAGTAGATGGTTGGTATAATGGATATATGTTCCCTTGTTTTCCAAAATCCATTAGCATTATTCTAGTAGCAATACCCTGATGTCTTTTTGAATCAATTCATAACTGTTGCAATTTCAGTGGGATTACCAAACAAGATACCCTCCCCAAACCTGTGTAAGTGATTCACATCTCACCTAAGGGAGCTTAGCTGGATTCTCTACCTCTTAAACCCATTAATCCTAAATGAAGTAATCTAAGCACAGAAAACAATCACAGCTAATTCATGCCAACATTGATGTCCCAACAAAACAGTTTATTAATTCCTATAGCATATGTCCTCAAAAGTGACCTATCTTATTCTTTTTTTATTTCTGAGTTTGATTTTTTAACTTTTTGTTTCTTCTTTAAATAATTAAACCTTTACAATAAGTTTGTGTTTCATTAAAACAAAACAAAACATTTCTGATGTAGCACTGACATTTCTGCTACTTACAGTCAAAGAAATTTGGCTAATTAGAAGTTACTGGATGGGCGCCTGGGTGGCTCAGTCGGTTGAATGTCCGACTTCGGCTCACGTCGTGGTCTCTGAGTTTAAGCCCCATGTCGGGCTCTGTGCTGACAGCTCAGAGCCTGGAGCCGGCTTCAGATTCTGTGTCCCCCCCTCTCTCGGCCCCTCCCCCACTCATGCTCTGTCTCTCTCTCTCTCTGTCAAAAATAAACAAACATTAAAAAAATTTATATATATAAAAAAAGAAGTTACTGGAAAAATCTTTAGAATTCAGTGTCAAGCATTCCACCATTATGAGTTGTTTTCAGCACATACTTTACAGGATTAAGGGGGCTCTTCCCCAATCTGTCTTAGTTCCAAGTTTATGTGTAAGCTACTTGGTAAGTGATAGGATTTGGATTTATTCCAGCTGAACAGAAGAGAGAAGACACAACAGAAGACACGCAAGTCTCTTGGCAACTAATTCTATTCCCTTCCTTTAATTTGCCTTTAGATGAGCTTGGTTTAAGCTCCTCAGTCTGGTCCTGCCTCAGCAAGTACATTATGTAACTATGGCAGTGGGTGTAGACATTGATTTCACATATTTTCAAAGGTATTTACCTTTGAAACAAGTTTACTGTGTTACATACCCATTTCTCATTCACAGTCTCAAAGTAAAACCCAGTTAAAATTCTCCTGTCTTCCAAAGTCTCCAGTTTAGAAAATACCTTTTTATAAGCACTAATTTAGACCAAGCAATAACAGGATAATAGAATCACTCTTAGTTGCCTGCTGAGAGGAGGGATTTTTCAATAATGTGAATAATTTGGGGCTCCAGACATGTGGTAAGGATGGCCAATTAAGGGGTATTTAGCAGAGATATTAGCCAAACTCTTTATGGGCTGATGAGAGAATGTTCAAGGAAAATGGAGAAATGTTCTTACCTTTTGTCTTACTTTCCCCAGGGCAGAAATTGCTGTTCCTTAGTTACATATATTTACTGCTTTCTTTCCAAGTTTTACAATATATGAGTCACATTTTCCCCCTATATATAGATGTCTCCAAAGCATCAAAAGGAAGAAAGTATACTTTCTCATCAAAGAGTCTATCAGCATTTCCATACAATGTATGTTCTCCACCATTAGGCAGAAAAGCAGTCTATCTTTTGGATAGGGCAAAGACCTGCCACGTTTGGCTTAAGAACTATAGGCACAATCTATTAGTATTATCTCTTTCTGTGAGGGAGAAAAATCATCACAGAAAAGTCTCAGATTCTATTTAGGGTTCAGTCCTATGAGTCTCCCAAATATAAAAAAAAATTTTTTAACGTTTATTTATTTTTGAGACAGAGAGAGACAGAGCATGAATGGGGGAGGGTCAGAGAGAGAGGGAGACACAGAATCTGAAACAGGCTCCAGGCTCTGAGCGGTCAGCACAGAGACCGACACGGGGCTCAAACTCATGGACTGCTAAATCACGACCTGAGCTGAAGTCAGACGCTTAACTGACTGAGCCACCCAGGCGCCCCTGAGTCGCCCAAATATAATGGCTGCCTACGGTGACTGTGTTTTTGCTTTTGTTGTTGTTGTTGTTGTTTTTAAATATATTTTCTCATACTTTCTCTTTTATACAATGTGTGTGAAATAATGCTCTTATGGTCTCTGGCTCTTATTACTTTCATCTCAAGTTAAAATACTAACACATGATCTATTTGAAATATTTGGTACAGGTCAGTGTAGTTGTTCATACAGATTACTGTCCAATTACTATGGCTAATGGGACTTGGCAATGTCTTTGCCAATCCATTTAATTTAATTCACACAGACTGGGTCAATGATTTCTAAAGGATCCAAACATTGGAGGCATTAATTTTAATAATTCAGTTGTTAGAACCAGTTAAGGAGAACCTGATATTATTGGACACCTACTTTTATCAAACTTACTAAAAATTGCTTAGTCTTCCAATTCAGATTCCCTCAGTGTATAAATAAGTCACAGACAAAACAGGTCTTTCCATGACTGAGCTGGAGTATTTTAACACAAAAACTCTATTGAGCCTTTATTTTTAAAAATCTACCATATTTATTATGTTCTGAGACTTATACAAGACTTTTCTAAAGTTTGAAGCTGGAACATTAACAAAATTTTTAAAGTCTAGACCAATTACTAAATCTATATCTTTTTCAGTAAATCAACTTTTTATAATAATTTACTAAAGCGATGTGTCTAAAGAATAGATTTTCAGGTATTTGTGTTCCAAGTAGGTTCAGTTAATCCACACACACAGGACCCTACGTTTAATCTATGATTTTTTATGAATATTTTAGGAAAGTTCTCTTACTTCTGCAAAAGAAACTTTTGACTTCCTGTAATTGGAGTTTATATCATTCCACAAGCTTAGGGTAAAGTGATTATTTCTGAAAATATTACCTTGATTATTTCCTGTTATCATGTTAATATTTTATCATCACGGTACTATTCATTTATTTTGGATAAGAGGAACATTTGTCAGATAATCTAGATGACTACCTTTATTACTTTGTATACTTGAAAATAACCCACAAATTTTTACATAATTAGAAAAAATTACAAACATTTTATAATCTGAGTATTTTCTTCTGGCTCATTCTGATATGTCACAAAGTTAATATAACTAATATATCATGTTAGACCAATCCAACTACACATAAATCAAATAAGGATATTTAATGGCAAAATCAGTGATACTGTATTTGCTTGTTAGAATACTATGTATAGATGGGTATGATGCTCATGAAAATAATAACTAATGTTTTAAACATGTCTATGCCTATTTACTACTGTAAGTGCTTTCATAGTTACTTCTTTTTTTTTTTTTTTTAACGTGTATTATTTTTAAGAGAGAGAGAGACAGAATATGAGCAGGGGAGAGGCAGAGAGAGAGGAGACACAGAATCCGAACCAGGCTCTAGGCTCTGAGCTGTCAGGACAGAGCCCAAAGCAGGGGTCAAACTCACAAACCACGAGATCCTGACCTGAGCCCAAGTCAGATGCTTAACTGCTGAGCCATCCAGGCACCCCAGATTTACTTAATTCTTAATATACCTATTATTATCTCAATTGTATTAATGAGGATACATACTATTATTACTCCAATTTTAGACAATACTTAGAGAAATTAAGGAACTTGCCCAAAACCTCACAAGAAGTAAATGGGTGGAGTCAGGTGCTGAACCCAGAAAATCTCTCTTAAATCTGCACTCAAATTCTCATCACTGTTCACGTTTTATCACAGAAAATATCTGTGATATAATGCAATCAGAGCAGTTCATCTGTTCATAAAATGCATGGACTGACCATCATGGTGGCTGAAAGACTATTTTTTAAGAATCTTTACACAATTTTCTATAGAATGAGGAATGCCTTTAATTAAAAAAAACAAAAACTTAAATAGCCTAGAAAGTAGAAGCCAAATATAGTAGAGATATTCTACTATCTCTTCCCTATGGGTGAGAACTCAGAGGTTCTGGAGTGTGAGTGTCACCTATATAAAAGAAATGAATAAATTAACCATTCATTTATTACTCCTCACTTGTAGGGCACATGTCTACTTTAAGATAACCATATCTCTGAAATGCCCACTATTTTATTACAATAGTATCAGAAACTTCTTTGCTGAATTGACTCAATCTGGGAGGGAGGGAGTGGGAAGATACTTCTGTCCAACAGGAAGATAAATATTTGGTTCCTTTACAAAAAATCTCTCACATCAAATGTTTCCAAATACCTTTTCTGTGTCGAATTTACACAATTCTGCAGAGCAGATGACATGTTTTCTTTGTTGGAAGTTTTTTTTTATCTTCTTAGAAAATCACTATGACTGGTCAATTTACAGTAAAACTACCTAACAATCTAATGGAAATGTCTGAAAGGTAGTTTTCATCTTATTAGAAATAGTGTTTCCTTCAAGGTAACAGTGGGGAGAAATTAAGGTAGTAATATCTCTTGATAAATTGCATCCTAGGAATCAGTAATTGTCCCTGAACATCAACTACCCAAGGTTCATAAGAGGTTCCTGAATTTCCAGAACTAGTCTTTGCCTGACTAAAACTTGCAGACTCAAGACACCCCATTCCTTGAGGGTTCCACCACATTCTTGACATACTTTTCTTCCCTTTTGTGTTTGAATTATTCTTAAATCAAAAATTTTAATCACATTGGGAAAGTCCCCTTACTTCACTCGAAAAACCTGACATTTTAGTGTTATTTTGAAGCCAAAAATTTTTTTTACATGAATTGTCCTTTTCCTTAGCTTTTTACCTCTTATTTTTCTGTATACTTTTATATTGTTCAATTTAGTTTAATGGCAATATAAATTCCAGTGAACTTTACAATGACGTTAGGCACATACATGAAATATATGCCATCCTGCAAAACTTGTTTCCAAGAATGGTTCTTTTCAACCAGAAGGGAATATCTGAAATCTTCTTAAGCATATTTAATGTATATTTATGAAGGTATTTAATTAAGATTCTGTTCATACTTTTCTCTATCTACTGGAAAAATTAATAAATTTCTATCTACACATCCATTTTTAATAAGTATCTATCAGCGTTTATATAAACATCTATATAAAAGATGTTAAGTGTTTTACCTTAATTTATTAGGGTATTCACATATGATAGAAAAATGTTTTAAATTTATTTCTATTTCATTCTTGGCACTAAAAGTGACTTTTCAAAAAATAAATACATGTAAATTATTTTTCCACATTCATAACAATCTCACTAAATTATGAGCTCTTAGAATGTAGGGCCAGCCACTTCTTACCGAATTTCTACTCCAGCTTTCCAAATTTCTATATAGCATTTTTTGTTTGTTTGTTTGTTTGTTTATTCAAGTTACTTAACATACAGTGTACTCTTGGCTTCAGGAGTGGAACCCAGTGGTTCATCTCTTAATTATGACACCCAGTGCTCATGCTGAAAAGTGCCCTTCTTAATGCCAGTCACCCATTTAACTCTCCCACCCTCCCACCCCCTTCCAGCAACCGTCAGTTTGTTCTCTGTATTTAAGAGTCTCTTATGGTTTGCCAGTTTTTTAATGTAACAGACCCTATTTGGCAATTTGTGGAATAATCTCTATAGCTCCTAGAACAGAGAAGCTATCGCTGAGATTGCCAATTAGATGATGATGTTGATAATAGGATGGTGGGAGGCTATGTATATGGTAATTAAGTGAGAATGATTTGCATTCAGATAGATGGGGCTTAAATCTCACCTCCCATCACTTAACTAGCTTTGTCCCTGACCAAGTGGGTAGAGATCTTTGTGACCTTCAGTTTCCTCACTTATAAAATGTAAATAAGAACAATACCTATTTCATAAGGTTTTAAGAAAAATCAAGTGCCATGATGTTGGAACAAGAATTATCACAGTGTTTTCCACACTTAATAGATGCTAATTATGTTATTTTTTGCTGCTACTGTTATTATTAGATTTGCTATTTGCATTAGTCAGCTATCAGATAATTTGTGCTGCTAAATACCTTACCTATTTACTTATGTATTTGTTTACCTTAAAAATCACTCTATCATTAACATAATAACTTGTACACTGTAGAAATGTTGAAAATAAAGACAAGTAAAATTGTTAAAAACATTAATAATAATAATAATAATAATAATAATAATAATAAAGCTTTACATTTCCACCACCCCAAAACCAGTGCAGATCTTATCTTTAGCTCGATCTTTTTGGAATTTCTCTATGCAAGCCTGTTCATGTACAGATATAATTTTTTTTAATTTAAATCCAAGTTAGTGAACACAAAGTGTAATAATGGTTTCTGGAGTAGAATTTAGGGGTCCATCACTTACATACAACACCCAGTAGTCATCTCAGTAAGTGCCCTCCTTAATGCCCATCACCAATTTAGCATACAATTTTTTCTAACTAATTTGAGATTATATGGTTTATAGTGCCAGGCAGAAAAGTGAAATATATGTCATTCTGCAAAACTTATTTCCCATTTGAGAGAATTATAATATCTTTGATATCTAGATCACATTCTATTTCTCCCTATTGATCCCAAATATTCCTTATAGCTTGTTATCTATATCAGTATTTAATCCAAGACCATACCTGCTACCTGGTTATGTTCCCAACCACTCTTCCAATCAAGTACCATCTTTTCTTCTTTTTTAAATGACACTGACTCATTTAACAATTGGTAACAATCAGATGACAATTTTTTCTTCCATTTTCTCATTTTAAAGGCGTGTGATTTAGTAGTCATGGTCTCAAAAGTTTATGTAATAGAGAAGATAGCCCTGCCCTACCAGTCTCAAACGAGACAGGTGACTTATTTTCCAATTCTTTTAAAAATGATATTACAGATAATATTTGACTAGATAAATCTGAGATGAGTTTGAAAAAATGTTTTTTGTTGACACACAATGTTATAGTAGTTCCAGGTGTGCAAAATAGTGATTCAACCAGTTTACACACTATGCTATGCCCAATACAAATGTAGCTACCTTTCGTTACCATACAACACTACAGCAATATATAACCCATGGTATACCTTAAAAATCCTAAATTATTTAGGTATTTAGGCATAAAATATAGATGGGAATTCTCTGTTTCCCAATCCATATGCTTATCTATGTAGACCTAACATTAGCCTTCCGCTAAGATTATACCAACTCTTGAGAAAAGTATTCTAATATGCATTAGATGCAATTGAGAAGCCATAAATGCCAAATCATTATAAAAATATCCACGTACAGGAAGAAAGAAACTGCCATGATGGGCAAAGGGCAAACAGATTCTTTATGTGTTTTTTTGAGGTCCTTACCCTTTATGTCTTACTAATATATAAAGAAGACAATGCAGTGATGAATATCAAAAGGCTGAATCATTGGTTGTATGATTCCTCAAGAGGTCTGTAATTCTCTAGAGCAATAGCCTTTCAAGGGATCAAGTGCAAGAACTGAGGCTGACCCATGTGACAAGGACCAGAGTAAAATGAAATAAGGGGTCTTAAGAGGCAGATATACCACTGTTCTGGGAGTCCAAGAGAATACAACTAGTAAATGGGATATCCTGACCACCTCTTAAGAGTATCTAACAGCCAGGCCCAGCTCCCCAAATATACATGCTTACACTATTCCTAATTCTTCTGAACATAATAAGCCCAAACTAATCAGTAAGAAAATAGAAAAATAAATAAATACAAAAAAAAAAAGAGACAAAGTGCATAAATCTCTGTGGCAAAACCTTATCTGACCCAGAAATTCTATTGTTAATTATACACTCAAGAGAAATGCATATGCATGTTTACCAAAAAGCACTGTTTAAGAATCCTCATAGCAGCAATATTTGAAACCAAATAATTTTCAAATTTCAAACTAGAAACTATCCAAATAACATTCAACATTGGAACAGATGTTTTTAAATAATGGCAATACATTCAAATACTAAAAAATGAGAAAGCCATGAAAATAAACAAATAACTATGCTACGCACAATAGTAATGAACTTCCCAAACATAATAATGAGAAAACAATAGTCAGATACAAAAGAATACATACTTTCTGCTTCCATTTATATAAAATACAAAACAAGCGAAGCCAATCTATTCTGTTAGAAGATAGGATATTTTACCCTCAAGGGAGAGGCTAGTGGTTTGAGTAGAGCACAAGAGATATCTTGTGGCACCAATAATATTATGATTCTTCTTGATCTGAACTCTGGTTATCTGGGTATATGGAAATTTATTGAGCTGTACAATTATGGTTTGTGTAAATATATATACACACCTATGTATTATACTTCAATAAAAAGTGAAAATAATTTTTTTGCATCCCTCACAGTTCTAAGGTTTTATCACCTATATAAGTAGTTCTTTTTTTTTAAGTAATTTTTTTAATGTTTATTTATTTAATTTTGAGAGAGAAAGGGAGGGAGAGAAAGAAAGAGAACCCCAAGCAGGCTCTGCACTGCCAGTACAGATCCCAATGTGGGGCTCAAACTCACCAACCATGAGATCATAACCTGAGCCGAAAACAAGAGTCACACTTAAGTGACTGAGCCACCCAGGAGCCCCTAAGTAGATAGAGTGGATAGTCCACTGATAGAGTGGAAAGAACATGGAGACCTGGATTTTTAGCTGTGTAACTTTGGGTATGTAACTGCTCTCAAACACAGTGTTTCATCTGTAAAATAGAAAAAATACTTTATAAGGTTGTCACAAAGATTAAATCAGATGATGCATGCTAAACTTGTTGATCACCTATAAAATGTACTTTATGAATATATTAAGCTAATAGAAGAAAGGGACTTAAATATTTTTCAAATAAACTGAGTCATCTCTGACACAACTTTAGGCATAGAAAAATTATCTGGATCTTTTTTGATCAATTAATGAATACTGCCAAAATTTTATAATAGTGAGGAGGTACTATATCATGGAAGGTTATAGGCATGAAATTCCAAATTATTCATAAAAATTTTCATTCATCACTTATTAAGTATTTACTGAATGTTTACTGTATGGGCATCATTTAAAAAACAGAAGAAGATAGGGGCACCTGGGTGGGTGGCTCAGTTGATTAGGCATCTGACTTCAGCTCAGGTGATGATCTCGGAGTTTGTGGGTTGGGGCCCCACATCGGGCTCTATGCTGACAGCTCAGAGCCTGGATCCTGCTTCGGATTCTGTGTCTCCCTCTCTGCCCTTCCCCTGCTTGCACTTTGTGTGTGTGTGTGTGTGTGAGAAAAATAAATAAACATTAAATTTATTTTTAAAAAAGAAGAAGATAAAGTATTCTGCACTCACAAATCATACATTTTATGCAAGAGAGATGAGATTTGTCTCCAAACCCAAGCTATGCCATTTACTGCCCATGTAACTTTGGGCACATTACTCCACCTTCCTAAGCATCAGTGCTCTTATTTGTACAATAGAAATGGTTATTGTATGTAGGAACTAATGCCTATGAAATTGCTGGCTCACAGTTTAGCATTCAATGAATAAAGACTAACAGTACTGATACCACCATGAGCCTGGCATTCATGGAATTGTATGTGGATACTCCCTTTCCCATTGCAAAGAGCATGTTCTAGTCCTTAATTAATCCATTCTTCACAAGACATGGTAGCAGTCTTGATTTAGATTTGCATAAATTAAAAAGAAATGAATTCAAAATCCAGAAAAAAAATGTATATTGACTTTCTAGTCAGCCTGAATTTCCCAAAGTTTTCTAGTCCTGACAATACTTGACTACTTAACATATCATCTGTACCACCAATATCACTTCCCAGCTCTTCTCCTGGCCTCCATTTCATTATCTGTTAATTATTTTTTCATTACCTACATCAAGTGAATGAAACCAAAAAAATAACTGACAATGTCACTTTTGTTTTCTGCCCTTTGAAATTCCCCATTTCCTACAAGTTAAAGTCCAGGGGCTCCTTAAGATAATATCCAATAGCAGGCATGACTTGGCTGCCATTCAGCTGCCTAATCTCATCTTTCAACTCTGAGATCCCAACTCCATTCTAGATGCTCTATCAGCTGAATGGTTCCACAGACGTCCATATCATTTCCTGCTAATGTTTCTACACCAGGGAAGTGCTATCTGATGTATCCTTCTACCCTTTCTTCTTGCCCCAATCTACCAACTCGAAGGAGCTAGTCCCTCCGCTTCAGGAAAAAATTAAAAAAAAATTGTCAGCAGTCTAGTTTGCTCAACTTCAGACCTGTTTTCCTCATTTTTTAAAATAATACAATCATATGCAAAACTAAAACATGACAAGGATGGGGTAGGAACCAGAGTTTACTTTTGATATTTTCCATCATATTCCAAGAGCTTCAGCACCCATAATCAGGGACACCAGATTTTTCCTGTAAAGTCTCTATTACAACTATTCATCTCTGGTATCATAGAGCAAAAACAATAGGCGATATGTTATCAATTGGTTGTACCATGTTCCAATAAAGTTTTATTTACAAAAATAAGTCACAGACCAGACTTGGGCAGTTGGCTTTAGTTTGGTGAGCCCTGGTGGAAACGATGGTAATGAGGATGAGGATGATGATAATATTGAAGCAGTTAGCTAAAAGTATTTGACCATTACCAGATACCAGGTATTGTGCTGAATATTACCTAATTTAATACAATCATATTGTAAGAACACTTATTGCCATTTTATAGATTGAAAACTAAGGCTCAGAAGAGTTAAATACTCTCCTCCAATGACTTTCACCTGAATTACATCTGACTGAAATATCTAGCTTTTCCTCACCCCTCCTTACTGACTAGAGAATTTCCTAAGACCCTTTTGAGTTATATGTATACTACATCATTCTTTGACAATTACTGCAGAAATGAATTTATAGAAAATGGTCTCTTCATCCTTACTTTGACAATACCCTGACATATCACTCTATCAGTGGGGCAATAAAGCACCTTTACAAAGGTATAGAGCCCAAGTGCAGAATCTAGCTCATATTCCAGAATGTTCCGTTCACTCATGTTGATATTAGATGTTTATTTGAAATTTTTTTAAATGATCTCTGAAGCAGGATGGACCAGTTAGTGGTTTGGCTGAATGGACAAAGCCACTGAATCTCTAAGGAAATGGAGCCTGGCATATCTTTGTCCAGGTCAGAAGGCCAAGGGACTTGAAAAGTGCTTTTGAAAATCACGCATTTCAATATGCCAGATGTGGATAAGAGACAAAGTCTCCCTGAGTTGTTTTCTTCTTCTTCTTCTTTTTTTTTTTAGGAACACTAGTAATAAAAGAAACGTTTAGTGATTGTAACACTTCTTGACACTGAATGATTAAGAAGCAGTGTCTGACTTAGATTTTTCTTCAGTTAATGTCAAGAGAGAATAAAGATAATGATTCCCAGTGCTCAGGGCTCACTCAGAGCGATGAATCCATCCAGCCGAAGCCACATCTGAGGCTGTCTGCATCACTATAACATCCCAACTCAAGGTTACTTTATTACCTACCTCTCTCTCTCTCTTGAATGGTGGGCTCTGCTGAAAGTCAGCTAGCAAATTTACTCAAGTCTAGGAAAACAGTTCAGGAGAAGAAACACAAAGGGAAAGAAAAGAGAGGAAATTAAGTATATAAAATGTCAGGCAATAGTTGATAGGACACAGAGATAATTAAGTGCATTCCTAAAATGAAAGCTCAGATTCTCCAGAAAAATTGTGAGGTTTTCTGGATTTATGAAAAGGGTGATAAAAATAGTGTTAATTAATGCCCCTTCATTAATTTCATGATTATTAAAAATTCCCTAGGCAAGTGCTATCTTTTCTGCTTATATTTATGATATGTACCATACACTATCCTTGAACTATTATTATTTGTGTACTTGTGTATTTTTATTTTTCGAGTGATAGAGTGGAGCCAGCAAGGCTTGGTGATTAACTACATGGGATTTGAGGTCAAGGGTTGGTTTCAGTACTGGCTTAGTTTCTTACTAACTATATGACTTTGGGAAAGCTATACCTCCATTGTGGGGTTCTTAGGAGGATTAAATGAGATCATGCATGTCCTGTTTTAGCACAGTGCCTGGGATATAACAGAGTAAGCAATCCATAAATGCTAGCTACATTGATATTACTGTGAAATCAGGAGTTCACATAAAAGCAGTCATCCTAGCACATGCTCAGCCAATTATTTTTCTGTGTATATTCTGTGATTCCAGGGGTGCAAATATTACAAAGCCACATAGGGTAGAAGCTGTAGGAATATTTCCAATATGATAAGTTTCCCAACTCCTCTTTAAAACTGATGCTCCAGTTCTACCATTGTGTGAACGCTGTCTTATAACTTCTCTATACTCCTGAACATCAAAACCTTTACTCATTACATAATAAACACGTGTATATGTGGTAACTGTCAAAGATAAACAAAGCCAGATGTTAGTTGAAGTCATAGAAACAGATTTTATTCAAGAACTACTGACAGTAGGAGAAAGAGCTGAGCTTCATTCGATTTGACTTGCGTAGAGGTGACGGGGCATTTTAAAGGAAGAATGAAGGTGCGAGGAGGGGAGCAAGTGAGGACTCAAGTGGAAAATTATAAAGGGTTGGTCAGTGTCAATGTGATTAGGCCAGTGCATTTGCTTGCTGGCAGTTATGAACGTTAGCTTTCTATTCTCCCACAGAGATTGAAAGAGAAGACATCTCCTTCCTGATGATTACATTTCACAGGAATGGCTTTCAGGTCTTGGAAAAAGACCCTTCTAAGTTGTAGAGGATACATACACATCTCAAAGGGAGAGAGAAAAGAACTCACAATTATAAGTCCTTTTTAGTCAATGCCTGAAAAAGGGAGGTCAGGAGCCTGTCATTCAGAATTGGCTATAACAAATAGTAAATTCTTTTGCCAGCCCTGAGTTTTTCCAGACAGAAACTGAAAAGGAGGCAAGGTTGTCCCTGCTATGTGATCTTAGAATGCCTGAAGCCACATTAAGTCTGAGCAAGTCTCCCAGTACAGGAATTTAAATACAGTGTTTATGTCAAGACTTCCAACTTTGGCTCAGGTCATGATCTCATGGTTCGTGGGTTCAAGCCCTGCATCAGGCTCTGTGCTGACAGCTCGGAGCCTGGAGCCTGCTTCAGATTCTGTGTCTCCCTCTCTCTCTTTGCCCCTCCCCTGCTCACGCTGTGTCTATCTCTCAAAAATAAATAAATGTAAAAAAAATTTAAAAATTAAAAAAAAGACTTTCTGCAGTTCTCACAACCACATTGATATGTAGGGTTTCTTACTCCATTCCACTGGATGTCCTTTAGAAGGAAAAGAAATGCCCTGCCCCCAAATAAAAACAGAGACCAAAACCAGAGACTAAGTCTAGGACTATAAGTTGAATTAGCCCATTCAATTCAAAATAGGTGCTTTGTTTTGTTTTTTTTTTTAAGTCATAGAATGCTCTTCTATTAAGCTAGGCTAAAAGCCTTCCACAGTGGTCCAATTAGATACTTTATTGATTTATCCATCAATTTTCAAAGAAGAGCTTACCACCTATCAAGTAGTGAAAATAAAGGGACATTCTCTGCCTTCAGAGAGCTTAAAACACGGGCAGCATAGTACCTAAAATAAAGCATGAAACTTGTTATGGGGCAAGGCTATAAGGCTGCTTTGAAATCTAATAGTAGAGGAATACAACTCAGTGGATGATACTATCCTGGATGTGGCCAACTTCCTATTCCCAGGCCCTGAGAAAGGAGAAAGGACTCCTGGTCCATAAAAATGATTCAGAAGAAAGCATCATGACTAAGAATAAGGCCTCCTCCTGCCAGACAAGAAAATGATTCCTTAGATGTAGGAAAAGAAAAATGAGTGTGGGGAAATTCATAAACAAGTAGATATCATGTAGCCACAGACAGAAATACCTTATGAACTAATTCATAGGACAAAATACTAAGTTGAATGTGTTGGATCCAGGAGCAGTTCTTTGCTTCCTGGGTAGAGCCCAACTAGATCCACAAGGGAGGACATGACTCTTCATTGGTTCTGGACAGGCTTAATGGTAGACAGATTCAGAGCAATATCTTCGATCTACTATGATGCTGAAGCAGACATATTCCTGGATGCCCAATAAAAGCATGGAAAGAGAAAAGAAAGATCACTTAAAAAGAACATTTAAAAGATAATGAGAGATATCTCTTTGGAGACTTATAAAGGTGATTGACCTAGAACCAGATGTCATGCTAGATGACATGGTGACTATCTATAGAGACAGATAACATTAAGTATCAGTTGCATACCACCCTGCTACACTGATGCCTTGGCAACGTACAGTGTAACAGAGTGCTTAAATGCAGTCTCCAAATTCAGTGTGTAGGTTTGCAAACTAACTATGAAAACTATTTAACTCTCTGTAATTGGTATTTCTCATCTGTAAAATACAGATAGTATCTATCTCTAGGGTTGCTATGAGGATTAACAATGTGCTCCATGATGATAATGATAATGATAATGATGAAATCCCCTTCAAAGAAAGGGAGAGGAGTCAAATTGACAGAAAACTGTCATTTTCATTTCAGGCTAGGGATTAAAAATAGAATATAATAAACATTATTTGATGTAATGCTTATTTCTAGGATTCCTTGTTTGTGGATTAAACTTTACTATTAGTCCACTAGCTTGCAGGTATAAGGATGTGCCACCTAGAAGAATGTTTAAATTTGGAGATCTAATAAATAAGATGTTGGAATTGTCAAGAAAATTTGGCAAAGGCAGTGTATTTCATTTAAAAATGACACTGTGTAAAAGTTCAAAGGCCTGAGAGAGCATTGTGTATGGCCAGAATATGAACAAATTTTGTCATGGTTGGAATGAGGTGTGTATATCTAAGGAACATCCAAGAGTGAAATTGTGCAAGGGTCATCTCCATGACCTAGCTCATTGCTAACCCAACATTATACACAGACAGACAGACAGATACTATAAGTAGAGATAAAGATTAGAAATTTATATATTCATCTATCTTCATTACTGATCAAGATGGACAAAAAAATCCAATTTAAAACATTTTCAGATTCAGAAAGACAGTTAAGGAAATATACTTCACTAATTTGTTTCACATGTGCTGGTCTTAGTTCTCCAAAGCCTTTCTAAATGTCAGAGATGAGGTGCTGTCTTTCTTAGAATCCCACACAGCACTTAGTAGCCATTGAAATCAATAAAGATTTGTGGGTTAATTGATTTTAGTATTAAAGGTATCTATCAATTCTGCCACCTGGGGTTTTCCCAGTACTAAAAGTAGAATGGACTTGGGTAATTATTCTGCTGGGTTTCTGTATAAAATGAAATAATATAATATCTGCTAAAAACAGAAGGAAGGAGTTTTTATTTAGTTTTGTTTTTTCAGTTATTAATTAGACGTGACTTTGAACTGAAGAAATCCAAGGGAGAGGAAGGGCAAGTGCTTCCCAATGCATTCAAAAAATCAGCTGCACAGTAAAAAAGTATCCATTGTCCTTCTGTGTGTTGTAACGATTGCTATTCTATAAATCAAAACTACATCAAATAAATCTTTATGTCATATATTGAGGGTATGAGGGCAAACAGATAAGGGTGGGTTTGGATGATTTATCACGACTTAGTAGCTAAAGACATAGAAGATGACAGTATGCTATTACTATATATTATTTATATCTGTTCTTTGGGCAATAGACACTATCCTTTAGCAGATGGGGCTGCAGCTTTCTCAATAGTCAGAGTTCAAATAATAAAACCATGACTAATCAAGTAATAAAGTTAAGGTAGATTATGGCTACTTGTGATATTCTTTCAATAATACATTAGATAGAACCACATGATCCTCTCAATAGATGCAGAGAAAGCATTGACAAAATACAGCATCCTTTCTTGATGAAAACCCTTGAGAAAGTAGGGATGGTATAGAAGGATCATACCTGGAGATCATAAAAGCCATATATGAGCAACCCAATGCTAATATCATCCTCAATGGGGAGAAACTGAGAGCTTTCCCCCTAAGGTCAGGAACAAGACAGGGATGTCCACTCTCGCCACTGTTATTCAACACAGTATTGGAAGTCTTAGCCTCAGCAATCAGACAACACAAAGAAATAAAAGGCATCCAAATCAGCATGGAGGAGGTCAAACTTTCACTCCTCCCAGATGATAAGATACTCTGTAAGAAAAACCCAAAAGTGTCCACCAAAAAATTTTTAGAACTGACAAATTCAGCAAAGTTGAAGGATATAAAATCAAGGCACAGAAATCAATTGCATTACTATACACCAATAATGAAGCAACAGAAAGTGAAATCAAGGAATTGATCCCATTTACAATTGCATCAAAAACCATAAAATACCTAGGAATAAATCTAATCAAAGAGGTGAAAAATCTATACACTGAAAACTATAGAAAGCTTATGAAAGCGATTGAAGAAGACACTAAAAAATGGAAAAAGATTACATTCTCCTGGATAGAAGAACAAATATTATTAAAATGTTGATACTACCCAAAGCAATCTACATATTCAATGCAACCCCTATCAAAGTAACACCAGCATTCTTCACAGAGCTAGAACAAATAATCCTAAAATTTGTATGGAACCAGAAAAGACCCTGAATAGCCAAAGCAATCTTGAAAAAGAAAACCAAAGCAGGAGGCATCACAATCCCAGACTTCAAGCTATACAACAAAGCTGTAATCATCAAGACAGTATGGTACTGGCACAAGAAAAGACACTCAGATCAATGGAACAGAATACAGAACCCAGAAATGAACCCACAAACATATGGCCAACTAATCTTTGACAAAGGAGGAAAGAATATCCAATGGAATAAAGACAGTCTCTTCAGCAAATGGTGCTGGGAAAACTGGACAGCGACATGCAGAAGAATGAACCTGGACCACCTTCTTAAACCATACACAAAAATGAACTCAAAATGGATGAAAGACCTCAATATAAGACAGGAAGCCATCAAAATCCTTGGGGAGAAAACAGGCAAAAACCTCCTTGATCTTGCTCGCAGCAACTTCTTACTCAACACATCTCTGGAGGCAAGGGAAACAAAAGCAAACATGAACTACTGGGACCTCATCAAAATAAAAAGCTTCTGCACAGTGAAGGAAACAATCAGCAAAACTAAAAGACAACCAACAGAATGGGAGAAGATATTTGCAAATGACATATCAGATAAAGGGTTAGTATCCAAAATCTATAAAGAACTTATCAAACTCAATACCCAAAAAACAAATAATCCAGTGAAGAAATGGGCAAAAGACATGAATAGACACTTCTCCAAAGAAGATATCCAGATGGCCAACAGACACATGAAAAAATGCTCAACATCACTCATCATCAGGGAAATACAAATCAAAACCACAATGAGATACCACCTCACACCTGTCAGAATGGCTAACATTAGCAACTCAGGCAACAACAGATGTTGGCGAGGATGCGGAGAAAAAGGATCTCTTTTGCATGGCACTGCTGGTGGGAATGCAAACCTGTGCACCCACTCTAGAAAACAGTATGGAGGTTCCTCAAAAAATTAAAAATAGAAGTACCCTACAACCCAGCAATTACACTACTAGGTATTTATCCAAGGGATACAAGGATGCTGTTTCGAAGGGGCACATGCACCCCAATGCTTATAGCAGCACTGTCAACATAGCCAAAGTATGGAAACAGCTCAAATGTCCATCAATGGATGAATGGATAAAGAAGAGTTGGTATATATATAGAATGGAGTATTACTTGGCAATCAAAAAGAATGAAATCTTGCCATTTACAACTATGCGGATGGAACTGGAGGGTATTATGCTAAGTGAAAATAGTAAGAGAAAGACAAATATCACATGACTTCACTCATATCAGGACTTTACGATACAAAACAGATGGAACATAAGGGAAGGGAAGCAAAAGTAATATAAAAACAGGGAGGGGGACAAAACATAAGAGACTCTTAAATATGGAGAACAAACAGAGGGTTACTGGAGGGGTTGTGGGAGGGGGGGAATGGACTAAATGGGTAAAGGGCATTAAGGAATCTACTCCTGAAATCATTGTTGCACTGTATGCTAACTAACTTGGATGTAAATTAAAACAACGCAAATTTCCCACCAGGTCTCACATCAGTGATCTGTACACTTTCAGCACAAGTGCAATGTCAGTTCCACACTCTAAGAAGAGATGTTATAAAGAAATCTTTAAGTTTACTTTTGGAAAGGAACAGAGGATATTAACAACACATTGTAATGTTTGTCCTAATAAAGTGCACTGTCTTTTTTTTATAAAAAACAAAACACATGAGATAATGCCATATTCATAAGCAGGAAAATGAACTATTAATAAAAATATTTTTCATGTTAACTAATCTAAAACATATCAACGTTTATTACTTTTTAATAATTAAAGTCCTGAGTATATCTACCCTTTTTTAAGATTGTATAAGCCAAAATACTAATTCTGATTATACAATGAAGTATGCTTTTTCAAAAATATATATCATTCTGCTTATTTTCATGTATCACAAAATCATAAATGGCCGTAGGCTTTAGTGATACAAAAGGTAATAAAGCAGGGAAGACAATGAATCTTGCACAAAGAATATATCACATATATATGTATGTGATATACATACATAAAATGTATTTGATCACATAGTCAAGGTATATCTGACAATCGTGAGCAAGGAGAAAATTATTTTTGAAGAAGAAAAAAATGAAAGAAACTTAAAACGATTTTGAAAAAAGAAAAGCAACGTATTCAAAGTAGAATCCTAATAATAGTAACTATGTATGAAGTTGGTATCATAATAATTATGAAATGCCTGATATATTTATTAAATGTCCCTAAGAATGAAAGATACATTGGGGAAAAATGAATAAGAGTGCTTCCGTTCAAAATAAAAGCTAAAATTTGTAGAGGTGTATGTGGTGCCAAGTGCCATGTGATTATCTGATAGGATTAAAATGGGGCAAAGTTTAGATTATCAACTAAATATGATTTGAAGAATACAATGTAACAGTTTATGCCACTGAAAGTTACATTTTATATAATATGAATTATTTTAATGGATGTTTTTAATAAAACCATGTTATTTATTTAAGTAATTTCAAGTAATAAATGTTTCTCAAATAAATGGGTGAATGAATGAAATCAGAGCAGTAAATACATAAACAACACTCACAGTAAATAGCTATCTCCAAACAGTAAAAAAAAAAAAAAAAAAAATCATATAATGAGAATAAGTACCTTTCACATTTCTGTGGGTGACAGGAAAGAAACAATGAGCTCCATCCTCCCAAGAAAGAGAGTGAGATCCATAGAGATAAGAAGACCTCCCTAAATTCCACAGTCAGGAATGGATCTTAAACCTGTATCTTCCAACCTTTAACTTTCTCTTTGCATTTCAACAGCATTTTAGGGCTTACAAAGCCTGCCCATCTAAGTCCCTTACTTGAGCTTCATGGCAACACTGTGAGGTGAAGAAACAAATGAGCAATCATAAGCAAATGTCAGAAAATATGGTCTAGTTTGCAGTTTGAGGTCCTGCATAAGCACAGCCAGGAGGCATCTGAGAGGCTATCTGTGGGAATAGTGGGAATCCAGGAGACGTAATGAACGGGGCTAAAGGCTGATAGACCCTTAAATCCAGGAAGGGCTCATATCCCTCTTGTTTTTAAATCAAATATATACTCCTTTCTGATTATACATTTATGCATTAATTACCCCTAATTGCTAGAAGGCTGTTCCAATCTTAATATTTTTTCAAACATTTGATGGGTATGTTAGAGGAGAGCAAAGGCTATCGTACAAGTGTTTTTAAAAAGGCAAGACAGCACTTTCAACAATAGCCAAATTATGAAAAGAGCCTAAATGTCCGATGAATGAATAAAGAAATTGTGGTTTATATACACAATGGAATACTACTTGGCAATGAGAAAGAATGAAATATGGCCTTTTGTAGCAACGTGGATGCAACTGGAGAGTATTATGCTAAGTGAAATAAGTCATACAGAGAAAGACAGATACCATATGTGGATCTTATGTGGATCCTGAGAAACTTAACGGGAACCCATGGGGGAGGGGAAGGAAAAAAAAAAAAGGTTAGAGAGGGAGGGAGCCAAAACATAAGAGACTGAGAACAAACTGAGGGCTGATGGGGGGTGGGAGGGAAGGGAGGGTGGGTGATGGGTATTGAGGAGGGCACCTGTTGGGACAAGCACTGGGTGTTGTATGGAAACCAATTTGACAATAAATTTTATATTAAAAAAAAAAAAGGCAAGACATATCCAAAGCTCAGGGAGTTTCTCAAATATTTTGAGAAAATACTCCAAGTAAAAGCATAATGTAGTAATGTCTAAATAAAAGTTACAGTTCAATCTGCATTGGATTATGTGTTGCAAAATATAACACTGGATATGTGAATAGCATTTTATCATATACTTATGTTTTCCAATTTGGTTCTCATAGAACACATGAAAAAGTTACAGAACTAGCCTTCATAAATTCTAATTAATAAATGAAACCCACAGAGGTTAATTGCCTTTCCTGGTGTCATATAATCCAGGTCTACAAACTGCATTTACTAGTCTTTCCACCACTTTTCAACTTCCCCATTAGCACTCAGAGTCAGAAAAATGCTTGCTTTCACGGACTGTCCAAATCAGTTTACTCTGACTACAGGTGATCCCTGGGTTACCCCCAGGTTGAGGGTGTAAATAATACCAAGTCCTGTTGTATTTGGTGACCTCTAATCAGAGGCAATTTTCCAGATGTCATGTCATTGATCCACTTACAGTCTTTGCCTCTAGATCTTTAGGGTTTGACCCAGGTCCACTCATATTTTGGCTTAAAGTTTCAGATTCTTTTGATATCCAGTATTAAAGTTTGGTTTCTTTGATATCTATTGTAGATTGGAATATGATTCTTTTACCCTTTGCATTTCTCTTCTTTCGATGAGGTATCTTTAGGAACTCTCTAATTCCTATTGTCCCTGGACTCTGCCTTTGGACCATAGGCCCCTCATCAATAAGAGACACTACCCAATTTCCCAGGGGACATGCGATGGCCCATCTAGTCCTCACCTACTGACTCAAGTGCAAAAGGGGCTTTCAGCACAGAGCCATCAGCTGATAGAAATGGGCAGCAACTATCTTACCACAAACTTGTGCCCCTCCAGAAATCTTGTTCTTCTCCTGGCCTACTTCTCAGTCTTCTGTTCCTACACCTCTATGTGAAGCTCTCCTGGGCTAGAAAAACCATACTGGGTAGCCTGATTTTGCATCCTCAGCTGAGCCTAGAACTAGTCCACCCTGGGCTGCACTAGCAGAGACCATCCATCACAGAGGCTGCTCTGAGTTAGAATTGTCCTAGATATTTCCTACTGGAAATACTTCCTTCTTTATTATGATTTGTTTTCCTGTCCTTGGGAAAACGTGATCAGGGTGTTTCTCAGTAATTCAGTTTCACTGCTAACCTGAAACAATAATGTAAACGTGAGAAAAAAAAATGTGGAGGGGAGGGTGGAATAAGGGGATGGGGGTTGGGGAAGCAAGAAGGCAATCGAATTTTAAGCAGCTAAACTACTTTCTACAGCATGGAGAGAATTGTCAAATTCCATTTAACATGTTATTCAGCAAGACACAATTTAATCAGGTGTACAAACATATACATGTAATTACCACAACGTTGTCAAGTACGAGTGAATAGGCATGTAAGACAGCACATGTGGATGGATGACACAATCACCTCCCTGGAGATCAAAAATACAACATTAAGCCCTAGTCAATGCTGAAATATCTTTTTACATTGCTCTCATATTTCACTGGTTTTCCCCAAGCAACAAAATTGGTGCTTTAAAATCAGACACACTCTTAAGTCTAAGTGAGTTACCCCAGGTGTTAAAATATATGTGGGGAAGAAAGTAAGAGGCCAAAAGGATATGAGAAAACTTCAGATATCCTAGGCTCTGAGGCTTTGGTTGTCAGGCAGGAAAGCAGATAAGTAATACGACCAGTCAACACTACTGGTCATGTCTGTAGTCAATCTTGGGTCCAGTTTGCACCTCTCACTCACAGGAGAAGCTCCCTTATCATTTGGAGAATGTAGTCTTTCTTTCTCCTTGCATTCAAATGGCAATTCTCAGACATCATTTTGTGATTGTTTCAAAAGACAGGTTTCTAACAGGGACATCTGCCTCAGCCAGCCTTCCCCAAATTATCATGCTGTTCAATGATGTTCAACTAGCCATTTAACAGCTCTAACTCCTCCAACTTGTAAATATTTACTGCTTAACAAGCACTCTCAACCATATATTTGCTAAGGCATAAAGAAATAAGAAACTGTGGTTCTCTCCAAGGATATGAGAGACTGTAGAATTCGTTAGTTTGCCGCTTAGAATTCAACAGGAGACATCAACACAACTGTATGTAACATGGACAATGCCTAGAATTGTATTGGTGCCTTGCAATTTGCCATACATCCACTGGAGGGGCAGAAGGAGACAGTTAAAAATTTTCTTGATATATTTCCCAAATACAAAACTAAGACTATCTGAGCAACGAGGACCTATGTCATGAGAGCACTTTCATCTCTGTTTCTAGGTCAGACATCATTAATTGTTTACTGCACACTTTATATCTGAGCCCAGGTGGAGCCTAGTTCAATCTGTCAAAGAACGCTCCAGGCAACCACTGCCAATTAAACAGTGTTAGTGCATGAGATGAAACCTATTTCCCATCCTTGCATTGAGACTATAATTTTTCCCAATATCAAATACTTTAGACATTCTATATTCTTCCATAGGCAATCAGATTAAACAGTAAATGTATGTTAGTTTAATGAAATACATAAATTCAAAACCATTCCCCTTCCAAATATTTATACACTCTAGTTCCTCCTCCTTAAAATTTTAGTGAAATATTTTCCACCTTCTTCCACCTGTTTCTTCACTGAACACACCATTATTGCTATTGGATTTACCATTTCCCAAAACATTGGGTATTTTTTTATTTTTTACTTCTAAACTCTTGTTATAGATGAATTTTAAGCACATAACAAGATTATATGCCTTCAAATAAAGTCTTCCAAATAATAGTCCATAAAACACTGGCATTAGAATTTCTTGAGGAGTGTTTTAAAAATAGGGATCCCACTACAAACCTAGCCATCGAAGATCTCAGGAGAGTACTCAAGAGTTTATGTGTATGGAGTAAGGTAAGTAGTATGTAGTTTTTAAAATATGTCCGTGATTCTGATGGGCAGCAATTTTTGCATCCTACTGTCCATGCCATGCCATTGAAGATTTCACTGCTTTCTAGCCTTTCATCTCCAATTGAGTCTTAGAGCACAAATCAATGTGTTGGGCAGCTCTGATAAGTATATTTCCATTTCTGAACTTCAATTTGTTGCTTACTGTCAAACCCCCATGTGCTTGAGTGCCTTACTACTAACAAGTCTTTATTATCACTATACTTCTTATCCTTTAAAAACTCAAGCTTTCTGCCTAATATGGAACTCTGTTCTTAAGGCATGGAAGGTTATTGAGGAAAAAATATAGGCCTTTCTACTCAAGAGATATTTATTTAAATTCTTTCCACTATCGAAAGCAAAGATTTTGACATTAAAAGGACACAGGAGTACAAGAACAAAATCTTTTTTTTTCTGTCTCTAAGAAAGTAACTCTGTTTCTTACATAGCCTTCCTTGGACCACTTCTGGCTTACCCATTGTTCATGACATAATGATATTAATAATTAAGAAGTTGGATTTAACTGTGGACGTATTCAATACATTGATTGAGTGCTTTTAGATAAAGCATGTGCCAGCTCACTGCATTTCCGACTCCAACTATAGTCCTACCCTCACAGACTTACACATATTCATCTGTTTATTCCCAGTAGACGTTTTATTTCATGCTATCTGAGCCATAAACCTGATTATCACTTTGGCAATCCTATGAGTCTTGCTTAACATAGCTGAGAACTAGCAATTTTAAGGGTCAAAACTGAACGCACTAGGTATTATTTTGTTTCCTTATTTCACTTTGACTATTTCAAATTTATCCAATATTCCAACTTGGGGCAAATCTAATTTTCCACAGTGTAAAATGCAAGGTTCATATATGAGCAGCTGATTGGGACACAGACACTTTATAAACACACCCACAGAAGGAAGATGGTGGCGTAGGAGGACGCTGGGCTCACCGCGCGTCCTGCTGATCACTTAGATTCCACCTACACCTGCCTAAAGAACCCAGAAAACCGCCAGAGGATTAGCAGAACGGAGTCTCCAGAGCCAAGCGCAGATGAGAGGTCCACGGAAGAGGGTAGGAAGGGCGGCGAGGCGGTGCGCGCTCCACGGACTGGCGGGAGGGAGTCGGGGCGGAGGGGCGGCTCGCCGGCCAAGCAGAGCCCCCGAGTCTGGCTGGCAAAAGCGGAGGGGCCGGACGGACTGTGTTCCGACAGCAAGCGCGACTTAGCGTCTGGGAGGTCATAAGTTAACAGCTCTGCTCGGAAAGCGGGAAGGCTGGAGGACAAAGGGAGGGAGAGCTGCTGAGCCCCCGGACGGCAGAGCTCAGCTTGGCGGGGAACAAAGGCGCCAGCGCCATCTCCCCCGCCCATCCCCCAGCCAAAATCCCAAAGGGAACCAGTTCCTGCCAGGGAACTTGCTCGCTCCGCACAAACACCCAACTATGTGCTTCTGCGGAGCCAAACCTCCGGCAGCGGATCTGACTCCCTCCTGCTGCCACAGGGCCCCTCCTGAAGTGGATCCCCTAAGGAGAAGCGAGCTAAGCCTGCCCCTCCCGCCCCCGTGCACCTTGCCTACCCACCCCAGCTAATACACCAGATCCCCAGCACCACAAGCCTGGCAGTGTGCAAGTAGCCCAGACGGGCCACGCCACCCCACAGTGAATCCCGCCCCTAGAGGGGAAGAGAAGGCACACACCAGTCTGACTGTGGCCCCAGCGGTGGGCTGGGGGCAGACATCAGGTCGGACTGCGGCCCCGCCCACCAACTCGAGTTATACACCACAGCACAGGGGAAGTGCCCTGCAGGTCCTCACCACTCCAGGGACTATCCAAAATGACCAAACAGAAGAATTCCCCTCAGAAGAATCTCCAGGAAATAACAACAGCTAATGAACTGATTAAAAAGGATTTAAATAATATAACAGAAAGTGAATTTAGAATAATAGTCATAAAATTAATCGCTGGGCTTGAAAACAGTATAGAGGACAGCAGAGAATCTCTTGCCACAGAGATCAAGGGACTAAGGAACAGTCACGAGGAGCTGAAAAGCGCTTTAAACGAAATGCAAAACAAAATGGAAACAACGACAGCTCGGATTGAAGAGGCAGAGGAGAGAATAGGTGAACTAGAAGATAAAGTTATGGAAAAAGAGGAAGCTGAGAGAAAGAGAGATAAAAAAATCCAGGAGTATGAGGGGAAAATTAGAGAACTAAGTGATACACTAAAAAGAAATAATATACGCATAATTGGTATCCCAGAGGAGGAAGAGAGAGGGAAAGGTGCTGAAGGGGTACTTGAAGAAATTATAGCTGAGAACTTCCCTGAACTGGGGAAGGAAAAAGGCATTGAAATCCAAGAGGCACAGAGAACTCCCTTCAGACGTAACTTGAATCGATCTTCTGCACGACATACCAGAGTGAAACTGGCAAAATACAAGGATAAAGAGAAAATTCTGAAAGCAGCAAGGGATAAACGTGCCCTCACATACAAAGGGAGACCTATAAGACTCGTGACTGATCTCTCCTTTGAAACTTGGCAGGCCAGAAAGGTTTGGCACGATATCTTCAGTGTGCTAAACAGAAAAAATATGCAGCCGAGAATCCTTTATCCAGCAAGTCTGTCATTTAGAATAGAAGGAGAGATAAAGGTCTTCCCAAACAAACAAAAACTGAAGGAATTTGTCACCACGAAACCAGCCCTACAAGAGATCCTAAGGGGGATCCTGTGAGACAAAGTACCAGAGACATCACTACAAGCATAAAACATACAGACATCACAATGACTCTAAACCCGTATCTTTCTATAATAACACTGAATGTAAATGGATTAGATGCGCCAACCAAAAGACATAGGGTATCAGAATGGATACAAAAACAAGACCCATCTATTTGCTGTCTACAAGAGACTCATTTTAGATCTGAGGACACCTTTAGATTGAGAGTGAGGGGATGGAGAACTATTTATCATGCTACTGGAAGCCAAAAGAAAGCTGGAGTAGCCATACTTATATCAGACAAACTAGACTTTAAATTAAAGGCTGTAACAAGTGATGAAGAAGGGCATTATATAATAATTACAGGGTCTATCCATCAGGAAGAGCTAACAATTATAAATGTCTATGCGCCAAATACCGGAGCCCCCAGATATATAAAACAATTACTCATAAACATAAGCAACCTTATTGATAAGAATGTGGTCATTGCAGGGGACTTTAACACCCCACTTACAGAAATGGATAGATCATCTAGACACACAGTCAATAAAGAAACAAGGGCCCTGAATGATACATTGGATCAGATGGACTTGACAGATATATTTAGAACTCTGCATCCCAAAGCAACAGAATATACTTTCTTCTCGAGTGCACATGGAACATTCTCCAAGAGAGATCATATACTGGGTCACAAAACAGCCCTTCATAAGTTTACAAGAATTGAAATCATACCATGCATACTTTCAGACCACAATGCTATGAAGCTTGAAATCAACCACAGGAAAAAGTCTGGAAAACCTCCAAAAGCATGGAGGTTAAAGAACACCCTACTAACGAATGAGTGGGTCAACCAGGCAATTAGAGAAGAAATTAAAAAATATATGGAAACAAACGAAAATGAAAATACAACAATCCAAACGCTTTGGGACGCAGCGAAGGCAGTCCTGAGAGGAAAATACATTGCAATCCAGGCCTATCTCAAGAAACAAGAAAAATCCCAAATACAAAATCTAACAGCACACCTAAAGGAAATAGAAGCAGAACAGCAAAGGCAGCCTAAACCCAGCAGAAGAAGAGAAATAATAAAGATCAGAGCAGAAATAAACAATATAGAATCTAAAAAAACTATAGAGCAGATCAACGAAACCAAGAGTTGGTTTTTTGAAAAAATAAACAAAATTGACAAACCTCTAGCCAGGCTTCTCAAAAAGAAAAGGGAGATGACCCAAATAGATAAAATCATGAATGAAAATGGAATTATTACAACCAATCCCTCAGAGATACAAACAATTATCAGGGAATACTATGAAAAATTATATGCCAACAAATTGGACAACCTGGAAGAAATGGACAAATTCCTAAACACCCACACGCTTCCAAAACTCAATCAGGAGGAAATAGAAAGCTTGAACAGACCCATAACCAGCGAAGAAATTGAATTGGTTATCAAAAATCTCCCAACAAATAAGAGTCCAGGACCAGATGGCTTCCCAGGGGAGTTCTACCAGACGTTTAAAGCAGAGATAATACCTATCCTTCTCAAACTATTCCAAGAAATAGAAAGGGAAGGAAAACTTCCAGACTCATTCTATGAAGCCAGTATTACTTTGATTCCTAAACCAGACAGAGACCCAGTAAAAAAAGAACTATAGGCCAATATCCCTGATGAATATGGATGCAAAAATTCTCAATAAGATACTAGCAAATCGAATTCAACAGCATATAAAAAGAATTATTCACCATGATCAAGTGGGATTCATTCCTGGGATGCAGGGCTGGTTCAACATTCGCAAATCGATCAACGTGATACATCACATTAACAAAAAAAAAGAGAAGAACCATATGCTCCTGTCAATCGATGCAGAAAAGGCCTTTGACAAAATCCAGCACCCTTTCTTAATAAAAACCCTTGAGAAAGTCGGGATAGAAGGAACATACTTAAAGATCATAAAGGCCATTTATGAAAAGCCCAAAGCTAACATCATCCTCAATGGGGAAAAACTGAGAGCTTTTTCCCTGAGATCAGGAACACGACAGGGATGCCCACTGTCACCGCTGTTGTGTAATATAGTGCTGGAAGTTCTAGCATCAGCAATCAGACAACAAAAGGAAATCAAAGGCATCCAAATTGGCAAAGATGAAGTCAAGCTTTCGCTTTTTGCAGATGACATGATATTATGCATGGAAAATCCGATAGACTCCACCAAAACTCTGCTAGAACTGATACATGAATTCAGCAAAGTTGCAGGATACAAAATCAATGTACAGAAATCCGTTGCATTCTTATACACTAACAATGAAGCAACAGAAAGACAAATAAAGAAACTGATCCCATTCACAATTGCACCAAGAAGCATAAAATACCTAGGAATAAATCTAACCAAAGATGTAAAAGATCTGTATGCTGAAAACTATAGAAAGCTTATGCAGGTAATTGAAGAAGATATAAAGAAATGGAAAGACATTCCCTGCTCATGGATTGGAAGAATAAATATTGTCAAAATGTCAATACTACCCAAAGCTATCTACACATTCAATGCAATCCCAATCAAAATTGCACCAGCATTCTTCTCGAAACCAGAACAAGCAATCCTAAAATTCATATGGAACCACAAAAGGCCCCGAATAGCCAAAGTAATTTTGAAGAAGAAGACCAAAGCAGGAGGCATCACAATCCCAGACTTTAGCCTCTACTACAAAGCTGTCATCATCAAGACAGCATGGTATTGGCATAAAAACAGACACATAGACCAATGGAATAGAATAGAAACCCCAGAACTAGACCCACAAACGTATGGCCAACTCATCTTTGACAAAGCAGGAAAGAACATCCAATGGAAAAAAGACAGTCTCTTTAACAAATGGTGCTGGGAGAACTGGACAGCAACATGCAGAAGGTTGAAACTAGACCACTTTCTCACACCATTCACAAAAATAAACTCAAAATGGATAAAGGACCTGAATGTGAGACAGGAAACCATCAAAACCTTAGAGGAGAAAGCAGGAAAAGACCTCTCTGACCTCAGCCGTAGCAATCTCTTACTCGGCACATCCCCAAAGGCAAGGGAATTAAAAGCAAAAGTGAATTACTGGGACCTTATGAAGATAAAAAGCTTCTGCACAGCAAAGGAAACAACCAACAAAACTAAAAGGCAACCAACGGAATGGGAAAAGATATTTGCAAATGACATATCGGACAAAGGGCTAGTATCCAAAATCTATAAAGAGCTCACCAAACCCCACACCCGAAAAACAAATAATCCAGTGAAGAAATGGGCAGAAAACATGAATAGACACTTCTCTAAAGAAGACATCCGGATGGCCAACAGGCACATGAAAAGATGTTCAACGTCGCTCCTTATCAGGGAAATACAAATCAAAACCACACTCAGATATCACCTCACGCCAGTCAGAGTGGCCAAAATGAACAAATCAGGAGACTATAGATGCTGGTGAGGATGTGGAGAAACAGGAACCCTCTTGCACTGTTGGTGGGAATGCAAATTGGTGCAGCCGCTCTGGAAAGCAGTGTGGAGGTTCCTCAGAAAATTAAAAATAGACCTACCCTATGACCCAGCAATAGCACTGCTAGGAATTTATCCAAGGGATACAGGAGTACTGATGCATAGGGGCACTTGTACCCCAATGTTTATAGCAGCACTCTCAACAATAGCCAAATTGTGGAAAGAGCCTAAATGTCCATCAACTGATGAATGGATAAAGAAATTGTGGTTTATATACACAATGGAATACTACATGGCAATGAGAAAAAATGAAATATGGCCTTTTGTAGCAATGTGGATGGAAGTGGAGAGTGTGATGCTAAGTGAAATAAGCCATACAGAGAAAGACAGATATCATATGGTTTCACTCTTATGTGGATCCTGAGAAATGTAACAGAAACCCCTGGGGGAGGGGAAGGAAAAAAAAAAAAGAGGTTAGAGTGGGAGAGAGCTAAAGCATAAGAGACTGTTAAAAACTGAGAACACACTGAGGGTTGATGGGGGTGGGAGGGAGGGCAGGGTGGGTGATGGGTATTGAGGAGGGCACCTTTTGGGATGAGCACTGGGTGTTGTATGGAAACCAATTTGACAGTAAATTTCATATATTAAAAAAAATTAAAAAAAATAAAATTTTTAAAATAAGAAAAAAAAATAAAAAAAAAATAAACACACCCACAGCTGTGTTTCATGTGTGCCTTAGACACATTTTGTCATTTTTCCATTTGCCTTTTTCAGCGTTCCATCACTTGAAAACTAAGGAAAACTGGTCCTAAATTATGATTTCAAGAAAAAGAAAGGGGTATTTGTTGTACAGAGTCTGGGCTATTTATTCTAATTTGGGGATGTTCATTGGAGTTCGGTTGTAAAAAAAAAAAATTCTGATCTAAGGGGCCATTATTTCCCCTTAATTCCTAACAATCCTTAATGACAAGATCAATTTCACCAGAGAAATGCTAGTTATCATTAATTTACCCAAGAAACATGTATTGGGTACTTAATATGTACTAAGTATTATTCTTGGTGAATGAAATAAACCCTGAATAACGTCAACTCCTTACTCTCATCATATTGACATTATAGCCTCAAAAATAAGAACACAAATAAGACCACAGACCCTGACCTATAGTTTTAGTGTTAACGCCTTCAATATAATTGGTGCCTGGTATTCGATGGTAAATATCTAGAGGGGATAAACATTTTGGCCTGCTTGGCATTGGTTATATCTGTGCTATATCCCTGTATTATGATCCCTTTGAAAACAAAATATACATAAAGAGGAAAAGGAGTAAGGAAGCATATAAGGAAGGGATGTGCCTGATGAAAATCCCAGGCACCAGAGAACTTTTGCATAATCACTTCTAATAAGAGCCTATGTTAATTTTAGAGTGGTTGATTTCTAGCATAATAAGATCTGTCAAATGTGAGTCATCTCATTGTCCACAAAATATGAATAGACATTCATATTATCTGAAATATAGCAGATAGATATTGCTATTATGGGGAAAAGAGAAAAGGTGACAGGGATGTCCCATTTTTTGGTGCACTCTGGTCACATTTCATTTTAATGTGATTAGGGGCTATTTGACACTTTAATCAGGGTTATATCTCACATGCCTGGAATGCTCATCCTCGGACAGGAGCCTGAACATTGACATTTGTTTTCCCCCCATATTTAGCGGATCACTGTCATTCCAAACTGGTGGGGATGAACAGGTGTGTAAGTAGAAATTAGGGTTAAGACATTTTAGTGAGTTCTCCTTGGTCAGAAGCTGTATGACAAATATAACAAGTCTTTGATAAATGTACTTCTTAATAATTAAGCCAATCTCACCTTCATTTCATGATGTATTTAACT
The DNA here is from genome assembly GCF_046562875.1 of Panthera onca. NCBI lineage: Eukaryota > Metazoa > Chordata > Mammalia > Carnivora > Felidae > Panthera > Panthera onca. The sequence goes on from NC_138339.1 coordinate 118,967,446, forward strand.
AAGGGCTGCCTTCCTGTGCTGAAGCAAGTCCCCCTGACTCAAATCTAGGGGTCAGGTGCTATTTGAAATGGTAATTCTTTTTGGCTCATACTAAGGTAAACTTTGGCCAACATTATTTGATGGTACAAGTACCAAGGTAATATTCTTTTGATATACAGTCACACTTAATCATTACTGCACGTAGAGACAAATATTTTTTATTCCAACTTCACAGATGGGTCAACTGAGACTCAAAGACACAGTATCACTTACTTCAGTCACATGGCATCTAAGTGGTATGCAAACTGGCCTTTCATCTTGTGTCCTACACCACGGGGTAAACTTGAAGTAGCAGTATGAGAATCTCCACTGATGCCATTCACCACAGATCCCCACCTTGCAGTGTCTGTACTCTGCCTTCCTGCCTATGACCACAGGCAACATTTCCACACTCTTCCCCAAAGCTGATCTTTCCACTTGCATACCAATCCCCATTTCCTCTCACCTACTTAACAGCAACCATCTCAAAAATGGCCCTCCCTACATCATGACTTGATTGCTCACTAGAGGATGATTCTCATCAGTATGCAAACATGCTATCATTTCTCCATTTCTCCCTACTGAGCAATCTTTCTTTTCACCCTGCTTCTCTTGCCAGCTTCCAGCCTATTTCTTTGCCATCTTCTGTTATCAAAGTCTTCTAAAAACACATTCATGCTCATTATCTCTGATTACTCTCCTCCCATTCTCTTTCAGCTATTCCAATCAGATTTTATAAGAACTGTTTCTATAAGGTCGCAACTCGTCTCCATTTTATAGTCCACTCTCAGTCCTCATCTTACTTGACTTAGTAACTACAGTTTACATAGTCAGTTTTTCTATGTCCCTGATGCATTACCTTTGTTTTGTTTTGTTTTGTTTTTTGGTGTTCTAGAACAATGCAGTTCCTTGGTTTTCCTCTTATTCCACTGGTAGATTCATAGTTCTCATTCTTCCTAGCTTCTTGACATGGCATCCTGACCCTTCTTTGGTTTACTGATTTTCACATAAGATAGAGCACCCAGTAGGCATTCACTAAATATAAATCTTATGAATGAATTAATGAATAATGGCTTACTGCTTGGCATAGATACTGGTACAAAGTTAACATTTCAAGAAAGGTTTTTTGGTTGACAAATGAGGAAATCAAAGAATGAAATAATAGCAGGACGTGATTTGAATCCTAGCTCATTTCTCTTCCCTCAGACCTTAATTCAATCTATTTAAGGGGATAAAGAATTCCTTATAAAATGCAGATCACTTAGGTGTGTTCTGTTTAGAGAGAAATTCCGGAACACGACATCTAAATTAGCCAACCATCTCCAACTCCCAATGTCCAGCCACTCTATCACAACTGAGAGTAATAACTGGCAGTTATTACTATCTCCAACTATCTTTATCACTTACTTATTTTTGTCTTTCATTGACCACTGCCTAGACAATGCCTAGCACATGGTATGTGCTCAATAATATTTGTCAAATGAATGAATGGATGTGATGGAGGCTGATATCTTTAAGAGTCAAATTGCCTAATGTGGATTATAGAAAGAAAAACAGAAACAAGAGCTGGGTTTGATGAATTAAACTCTTCAGAGAATAGGTATAATCTGACCCAGAGACAAAATTGTCTCTGTGTGTACAGAGAACAGTTTGTAAAACCATGCACAGAATTCAACTTCTCTGTATGTGAAACCATCCTCATTACATTGTGTTTCCATTGACAAATGTATAACTCTACAGCAGTGCTTCTCAACCTTATCATTATTCCTCACTAAGCAAACTTTTTAGACATTTTTCCTAGTTCCTCATGACATTTTAGTATCACTGATATACTGCTTACGTACTGTATGCACATCTGGGCTTTATACACTAAAATGGGAATTTTTTTTTTTTTTCAAGTCGCCCTCAACCAAAAAACTAATTTTCAGCCTCTTGGGAAAGATATTGCTCCTGGTGAGAAGACATACCCTATAGCACCAGCATTTGCTACCTTCTTAACTAGTACGGTATTATTTCAGGTATCAAAGTTTTCAAGTAGATGCACTATGTTTTTCACATTTACTTTTTTTTGTTCCATTTCCTTAGATGCACTGTTTTCTCAAATAACAAGCCTGTAATGCCTAGTGGTTATTTTGCCCATCCCACCCTTCCTCACACACCCCTCATCATTAAGCTTCTACAAAGATTTACTAACGACTCTGGATTCCATCCTTGAGACCAAAATTCATCAGGGTTCAGGAACCCATGTATATTACAGGGTTGCAGATTCTGCCACATTATGAAAAATAGGGGCCGCTCAGTGTCAGAAGCCAGTCACATGCACTGAAGTCTTCAGAACATGGGGTCTTCATTTTTGTCTTTCCTTTCCCTTCTTACATTTCTCTTCAGACTTGTAGTCACTGATCTGGTTTGGACTGGTACATCTCTTCTACCTTCTTATTAATGTCTTGCTTTGTGTGAATCAGAGGAGTTTGTGGGGTTTTTGTTTTTGTTTTTGCATCATTGATTTTAGTGCTTTACTCTTGTTTTGATAAGATAACTTACAACTTGCTTAGTGTTTTGTTTTTTAATTTTTCCCTCTTCCTTTCTACTTCTATATATTTTCTTTGAAAGCTGCAGTTTTTTTTCTGTCTTCCTGCTCAGCATCTACCAATAGTACTTGACTGGGAATTGACTTTCTCATACATCCTTCAGGAATAGCCAGTCCATTGGCAGCACTGTTATCAAGTGGACCTTTCTATCTATAGATACTACAGGTTAACACCAGATATTTTGTCAATGTGGTTACAGTGCACTGGATAAGGATAAGTCTTCCAAATCAGAACCCCAGCTATTTCTGTTATCAGATACGTGGCCTTGGCAAAGTTCTTTGATTTGTCCAGGGCTCAGTTTCTCTTTAGTTTCTTACTTGTATAGTGAGAATCATCACACCTACTTGCTGGGATGGTTGCACGAATTTCAAAAGTAAAATGGAACTCCATAAATGGAACCTATTACTATGTATATAATATGTATATGTTATTACATATATGTACATATGTGTATTTTTTTTAATTTTTTAACGTTTATTCATCTTTGAGAGACAGAGAGAGAGACAGAGCATGAACAGGGAAGGGGCAGAGAGAGGGAGGCACAGAATTGGAAGTAGGCTCCAGGCTCTGAGCTGTCAGCACAGATCCCAACGTGGGGCTTGAACTCACGAACTGTGAGATCATGACCTGAGCTGAAGTCGAACACTCAACCGACTGAGCCACGCAGGCATCCCTGTGTGTGTATATTTTTTAATTGTGCTCTTAGAATCCATTCTGCCTTTTGATATGTCATGTTTTCACTTGCCAATTAACTTGGGAATTAATATGATCTTAGGTATCCTATCACAGTTTTTGCTTCAATTGTAAGGCAATTATCTAGGTTTCTCCAATGGTTACAGTTATCAATTCAGGCTTGCAGTCACCCAATCTGGATAAATCTCATAGCTTTTTCTAGGATTTCTGGGAAAACAGTCCCAATATATATACATATATATACCCAGTGACTAGGAATAATACCATAAGAGATAGTGGAGACCATGAAACTCTTGATTGAGATTATATGTTCTAACTAAGGCCATTCAAATGAAAAAGTCAATTAGAATGGCCAACTAAAACAAAACTCAGGTTAAATTCTGTGCTACCTTAGCACATGTCATGCTTTTCTATGAAAAGGACTATGGATATGTACATTTGGGTGAATTACAAGTATTTACCCATTTTGATGGATGCGTTAGTAAAAGGAACCCTCCCTAAGATTACATCGGGCTCAAGTATGTCAGATTGTTATTTGGAAACCCCAGAAAAGGATCAATGGCTACCTGATATGGACTACTAACCTAAGACCTTAGAAGGTGTGCAGCAGTATGATTGTTCTTCTGTAAATCAGAGAGGAAAGCCACCATAAGAACCATATCATGCTCCTCTGCTGCCCTCCACACTTTGCTTTTCTTACAACAAAGACATTCACTGGCTCCCCCAGCTCACATATGTTAGCAATCTGAAAAGTGCTTTAAAAAAAAGATTTTAATGTTTATTTATTTTTGAATGAGAGGAGGGGGGTGGGGGAAGAAGGGCAGAGAGAGAGAGAGAGACACAGAATCAAAGCAGGCTCCAAGATGTCAGCACAGAGCCCGACGCGGGGCTTGAACCCACAAACCATGAGATCATGACCTGAGATGAAGTCAGACACTCAACCAACTAAGCCATCCATGCACCTCTGAAAAATGCTCTTAAAAGGCCTCCATAAACTAGGGTGGGACAACTGACTATAATATGTAGCTTACATATAAGACAGCGTTGAGGTACGTATGAAATTTATTAAATATCCCAACATGCCTACAATTTAATTTCCTTCTTTTAAGTTGCTTTATTTCAATTTCTTATCCATTTATACATTCATCCTTTCAGCAAATCCTTTCAGTTCTACCTTTCAAATGTACCCAAATTTTGAATCCTTCCCATCACTTAAACTGAAAGTCATCTTCTATCACCTGAATTATTGCAATAATCTCCTAATTGTGACATCCCTCATAAAGGCTGTGAGCCCCATGTGGCTAATGAGTGCCCGAAAAGCAGCTAGTACAAACTGACATAGGATGCCAGAATAAAATAAAAGACTTAATATCAAAATAATCTAAAATATCTAAGTTAAAATAAACAGGTCACCAATACTATTTCACCTAGTTCTTTTGACTTTTTGTGAGGATAAGAGAATACTAAATGTTACACATATGGCTCACTTTTGTGTCTGGGTTTACTTTTGCATTGACCACTACTCTTCACCTTTTCTCTCTGCTTCTCCTCTTACTTCCTTTTACTCTAATTTTCAAACCAGAAACCTGTTGCAATGTTATTTAAATTGTGGCAGGCCTTTGCTTGACATGGATTTTCATCTTGCTCAGAATAAAAGACGATCCTTACTATGACCTGAAGGTCTATATAATCTATACAATCTGACTCCATTTATTCTCAGGCCATATGTCCTACTAATCTCCTTCTGATTCCCACCAATCCAGAGACACTGGTATTTTAGCTCATCTCTGAATTTGATTTCTACTGCCTCTGTTCGGAATCCCCCCGCCAATTATTTTTCTACTTCCCTCTGTCTGGCTTGCTTATTCACTACTTTTAGTTTCTCTCCATCCCTTCCAAGCCTCCTTCACTCTATCCCAAACTTGGTATCATTCATTCATGCTTCAATTTTTTCTCTTTACCACTTATCACAAATGTGTGTATGTGTGTGTGTATTCAAAATTTATCTGACTTGGGGCGCCTGGGTGGCTCAGTCGGTTAAGTGGCCGACTTCGGCTCAGGTCATGATCTCGCGGTCCGTGAGTTTGAGCCCCGCGTCGGGCTCTGTGCTGACAGCTCAGAGCCTGGAGCCTGTTTCAGATTCTGTGTCTCCCTCTCTCTGACCCTCCCCCATTCATGCTCAGTCTCTCTCTGTCTCAAAAATAAATAAACGTTAAAAAAATTTTTTTTAAATAAATAAATAAATAAAATTTATCTGACTTGTCTCTATCCCAATAATGTAAGCCCTCCAAGAACTGGAAAACACATCTAATTTGTTTGTAATAGTACTTCCAGCACCTAAAACAGTGCCAGCTGCATAGTCAATATTCAGTAAATATTTGTTGAACAAGGATCTGTTCCAACTTCTTACTGTAGCCTCAAGGCTCTCTAGAAACTTGGTTCTGCTTACCTCACCACTATAAATTCTCATCTAAAGTTTTATTTTTCTTTATTCCATTGCACTAGCTTCATAGTCCTCAAACAGCCAAGCTCATTCTTATCTTGCACTTTTGTTTGCTTTCTCTACTACCTGAAATATTCTTACCCCCAGAGCAGACTCTTTTGTAATTTTTAGATTTCTAGAAAAGACTTTCTGAACATGCGATATAAAGAGAATATCTAACCATAGCTCCATAGCCATATACATACATATACATACATACATATATATATATATATATATATATATATATATATATATATATATATATCTTGCCACCATATGAAACTGCATTATACATATATCTTTGTCTGGCTCTGTGCTTATTTAGTCTTTTCACTTGAATAGGAGTTCATGCTGGAAGGAATTTGTCTTCTTCATCATGGCCTTTATAAAGCCTAAAACAGTGTCTGGCATGTAGATGTATATTTGTTAAATAAATACAAAGGAATTATGTCCAGGAGTTATTAGGTGCTAATGACTAAAATAAAGTACACATTAGGCTAATTCTGTGGGGAAAATTGAAAAGTAAACAATTAATAGATGATAAGCTCAAAGACCGAAGCAAACACAATGAAGTTGTGTTTTTTGAAACTATAACTCGAAACTAATGGTGCAAAGTGGGGAATAAATTGGAACTGTGATTTTCTCCCCATCTACCCCCCCCCCCCCACCTTCTACCCTATTGTATCTCTTAAAGAACCCTCTCTCACCCTTCACTGCACATTCAGTCTTTAGGATGCTACACAAGAGAAAGTGACACTTACTGGCCATACTTCCTAGCAATTGTCAATGCTTCTCTCCCGCGAATGAATTTGGGATTAAAAGCTGTGATTAAGATACTGGCAACCTAGGACTCCACTGACTTTTAATGATACACTGGCTTAGAGTTGCCAGAAGGGAAACACTTCAGTGTGTCACCATTAGGAAGGAGCCACAGTACAAATACAAAACGATCACAGCCAGAAGAGCCACACAGAACTTCCTCAACACTACCACAGACACACTCCACGAAACATTCACTCTGTCTTTGATGAAACCTGGTATGCGGCAGGCTCTTGGTGCCTAGGCCTAGAGTGAATAAGCCAATAAAATGACCAGACAGGTAGAGAGTGGTGAGTGAGAATGACAGAGTTGGGGTGAATCCGTGTCTACACCTTGCTCAGCCCCCTAAAAGTCCAGTGACAATGGCCATGTTGCATATTCTGATAGACTCATTCTCATCATCTTTAAAATGGAGCCAGTGATAGCATACTCAAAGGGTTGTTCTAAATGTAATAAAAGTAAAATGCTTGTCATAGTTGGGACCACTTTATAGGCACTAGATGATGATGATGATGATTTCCAGGGTCCTTCACATGGATCACATGGTCAAAGCTTTCCTAAGGTCTCCGGATATAAGGGCTCTCTCTTTCTCTCCTAGAAGCTGTTACCATATTCCTCCTGTCTCAGTGAGTGGGAATGAGTCAAGCAGAAGCAGTTCAGTCATTATTTCTTATTAGTCTCTAGAGAGAAAAGGCATTTCCTCTGAAACACATGGGCACAGACCTAAATGAGACATTAAAGATCCCTTAGTCTAGTTCTATCATTTTACAGATGAAGAATGAGTCTCTTGGGTGGAAAAGGGCTTTTGTATAGAAGTACATATTTTTCCAAAGGTCTTAGCAGAGCCCTTTCCAATACAGAGAATAGAAGGGAATGGCCTAGGAGACAAAGGCTTAATGATTGAACTACTCTTAGTTCAAAGCAAGGAAATCGTAACTGAGTCAGCACTACTTAGCTAATGAAATATTATAGGAAGCATCTATAAGCAGACAATGTAACTGGCAGATACAAACTACCACCTGTAGTCAGAGAGTGCAAGGCCCATGATGTGACCCACTGAGCAATAAACACACAGAAAAAACTTCTTGTTTATTTATTATTTTTAATGTTTATTTACTTTGAAAGAGAATATGTGCTAGCGGGGGGGGGGGGAGGGAGAGAGAGAGAGAGAGAGAGAGAGAGAGAGAGAGAGAGAGAGATACAGAATTCCAAGCAGGCTCTGCCATCGGTGGGGGGCTTGAACTCAAGAACAATAAGGTCATGACCTGAGCCAAAGTCAAGAATCGGATGCCTAACTGACTGTGCCACCCGGTGTTCCAACAACTTCTTGTCCAGATCAGGGGACTGAATGGGAAGATGTGTTGTGGGAAAGGATCACAAGTTATAGTTCATAGAAACATGCACATTTATCCTCTGAATGAGGGTGACATTTTCCTTGCACTTAATTCTGCCACTCAGGTAGAGACTCTTGACTGATAGTGTGGCTAACTGGTTTCCTGAAATGCATGGCCAATGGTAGTAGTTTCAATATTGTTAACAAGTAGTAAGTATTTTTTGGCAATGAACTGGTGGTTCAGTGATTGGCTCATTTGGAACGGTAAGAGGTACCCACTTTTGCCTCCACTTGGCTTTCAGGGTTTAAGACTAAAAGGAAAACTCAACACTGTTATGTTAACTCCAGAAGACTTGCAAGCTGACAATGGCAATTAGAGTCTTTCCCCCAATAGTCCATAATCAGGCAGTTTGGATTTTGCAGCTGTAAGAGGATTTTAGAGCAGGAAGAGAACCATAGGTTTTTCTATATTCCCTGTGTCTTCCAGACCTCCAGTCTTAAGGTGAAACAATTAAATATTGCCTTGCACTAGTAGGATAAGTGCTAAGTGACAAACCCAAAGCTGTACACTCAGATCCCACCTCAAGAAAGGACTTGCTGCCCAGCTGACAGGACTCCAGTTAGTGGACATCCACTAGCTGTTATTTCCTGTGGCTCTACCTCAGCTTCACAGCCATGTGTGGCCCAAGCCAGTGACCAGGCAGAACACTGGTACAAGAGCCACGCCATTTATGTCTGGCATAGGAATCTTCTAATGGGGACTCTTCATTCCGGAGCACCCCTTGCACTGTGGTTTGACAGCTCTCTCTTCCCGATCCCATCTTGTCCCCCTTGGCTTTCACATGCCTTCCTCCCAAACCCATTTATGCATTCCTAACTCTGTCTCAGAGTTCATTTCCCAGGAGTCTCAATGAGCTATCTGGCAACAGCTCTCATCTGAGAAAAAAACAAAGCTTGAACAGAAAGAACAGGTGTCTAAGCCAAAATTCTCAAAAGGCTTATTTAAAGGAAAAATTAAGGACCCATAGAAATAAATTAAAATAGTTTTTAAAAACTGCTAAGTCCTGCCAGAAGTTTTTAGAATTTATAAAGTACAATTTATTGTGAAAATAAGTAGGAAATGCACAGAACAAAATATAATAAGTGAAGGGTCTTCTAATGTGCTTTCAGGCAGAGTAAAGCAGCTAGCTGCTTCTGCGCAGCCACAGTGAAAGCCCATACCAAGTACTCCCACTGAAGAGCCACATTTCACTTGCACATTGTCTCCTCTGTGTGAGGTGTTATCGGCCTCCAATAATAGCAATAAATAAGGGAGATGGGTAGAAAACTTTATGCATCATGGAAAGATAGTTTTCTAAGCATTATGTAAATTGATGTGTATTTGAAATATGCTAATGCACACAATGTCATGTTGATATAATAACAGATGGCATTTTCATTTTGGGGAGAGATGCAATGTGATGCTGTTGCGTCCTTGATGGAATCCTCTGGGAACCAGTTGGGTTGTCAGAGGACTTGGTATTAAAATAAAAATGTATGGGGCGCCTGGGTGGCGCAGTCGGTTAAGCGTCCGACTTCAGCCAGGTCACGATCTCGCGGTCTGTGAGTTCGAGCCCCGCGTCAGGCTCTGGGCTGATGGCTCGGAGCCTGGAGCCTGTTTCTGATTCTGTGTCTCCCTCTCTCTGCCCCTCCCCAGTTCATGCTCTGTCTCTCTCTGTCCCAAAAATAAATAAAAAACGTTGAAAAAAAAAAATTAAAAAAAAAAAATGTATATAATTTGGAATGTAATGGACCATGAGGAATCCTTTAAAAAATACTACGACCTAGGAGTATTTCGTTTGTGGCTGTTCACTGCTGCTGACTCTGCTCTGAGATGAAGAAATCCAGTGGTACTCAAACGTCCCTGAAAATTTCCAATTGGCTCCTCTCTTTGGAAATGCAATGAAAATCAGAGCTTTAAAGTCTCAATGTTCTCAAACCAAACATTATCCTTTCTGTGTGGAGCTACATTGGTTCAATCTATTGCTACTTTTGATAAAAAAAAAAAAAAAAAAAAAAAAACAAAAAACCTAAATAGGCTAAAGCTTTGCATATAAATGCGGCACCTTCAGATTTCAGTGCAGAAACCAGCCATAATAATAGCTAGAAAATTGATCATTTAGCGAGTGCTCACTAGGTTCTAGGTATTTTGGCAAGTGTTTTATATAATGTATCTCAATTCTCACATCACTATCAAATAGTTTTTATTATCCCAATTCAATGATGAGAAAACATGCACAAAGTCATACAGTTAACAAGCAGTGAAGTAAGGATCTGAACCTAGAGTGTTAAATTTCAAAGCCCCAAGTTTTAGAAAGGTTAATAACGCAACTGCAAATAGCCATGCAGCAGATGAGTTCTGAGCAGTAAAGGAGCATGCACAGAGGGGGAGGGGGAGGGGGAGGGGGAGGGGGAGGAGAGGAGAGGAGAGGAGAGGAGAGGAGAGGAGAGGAGAGGAGAGGAAAGGAAAGGAAAGGAAAGGAAAGGAAAGGAAAGGAAAGGAAAGGGCTCCTGTGGCCAGAAATTCTGCCTAACTTCATTTTTAAACTTCCCAGTATCAAATACAATGCTTAGCACGCCTTAGTACTCAACTATTTGTTCAGGATCAAGTCCTGAACTGCAAATGGGGCACTGGTGTATATATAGAGAGAGAAAATACAAGTGTTGTGGATGTGATCCTCACATTATTCTATTATTTCTAAAAAGAAAAAAAATCAAAATGGCTCTGTGACTCTAACATAAGAGTTGAAAGAATCAACAGCATGAGCCCATGAATTTGACCTGAACTCGTATTTTGGCTTTGTCCTTTATTAGTTGAGCAAGATTATTACTTAATCTCTGGGAGTCCCAGTTTCCAAGCAATAGGTTTTGTAAGTCTCAAATAGGGACCTTGTGAGGATTAAATAATATAATGCCTGCCAAGTACTTAAAATACTTCATAGAATAAGCCCTTGATAATTGTAATCATCTTCCTCCCTAGCCTTAACCATTTTGAAAGCAACATGTCATTAATTTTTACATTAAACTTCTAGTTTCAGTTGTGATTAAACTGCATTGATTGTCAAACCTATTAACTCAAATGGAATGTTGGACGTGATCAATAGCTTAGCAATCAAAAGTGGCAAGTGAACTTTCTGAATCACAGAGGCTTTTTGGTTGCTCTTCTTCATAAACACAATCAAAGAAGTAAGAAAACCAGTTGAGTAAACTTGGAGGCCATTTCTTAAATCTGATCCCTTATGTTCAGAACATATTTTATTTGATTTTTCTTCATTCTGAGTTTATAAAAATGCTACCGAGCAGGTGTCATTATGCCCATTTTAATCACTCAGAAGACTGCCACGTGAAGTAAGGTCAATTGCTCAAAGCCCCAAAGCCAGACAGAGGTAGAGCTGTTTATGTGTGAACGTGTTTGTGTGTATTTCTTCTTATGTGAATTGCCTATTCATTTTCCATGCCCATTTTTTATGGGGGTGTTCAACTTCTAACTACAAATTTGTAAAAGCTGTGTATACGTTACAAGCATAATTTATCTAACACACCACCGCTCCATGTAATTTTTCTAGTTTGTCATATTTTTTAAACTTTGTTACTATTTTTCTCTATAAAATGTTTAAACTTTTATGAGATGAGATTGATTTTTTTCATTAACATTTCCAGTTTTTGTGAAATACTGTAAAATCCTCCTTTATCTCCAGAGTACAGAACTAATTACCTAACTTTTCCCCTAATCCATCTGGAAAGGTCCAAAACAACCTAACATCCCATCAATATTACAATGATTTATATATTTGGGTGAGTGAGTTATGGGTAATTTTTCAGTTTCTTCTTCAGACTTTTGTGGATTAAAATGCATTAGGGTCTTCCTATCGCTTTAAGACCATCTAAACTAGCCTACACCAAGAAAGGGAATTTTATGCCTCATGAATCTGGCTAGTTTAAGAGTAGTCCCTCCTCAAGAGAAAATGATTCAGGGCTCACTGTGACCAGAAGCAGGTTTTTCCTTTTCCCCCTACTTTGCACTGAGTGGCTCTGCTTCTTCTGCTTCATTCACCGACACAATCCTACCTCCTCAGGAAGAGATGCTTGTCTGGCATTGTGCATGGGAAACAGTGGACAGGTTGTTATAGTTCCTTCTAAGGAAGTAGGCTTTCATTTACCTGGAAGCCTTAGGGTCTTTGTTTACTCACAGTGGTTAGGTCATGTACTGATCCCTCATGTCATCTCAATGACCCTGGGATACTTGGATTGCCTAAAGCTAATCAAGAACCATCCCTGAAGCTTAGAGTGGGTCAATCTCACCAACTATATTGCAAAAAGTAGGGTGATTTTTTTGAGAAGCAAAGTACTGTCTATCAGGAAAAAAAAAATCGATGCCAGTGAGGTAACAAATTGCCTCTGTAAATCTCTCATATAAAACAAAATAAAAATGTTAATGAAGTAGTTTCTTCTCTCAACCAATAAGTGTCTTCCCAAAGTAAAGAGAGGAGTTATTTCTGGAAGTGCAAATTCTAAATCATCATATCTAGCATCCCTGACTTTGCTGTAGACTGAATATGTTAACTATGTGGTCCTCAGAAATGTTACTCATCTGCTTAATTGGCCTGAAAGGAAGCACTTGTTTCAAATTAGGAGCAACAGCATTTCTGAAAAGGACATAATAGCATTAACAATGGCAACTTGTTTAAGTAGTAGTGCTTTTAAAGCCGATTTTTAAATGAGACTGACTGAACCCAGGACTATTTTCACTCATTTTGGTTTTCCACATCTCACAAGCATCCAGATCTTCATTACCTCAAACCACAACAACTGTCGTCATCATCTAGGAGGAAATTAGTTCTGCAGTAACTTGGTGGCTGTTGTTAGAAGCAGCAAATTTGTAATAATATTCCAATCATAACTGTGATTCTAATGCATAAGTATTTGGGTTTTGTGCTTCCTTAAGGTTTAAACAAGATCTCAAACTAGGTTCTATAAGAGCTATTTCCATGCAAGTATTCACGTGTTGGAAAAAAGTAATTCACACACAGGGGCTTAGAGGGAGAGTCCAAGTGAGAGTTAGTTGACATGAAGGACAGAAAGTATAATGTTCTACTATTTGATTGATTCAAATTATTTGATAATATCTCTCCCTGAATAGTTAATAGTCTCCATCCAGTTGACTCAACAGGTGCTAACTGTAAATAGTTTTGTTTCCTCTTTCCGGTTTCCATCATTCCCCTGGTTTTTTGCCAATAAGCCTATTTTTTCTTACCATTGTGCTTGAGTTTATGCTCAATTCTTACCTCAACTTACTTATCTTCACCACTATTTCCAGGTGCTTCAAACACTTTGGTGGAATAAGTAAATATTCTTAAATAACAGAGAAACTTCTCTGTATCATTCTGTCAGTAATGCTCTCTATCACAGATGCCGAATCACTTTCCATCCACAAAAAGGACCTGGGAGTTAATGAGTACACCTTACTCCTGGCGAAGAGATGATCTCAAGAGTGTGTAGACATACACAAAAGCACTGGAGGGAAATTTGTCTTCTGGTTCATGAGCTATAACGGCCTAGGCTTCTGGTGGTCTCTTTCCCACAACATAGGAAGATATTGCCAGAGATTCAAAGTCAGTAAAGCCAATACCCACAGAGGGAAGCAGAGCTGAGTGACAGAAAAACAAACAAGACCACAGTTTTTGAACTCCTAGATTCAGCAGACACTCAAGGCAACTCTTCTTCTGAATCCTTTACTAAGTCCATGAGCCAATCACTCCTTTTTTTTTTTTAACCTAATCCACTAAAAGATAGGTTTCAAGGGCCACAAAAATACTTATGACCCATACCACACCTCTGTGCAATGTATCTTTTCCTTTTTCTAATGTTTCATATTAAGTTGCATTTAATTGATACTTAATAGCGATTAGTTGAATTTAAGTTAATAGCAATTCTAAATCAGAACCAATTACAAACAGAATGTCGAAGGAGCTACCCCAGGAGGGTGAGGATGGCAGCAGTGGGAGTGATGGTAACAGGATGTAAGTAACACGAAAGTTTTGGAGAATGAGTATTCACTAGTAATGTAGGAAGATCCCGCTTCAAAACACACAGCACCCCTTATAAGACTTTATCCATAATATTCTTCAGTTGCTAATGCAATTAGAACAATTATTGGGTTTGTATGTGCAAAGAGATTTTTCTGGTGGAGATACTGACTTTTAATACATTTATAGAGAGGCACAGGCAGTGTATATACAGGGAGTGAATTGCTCATGACGTGGCTAAACACTGCCAATCATTCTTTAATCATTAGTCATTCCATCCCCCAGCTCTGCCACCACAGAATGGCAAGACCATTACTTCCTGATTCTTCCCAAATTAAGAGATTTATACCAGCAGTACTGAATATATACACATGTCTCACCAGAGCTACCTAGGTCCAATCTACACCAAGTTATATACCCCAGTGGGCTGCAGAAATTATTTTAGAGGTTTGGGCCATATCAAAATGTCATCTTGAGAGCAACAGATAATAGTACAGGGGGCAGAAGCATGCAGTAGTTGAAAGTACTGTCTTTATGTTAGGAGCTTAGATTTAAGATTCCTCTGCACCCCCTGGTAACAGATTAACCACAAGCAAGATAACACAGCCTGCTCGAGTTTGATTCCTAACCTGCAGAGTGAGAATGATAGTACTATTTCACCCAAATGGTTATTTTAACAATTACATGAGAAAATGCTAAACAGGCCTTTTGCCAGGATACAAAGTTCTCCCTAGTTGCCTGAAAATAAAAATATGTATATGTATGCATGTATTTTTGAATTAGAACCTAGAATTAGAGTTCTAAGGATAGTGACAACCATAAGCTCTCACTTTACTAATGATCAAACAGAAGCTCAGAGTGAAAAGGACCATGGCCCCAGATAACACAACCTGGTGATAACAGAAGCAAAGGCAAGTCCACGTTTTCTAATTTCCAGTACTGTGAACTCTCTATGTAATTGGAAGCCTTTCCTCCAGAGCCTGTGGACATAAACCAATCATCCTTCTAAATACCAGTGGTAGATTGGAGCCTTTCTGGAAAACCACATACTCACTTATACATATACACTTGCATTTTGATATCCATCTAAGCTAGTCTACTTACAACTCATTATTTTGTTTTGCCAATGATAGACTTCCTGTTTTTCAGATTTGACTTAAATATAATCATTACTCATCTGTTTTACATTCTGCCTGTAGAATCCTTCCTTCTCCCTGCCTCCCTATCAACCTGCATGTGTATTTGTGTGTGCATTATTTTAGTTGAATTCATGCTTCCACTTATGCATACATGAAACACAGGATCATCACAACTACCTCAAGGATTGATCAGGTCTTCAGTGGCCTTGCCATGTAAGCTTGATTCCTGGGGGATTGTGAACCCTTTCCAAAATATTTTCCAATACACTGCTCCCCACCATGCCAATCCCTTACAAAGTGTGATTCCTGAGTTTGTGATCACTTAAAGAGGCCATGTGGAGGCTAGAAAGGCCATAAACACCTGCTTTTAGGCACCATGGTCCAACCTGGAAGGAAGGAGGGCAACAGCTTCAGTAAAGACTCAGTTCTCCCATAAATGTGATATTCACTTAATGAAATTTGTTGCTGGTGGTAAATATTTTTTCCCCCTCTTGGACCAAATACCTTATTGTAGCCCGAAAAAAGCCTTTTCTTTCATAATGTTCCATAATGATGAGGTAACTCACTTCTTTTTTTTTTTTTTTTTTGAAGGCAATTGACTTTGATTCACTTTTGATTTTTTATATCATATTTAAAAAGCCCAAGCCCCTGAATCAGTAATACAGGGCTGCATTTTCTGTCCTGAACAATTATTTACAGATTGTGGGAACTCTTGCAATTTCACATGCCACTTAGGCAGTACAGGAGGTGAGCCGCTTGCTTTTTAACTCGATCAAGTGGGGATGAAAGAAGTAATTAAGGACATGGAAAAAAAAGGCACATAAGCTACCAGGATTCTAACATCACTGCTTTAGGAGCTGGAAGGAACTTCTAGGTTGAGAGCATATGGAGAGAAAGCACAGTATTACTAAGTCAGGTGCACTAATGGAGAGAATATCAAACCACACAGCACTGAGCCATGTTAAAACATATTAGCATAACTAAATGGATCTATAATTGTGGAAGTGTTGGCTATCATAAAATATCTATGGTACAGATTATTGGATATGGGTATTCTTCATTACATCATGTGGGCAGTCACTCACTACATTTATGCACAATGGTCTAATGTTTTTCTTTTTTAAATTTTTATGCTTTTTCTTATTTTTGAGCTAGCACAAGGAGGGAAGGAGAAGAGAGACAGGGAGACAGAGGATCTGAAGTGGGCTCTGCACTGACAACAGAGAGCCCAATTTGGGGCTTGAAATCACCAAAAATGAGATCACGGCCTGAGCCAAAGTCCAACACTTAACCAACTGAGCCACCCAGGCACCCCAGTTTGGAGGTTCATTTTTCAGTGAACAAAATATTCCATGGTCTAAAATTGCTGTGGCAAGTGACTATTGGAGAACATTTTATAAATACAAGAATAAATATTTCAAGAAACAGACTTAATCTGTTGAGAACTGACAGTTCCCAGAGGGGAGGTGGATGGGGAGGATGAATGAAATGGGTGATGGGGATTAACAAGAGCACTTGTAATGAGCCCTGGGTGATGTATGGAAGTGCTGAATCACTATATTGCACACATGAAACGAAAATAACATTGTATGTTAACTATACTGGATTTGAAATAAAATAAAAGTACAAGGAGAAACATAAAATACCTGTGTGTACATCAGAATGTCGGAAGACTCCTGATAGCAGATCTGTCCTAAATGTAGATAAAGCCTGGCAGAATTACAGCACAGAGATTGAAAATAAACCTCATCTCACAAGTCAACTGTGAGATGTTTAGTTTAGGTTTCCTGGAATGATATATTAAGAGGGATTCTGAGGTTGTTCTATGCTTGATATAATCTATTAATAATTTTTGTTACAGATGCAGAAAAGGGAAAAAGGCATAGTGGTCCATGAGTCACATGATCGACTTTATTTCATGATACTGCTCTCTTCTTAAAACCTTCTCTTTTAACTAGTACTCACTAATCACTCTATAAACCGTTGTTTAATGAACATGTAAATGAGCCCAAAACTCTACCATGCTATTGTCTCTATTCTCCTTTGAGTCCTTACTTATTCCAGGGAACACAAGACACAGATTGGATGTTCTAACACACAGGGAACCTCAGATTCTATAAATGCCTCACTAACTACATCACTGCATTCAAGTCTTGTCAAATCCTATGTTCTCACTGAGCCCTACCTAACTGTTCCATTTCAACTGCACTCCTCCAATCCATTCTTTTTAAAATTGAATTTGTTCATACTATAGAAATAAGTTCTTTATTAAGCCTACTGATCATGACCAGTCTCCCAAGCTGGACTGTAAACTCTACTAGAGTAGGAATCCTTGTTTTATCATAAAGGCTTAGAAGACACTCAATTATTTATTAAGTGAGTAACATTTTATAGGTAACATTTTCCACCCAATTCCTTTGCAAGCATCATGAAATTGAAGGCTGTATTCTATTTCTTTTGCATTTTCTGGAGACTTATAGCCGAGTGCTAGGAATAGGCACCTAATTGAACATTACTAATTTGACTTAACTTTAACGAGCCATTTATCATGTTATGCACTGCTACCACAATAATAGGAAATATTTTTCAGCACTTAATGTGTACTAGGCACTATGCCAAATGATTTACATATACTATCTCATTTAATCATCACAAAAGCTGAAACAGTTACATTCATTATCCTCATCCCACAATGAGGACAGTGAGGGTGAAGGGACCTCACCATTTCTCTCAGGTCAGCACAACTAGTAAGTGACAGAGTGTGAAGTGCAGTGAGGCCATTGTCTTCAGAGCCCAGGCATTTACCCACTATAAAAATAAAGTATGAAACATAGTTTGGGAACATAGTTTAAGACTACCAAAAGGGAAGTAAGTTTCTGATTCTGGTTCTACCTGATGCTAAATGATTCACTTTTTTTTCCAGCCTAATTTTTCCTACTTGATACTAAGAGGTTTTTTCTATATAAGCTAAGAGAACTAACAAAAAAATCTTCTTTTGCAAAGTGCTTTGGATGGCTAAAATGAAAGCCTCTTCTAGATTTCTACAGAATGCAAAGGAAAATATTAGTTTGGTTCATGAGCAACCTGTTGCTACAGGAAGACTGGATTACAGTTAGCAGAAAAACAGCACTTCAGAAGTCAAGAGCTGAAACTCCGTGAGAAACGCTCAGAACCCAAAGTGAAGAGAGCTGTTGCAGGAGACTGGGGCAGCCCATGCTGAGAGAAAACAACCATGGGGCCACGTTAGGGGAAGTGGGATTAAATCCCACTCAGCTGGACAGGCTGCAAACTCACAAAGGCTAATAATATTTCTGAAGCCAGTTCTCTGGTGGTATTAGATCGCAGTAGCAAAGATCTCCTTAAGCAGCTTCTACAGATATTAAAGAATAAACATGTCAACTAACAAACATTAAGTCCCAAAGAAGGGAATTAGTTAGGACATTCATGAATTCAAGTTCTGTTTATCTATTGTCCAGAATCATTTGAGCAAACCAAATCTTTCATTTGGCTAAGGCATGAATCATTGCCAACAACAGAGACTTACTCAGATGCTCCTTTGTACAGTGAATAAGAGTTCATGCAAAGACCACCATACAGAATCACTGTCCAATAAAACATTACTGAAAGTGGAAAGCTGACAGGAAGCAAAGGAAGTTAGGACCGTTCTACCTCTCTGTACGAATTTGCTACACTCTCTTCCATTAACCACCAGCCTCTCCTTAATCTTGCTATTTCCTATTATTTTTATTTTTTTCTTCCAAATACAAATTCTAGCACCTATGTGTCTAAATCAAACCACAATAGGTTATTAGTTCCCACCTAGCTATTAGGATGGATATTATTATTATATTATTATTATTATAGAGGAACTGGACCCCTTGTACATTTTTGGTACAAATGCAAAATGGTGCTGCCACTATAGCAAACAGTATGGAGGTTCCTTAAAAAACTAAAATTGACCTACCATTTTACCCTGTAATACATCTTTTGGGTACATATCTCAAAGAGGTATCTGTATGCCCATGTTTGTTGCAATATTATTTACAATAGCCAAGATATGTCCATTAATACAACAATGGATAAAGAAAATATGGTGCATGCATTGAATAGAATATTACCCACTTTAAAAGAGAAGGAAATCCTATCATTTGTGACAGCATGGATGGACCTGGTGGACACTATACCAGTGACAGAAGGACAAATATGGCATGATACCACTTCTATGAGGTTTAATACAATCAAACATAGAAGTAGAGAATATGGTAGTGGTTGCAGGGGCTTGGAGGTAGGGGAATGGGGAAGTACTCAACAGGTAAAAAGTGGAAGTTATGCTAGATAACCAAGTTTTACAGATCTGGCATCTATCATAGTGCCCACAGTTAACCACATGGTGTTGTGCACTTGAAAATTTGTTAAGAGGGTAAATCTAATGTCGGGTGGCCTTATAAAACAACAATAAACAACACAAATATGAAAAGAAAAAAAAAACGACCACCACCAGCAAAGAAACACAAATTGAAATGATGGAAAATACTGGGTTTGTCTATTACCTTGACAATGGAGATATTATCACGGTTGTTTGCATTTATCTAAACTTAACAAACTGTACATATTAGATATGTGTAGTTCTTTGTACATTGGTCACATCTCAATAAAGCTATTAAAAACTACAACTGTGGTACATAGATATCAAAGAATATATAAATATGGATATTGTAATTTAGGAACATACTGCTGTTTGGTTTTTTTTTATCCACGAAATTAGGGAGTTCTTCCCCTAGCATGTGAGGTGTAAGTGGTGAATTTCACTCATTAGTTAACAAATATTGTTTCTGTACCTATTATATGCCTGAAACTATCCTAAAAACTAAGGGATGATACTAAATAAGACAGATAAGGTTCCCGCAAAAAAAAACAAACAAAAAAACTTACAATTTAGTTGGGGAGAAAAGTAGTAAACAAGTGAGAAAGTAATAGATACCGGAATTTCAGATAGTGATACGTACTATTAAACCATGAGACCTTGACTAGTGGTGGGATGATCATGTAAATTTGAACTGAGATGAGAATGATGCATAGGAACCAAGTGAATGAAGATCTTAGTTAAGAATATTTCTGCAAGTAAGAACTATGGCAACCCTGGGGCCAGAATGGGTTCTGGTGTTCATGGAACACTCCTCTTGCTCTTTATATTTCAGCTGTATTGACCTGTATTCCTTCAAATGTAACAGCTGCTTCTTCCTCAAGAACTTCCTCCTGGTTCCCTTTTCCTGGTTTTTGTCCTACCCAGCCTCTTACTAGATCCCTCTAGGGATAATTCCATGACCACATTCATTACATGTGTCAAAATGTCACTTCCTTAAAGAGACTTTCTATGGCCAAGAGTATCTGAAATACTACCAACACTTCAAGGAATTGTCCAAACCCTGCGTTGCTCAATATGAGAGCCGCCAGCCAAACATATATTTAACTTTCAATTACAATTAAATAAAAATAAAAATCTAATTATTCAGTAACACTAGCCACTTGCAAATGTGATTACTTTGTTGGATTGCACAGAGAATATTTTAATCATTGCAGAACTTTCTACTGGACAATGGTATTCTACCTTGCTCTATCCCTTGTAGAGCACTTATCATCTTGTATATGTTTACTCATTTTTTTCTCCACTTTAAAATCCATTAAGGCAGGGAATTTTTGTACTAGCTTTTTCATTTATGTATTTCAAGTGCTCAAAAGAGGGCTTGATGTTAATTAGGCACTAATTTGTGGAAAGCATAAAAGAAAGGCTGTGTGAGTAGAAGACAATGAACTAGTAAGATGACTATGGTAGTCTGATGTCTCATCTATCAAAATTTTTAATTTTGAATCTTTTCAAATAAAAATATTTTAACAATTCAAAAATAAAATGAACCCATTTTGTTGGTCAATAAGTGAACACTTTATCATGTAATTTATTATTATTATTTCAGAGAGAAAGAGTACAAACAGAAGAGAGGGGCAGAGAGAGATAGAGAGAAAATCTCAAGCAGGCTCTACACTCAGTGTGGAGTCGGATGTGGGACTCAATCCCACAACCCTGGGTTAATGACCTGAGCTGAAATCAAGAGTCGGACATCCAACTGGCTGAGCCACCCAGGCACCCCTATAATTTAATTTTTAAAAATGTTTTGGCATCTCATTTCGCTTTCACAAGTGTCCTAGTATATTCTATATAACTGTAGTTAAAGGAGATTATTTTATGAGACCAGCCATAGAACTAAGCCAGGAACATGTAGACCCTTACAGGAAAATGCATTTTATTCTATAAAATGAAATAGTATATATCTTATTCTAATTGCAATGGGAAGCCATTAGAGAGTTTAATATGGGATATGATTTATCTAATTTTAAAGCTAAGTTACAGAAATCCCAGGCAAAAAGAAGAAACTGTTGGGAAGAATAATTTCCCCAAAAGATTAGCCACAATATGCACAATCCCAGGTAAGAGTGAGGGTGGATGGATCTCAGTACTAAATAACAAAGTGGCAAAACATAAAGCTTAATAAGTAGGCACGGACCAAGTTGGGGTGCCATCAAGGACACCTATAACATTTGGGATGTTAGCATAGTAAGAAGCCAGAAAAGGAGCTTAAGCTCAAAAGTAACATAATTAGTTTTGCCTTCCAAAGGATTGCTTTGGAGATGGTGAAGAGAAAGGAATGTAGGAGAGCAGTGATGGAGGGTAGTGAAACCTGTTAGTTGGTTTTTAGATGCCCTGGTAACAGAAGATGAGGTTGTAGCCTAATGGCAGGACGGTGAGGAGAATTATGGGTGGCTTGGTAAGATATTTGGGAGACATCATCTATAAGATTAAGCAATTAGCTATGGGACAAGAAGATTTGATATTTGACTTGAATGGCTGAATGACTGTTGGTTCTATTAATTTATTCAAATGAGAAGAATACAGTTGATGAGAAAGATGAAGAGTTCTATTTTAGTCAAGTTGCAATACAGGCACGTGCAACGTATCTAGGGTCAAATATACAGTTAATTGTTAGATAGGAAGGCTAAATGTCACCAGAGAATTAGAGATACGTATTTGAGACTACAGGCATATAGATGTTAAAAGAAACAGTGGGTATGCCTGGGGTCATTTTCTTGCTAAGCAATGCCATCTTCTCAAAACAACATTTTTAGAGGTAAATATGAGATCTTAGGTATTTAGTCCAAGTCTCTTATTTCTAGAATAAACTATTGTCCAGAGATAGGAAGTGATCTGTTAAGGACCATGTAGTAGAGCTTAAGTGTTAGAGATAAAGAAAAAAATAATTAAAATGACAGCTTACTTTATTTGTATGTAATTTTTTTTTTATTTATAAGATCATATTACACCTATGGATTGGTACAGGAATACTATGTGATTATGATTAATTACAATTGCTAAAAGTTCAAGTTATTCTTACGTTATTAATTAGTTTAATGAAGCATTAATTTAGATTGAAAATATGATACTACTATGGTTTTAATTCTAAAAATCAATATCTCATTAACAAGTTATTGTTGTATCTATAGGCATCACTAGATTAATCTCTTAGTGTAAAAGAAGCAACATTCTACATAGCAGAAACAAGACTTAAATTCACGAGGTGTTTTTACTTTTAATGTATTTGAAAGGAGTATATTTTAATCATTTAGTAAATTTATAATTACTCTAGTTCTATCTCTCTCTTTGGCTCTAAAAATTATGGGACATGGTCCCTTTCTTAGTCTTGATGATAATGGAAATAAGTGTACCATTTAATAATTATAATGTAGCAGAATACAAAAAAAAAATTCTATGGTGCACTGTTTTCTATCTCTGTTCATGGCACATAAAGGAATTAAAAATACTTGGTGTAAGCCCAGAATTCTTATCAATAATATACGATCTCATTCCCTTCTCAGTTATGGAAAAAATCAGAGTTACTGCCCATGCTTATGAACTTCAAAATAAAAGTAGTAAGCGAATTCACTCATCGACAGATCTTGGTCATATCTCCAACCTGATCATCCACCATCTTTCCTGACTCACTCTATTCCAGTCACAATGATCTTCTTCATGTTTCTTGACTGTGGCAAACTCACTTCTGACCCAGGGCCCCTACACCCACTGTTTTCTCTGTGTGGCATGCTCTTTCCTCAGATCTTTCCACAGCTAGACCATTTTCATAATTAAGGCACTGGGTCAAATATCACTTTCACAAAGTCATTCCCTGACCACTGTATCTAATGTAAATCCTCCTGCCCAGAGCTACCCTATCCAATTTTCATAATCTACTTATATTTGCAGTAGTTGTCACTTTCTATTTTAAAATTATCTTATTTATGTACTTTTTAAATAGAGTTTCCCTGTCTCTCCCACTAATATGGCAGCTTCATGGGGGCAGGGAGGACATTGTCTATCTTGTTCAGAGCTGAATCTGTAGTGATTAGTGCAGTGTTTCATACATAGTAGGGCTCCAGAAATATTTTTGAATGAATGCCTCTAGCATAACTACCTCACTTTCTAGTTTGGGATCCTACAGTCCACTAATCAATGATAGTACTGAGGCAA
Organism: Panthera onca; assembly: GCF_046562875.1. NCBI lineage: Eukaryota > Metazoa > Chordata > Mammalia > Carnivora > Felidae > Panthera > Panthera onca. The sequence continues at coordinate 118,991,164 of NC_138339.1, forward strand.
GAACCCTAAATTTTTTACTTGAAGTCAAGCACTCTATCTCACACACTATTTTAATATATTTCATGTTAAAGGGTCCTGCTGGAGGCATTTAAATATATATATATTTTAACTAAGAATAATACGATGACAGACAACATTTTCTGAACACCATTTAGGTGTCATACATTGCACTGTTTTATATGCTTTAGCACATTTAATGTTTGCAGCAACTTTAGGCTAGTAAGTCTTACTCTTAGATTTAGAGAAACAGACTTCGACAGGTATCTAAGTAATGTGCCCATGTTCACACAGCTGGGTTTTTTTTTTTTTTTTTCATTCCAAACACCAATATCATAATTGTTTTGCTATGTTGTGTTGTATAAACTTTATAAGATATTTTATTAGGAACTAGGGGGAAAAGAAACCTTCCAAGAAAAGCAAACCTGAGGATAAGTAAATACCACAGCAAATTAGACTGGTTAGATTTGTATTCTTTCCAAGTTACAATGTGATGACAATATCAGCAGGAGCATTCACTAAGTTATATCATATTGATCACTAGACCAGTAGGCTGCTAGAAGGGCCCATGGCCTGAGGCCTGCTGACAGATTGTCCATCACTATAACTTCTAAAGTGCCTAATGGAGAAATGTCAGCATTTAGGCCCCAAGGATAAAACGATTAATAAAACTTACAAGCTCATATTTCACATGTATTTTCCACCCCAAAATAAAATGAATCCAAACCCTGCATTCATCAAATTGATTTTTCTGTGTGTTAATGTTAGAATTTCCTTTCAAGGTCCTCAAAAGTTCCTAAATGTCACAATAAATAATAGACTTAAACAGACTACTTCATGTAGAAAAAAGAGATAAACATTCTCTTTAAGTTCTTTTCTGAACAACAAATCCATGGATTATTTTCAGGGTTGTACAAAGTTTAAGAAATATATATATTTTTTCTCCCCAAGATCAAAGTGAAAAACATAGGAATCCATTGAGTCCTGTGTTATTTTTAAATAGTTAAACTAGAGAAACTAAATTATAAATAATTATACTGACATAGATTTCAAATTTTATTGTTTTTTAACAAAGTCTGAAAACAAATAGGAATACATTAATGTCAAAATATTTTCTTAGTCCTTAAAGAAAATTGATTATTTTTCTTTTTCCATGTCTTCTCATTCTCCTTCTAAAATAATTCATTTATGATTTCCTGTTGATGATTCATTGACCTGGACTCACTTAAATGTGTTCTAATCTATCTTTAGGAACAGGGTTCTCCATTCAGTGAGATGTAGGGAGAATTGGCTTGTGATGGAGGGAGAAGGGCACTAGTTATAGTCTTCCTCAGTGACCTTGGAATAGATGTTAAAGCTGGAGGTGCCGAATGTATAACAACACAGGTATTGAAATGAACTCAAGTATGGCTTTTTCCCTCACGTGGCCTCAACTTTAGACATTAGAGCTTCATTTCTTCTCATCCTATGCAAGCTCCTTGAATATGCAAGCTATTCAAAAGCATTCAGTGAAATATATTTCAAATGCATATATATGTGCATCATCGTATTTCTTTTCTAGGTTACAAGACAATAGTGTCATTTCCTTGCATTCCAAAAAGAATTCATGATGGCCCCCCCTTGCTACAATTTAAGAGCCACTGTCTACTTTCTAGGTGTACCTAGGGGAGTTATATCTTAGAGTAGTTAAGAAAACGTCTTCTGGATTCAAACTCTTAGTTTCATTCTTACTCTTTAAAATTCTAATTATCTGACCTTGTACAAGTTATAAAATCTCTTTATCAGTTCTCTTGTGAATTACAAGTATCAATAATAGAAAATTCTGTATAAGGTTCCTTTTAAGGTTTAAGTGAGATCATATAGGCAAAATGCTTGGCGCATACCTAACACTCAACACTTTTTTTATGTTTTAAAATAAAATGGTGATATCAGATCACATCATGTGTTCACCTTTCATATATGTAATTAGAAAATAATAGATTTTCAGTAAATATTTGTGAAATGCACAAATAAATGAAAAGACATACTAAGGCTTTTGCTTAGATCAGTAATCATCTAACCTTGATCAAAATCAGAGATGAACCACCTAGCCCTGAATTGTTCTGGATAGTGAAGGAGTGTTCACTATCACTGAATATGTTCAGTCATTTCATCTTTTCTTTCCCTAGTACCAAATCTCTCATACAACCTTACCATGTAAACACACAGCCTACTAAAAATCATCTTTGTTTTATTTCTTTGCACTCACAAATATATTTTCCCCCAAATAACTAATCCAAATGTGCCATTTAGTTAATGTTTTTTAAAGTTTAATCTCATATCCCCAGCACATATTCTATTTGAAATATTTTTCCTCAAAATTCTCATTCAGAATGTTCATTCAATGTGCCACAATGATGCACCGATACCTATGAAAGTGAGGATAAAAAAAGTGTGGGTGTGTGTATTGTTCTTGTAGACTAATTGAGCGCTGTTGTTTCTATTTCAATTATTAGTAGTAACTGCTTAGAAGACATCTGTTAATGCTGGAGTTTTCAACAGACTTGTTCTGTAACAGCTGGAGATCTGAAATAATGATCTCCGAATACTAAATTCACCTTTGAAGTACATTTTGTACTCAACCAATTTGAGGCATTTTTTGCACATCTTAATTATTCCAGACTCAAGACATGGTTTGAGTACATTAGAAAGACCCAGATTCAAGGTGGCCACAGCTCTAGTTACTAGAGTTACTTCTCTTCTAATTACTAGTTTAGAATTACTAATTCTAATTCTAATTACTAATTACTCTTCTAGTTACTAGTTACTTCTCTTCTAATTAGCAGTGACATTTCTGAAAAACCCTTACAATCCCCAGGCCTTGGTTTCCTCACTTGTAAAATTAAGTATAGGAGTAGTTGGCTAGATGATCTTTAAATTGTTGGCCAAATAATCCTGTGATCCTAGCTCTGTAAGTTAATGACATGAAGTTAATGACTAGTGTATTTAAAAAATAATAACAAGGGGCGCCTGGGTGGCGCAGTCGGTTAAGCGTCCGACTTCAGCCAGGTCACGATCTCGCGGTCCGTGAGTTCGAGCCCCGCGTCAGGCTCTGGGCTGATGGCTCGGAGCCTGGAGCCTGTTTCCGATTCTGTGTCTCCCTCTCTCTCTGCCCCTCCCCCGTTCATGCTCTGTCTCTCTCTGTCCCAAAAATAAATAAAAAACGTTGAAAAAAAAAAATTAAAAAAAAAAAAAAATAAATAATAACAAAATAAGTCCCATTGAGTTCCTGTTCAATCAGTCTGAAAACATCAACATTTTTTTAAAAAATCATGGATGAACTTGGATGAAACAGCTTAACAATGGCAAATACCACTCTTAGGTACTTCTTCAAAGACTCATGCCATCCAAGTGAGGATAGGATGCCAATGGTACGTACACAGCCATGTTATTATGTCTAGCTTGATGTACTTTATAATCCTCTATCAAAAATTTAATAAGCACTTACTGTATAGCGGCCATAGAAAACAGAAATAAGTCTTACATAGTCCCAGCCCTTAAAAATTCACAGTACTGGGGATTTAGGGTAAGACTCAAGTTCAAAATGGCCAGATGGTCAACGAGGAAGCCCCAGATCCTCTTTTTCCCTACAAAGGTATCAATTCAACAACAATATAGGGAGTTCTCTTTGTGAGCATTTCAGAAAACATTGAAGAAGTTCTTGTACCCCAGATGAACGTGAAACCAGCCACATTGAAACCAGTAGGAAAATTTGTGGTACAAAGCATGGAGCATCTCCCTGACATGGTAAAGACTGAAGCAAATGTTCAATGTTCTGGCTTCTCAGGAGGCTGCCTGAAGGACTGACGTGCATTTTATCTGAATCTAAGTGCTGACAGGAGAGGGTACCAGATCAGGGATTAGAGAAAACAAAGGTGAAGGTTTGGAATACATCCCCACTCATCACAGTCCCTACCCCTGGGTCAGTATGAAATGAGCTTCAGAAAACCTCCAACTCCCAGATTCTCCCTGGGGAGGCAAAGAATTGGAACAGACATCCAATATTCCAGCTTTTCAGACATGTGCTCAAAGAACTTGTTTCTGTCTCATTTGTTTTGGATGCTGCCTGGGACAGACATATTCTCACTGCCTGGAGGCTGCTGAGAACAAGAGAGCAGGGTAGCTTACTGATGCTCCAGAATCCCTCTGGTTCCAGAAACAGAGAATGATACAGTTCAGGAGGCTCTCTCTGGGGGCAAAGAAAGAGTAGTTTACACATCCAAAGTTCTGGGTTTTCCCAGGGGGAGGGGCAGCGGACAGACTGGTTTTTGTGTCACCTGTCACAGCACTGATGCGGTCCAGCAGAATCAAGAATCACGGGACCACTGAGAACAAAGGACCTGTGTAGCAGCTCCACAGAAGAGGTAGTACCACAGACAGATACCACAGAGAAGAGGATATTATGAACACCAAAAAGAAACCAACTCATCTCTCTAACTGGGAATTTACACATACAATTTCCAGCTAAGTCGCATCAACAGAAAATACTTGAAAGACCCTCAGAATCGCTAGCCATGATAAATGGTAAAAATCTTTCCCTGTACAAAGCCAGTTCCCTAAAGACTTGAAGAGGTGGCTGTTTTTCAAAGCATAGATATTAACAAAATGTTACAAAGCACATGAAGAAATAGGGAAACAAAGCCCAATCGAAGGAATAAAATCAGTCTCCGGAAACCAACCCTATAGAAATGGAAATGTATGAATTATCTCACAAATAATTCAAAATAACCATCATAAAGAAGTGCAATGAGCTCGAAAAATGGTCCATGAACAAAATGAGAGTATCGATAAGCGAAAAAAAGTTTTTTTTATAAAGAAACAATGGAGCTTAGGAATACAATAATTGAGTTGAAACCTTCACTGCAGGCATTTGCCAAACTTGATCAATCACAACAAAGAATCAACAAACTCAAAGACATGTCATTTAAATTTTCCATCAGAAGAACAAAAAGAAAAAAAACAGAATGAAAAAGAGGAAGAAAGCCTAAGGGATTTCTGGGATACCACCCAAAGGACCAAGGTACACATTATGAAGATTGCAGGAGAAAAGAGATAGCAAGGGGAGAAACACTTATTTGGAGAAGTAATAGCTTAAAAATTTTCCACATCTGGGGAAGTAAAAAGACATTTATATTCAAGAAACTCAGTAAACTCCAACTAGAACCTACCTAAAGTAGCCTACTCATAGACACACTAATATCAAATTGTCAAAAATCAAAGACAAGGAGAAAATTTTGCAAGCAGCAAGAAAAACGGACTTATCATACAGGAATCCCCGTAAGGTTATCAACAAATTTTTCAGGACAAAAGGGAGTGGGATGATATATTAAAAATTCTGAGGGAGTGGGATGATATGCTAAAAATTCTGATATAAAAGAACTGCCAACCAAGAATACTATATATGGCAAACTGTCTTTCAAGAGCAAAGAAGAATTAAAGGCATTACCAGATAAACTAAAGGGAGTTCATCAGCACTAGATCCATTTTATAAGAGATGCTAAAAATGGGTCTTTTAAGTTGAAACAGAAGGATTCTAGGGAGCAACACTGAAAGCATATGAAAGTATAAAGCTTGCAGGTAAAGGTAAATATATAAATAAAAAATACTGTATTACAGTAATGGAGGTGAGAAAATCACTTTGAATTCTAGCATAGAAGTTACAGGCCAAATATAAAGAAACAATTTTAATTACAAAAATATGTTAATGATACACAACATAAAAGACATAATTTGTGACATCAATAACACACATTGGCAAAGAGAATGAAAAGAGTAGATTTTTGTATGCTACTCAAGTTGTAATTAGCTTAAAATAGATTGCCTTAACTCTAAGATGAACATACAAAAAAAAAAAATGACTGTAGAATATACAAAACAGTAGAAAGCAATAAAACCATGTCACTAAAAAGAAATCAATAAAACACAAAGGAAGAGAGAGGGAAAAAAAGAACAAAAAAGTTGTAAGAAAAACAATTAACAAAACAGCAACAGTAAGTCCTTCTACCAGTAATTACTTTACATATAAATGGTTTCAACTCCACAACAAGAAGACATAGAGTGGCTGAATGGGCTTAAAAAAAATACAACTCTATGCTGTTTACAAGAGTCTCACTTTAGACATAGGATAGATAGCACTTAGGCTGAAAGTAAATGAATACAAAACATATTCCATGAAAATGGTAAGCAATGGCAGGAGTGGCCATGCTTACACCAGACAAAATAGACTTGAGCCTGAAGGATACATTATAATGATAAAAGAGTCATTCACAAGGAAGATATAACAATCGCAAATATTCACGTGTCCTCAGAACACATGGATACATGAGGCAAAGAGAACTAAAGTGACCAAATAGACAATAATACAATAATAGTAGGAGACTTCAATATTCCAACTTAAAATAATGGACAGATCATTTAGGGAGAAAAGCAATAAATAGAGGACTTGAACAAAACTATAGACCATATGGATCTAACAGACATATACAGAACATTCCTCCAGATAGTAGAATACATATTGTTCTCAAGAGCACACGGAACATTCTACAGAAAAAGCCACATGTTAATCACAAAACTTATCATAACAAAACTAAGACTAAAATCTTGACAGGTATCTGACAAACCAAAATAAAACTGGAAATCAATATCAAAAGGAAAACTAAAAATTCACAAACATGGAAATTAGACAAAACAGTTTTTAATAACCAATTGCTTTATCAGAAAGCAACCAAACTTGACAGTCCAAGGAACTAGAAAAAGAAGGACAAACTAAGTCCATAGTTAATAGAAAAAAGGAAATAATAAAGATTAGAACAGAAATAAATGAAATAGACTCCAAAGAAAAAGAAAATATCAACAAAACTAAGTTAAATTTTTAAAAATATAAACAAAATTGAAAACATTTGTCTAAGAAAAAAGAGCAAAAGTGCTTTTGCTCTATACATGATTCTACAGAAATAAAAAGGGTTATAATCGACTACTATGAACAATTATAAGCCAAAAACTTGAATTACTTAAAAGAAACAGACAAACCCCTGAAAATATACAATCTACCAAGACTGAATCATAAGGAAATAAAAACATGAATAGGCCAATAATAAATAAGAAAATTCAATCAGTAATTAAAATTTTCCCAACAAAGCAAAGCCTGGGACCAGATGGCTTTATTAGTGAATTCTACCCAACATTTATTAGAGAATTAATGCATTTTCTTGTCAGACTCCTCCATTAAGTTGTGGAGAAGTCAACACTTCTAAACTTGCTTTTAGGAGACTAAAACCATAAACACGACAGGAAAAGAAAATAATAGGCCACTATCTCTGATAAACATAGATGCCAGAAATCTTCCAGAAAATACTAGAAAACTGAATTTAACAGCACATTAAAAGGATAATACACCATCATCAAGGGACTTTATCCCTGGGATCTGAGAATGTTTCAACATACATAAACAATAAATTAGATGACCATGTGAATATAACACAGGACCAAAATCATATGAAGCAGAAAATTCCTTTAACAAAATTCAAAATTATATTTCATGATAAAAATGCTCAACACGCTAAGAAGAATGTATCTCAACAAAGTAACAGCCATGTATTGTAAGTCCACTGCTAACATTAGTTCCACAGTGAAAAAGGAAAACCTTTTCTTCTAAGCCTGACACACATCAAAAATGCCCATTCCCACCACTTCTACAACTCCTAATTAGATTAGGCAAAAAAACAAAAAATAAACAAAAATAAACAAAAACCATCCATATTGGAAAGGAAGAAGTAAATTATCTTTGTTCAATGAAAGACATGATCCTTTATGTAGGGAGGCCTAAAAATTCTATAAAGTATTACAATTAATAAGTTTAGCAACACTGCAGAATACAAAATGAACATACAAAAAAATCAGTTTCTGTATACTATATAGTAACGATGACAAAAAGTGCAAAATGGAAAATATAAAAACAGCCCATTAACAAAAGCATCAGAAAAAAATACTTAGTGATAAATTTAACCAAGAGGTAAGAGCCTTGTACAAGAAAAACTACAAAATGGTGATGAAAGAAATTAAAAGTCATACAAATCAATTGAAAGATATTCCACATTCATGAGTTGAAAGACTTAATATTGCTAAAATGTCCATACCACACCAAGGTAACTAGAGATTCAATACACTCCTTATCAAAATCCCAAGGGCAATTTTGCACAAATAGAAAAAATTCTAACATTTCTATAAAACCACAAAGGGCCTTTAATTGCCAAAACAACCTTGAGAAAGAACAAAGATGGAGGCATTATACTGCCTGAATTCAAAATATATTACTAAACTACACTAATCAAAAGTATGGTGTTTAAATAAAGACACAGATGAAAGGAACAGAGCACAGAGCCCATAGTTCATTGAATATGGTAAGATGATACAGTACAGCTTCTTTAAATGCTGATGTAAATATTTACTGACCTGGAAAGATATCCAAAGTATTTAGCTGGAAAACATAATATAAAAATACATTTACAAAGAAATCTATTTATAAGCTCATCTTTGTTTTAAAATTTCTATATATAGGAACATGTTTATGTAAGAAATCTGGAATTGTTGGGCGCATGGGTGACTCAGTTAAGTGTCTGATTTCAGCTCAGGTCATGATCTCACAGTTCATGAGTTTGAGCCCTATGTTGGACTCTGATGACAGCTCAGAGCTTGGAGCCTGCTTTGGATTCTGTGTCTTCTTCTGTGTCTACCTCTCTCTCTCAAAAATAAACATTGAAAAAATTAAAAAAAAAGAAATCTAGAATTGTATACACAAACAATTAATACTAATTTTCTCCATAAGGTATAAAATGAATCCTTTTTTCTCCTTTATGTTTTTATGCGTTTCTTTATTTTGCAAAGAACAAACATTTAAAACTGGGCTTGCATGTGTGGAGAGACACAGTAATGCTGTGTAAATTAACAGCCTGGGTTCCAGGTAAATTTGGTGATCTCAACATTAAAACCTATGAAATGGAGGAGATATATTATGAAAATCTGCCTGAGGGCAACTGGGTGGCTCAGTTGGTTAAGTGTCTGACTCCTGACTTCTGCTCAGGTCACCATCTCACAGTCGGGGGATCAAGCCCCATGTTAGGCTCTGTGAGACAGCACACAGCCTGCTTGGGATTCTCTCTCTCTCCCTCCCTCTGCCCCTGCCCTGCTTGCACTCTCTCCCAAAATAAATAAATAGCCATTAAAAAGAAAAAAGCAGGGGCGCCTGGATGGCTCAGTTGGTTAAGCGTCCAAATTCGGCTCAGGTCACAATCTCACAGTTTGTGAATTCGAGCCCTGCACTGGGTTTTATGCTGACAGCTCAGAGGCTGGAGCCTGCTTCTGATTCTGTGTCTCCCTCTCTCTCTGCCCCTCCCCTGTTCATTGTCTGTCTCTGTCTCTCAAAGATGAATAAACGTTAAAAGAAAAATAAAAAAAGGAAAGAAAGATTCTCTCCCTCTGCCCGTCTCCCCCACTCATGTGCATGCTCTCTGTCTCTAAGGATGAAAAGAAAAAAAAAATCATGAAACTATGTCTTTCATCCTCATTTCAGCTTTGTCTCCCATTCCCCTTTGCCTCCACAGATGCCCTCCGGGAGCCCTGAATCCCTCAGTCCTCAAAATATCTGTAGCATGTAATGTTCATTGTTTCATAAGTACTCACTATCTATAAGCATCTGGTACCTTGAGTCCTTAGCTCTTTCTCACATGCCTAGCTTTTGCCTCTCGAACTAGTTTTTAAGTTCTGTGAGGACAGACATTCATGTCTTTCATGGGGTCTACTCAACTGCTTAGGGATTTTAAACATTGCTGATTTTGCTCACATTACACTTATTCTCTTTCTAGTTATTCTCTGTTCTTTAATCAGTTGCTGACTTGTATGCCTCCATGGCTATGCTCATGGTGTTCCCTCACCTCTTCACCCTTTGTCTGCCTGACACACTTTTAATAAGCCTTCCAACCTACCTCAAATGTTTCATCTTCTCTGTAGCTCCCCTGGACTTCCCTACCTGGCACCCTCACCTCTGCTCTGAGCTTCTGTATTGCCTTTGTCACAACACATTATAATTACTTACTCAGTAGACTGTCCACTCTGTGAGAGCAAGAAGATCTGTCTCTTCACACTCCATGCCTCATATACAGTAAGTGCTCAGTAAGTGCTGTGTGTTGAGTTGAACGGGACACAAGGTACAAAGTTTCAAAGACTCAGAAAGGTAAGCTACGAATGTGTTAGGCCGGCCCTCTTCCTATTCACGATGTGATTTTCTATTTTCTCAGCAATGAATTTGAAAGGTAAAATAGTTCTCAGTTGGGAGGCTCTCAGGGGAAAGAGTAAACATCTTAGTTTTCACAGTTCATCCTTTTGTGTGTGGGGGAGTCTTGGTCTGAACTGATAGATTATCAGGCACACCCTTGTTAAAAGCTATCAAAATATGCAGTGATGCCAAGATTATTCTTGAAAAATCTGCTGTTTTAAATTAACCACTCCCTTCCATTAGGAGACATCATTGAAAACTGAAGCCAACCAAAACAACACTTAAAGTACATCCAGAAGATCTGGAAGCAGAGAAACATGTGAACTGAGCTGACAGTACGTATCCTAATGACTCTCATTTCACCAAGATCTCTTTATTAAACGTCTGTGAATTGCTAAGTGCTGTCAGAAATCTTTCAGAAAGAAGCACTATGTGGTCACATCCCTCATGGGAGGACTATACCAGGAACAATACTGCTCATGTCATTAGTGTGTGGTGAACAGATGCCGTGAGAGACGTTCCCAGGGAAGTCGCTGTACAACTGGTGTAGTCCTTATTCTCATTATGGGAGATGCCAAGCAGGGAAGAGCTTGGGTCAGGGCCTACCTCATGGTCCTGGAGATACCATCATTGGAAGTTTCTGGCCTTTATTATTCAACAACTGTTCTAATTTCCCTTATTCTGTGTTGGGCCATATGTTACATGACTGTAAGCAGCACATTTACAGGGCAGAAAGCTGGAAGGCACCTCGCCCTCCAGGAACTTCTCGGCCATGGCCTTAAACTCTTGTTCAATCTTCATGCCTTCAATCTGCAGAAGACCTAACAAGGTCTCTGGCTTCAGTGCTGAAGCAAACTTCTCCAGCTTCACCTTCTGCTCCTGGCACAGCTCCACGAGCTTCCGCAGCTCCTGGTACATGTCCGAGAGGTTTGAGCAGCTTATCTCCAGGGGACCTTGAAACTCCAGGTTGCACTCTGCCAGGCTCCAGCTGGTGGCCAGAGCCATCTCTCATTCCAGCTGCAGGGCCTGGACCTCAGGGGACTCCAGGGCCATCCGGTCAATGGCCTCCAGGTGGTTCTGCATTTCCAGTTCATCCAAGGTCTTGTCTTTCAGTCCATCTTCCCTTCACACATGGGGGCTCTGGGGCCTCAGCATTACAGGCTCAAGAGCATCACTGCTAGTTGTATCTAGTGCACCGACAACCTTGGGCTTCCCTTAAGTATTCTCTGCACCTACAGTCCCCTCCACGTGCCACAGAAACGGATGTCACATGTAGGTCTCCTTCCCCGGCCAGGGGCTGTAAAAAATTATTTTGCTGTAAAAAATAATGACTCTTACTCTGGTCTGCACCTTGGCTCTGCCCTCTAATTGAGTTTTCTGAACAAAAATCAGGGTAGTGGCCATTTTGGACACTTTTCTTCTGTCTTTATCCCCAGACAAAATGGAGCAAGATGGCACTCAAGTTCATTACTGAAGAGAAAACAGACTTCTAAAAGATTCAGTGACTTAAGGACTCGGGTCACTCCTCTTATAATGTTTAATTATTAAAAAAAAAATCCTCCCCAAATTTCCGCTAAAAATTTCTCTTAAAGTAGGTTATTCACAGTTTTTTTTTCCAAAAAATTTTCAAAATTCACAGTTAATTTTGCTAGTCAAAAAATAATATGACCCCTCCTCAGGCAGTTATAGAATATCCAAATTTGAGGTCTGAAAGATAACTTAGAAATAATTTTAATCAATTCTTTTATTTAACAAATGAGGGAGGGTCAATTTGACAGGCTAAATGACTTTCCTACTACTATACCATTAGTTAGGGACAGGATTCAGTCTAGAGTTAGAACTTAAGCCTCCTATCTGAGGGGGGGCGTGGTCTATCTTCAATTAGCTTTTTGTACCAAAGGGAAGACAACTGTTTAACTGAATTACTAAATCAGGAGAATTATAATATGCATTTGATTTTAATCTATAATGCAGAAAAATAAACACATTCTACCAAAAAATCCCTCTGATTACCAAAGAAAAACATCCAATGTCAGAATAAACCCCTTGGCCTCATGGCAAGGGTCAACCTCAGAATACTGGTTTGGTACGTATGTTTTGATCAAATAAATGATTCATTAGATTCAATCAGAGTGTGTCATCTACATGATGCCAAAAACAACCATTCAATTCAAACAAATCAGAGAAACAACAATTCCAAATTAGTCTATTCAAAAGAACCAAATGAAATATGTAACTTGATATTCAGAAATTAAAAGAGCAAAGGGCAAAAATAAAAGCATAGCACCAGAATCCTCTCTGGGAAACCACAGACCTAATAACACATCACTATGTGATGTGTTCAGACAACTCTTAGGGCACATGCCTTTACTCCCACCCCGTAATTGTCCCCATCCAAAAATGTGTGCTCTTGGCATGGATGCTTATATAACTTGATCCATCACCCTAGCCGTAGTTGACTGTACCAGAGTAGGTCACCTGAACCAAGCTGGGACAATCAGTACCACTCTCTAAGAGCTGGAATTTGGACAAGACGAATCTCACTGAGTGACTTTTAAAGAAGTGAAAGTACCCAGCATGAGTGGAGCACAGGGACTAAGAAGGATGGAGAATGAGTTTGAAGATAGCAGTCTAGTTAGTGAAACCTAGGGTCCCCATTTGCCTGGGACATGAGTTGTTTGAGCCTGTTTCCCAAGCAAAATTATTCCCAGTATTCCTTTTACTCTCCAATTGTCCTAGTTTGGACAATGAATTATATGGCAATCCTATAATTTCTTACCCAAAGGTAAGAATTTCTATTACCAGTGAAGGTTTTGAGGGAGAAATATCGAGAACAAATCTGTATTTTTTTCAGAGGTCACTTTAGTAAAGAGTACGAATTATAAATTAGAAAGCACAAACTATGGATAGCTGGACTTCTGGTCCAGTGTGGTATTGGAGAGCACCTATTCTGGTGCTCTTTATGTACTCAGAGCCGGGAATTTCCAAATAGTTCTATGAAGAGATACATAGAGAGTTCCCAACACTATGTAAGAACAGCTGTTAAAGGGGCAGAGGAGGACATAGAGCATTTAGACCACACCAGTATACAAAACAGAAAGGGTTCCAAAGTCTGGATTACCCAAACAGTTACCTCAATTATCCTCCGTTAGATACATCCTCATGATTGTATTACCTAAAAACATTCATTCACTTTACTTAATGCTTTCATTTAACGGTAATTCCTCTGTGATAAGAAAAAAAAAATCTAAGCGAAATCCCAAAACCAAGTCAGAGATAAAAGAAAACACTAGAAAGAAAAGAATTCTACATACAGCTGCCGCGTTCTGCATACAAACAAAAGCAATTGGTGCAACACCTGAAATAAAGCACCCTAATCAGGAAGCTCGCCTGGCAACCATCAGCCCCCACAAATGAACATAGTTATGATGCAAGAAAGATTAACGATTTAAAAATATCGCTGGCTTTCAACAATACCACAAAGTGTACATTAAGACAGATAAAGTTGGTTACCTCTCTAAAAGGAGTGACTCCTCTCCATGCTGCCCGCTTGTCTGGGGTAGTTATTAGGAGTGATGAGGAACTTCCATGTCAAATAAGAATAAGCGAGAGCTTTGCAGCGTTATTTTTAAAGAAGTAGGAAGGTCAATGGGTGCCTGCGTGGCTCAGTCCTTCAAGCGTCTGACTTTGAGGTCACGGTTTAGGAGTCGGAGTCCCACATTCCAAGAGCTCCTGCCCGGAGTTCCAGGGAGCACAAGTACCTCCTTGGGTGAGCAAATGCCCCGCCTCCGTTGAGCTCCAGCCCTCGCTTCTGGTGAACACGTGCCCCGCCTCAGGTGAACTCCATCTTCGCTTTGGGTAAAAAGCAGGAGACCTGCTTCAGATGAGCCCGCTTCTCTTTCTCTTTCTCTCTGCCTCTCACTCACTTGTTTGTGCCTTCTCAGGAAGAAAGGGAGGGGGAGAGAGAGAGGGAGAAAGAGAAAAAAAGAGAAAGAAAGGTTAAATCAAGAGTCATGACTATTGACACAGAAGAAAAGGTCTAACAGTGGAAAGTTATCTCCATATTGTCGTGTTCCAAACTGTAGGCTCTTTTCCTAAATGCAGTTTCTAGGTTTGAGCTATTTTAGACCAACATTCTTCCATAGCCTAACGTCTCCGCTTTTATTCTCCTCACACCCTATCCCTCAACGCAAGAGACAATATATTGCTTTCTCAAGCTTAGCTACAGGCCTACTTATTTTACTAGGAGTTTTCTTATAAAATACAGCATATTCCTTGAGGTGAGAGCAAGAGAAACAGAATTTCAATGATACATGCATCATTAAAAGTGTGTTATATATATTTCAACCTGAAAAAGGAAAAATAGTGACTTAGAATTGTAATAGTATACAAATATTGTTCAAGTCAATTAAGTGTGCACTGAGATAGCTTTTGGACGTCCTGAATTGGGCTATGCTCCATGAGCAACATAGAAGCACCTAAAAAATATCCCGTGGTCTTGAGATGATGTATTTTGTCAGTGTCTCTAAGAAAGAGAAATAGGGGGAATAAACACATGTGTATGAGCCAGAGAATAAATTCCAGAAGAGATAACAGAAACTGAAATAATGTTTGTTACAGTGTGATCCAAAGTCTACCTCTGTGGCAGTTTAACAAGTGAAGATCCTCAGATGCCTTCATTAACATAATAAATCAGATTCTCGGGGGATGGGCCCAAGAATGTCAACAAAAATTATATTATTCTCCTTCTAAAAACTCTCTAAACAAAATGAAATAAGATTTAAACTCTTTATGAAGACCTACAACGTCCTACACAATCTGTCAACTGCTTGTTTCTCCTTCCTCATCTCCCATCCCTTCAACACTGCCCTCCACCACCATAAAGGCACACACCTCAATCCTCTATTAAGCTCCAGTTATACTGGTATTATTTCCAGTTCTCTGATGACAAACTTTGCCTACACTGTCCTCTCACTTACTCACCCTATTTCCTCTCTGGGAAGTTTCCAATCAATACCCAAGATAGCACAGCCTCCCCACCACTTCCACCACTTTCTTTTCTTTCCTTTTTTTTTATGTTTATTTTTGAAGGAGAAAGAGTGCACAAGTAGGGGAGGGGAAAAGAGAGAGAGAGAGAGACAGAATCTGAAGCAGGCTCCAGGCTCTGAGCTGTCAGCACAGAGCCCAAGGCAGGACTTGAACCCATGCACCATGAGATCATGTCCTGAGCTAAAGTCAGATGCTTAACTGAGCCACCAGGAGCCCCACCACCACCACTTTCTACATCACTATAGATGTAGTGCATGTACACACTACATACATAGTAAGTATGTATATACAACCTATCTGTATTTTTTTATGGTATTGTAGTAGTTTTCTACAAATGTTCTACAAATTACCACAAACCTAGCAGCTCAGGACAACACAGATGGATTTTCTTATAATTCTGTAGATTGGGGGACCAGCATGTGTCTTATTGGGCTAAGATAAAGGTGTAAGCAAGCCTGCATTTCTCTCTGGAGGCTTTAGGGGAGAATCCGTTCTCTTCTTTTTCCAGTTTCTAGAGGCTATCTAAATCCTTGGCTCATGGTCCATTTCTTTCAACTTCAAAGCTAGCAGTGTAAAAGCTCTCTGATCCTTCTTCTGTAGTCATATCTCCCTCTGACCACAGCCAGGAAAGGTTCTCAGCTTTTAAAGACTACCAGGTTAATGCAGGATAATTTCTCTAGCTCAAGGTCCTTAGCCTTAATAAGATCTGCAAAGTCCCCTCTGCCATGTAAAACAACGTATTCACAGATCCTAGGTATCAAGACGTGGATATCTTTAGGAGCCATCATTTTGCCTACCACAAATACTTAACACTATCCGAAATTACCGTATTTGTCTCTTTATGAATTTACTGTCTTTATCATCTTGCTAATACGAAAGCCCACCATTGATTCAGAGTGCCTAGAAACTAGGCTAGCGTATAGTAATCTGCAAAAATATTCCATGTATGAATGCCTGAAAAAATGAGAGGCTTTTATAGTAACTCCCTGAATGACTGCTATACAGGCTTTTCTATTATGAATCATTGCACATTGTCCTTTTCTTAATGAAGGTGTAGTCCTCAAGTCCACCTAATAAGTCTAATTTTCAGTAATTCCAAATTTCTGACATAATATGATCTGTAGTCCATATAAGGAGCATCTAGTACGCTTGTTCTAGAAACGCCTTGCCTTTACTAGAAGGTGCCTGTAATGGAAAGATGCTTTATGTCTAACAAAAATCCTTTTTATTGCCACTGACGCTCCTTTCCTGTACTGTGGCTTTGAAGAACAGAAAATATACTATTCTCTCCATACACTTCACGAGATGCAAAATCAAATGATTACAGAGGGGTATACAGAGGACAGCGGTGAGTGAAGCTGGAAGAGTGAAGGACAATATAGAGTGGTGAAGATTACGTGTCTTGGTAACTTGCCTGCTGAGTTGAAAGGAGTCAGGATTCTCTGCTGCCATGGCTTGTTATTTTCAAGTGCAAAAAAAATGTGAATTTTCATGTGAAATGTTCTGATGTCTAAAATAATATGCAGGTGAGAATGCTTCTGCTTCAAGTGATGATGGAGTAGTACATTTCACTAAGAGAAACTAAAAATCCAAATAAAACACACACAGGGGCTCCTGGATGGCTCAGTCAGTTAAGTGTCTGACTCTTGGTTTTGGCTAAGGTCATGAGCTCACGGTTTCATGGGTTCAAGCCCCGCATAGGGCTCTGTGCTGACAGCATGGAGGCTGCTTGGCATTCTTTCTCTCTCCCTCTCCACCCCTCCCATGCTCATGCTGTCTCTGTCTCTGTCAAAAATAAATAAATGAACTTTAAAAAAATTAAAAATAATAAAAACATAAAAAAAATACAAACACACACACACACACACACACAATCTGAAGACAGAGTAAAAATGCCAATGCAGTCAGGATTTGTGGAAACTTACTGAGGTGAGGTGTATATTCTGAATATCACTTTCCTACTGGAAGAATCTGCTACTTTTTGCTTGAGATGAGAGGTTGAGAAGCCAAAAGAGAGAAGGAAGAAACTATAAAGAGGGAGATAAGCCAGCAGCAGAGTATTCTGGCAGTTTTCCAGAGCTGTGGAGACCAAAATTTAAGTTTAGGGCTGCCAACGTTTTTATTTTTTTTTTTATTATTATTTTTTTTTATTTTTTTATTTTTTTATTTTTTTTTTATTTTTTAATATATGAAATTTACTGTCAAATTGGTTTCCATACAACACCCAGTGCTCATCCCAAAAGGTGCCCTCCTCAATACCCATCACCTACCCTGCCCTCCCTCCCACCGTGCCCTCCCTCCCACCCCCCATCAACCCTCAGTTTGTTCTCAGTTTTTAACAGTCTCTTATGCTTTGCCAACGTTTTTAGAATGAGAGGAAACAAGATTCCTGAAGGAAGGGAAGGTAGAGTCATAAGCCTAAAACTCAGTATGTATTACTTTGAAGCATTTGCCAATTCTTAAGCTGTGCATTATTCTATGTCTGACACAAATCCATATTACTGCTACTAAAGCTTCTTTCCTCTGTTAAGGAGAGAATATCCTATTTTCATACCTGATTTTTGGAGACAACAATCAAATGATTGCAGAGAAGGACCATGCACCTGATAAAAATGAATGAATTATTCAACATAGGGATGCATATATCCTTTCAAATTAGTGATTTCATTTTCTTTGGGTAAATACTCAGTACTGGAGTTACTGGATCATATGGTAATGCTATGTTCAATTTTTTGAGGAACCTCCATACTGTTTTCCACAGTGGCTGCACCAGTGTGTGTTCCCACCAACAGTAAACAAGGGTTCCCTTTTCTCCACATCTTTATCAACATTTGTTATTTCTTGTCTTTTTGATGCTATCCATTAGGGCAGGTGTGAGGGATATCTCATTGTGGTTTTAATTTGTATTTCCCTGATGATTAGTGATGAGGAGCATCTTTTCATGTGTCTGTGAGAAAAATGTCTATTCGTGTTTTCTATTTTTTTAATTTTTTATGTTTTGTTTTATTTTAGTTTTGAGAGAGAGAGACAGAGTACAAGTGGTGGAGGGGCAGAGAGAGAGGGAGACACAGAATCCAAAGCAGGCTCCAGGCTCTGAGCTGTCAGCACAGGCCCTGATGCGGGGCTTGGACTTTGAGATCATGAACTGAGCCAAAGTCGGACGCCCAACCGACTGAGCCACCCAGGCGCCCCTCTCTGCCTATTTTTAATTGGATTATTATTATTGATTATTTTTTGCTGTTGAGTTGTGTAACTTCTTTATATATTTTGGACA
Organism: Panthera onca; assembly: GCF_046562875.1. Taxonomy (NCBI): domain Eukaryota; kingdom Metazoa; phylum Chordata; class Mammalia; order Carnivora; family Felidae; genus Panthera; species Panthera onca. Next base: position 119,009,793 of record NC_138339.1, read on the forward strand.
TTAACCCCTTACTGGATATATCATTTGCAAATATCCTCTCTCCCATCCTATCAGTTACCTTGTTGTTTGGTTGATCACTTCCTTTTCTGTGCAAAAGCTTTTTATTTTGGTGTAGTCCCAACAGTATAATTTTGTTTGATGTCCCTTGCCAGAGGAGAACTCCCTATAAAATTTTTTCTAGGGCTGATGTCAAAAAAATTATGGCCTATGTTTTCTTCTAGGAATTTTATAAAGGAGATGTGGTACACAGACACACACACACACACACACACACACACACACACACACACACAGGAATATTACTTAGCCATAAAAAATCTTGTCATTTGCAACAATAAATAGATCTAAAGGGTATAATGTTAAGTGAAATAAGTCAGTCAGAGAAAGACAAATACCATACGATTTCACTCATATATGGGCTTTAAGAAACAAAATAAACAAAGGAAAAAGAAAAAAATAGACACTTGAAAATAGACAATTGGTGGTTGCGGGGTATGGGGGAGTAATGGGAAGGGTGAAATGGGTGAAGGGGATCAACAGTACACTTATCTTGATGAGCAACGAGTAATGTATAGAATCTTTGAGTCATTATGTTGTACACTTGAAATGAAAATAACACTGCTAATTATTCCTGAATTAATATGTCTTTTAAAAATTTTAAATTAGGGGCACGTGCATGGTTCAGTTAACTGAGCATTCGATTTTTGATTTTGTCTCAAGTCATGATCTCAGGGTCATGGGATCCAGCCTTGTGTCAGTTTCCCGCTGAACATAGAATCTGCTTAAAATTCTCTTTCTCTCTCTCTCTGCCCCTCTCCCCCACTCCTGTGTGCTTTCTGTCAAAAAAAAAAAAAAAAAAAAAACACTTAAAATTAAAAAAAAAAAAAAGAAATTAGTTGGGTGCAAAGCAACAGTGAGCAGAAGAGTTTGCAGTGAGCTAGAAAGTGCATGCTGCATCTAAAGAAGAAAGGTATCCCTGAGTACCAAACATTTCTTGCCTTTTAAGAACAAGAGTTCTGTATGCTCAAAACAGGACAGATTTTTCAGCAGTTTCAGTAACAAAACTGGAGTTCAGGATCCCGAGGAAGAGGGGCCATAATAAGAACTCCAGGCAGTCAGTTAAAATCCCTGAAGACCTACATCCTAGGAATACTGATTTTTACATTGATTTTTAAAGAAACTCTCTCCTTCTAGTATTGAATATATACACCCTACACTAGCTAATAGCCAAAAGCAAGGATAAAGAATGTTTTTGAGGAATTTAACATCATCTAGAACCTCTACAATTTTCCTACAAATATTTATTCAAGAATCACCAGTCATGACAAGAAAAGTGGCTAAGACAAAAAAAGCAATAAAAACAAGCCTACAGGTAACCGGACATTTGCAGTTATCAAGCATGGCCTTTAAAATGGCTATGAATATGTAAGTGATGAATCACTGAATTCTACACCTGAAACCAATATTGCACTGCATGTTAACTAAAATTTAAATAAAAAATAAAATAAAATAAAATAACTATGATTAATAAGTGCAAGAAAATAAATAAGATGAAGACTCTTCACAGAGAAATATACCCTTAACAAAAAAGTCAAATGGTATCCCCAAACCAAAGAATATGATTGATAACTGACAATACTAGTGAACCAGAAAGTAAGTCAGGATAAAACACCAGATAGAAGCACAGAGTACAGAGATTTATACACACACACACACACGCGCGTATATGTATATGTATATGTATATGTATATGTATATGTATATGTATATGTATATGTATATGTATATGTGTAGAGAGAGAGAAAGAAAGAAAAGGGCTTAAGAAATGTTTGGGAATGGTCTAACTTATGTGTTACTGGAGTTTCAGAGGGGAAAGAGAATGAGACACAAGAAATACTTGAAGTCAAATGGTTGAGAATTCTCTAAAACTTTTAGGAAAAAAAAAAAAATCAACCCACAGCCTCAAGAAGCTCAGCAAACCCTTGGCAAAATAAATACAATGAAATCATTCCTGGGCACAATATTGTCCAACTGCAGAAGATAAGACAAAAAAGAAATCTTAATTGGAGAGAAAAAAAGATACTAGCTTTAAGCATCAACAATAAAACCAACAACTTATTATGTAACAGAAATAATGGGAGCAATATGATAATAGAATGACATTTTTAACCAGCTAAAAGAAAATAGATGACAAAAATAAATCACTAACTTGGAATTCTGTACCTAATAAAATATTCCTCAAAAATAAGGGACAAAGACATTTCCAGAAAAGATATAATAACTGAGAAGACCCATTGCTCACAGACCCAGTAGTACAATTACGGTAGGATTTTATCTTACCCCATTTCATGGTTCTCTATTCCTTTCTGTTGACTTCTTTTTCAGGTGATTTATTAGTAGTAGTGACTCCAGGAAGATTCAAGCTTTCATTTTTATAATTAAGAGTTGAGTAAAGAAAAAAGGTTTCTTCCAGCAGTCCAAAGTATAATTGAGTCACATTTTTAAATTAATCACCAAAGACTGGGGATTCAAGGTTTTGATTATATAGCCTTTGATCACATAGAACACATAGGTAGGGGTCAAGTTGGCTCAGTCAAACACATGGAAGAGATCATTGTCCAAGTGAAATAGACTGTAGAGTCTAAGAGAGCAGCATAACATGCTCCTTACTTGTAACAAATTTACAGGCTCTTCTGGGGTTCTATACTTTCTCTCGTAGATAAATCCACAGCTCTGGAAAGGTTTAATGGGTTGGTTAAGACTTGGAACTTCACTTGACTGGGTAAACTGGAATGTCAACTGGATTTAAAAATAAATCTTTCACACTTTCAAAAAAAAAAAAAAAAGACTTGGAACTTCAAAGCTTATGTCAGACGCAAATTGAAGAAACAGCACATCTTATTTCTACTTGGTCCTGTAAGGTCTGCATGTGGCCATCTCCTAGTATGTACTCATCTGGGACTTCTGTAAACACACATTTGGCTGAATCCTTTCTTCCTTCTCTCCCTCTCTTTTCTTCCCAATTCCCTTTTTCTTTATTATTCATTTTCCCCCAGCTTCCTGTCCTGCATTTGTTTGTCCAAGGTGGCTCCCCCTAAACTCAAGATTTTCTTCTAGAAACTTCTGAGTTCAACTTTTTTACTTTACTATCTTCAGGTATTTCATCCTGAATGTACAACTTTCTTGAATTTTTAAATGTCCATAACAATTTCCCTGATTTTCCATTATTTTAGATCCCGACTCATGTTGTTTAATCTCTCCTCATTTGTCCCGATTATCCTAGCAACTTCCCATGTACCTTCAATACCCAATAAAATTTCTGTTCTTTAGAGAATACTTTTCTGAATTCTCCAAACAATAGCATTGAAATCTATAACTCCCATTTCACTTATCAGATGGCATTGCAATTATATGATAATATTTCCCTTCTCTGACACTTTGTGATTACTCAAAGGTAAGGGCTGCATCTTATTATGTCCTCAGTACTTGCCACAGAGCCCAGCACATGTTACATGCTCAATACATGTTGACTGAGATGCATGGAAAGGAGAACAAATGAAGGATTCTAGACTAACTCTGTGAAGCAAAAGTTCTTCTTTCTCTAAATCATTTTTACATTTCGTTCTCTCCCTTTAACTCTCTCTCTCTCCGTTTAGAATTGCTTTATGAATGTTCTGAAATGTAAATTTATGAAACAGTGTAATATGATAGTGAAGTCTTTTTTTTTTCTTTTCCTATCAGATCTTTAGACCATTTAAAAAGTAATTATATGAACCCACAGTGTTATTAGTTACGTTCACTGAATTGGCATTTCCATTATGAATCCATTTTTAATTACATTGGACACATTTCACCAATATTTCTTCTAAGAGCAGCAGAATGTATAATGGCACTTGCAGAGACATGTGTACCAGATTAAATGGAAAAATCTACACCTGTGCAGTTATGCCAGCCACAATTGGAGATTTGATGAGGCCTGTGAAGAACCTCATCAGCTTAAATGTGGTCTGCACTAGCAAACACAACAGAGGGGAGCAAGGGCACATTACCTTGGTAATGCAGGTTTTTGTATCAGTCAAGATGATTTGGCTACAAGTGTTAGGATCCTATTCACATGGCTTTAGAAGAACAAATATGATTTGTTGGCTCATGTAAATGCAAAGGCAAGGGCTACATCTTCCTGGATCTAGGAGCTTAAATAAAATATATTTTTACCAGTATTCTAGTCCATGAGTTAGCCAACTGTTTTCCGTTAAGTACAGGATAATAAATATTTTAGGCTTTGAGAGCTTTATCAGCTCTACACTGCAAAATCTTGGAGGCTTTTTTTCTTTCTTTGTTTTGCGGAGGGAGGTTGTGTTTTCACATTTTAAAACGTAAAAACCACTCTTGGCTCACAAATACTACAAAAACGGGCCCTGGGATAGATCAGGCTCACACACTGTAGTTTGCTAATCTCTTATAATCCATAGTCTATATTCAAAACTCTGTTAATTCCTGCAATACCATCCTTTATAGCTGTTTCTTTTTCACGTGTAGAACCCAATTCAGGGTAGTACATTACATTTAGTTGTCCTGTCTCTTTTAAAATAAACAATACTTCAGTTTTCTTTCTAACCTTCATATGTTTAAAAAGTACATGCAACTTAGTTTGTAGATTATCTCTCAACTTGGATTGGCCTAATGTGCCTTCTTAATTAGGTGAATGTTATTCTATTATTATAGGCATTTTCTTTCATATACCGAGGAAGAAACGTTACATCTTTTTCAGCGCATCATGACAGCAGGCACTTGATGTTGATTTGTCTCAGTGTCGGTAATATGAAATATTAGCTGTTATCACTTGAGTAAGGCAGTGTATGCCAGGTTTTTTCATCATAAAGCTACTATCTTTTCCCTTTGTAATCAGTAAGTAAGTTGGGAGAGATTTTTTGAAACTATGTCAGTCTCATGTTCCTTATCAAAATTAGATCTATAAATTCTAGTTTCCATTGATCGTTTTTAAACTTCTAAACATATTAGCTATAATCCCACTATAAGAAAGAGATTTTCCTATTGTTGCAAGCACAAAATCATATAATTGTTTAATTAATGGGTTATAATTCACTGCTTTCATTTCTTAGGCATTCAAAGTATTCAAGATTTGATCACTGAGTGCCCAAACTGGCTCCTATGTCCTTTTGACATGTCTCTTCCTTACTTTTTTGATAAAATAAGATATTTTGGGCTCAGCTTACCACAATCATGGAATCAGCCATTGCTCCAAGAATCTTCTTGGTTCTTTCTCATGCAGAATGGCATAGAACATGCATAACAAGGCCACAATTTGCTATGTGGATGAAGGTCATATGGGAATAGCAACAAGCCATCTTTAACCTTCCCAGCCAGGCTAATATCCCCATAAATGATAGGAGGAGTGTGAACTCCTGTCTTCTACCCAGATTGCTGAGACATGACCCCGCTCAGGATGTCAAGGAGGCTGAGTGGGGAACCTGGACTTCAACCCTAAGTGACAACAACCAGGTGGTACTCTACTTTGCCCACCAAGCAGCCTCAGAGGGGGCTGGTAAGCAGAAGACTTAAATGAGATTAAGAGTCCCATAACCTAATATATAAAATGTACAGGATTCAACAACAACAACAAAAATCACTCATCTTTCGGGGTGCATGAGTGGCTCAGTTGGTTAAGCATCTGATTTTGGCTCAGGTCATGATCTCATGGTTTGCGAGTTCAAGCCCCACGTCAGGCTCTGTGCTGACAGCTCAGAGCCTGGAGCCTACTTCAGATTCTGTGTTTCCCCCTCTCTCTCTGCCCCTCCCATGCTCATGCTCTGTCTCTCTCTGTCTCTCAATAATAAATAAACATTAAAAAAATTTAAATCACTCATCTTTCAAAGAAGCCGAAAGATGTCAAAGACAACAAAACAAATGCCAACAATGAAATGACCAAGATGTTAGAATTAAGTGAGATGTATTTTAAACCAGCACACAAAAATATGCTTCTATGAGCAATGATGGGTGTACTTGAAAGTAATGGGAAAAAAACAGTCTTGGAAAAGATGGGAAAAAATGTAATAAAGAATGAAATGAAAATTTTAGAATTTAAAAGTAAAATAACCAAAATAAAAAACTTACCGATGAGATCAACAACCAAATTGAACAGAGATCACCATCAGTGAACTCCAAGATAGAACAGAAATTATCCAGCAAACACAATAGAGAGACAACAGACTAAAAATTCATAAATAGAGCCTCAGAGACCTGTATGACTATTGCAAAAGATCTAACATTTGTGTCACCGGAGTTACAGAAAGAGTGGAGAAAGAGAATGGGGCTAAAAATATATTTAAAAAAAAACAAGGAAAACAATGGCTGAAAATTTTCCAAGCTTGGTAAAAAATGTATGGAAACAAAAGAAGTGAGCAAATCCACAGTGGATACGCAATAAAATATCATGTGATGAGTAAACATCTACTCATATTCAAAGGACTTTAACAAAATCTGAGTAGATCTCTTAGTGACCATCTAATATGGGGGCCCACAGTAGGTCCACTGGCTGCCTTTATCTCAGATGTCAACAACATCTGGCCAGGAGAGGGGATCTCATGGTTCCAGATATGGGTTTATGTATGAGGAATGCCCTCGGGCTCTGTTGGCCAGGGACTATAAGCTGTAAAATCTCTCAAAGGATGATGCCTATCACACATATTTAATACTCCATTGTCATACATTACAAGTCAGAGTTTTCTGATAATCATTGCTATAAAAAGCTAAACAAAGTTTGATAGTTTACTTGTAATATCCCTTCTGACTGAGAGGCACTGGGTGACATTGTTTGACTCTTGAATGACTCTCCTTGGAATTTTAATTACCAGATTGATGTACAATGTGATAGGCGTCACATTAATTAAAAGACTGATGTCCAAGGAGATAAGGGCAAGGGTACACACAAGCTATTCTTTGGGAAAATAGTGACAATGGAAGGAACAAAGGGAAAAATGAGGGCAGACATGGCAAAATAAGTAATTTTATCATGCTTTTTAAGAACACTGGTCAGATGTTAGTTTCCAAATTTTTCATTCTGTGTGTATTCTTGTACGATCTCCCAGGTAGATGGCCGCCAATGTAGAAAGAATAAATGAGATATTTCTAAAAGCATTCAGTTCCAGTGGCCTCTTGGGAGCAAGAGGCAGGCAGGGAGGCATTGCATTAAACATGTGGGAGAGACAGAGGGGAGGAGGAGTGAGGTTAGCCTGCCATCTCACTCTGTATATGCTGCCCTTATCTAGGACATTGAGGAAATCCATAGGATACTCCCAGTAGCACCGTTATTCTCAGGGACTCTATAGAAATTATTATGGAGGAAAATTGCTCTCCTTAGGGGAGTTATTTCTGTTCATTCAATAAGCATGACTAACAGAAAACTTATATAAAGAACATTATCAGCTAAGCCAAAGCTTCTCAATTCCCCTTGGCCATTACACATCTGCCTTTTTGGCACTAAATAATCTGCTAATAGATGGAAAGTACATTACTGTTTGAAGGAAAAGTAGGTCTCTCAGTTACGACTTTCATATTTTCCCATCATAAAAACATAATACATTAGTCTGCATAAAGTGGATGCTAAAAGTTAATACTAAAAAAAAAAAAAAAAAAAAAAAAAAAACCTCTGAAAACTTATAGATCAGGTACATACTAAGAGCTAAAACATATGTCAGAAGTGCTAAGTGCTTCAGAGTCATCATCCTGATCATTACTATATAACCCAATGAAGTAGTTAATATAATTTTCCCATTTTACATATGAGTACACGAGGCCATGTAGCTTACAGGGTGTGGAGCCACCGTTTTAATTTGATTCCACGGTCCAAGGTCTTAAACACTATGCAGGAACATAGGCTTCATGATCAAGAAAAGGTTTTAAAGTCCCCAGTTGGGGCCCGGCCAAGATGTCTTTGAATACCAAAATAAGGAGTCTGCATCTTATTCTCCAAACATTTGGGAATCACTGAGGATTTTGAGCAAAGATGTGGCATTATTACAATGATGGTGTAGGAGGATTTATGTGAGCATAATGTACAGAACAGACTGAAGAGGAAAAAGAGATATTCAAAAACATACCACATCTCCCATTTATTAGGTACTTATTATGTTCCAGGCACATGGTATCTAACTTAACGAATGATATAAGGCCTGGAATAGAGGGGGGGAAAAAAGGAAGTAGACAAGTATACAGAATATACAGTAAATAAAACCAGTAGAATTAGCAGTTGATTAGCAATGATAACAAGAAGCTCTCAAATATATTTATAATAGCTCATTCCTCTTACCTATAACATGAGAAAAGGGTGATGATGGCAAGAATGAAAAGCACTGAGCAAACAGGACACCAAGCTGTGAAATAATAAGCCCTATTTCCTAACAAAACCCCACCATGTGCTGAAACTGGTGTTGTGGGTCTGCCTTGGAAAGATCTATTTCTACAACCTCATACACAACATAGGCACCTAGCCTACACTTCCTCCAGCAGCAAACAGCATTTATTGAGAGTTCACATTGTGTATAGCCTCAAACCTGCTGCTATGTATCTATTCTAATAAAATACCCAGTAGCAAGTAGCACATCTCTATTGTGAAAAAAAAGTACATATATTTAATAATTTATATAGCACCATGAGAATATCTGTATAAAACTTCAGAGCTCACCTCAAATTCCCTCAAAGAGATCCTTTTTTTCTTGGATCTGCACATGAATTTCATAGCACCAGGGCTTTGAACAAAAATGTTCAAAATTCCAAAACTTCATGAATAACTTTGAAGTAAAAGATTTTTGAAGCTGACAGAGCTGAACATATTAAAGATTTCATTTACTATTTCCACTTCAGGGTTGATCCTAATTTACTGAAAATGCTAGCATGATGTTAGTCCCTAGAAATTAAACTAATTTCTCCACTGATTGGTTTCTTGGCCCACCCCTCCTCAGTACCATCCCACTGTAGTGTGGCACCTCCCTTCCACAACTGTTTCCAAGGATCGCAAGCATACACAGCAAAATCCATTTCAACTGAGAAATTCACATCTGAACTAAGGCCTGGAAGAAGAGATGTCTTGGGCGAGGGATGAAGGGTTGTATATTGGTTATGGGAGGAAGTGAGTTACTTCATTTGATTAGAAAAAAGAGCACTGGAAAAAAATGGCATGAAAAGAAAATCTTTCTGTCTAACTATGAAGTATTATTTATTAACTGTATGACCTGCTTACGATTTGGAAGACATCAAATAATTGGTTCTACAACATAATGCCTTTTCTGTGGTTATACAAGCTAGTTAATGTCACATAGGAGAAAGATCACTTGAGAGAAAACACATGTATGGAATATAAAAATGCTTGAGTGATGACACTTAGCAATGATATATAAAATGCTCTGTGTTTCGTGTATCACCCACTATGAACTTGTAAGTAAAGTTGTACCTATGCCAGGTACTAAATATACTAATTCAAATAAGACAAATCTTTTCCATCAAGGGGCTTATGGTTTTATACATGGATAGTGGGTGGTGGGAAGAACAAGTATACGAACCTCTTTAATATAGTATTATAAAGGGGTATGTACTAAGGAAGTATACAAAAGGCATAGAAAATCACATTCAGGATATCGAGGATGTTTCCCAGGAGAAATGTTCAATTTGAGTTTTAAGGGACCAAAGTAATCAAAGAGTTGGCGGCAAGCATGTAAAGAAGAGGGAACTTCCTGGTTTTGATGCCTACTGACATCCTGAAAGAAAATAAACCCAGCCAATCAAAGCCTTTCTAGACTCTGACAATGACTCTCATTTTGAGAATTTGGGGACGAACTGCATGATCACCACTGCCACCTTCAAGAAAATTCAAGAATGCTTCCAAGAATAACTAACTGTCACAAGAGCAGAGGGGATTTCCTTAGTGATCAGTCCAAAGGAAACACGCCCGCATCACAGTCACTGCCTATTGATCTCTTTCCATTTAATTTTCTTTACAGCACATATCCCATATCACCTCTTTTACATATTTATTGTTTAACTATGCCCATCAGAATGCATGACCAAAAAAGCAAGGACCGAGTATATCTTATTTACCTATCTATCCCCAAAGTCTGGAACAGCCCCTGTTGTATAGAAGCTGCTGAATACATGGCTTGTCAGATGAATGAATGAGTGCCTTCTGTACCTACTGAAACAAAGGTTAGGAACATCTGGTGTACTTCTGCCCTGGCATTTCTAGTAGCAGCTTAATAGACCACATTCCTTGATTTTAGTGTATACTGAGTCATTAAACAACATCAGGGTATCTATTCTGTCACATCATAGGACAAGTTCATTGCAATGCAAGTATTTAACAAAATGCAATCATTGTCAGTGTGTTGAATAGTTTCATGATAGCGATCTACAAATCTTGCGTAAATATTTTAAGTCTCAGATGAAGAGATTTGCTCATAAAGATCTATTGTATATGCTTCCCTCTCTTACACTAGAACAAATAATACAAAGGAAAACCACCTCAATTTATCCAGTATTTGTTGAGTAGTTATTATGTGACAAAGCTTTTGGGTAAAAGGATTTAGTCATTACTCTGTGATTTAAGGAGTGTATGTAAAGTCAATCTGCATCTTTTGAGAAGACTCAATATAAATAAAATGCTTTTTCACCTGTACATCTGACTCGTGATACAAGAATGGATTAGAACTCCAGCTTATATTCAATTTTGAATTGTCTCAAAACATTCCCATCTTCCTACATGTTATTTCAGTCATAATCATAGTAGCAGAAATTCTAACAATGATTAAAACTTACCAAGTTCACAGCAGGCCAGGCCTTGCATATCTGCAGCATCTTTATTATCCTCATTATTATTTTTTTAATATATGAAATTTATTGTCAAATTGGTTTCCATACAACACCCAGTGCTCATCCCAAAAGGTGCCCTCCTCAATACCCATCACCCACCCTCCCCTCCCTCCCACCCCCCATCAACCCTCAGTTCTCAGTTTTTAACAGTCTCTTATGCTTTGGCTCTCTCCCACTCTAACCTCTTTTTTTTTTTTTTCCTTCCCCTCCCCCATGGGTTTCTGTTAAGTTTCTCAGGATCCACATAAGAGTGAAACCATATGGTATCTGACTTTCTCTGTATGGCTTATTTCACTTAGCATCACACTCTCCACTTCCAACCACGTTGCTACAAAAGGCCATATTTCATTCTTTCTCATTGCCACGTAGTATTCCATTGTGTATATAAACCACAATTTCTTTATCCATTCATCAGTTGATGGACATTTAGGCTCTTTCCATAATTTGCTATTGTTGAGAGTGCTGCTATAAACATTGGGGTACAAGTGCCCCTATGCATCAGTACTCCTGTATCCCTTGGATAAATTCCTAGCAGTGCTATTGCTGGGTCATAGGGTAGGTCTATTTTTAATTTTCTGAGGAACCTCCACACTGCTTTCCAGAGCAGCTGCACCAATTTGCATTCCCACCAACAATGCAACAGGGTTCCCGTTTCTCCACATCCTCGCCAGCATCTATAGTCTCCTGATTTCTTCATTTTGGCCACTCTGACTGGCGTGAGGTGATATCTGAGTGTGGTTTTGATTTGTATTTCCCTGATAAGGAGCGACGTTGAACATCTTTTCATGTGCCTTTTGGCCATCCGGATGTCTTCTTTAGAGAAGTGTCTATTCATGTTTTCTGCCCATTTCTTCACTGGGTTATTTGTTTTTCGGGTGTGGGGTTTGGTGAGCTCTTTATAGATTTTGGATACTAGCCCTTTGTCTGATATGTCATTTGCAAATATCTTTTCCCATTCTGTTGGTTGCCTTTTAGTTTTGTTGGTTGTTTCCTTTGCTGTGCAGAAGCTTTTTATCTTCATGGGGTCCCAGTAATTCACTTTTGCTTTTAATTCCCTTGCCTTTGGGGATGTGTCGAGTAAGAGATTGCTACGGCTGAGGTCGGAGAGGTCTTTTCCTGCTTTCTCCTCTAAGGTTTTGATGGTTTCCTGTCTCACATTCAGGTCCTTTATCCATTTTGAGTTTATTTTTGTGAATGGTGTGAGAAAGTGGTCTAGTTTCAACCTTCTGCATATTGCTGTCCAGTTCTCCCAGCACCATTTGTTAAAGAGACTGTCTTTTTTCCATTGGATGTTCTTTCCTGCTTTGTCAAAGATGAGTTGGCCATACGTTTGTGGGTCTAGTTCTGGGGTTTCTATTCTATTCCATTGGTCTATGTGTCTGTTTTTATGCCAATACCATGCTGTCTTGATGATGACAGCTTTGTAGTAGAGGCTAAAGTCTGGGATTGTGATGCCTCCTGCTTTGGTCTTCTTCTTCAAAATTACTTTGGCTATTCGGGGCCTTTTGTGGTTCCATATGAATTTTAGGATTGCTAGTTCTAGTTTCGAGAAGAATGCTGGTGCAATTTTGATTGGGATTGCATTGAATGTGTAGATAGCTTTGGGTAGTATTGACATTTTGACAATATTTATTCTTCCAATCCATGAGCAGGGAATGTCTTTCCATTTCTTTAAATCTTCTTCAATTACCTTCATAAGCTTTCTATAGTTTTCAGCATACAGATCTTTTACATCTTTGGTTAGATTTATTCCTAGGTATTTTATGCTTCTTGGTGCAATTGTGAATGGGATCAGTTTCTTTGTCTTTCTGTTGCTTCATTGTTAGTGTATAAGAATGCAACTGATTTCTGTACATTGATTTTGTATCCTGCAACGTTGCTGAATTCATGTATCAGTTTTAGCAGACTTTTGGTGGAGTCTATCGGATTTTCCATGTATAATATCATGTCATCTGCAAAAAGCGAAAGCTTGACATCATCTTTGCCAATTTTGATGCCTTTGATTTCCTTTTGTTGTCTGATTGCTGATGCTAGAACTTCTAGCACTATATTAAACAACAGCGGTGAGAGTGGGCATCCCTGTCGTGTTCCTGATCTCAGGGAAAAAGCTCTCAGTTTTTCCCCATTGAGGATGATGTTAGCTGTGGGCTTTTCATAAATGGCTTTTATGATCTTTAAGTATGTTCCTTCTATCCCAACTTTCTCAAGGGTTTTTATTAAGAAACGGTGCTGGATTTTGTCAAAGGCCTTTTCTGCATCGATTGACAGGATCATATGGTTCTTCTCTTTTTTTTTGTTAATGTGATGTATCACGTTGATTGATTTGTGAATGTTGAACCAGCCCTGCATCCCAGGAATGAATCCCACTTGATCATGGTGAATAATTCTTTTTATATGCCGTTGAATTCGATTTGCTAGTATCTTATTGATAATTTTTGCATCCATATTTATCAGGGATACTGGCCTGTAGTTCTCTTTTTTTACTGGGTCTCTGTCTGGTTTAGGAATCAAAGTAATACTGGCTTCATAGAATGAGTCTGGAAGTTTTCCTTCCCTTTCTATTTCTTGGAATAGCTTGAGAAGGATAGGTATTATCTCTGCTTTAAACGTCTGGTAGAACTCCCCTGGGAAGCCATCTGGTCCTGGACTCTTATTTGTTGGGAGATTTTTGAGAACCGATTCAATTTCTTGGCTGGTGATGGGTCTGTTCAAGCTTTCTATTTCCTCCTGATTGAGTTTTGGAAGAGTGTGGGTGTTTAGGAATTTGTCCATTTCTTCCAGGTTGTCCAATTTGTTGGCATATAATTTTTCATAGTATTCCCTGATAATTGTTTGTATCTCTGAGGGATTGTTTGTAATAATTCCATTTTCATTCATGACTTTATCTATTTGGGTCATCTCCCTTTTCTTTTTGAGAAGCCTGGCTAGAGGTTTGTCAATTTTGTTTATTTTTTCAAAAAACCAACTCTTGGTTTCATTGATCTGCTCTACAGTTTTTTTAGATTCTATATTGTTTATTTCTGCTCTGATCTTTATTATTTCTCTTCTTCTGCTGGGTTTAGGCTGCCTTTGCTGTTCTGCTTCTATTTCCTTTAGGTGAGCTGTTAGATTTTGTATTTGGGATTTTTCTTGTTTCTTGAGATAGGCCTGGATTGCAATGTATTTTCCTCTCAGGACTGCCTTCGCTGCGTCCCAAAGCGTTTGGATTGTTGTATTTTCATTTTCGTTTGTTTCCATATATTTTTTAATTTCTTCTCTAATTGCCTGGTTGACCCACTCATTCGTTAGTAGGGTGTTCTTTAACCTCCATGCTTTTGGAGGTTTTCCAGACTTTTTCCTGTGGTTGATTTCAAGCTTCATAGCATTGTGGTCTGAAAGTATGCATGGTATAATTTCAATTCTTGTAAACTTATGAAGGGCTGTTTTGTGACCCAGTATATGATCTCTCTTGGAGAATGTTCCATGTGCACTCGAGAAGAAAGTATATTCTGTTGCTTTGGGATGCAGAGTTCTAAATATATCTGTCAAGTCCATCTGATCCAATGTATCATTCAGGGCCCTTGTTTCTTTATTGACTGTGTGTCCAGATGATCTATCCCTTTCTGTAAGTGGGGTGTTAAAGTCCCCTGCAATGACCACATTCTTATCAATAAGGTTGCTTATGTTTATGAGTAATTGTTTTATATATCTGGGGGCTCGGGTATTTGGCGCATAGACATTTATAATAGTTAGCTCTTCCTGGTGGATAGACCCTGTGATTATTATATAATGCCCTCTTCATCTCTTGTTACAGCCTTTAATTTAAAGTCTAGTTTGTCTGATATAAGTATGGCTACTCCAGCTTTCTTTTGGCTTCCAGTAGCATGATAAATAGTTCTCCATCCCCTCACTCTCAATCTAAAGGTGTCCTCACATCTAAAATGAGTCTCTTGTAGACAGCAAATAGATGGGTCTTGTTTTTTTATCCATTCTGATACCCTATGTCTTTTGGTTGGCGCATCTAATCCATTTACATTCAGTGTTATTATAGAAAGATGCGGGTTTAGAGTCATTGTGATGTCTGTATGTTTTATGCTTGTAGTGATGTCTCTGGTACTTTGTCTCACAGGATCCCCCTTAGGATCTCTTGTAGGGCTGGTTTCGTGGTGACAAATTCCTTCAGTTTTTGTTTGTTTGGGAAGACCTTTATCTCTCCTTCTATTCTAAATGACAGACTTGCTGGATAAAGGATTCTCGGCTGCATATTTTTTCTGTTTAGCACACTGTAGATATCGTGCCAAGCCTTTCTGGCCTGCCAAGTTTCAAAGGAGAGATCAGTCACGAGTCTTATAGGTCTCCCTTTATATGTGAGGGCACGTTTATCCCTTGCTGCTTTCAGAATTTTCTCTTTATCCTTGTATTTTGCCAGTTTCACTATGGTATGTGGTGCAGAAGATCGATTCAAGTTACGTCTGAAGGGAGTTCTCTGTGCCTCTTGGATTTCAATGCCTTTTTCCTTCCCCAGTTCAGGGAAGTTCTCAGCTATAATTTCTTCAAGTACCCCTTCAGCACCTTTCCCTCTCTCTTCCTCCTCTGGGATACCAATTATGCGTATATTATTTCTTTTTAGTGTATCACTTAGTTCTATAATTTTCCCCTCATACTCCTGGATTTTTTTTATCTCTCTTTCTCTCAGCTTCCTCTTTTTCCATAACTTTATCTTCTAGTTCACCTATTCTCTCCTCTGCCTCTTCAATCCGAGCTGTCGTCGTTTCCATTTTGTTTTGCATTTCGTTTAAAGCGCTTTTCAGCTCCTCGTGACTGTTCCTTAGTCCCTTGATCTCTGTAGCAAGAGATTCTCTGCTGTCCTCTATACTGTTTTCAAGCCCAGCGATTAATTTTATGACTATTATTCTAAATTCACTTTCTGTTATATTATTTAAATCCTTTTTGATCAGTTCATTAGCTGTTGTTATTTCCTGGAGATTCTTCTGAGGGGAATTCTTCTGTTTGGTCATTTTGGATAGTCCCTGGAGTGGTGAGGACCTGCAGGGCACTTCCCCTGTGCTGTGGTGTATAACTCGAGTTGGTGGGCGGGGCCACAGTCCGATCTGATGTCTGCCCCCAGCCCACCGCTGGAGCCACAGTCAGAATGGTGTGTGCCTTCTCTTCCCCTCTCCTAGGGGCAGGATTCACTGTGGGGTGGCATGGCCCATCTGGGCTACTTGCACACTGCCAGGCTTGTGGTGCTGGGGATCTGGCATATTAGCTGGGGTGGGTAGGCAAGGTGCACGGGAGCAGGAGGGGCAGGCTTAGCTCGCTTCTCCTTAGGTGATCCACTTCAGGAGGGGCCCTGTGGCAGCGGGAGGGAGTCAGATCCGCTGCCGGAGATTTGGCTGCGCAGAAGCACAGAGTTGGGTGTTTGTGGGAGCGAGCAAGTTCCCTGACAGGAACTGGTTCCCTTTGGGATTTTGGCTGGGGGATGGGCGAGGGAGATGGCGCTGGCGAGCGCCTTTGTTCGCCACCAAGCTGAGCTCTGCCGTCCGGGGGCTCAGCAACTCTCCCTCCCTTTGTCCTCCAGCCTTCCCGCTTTCTGAGCAGAGCTGTTAACTTATGACCTCCCAGACGCTAAGTCGCGCTTGCTGTCAGAACACACTCCGTCCGGCCCCTCCACTTTTGCCAGCCAGACTCGGGGGCTTTGCTTGGCCGGTGGGCTGCCCCTCTTCCCCGGCTCCCTCCCGCCAGTCTGTGGAGCGCGCACCGCCTCGCCGCCCTTCCTACCCTCTTCCGTGGGCCTCTCGTCTGCGCTTGGCTCCGGAGACTCAGTTCTGCTAATCCTCTGGCGGTTTTCTGGGTTCTTTAGGCAGGTGTAGGTGGAATCTAAGTGATCAGCAGGATGCGTGGTGAGCCCAGGGTCCTCCTACGCTGCCATCTTCCCTCTCTCCTCTCTCTTATTATCCTCATTATTAGTTCATGGGTGGGTAGGTGCTACCCTTATCTCCATTTTGCTTGTACAAGACTGAGGCATAGAAAAGTCTGTTCTGAAAAGTCAGAGCTATCTAATATCAGGACCTATAAATATCTGATCACAAACCTTATGTTTCTAGTCATTACATCATAGAGAACTAAGATACTTGGACTTTTGCTTCCAAAGTAAAAAATCTACTCATTTAGTTTTGTACCTAGATGGTTTATAATTCATATTCATCTCTGTTATTAAGAGAAGCTTGTCTGTCTACTTTATCATAGACTTAAATGCACAAAGAATCCATGCAAATTCATTTGCTATTGGGCTGGAATTTTGCTTTCATTTGTGAGGTTCCTGTGGAGACCTCTGAAGACACAGTGTAAGTAAAAATGAAAGACACCACAGGGCCCTGATTGTGTCTCAAAGCAATTAAAGATCAAAGTTCTTCTTACACTTGTCTCTTGACTTTCCTTAGCCAGTACATGCTAACATACTCATATCACATTATGAGTGAGTTAATTTGAGACAATGTAGTGAGTTGTTTTCTTCTGTTAAGCTGTTAAACCATCCTCTCAGATAGAGTGAAAACACTGTTAACCCACTTAATACTTTCTCTCTTTGTCCCTCCTTCCAGGCTCTAGCGATATATCATACAAATAACTTAAAGTGATAGTGAGATCAATAATCCCCAACTGATCTAGCTTTGAACTAACACCTATTTGTCAAAGAGACCTTTGTGTGAAGTGAAGCTTTCAAAGAAGTCAGCCCTACACAGACCTTTGTTCAATAGTAACCCTGCCTCTTAACCATCAGTACGTCCTAGGGTATATTCGTTATTCTTTGTTGTCCTACCTCAGTTTCTCCTATTTGAGATAAGATAAGAAAGATAAGATGAGATGAGATGAGATGAGATGAGATGAGATGAGATGAGATAGGAAAAAAAGAAGTGCTTACACATACTCCTCAATGGTTTTTCCCCCCCTAATTAAAGAACATGCAAGTGGAGTGTTGGCCATGAAACAGGCACTTACTAAGTAGTAATAAACTATGATGACACAGCCATCAAACTTATCAAGAATCTTCAGGGTAAACTTCCATCCCACTTCATCCCAGAGTTAGCCCAACAGAACTATCAGATAGAGGAAAGGAGATTGAGGACCCAATGAAATTAGGTCTTTTCCTGACAGACTGATCCCTCTTTCATTCATCACAGTGGCTCCAGCTGTAAGATTTACTGTCCTTGCTCCTATTTTGTTGTCTAGGTACAAATCTGACCAGGGGACAAAACCAGAGAGCACATCAAAAGAAAGCTCTTTTGCTTGGGCTTTTAAACAACCAACATACCAACAAACCATCTATCCACCCTTCATCTGTCCATCCATCCATTCGCTTTGGCATTGAAGAGCTGTACCCACTGTTGATGAAGGATAGATGGCCAAATCTCTGTACTTTGGCCATAAGCTGCTTGACTAGTGAGTGATTAGTGGGGAACAAAGCCAAATTTGAGCACCAAGATTCCTAGAATCTCCAATGTTTCCTATGGGTTTGGCATATTCAAAAACCACCCAGGAAATATTTATGCACCATTTTCTTAGAGGGTGATAACTTGATTGTATTTGAGTGTGTGTGTTTGTGTACATGTGGCCTTAGGAGATGAACTATTCAGACCTATGAGCTAATTTAATCAATTTTTAAATATTTATTTATTTTTGAGAGACAGAGTGAGACAGAGTGTGGGTGGGGGAGGGGCAAGGAGAGAGCAGGTACACAGAATCTGAAGCAGGCTCCCAGCTCTGAGCTGTCAGCACAGAGCCCAACACGGGGCTCGAACTCACGGACTATGAGATCATAACCTGAGCTGAAGTTGAACGCTTAACAGACTGAGCTACCCAGGCACCCTAAGACCTATGAGTTTTTTTTATTAAAAGAAAATAACTTGGAACAAATCTTATTAATTGCTTATCTGGCGAAGAAGAAAAAAAAATCTCCTTCTGGGTATATCCCATGTGGAAACAAACTAGGAAAAAAAATACTAAAACATTTAAATCAGCTTTTCTTATATGTTTCAAATAATTCATGTCTATTTCATTTAATCATACTCTTCTTTCAAAAAGATAGTTAGTCATCTTTTATCTCTACTGGAACAGGGAATATTATCTGGTTTTGCAGCCTGAACTGAATTTAGTAGAGCTGGTGTATTAGAAAGTGATTAGTGACTGGGCCTTATTTATACAAGTTTATACTTGTTTGGGTTCCTCAGCAGAGTAGCCACAATGTCTCCACAGACAGGGAGGCCAGATGACTGTCCTAAGGTCAGGAGATAGAGGTTTTGCATACAAATCAGCACCAGGTTTTCAGTAGTGACATTCTTTCTCTGCATAGCCACATTAATTTTGTTAGCTGATTGCTCTCCACTGGCTGCCTTTTTATGACCCAAATAACTCATTTAAAAATTTATATTTTATCCATTTTTACATTTTTAGTCCAAGTAATCATCTAGGAGACAAACGTGTTTCCTGAAATATATGCATACAACCATACCCAAATCCCCTTGGATTAATGCACACTAAGAGAACATGCCATCCGTTGATGCTAATTATTCCAAGGTCACTAATCCCTGTGTTATGGTAACCTGGGCTCACCCCTAAAAGCCTTCTCTGTCTCACTCAGGCCGGTCCCACCCGCTCTATGTACTCAGAGCAATTTCACTTGGGTTTCAATGTGTTAAGAGTT
The DNA here is from genome assembly GCF_046562875.1 of Panthera onca. Taxonomy (NCBI): domain Eukaryota; kingdom Metazoa; phylum Chordata; class Mammalia; order Carnivora; family Felidae; genus Panthera; species Panthera onca. The sequence goes on from NC_138339.1 coordinate 119,029,354, forward strand.
ATGAAAGAGTTGAAGACATAAAGGCCTGGCCTTCCTCATTCTAAGCTGATGCCTATCAAAATGTCTCACTCTGTGCTATGCTACACAGAACTTCGTGTCAGAAATTCCACTAAAACACTAAATTCCACTAAAATACTGACATTGCAATAAGTTGATCTATTATACAATTTGGTCCAATCTTCTATGGAACCCTAATTTTTTTTCTTATTTTTTTAAATTTTTTTAATATGAAATTTATTGTCAAATTGGTTTCCATACAACACCCAGTGCTCATCCCAAAAGGTGCCCTCCTCAATACCCATTACCCACCCTCCACTCCCTCCCACCCCCCCATCAACCCTCAGTTTTTCAGTTTTTAAGAGTCTCTTATGCTTTGGCTCCCTCCCTCTCTAACCTCTTTTTTTTTTCTCTTCCCCTCCCTCATGGGTTTCTGTTAAGTTTCTCAAGATCCACATAAGAGTGAAAACATATGGTATCTGTCTTTCTCTCTATGACTTATTTCACTTAGCATCACACTCTCCAGTTCCATCCACGTTGCTACAAAGGGCCATATTTCATTCTTTCTCATTGCCAAGTAGTATTCCATTGTGTATATAAACTACAATTTCTTTATCCATTCATCAGTTGATGGACATTGAGGCTCTTTCCATAATTTGGCTATTGTTGAGAGTGCTGCTATAAACATTGGGGTACAAGTGCCCCTATGCATCAGCACTCTTGTATCCCTTGGGTAAATTCCTAGCAGTGCTATTGCTGGGTCATAGGGTAGATCTATTTTTAATTTTTTGAGGAACCTCCACACTGTTTTCCAGAGTGGCTGCACCAGTTTGCATTCCCACCAACAGTTCAAGAGGGCTCCTGTTTCTCCTAATTTGTAACTTGCTGTGTGATATATAGCAGAAGCTTATGCTTCTGTTGGTTGAATGAACAAATGATAGCCTTGGAAATTTTGAGTGATCTGGATATATCACATGTAGATTTATTCAAAACTAAGATACAGGCACTTTAAATCACCAATGTATAGATGTAGCAACTTCTTATGTTAAGAATTAAGAAAAAAGTGATAAATAAAATTCTGCTAGAGTATCTCCTCACTACCTCTTCACTCCTGCCCCAGGGCCTTGGCTCACACTCTTCTTCTATATAAAGGAGTTTCCTCCTTCTGTCTTCTCTTATACAACTTAAAGCCACCTCTTCCACAAATTTTCTCTGCTTAGTCTAGGTTTTGTCGAGTCTTGTGTTCTCAAGAATCTGTCTGATTTCATGAGGTCCTCATATACTTAATGATCTTTTTAGTTCAATATTTGCTAGGCTGTTGTCTACTTCATTATTCTCCAACCTCAGAGAAGTTTAAATAACTACATCTGAAAGCAAAAAGAGTAGAAGCAAGAAAGGATGAGAGGGAGGACAAAGGTAATGTAACCTTTCTTTTATTTTGTTTTTTATACCAGCACCCTGCAGCTGTTTAATAAAACCATCTACTTGCAGTGATAAATTACTTGCAAATTATATCAGCCCTAAATTGCTTCTCGAAGTTTCTAGCTGCTGATGGCAGAAATGTTTTATGGAGATTTAAACAAGGTGATTTGGCAAAGGAGTTCAACTCACACTCGTGCATCCCTGAAATGACAGTTTTGGTGGCAGAGACTGAGAAATGAGCCCTGAGGTAAATGTCCCAAATACATAATTTGTCACTTCATGTACTTGTGCTGTCTGAGTTAGCAGCAACGCAAAATGCTTGATGGCCAAAGATATCTAGCCTTCATTACTGCTTGGGGGACCATTTGCCAATATTGTTTTAAGGCTAAAGAAAAAAACATTTCTATGCAGATGGCTTCTGATCTCAGTATTCAGCAGGCTTTTGCTGTTTTGTTTAATGCCATGTAAATATACTCCAGGGAGAAAGGAGAGGCGAGAAGTGAATACCTCAGTGTCTCTCACTCACACATACACACACACAGCCTCTTTCCCCCCCACCCCCCACAGGGGGATAGCCTAATAAAAATTTAACTGTTTGGTTCTACTGAGCCAAAGTTGAACCACCATCACGTGGCATCTTTGTTTTAAAACTAAACGTAGGGGCGCCTGAGTGGCTCAGTCGGTTAAGCGTCCGACTTCAGCTCAGGTCACGATTTCACGGTCTGTGAGTTCAAGTCCCATGTCAGGCTCTGGGCTGAAGGCTCGGAGCCTGGAGCCTGCTTCCGATTCTGTGTCTCTCTCTCTCTCTGCCCCTCCCCCATTCATGCTCTGTCTCTCTCTGTCTCAAAAATAAATAAACGTTAAAAATTAAAAAAAAAATTAAAAAAAATAAATAACATAAAACGAAATGTAGTCCCTGTGTCAGTAAAACCTAAGAATGGTTGTGTTTAGGAATCAAATAGCACAAATACTTGTCCAGCTCTTGACCTGCCTTCTGCCTTTTTTTGACGCAATTCCTCCAGTTTAACAAAGTATTCAGCTATGTCTCAGATAAAAGAATTGGGTTGCAATAGCTTGATCCAGACCACTACAGAATATATGCCTATCTTTTTAAAAGTCTTTATCAAGAAAACATTTGCAACATTTTGGATTCCATGGAAACCCTTCAAGAGTAAGTAGCTGGCTTCATCAGAAACTTCCTGGCTCATGCATGGAAGAGGTAGCTGTTCATGCTTGGGCATCTTGTGTGAAAGCAGATAATTCCCTAGGGAAAGCACCTGCCTGATACAGCACAGATCCCCCAGGAGCAGCTTTATAAACTAGAGCAAAAAAATCTCTATTTCCGCACAGGGCTGTTCCAACTGATAGGGCTTTGCAGAAATGCAGCTGAAACTCCAGAGATGTCCAGACTACACAGACGTAGATCTTAAATTGCTTAGTTTCACCAACCTATTGCAATTCACTCAATTAGTAAATATTTTAGAGGGCCTATTACTAGAGCCACTCATTTTGTTAGACACTCAAGCAATGCAGTGGGTAACAAAAAAACAAAATCTCTGCTCATAACGTTATATCCCGGTAGAGGTAGAAAACATACAAATCAGTTTCTTTTCCATTATTATAAGTGCTCTAAAGGTAGCAAATAGGATGAGATACTATAAAACATGGAATGAAGAGGGGTTGCCTTACATTGACTGATCCAAGATGTTCTTTATGCGGATCTGAAGGGGCTGCATTTCAACAGTAACCTGAAGAATGAAAACACACCAAATATACAGATATGCAAATAAAGCAGAGGAGGGAACGAGGATTGCGCAAGCCTGAGGTTAGAGCCTGTGCACAGATTTGAAGACTTTAAGTCCTGAAAGAAGAGTATGGCAACTTAAAGAAATACAAACAGATCATATAGGTCCTGTCAAGGAGTCTAGACTCTCACCCCTAAGAGCCCTGAGAAATGACAGGTATTTTAATTCACTGACAACAAATGATTTTCAACACTTTCTAATGTGCTCATTGGTCATTCATATGTATTCTACTGTTAAGTGCACATTTAAAGGGTGCCTTGGTGGCTCAGTTGGTTAAGCCTGTGACTTCAGCTCAGGTCATGATCTCTTAGTTTGTGAGTTCCAGCCCTGCATCAGGCCCTCTGCTATCAGCACAGAGCCGACTTCGGATCCTCTGTCTCCCTCTCTCTCTGCTCCCTCCCTTCATTCTCTTTCTCTAAAAAATAAACAGAAGAAAGTAGTTTAAACAGTGTATGTTTAAGATTTTTGCCTGTTTTTATTATTTATTTTTTGTCATTTTACTGGCAATTTTACTGGTATATGGAGAGTTCTCCATATATTCTGGACCTGAGTCTTTTGTTAGACTTGTGTATTTTGATTATTCTTTCCCATTTTGTAGCCTGCCTATCATTTTCTTAATGGGGTCTTTTGATGAACATTCATTTTTTTATTTTAATAATGCCAAATTTATAAATTTTATGTTTTGTGGTTAATGATTTTTTTTTTCCTATAAAAGTAATCTAGAGCCAACCTAATTGTCACAAAGTTACCCTCCACTGCTTTGTTCTAAGTACTTTTAGGTTTCTAGCTTTTATGTTTAGATCTATGATTCATCAAAAAATAACTTTTGTGTATGGAGTGCTGTAGTATGCTCAAAATTTTACTTTCTTCCTGCATTCCTAGTATCCAGTTATGATGCCACCATTTGTTAAAAACCAACTAACCAACAAAACAACAACAAAAAACCTTTGCAGTTCCCAATGAATTCACTTGGCGCCTTAATCATGATTCAACCATATGTATTCCTCTTTTTGTTACTTTTCTGTTTCTGTGATCTATTTGACTATCTTTATGCCAGTAATGTACTATATTAATCAACATAACTTGATTACAAATCTTGAAATCAGGAATTATAAGTTCTCCAACTTCTTTCTTCTTTCGTAGGATTGTTTTGACTATTCTATATACTTTGTATTTCTATATACATTTTAGAATCAGCTTGTCAGTTTCTAAATAAAACACTTGCTTGTGTTTTGACTAGGATAAAATTGATACCACAGATCAATTTGGAGAAAATGAGCATCTTAGTAACATGGAATTTTTCAATTCATGAACAGAAAATATCTAATTTTCCATTTTTGTTTCTCTCAAAATTTTTTTATTATATTTATATCTAGGTGTGTGATTTTATAATGTTTATTTCCAGGTGTATAATTATGATGTACTCATACATTTTTACATTCATTGTTTAATTGTTTAATGCTGGTATAGTGAATACCATATTTTTTCTCTATTTGGTCTTGCATTCTGTGACTTTTCTAATTTCACATATCATTACTAGAATTTTTTGTACATTCCATAGTATTTTCTATGTACACAATCAAGTCACCTGTGAACTATGAGGTTTTTATTTTCTTTTTCTTACCTTTAAACCTTTTATTTCTATTGCTTATCTTTTTACATTGTATAGGACTTCCAGACAGTGTGGCAGATCAGTGATAGAATTTGACATTCATGCTTTGTTCCAAATCTTAGAGGAAAATCATTCAATGTTTTACTATTAATTATGATGCTAACTGGAGATTTTTTCATAGATTTCCTTTGTCAAATTGACAAAGTGTCCTTGTATATTTTTGGTATATTTTAGTTTGTCAGATAATTTTTAACATGAATTGGCACTAGATTTTGTCAAATGTTTTTCCCGTTATCTACTGAGATAATCCAATGACTTTATCCTTTTTTATGTTAAAGTGGTAAATTGCATTCCTGAAATAAATTCTACTTAGTTATGATATTTTTAATATGTCACTGCATTTGATATGCTAATAGTTTGCTAAGAACTTTTGGCCCTTTTTTCCATGAGTGTTACTAGCATCGTGTTGTCTATTTTGTTTTGGTGTCAGAATTACACTGAACTTAGAAAACAAGTAGAGAAATGTTCCTTCTATCCCTGATTTCTAGAACAATTTGAGTAAGATTGGTATTACTTCTTTTTAAAGTTTGAAAGAATTCCCTGGTGAAGCTTTCTGAGCTTCAAGTTTTCTTGGTAGGAAAGTTTTCTTTCTGCTTTTTTTGTTTTTGTGACTTTTACAGATACAGGTCTCCTTGCATTGTCTGTATCTTGCATCAAAGCTGATTTTCAAAGAAATTGTCCAGTTTATCTAAATTTTCAATTATTTGCATAAAGTTGTTCATAACATTCCCCTACCTTTTAAAAAGAAAATTAATATTTATTTTTGAGAGAGACGGACAGCCACAGCATGAGTGGGGGAGGGGCAGAGAGAGGTGAGACACGAATCCAAAGTAGGCTCCAGCTCTGAGCTGTCCATACAGAGCCTGACAGGGGGCTGAAACTCACCAACTGCAAACTCATGACCTGAGCCCGAGTCGGAAGCTTAACCGACTGAGCCACCCAGGCACCCCTCCCCTCCCCTTAATACAAACACACACACACACACACACACACACACACACTCACACACTATTTTCTTATGATTTTTGTGATTCATGAATTGTTTTGAGGACCTTGCTGTATTTCCAAATAATTGAGAATTTTCCACATATCTTATTCTTGATGATTTCTAATTTATTGTTGTTGTGACCTAAAACACACACTACATGATTTCAAGCATTTACAAGTTGTTGAGAGTTGATTTGAGGCAACTAAATAGTCTACCTTGCTGAATATTCTATATATATTTGAAAAAAAAAAAACACTTGTATTCTACAGGTTTAGAGCATAGTGTTTATAAATATCAAATAGGTCGAATCGTTGGTAGTATTGGAATGATTAATATTCCCCCTGACCTTGAGTGCTTTGGTTCATTTTGTTCACTCTTTTTTTTTTTTCCTCCAAAACCTTCCCTTTGGATAATCTTCATGCTTCTTGATCCTTTTCTGTTATGTCCAGTCTTCTGTCAAGATCTTCAAATTAATTTTTCATTTTTCCTAGCACACAGTTTATTTCTACCATTTCTATTTGGTACTTTTTTATAGTTTATTACTCTGCTGAAATTCTCAATCTGTTCACACATTTTGTCCACATTTTCCATTATACTTTTTAACATATTTGTCTTAATTATTTTGAAGTCCTCAACTGTCCATAATTCCAATTATCTGAATCATTTTTGTGTCTGCTTCTACTGATACTTTGCTTTTTTTTTTTACCATGTTTCATATTTTCTGGCTTTTTTGTGTGTTATGCTTTTTTTTTTTTTAATTTAATGCTAGATGTGTGTGGAAGAATAACAGAAAGCACTATTATACCTACAGAAAGGCATGGAGCTTCTTTTATAAGGTAGCTAATCTGTGGCTGATTGGAATTTGATTTTTGCTGCATGTTTACTTAGATTCAGTTCATCCTTGGCCTTAATGTTCATTGGGGAAGAATTAGGACTTCCCCTTCAGGAGTGCTTGAGGTCTAAGGGCTAATTCTCCAGAAATCTTCACATCTAACAGTATATCCACCATCATTTGGGGGTTCCTAGGGAGTTTTCTTAACTCTCTCACTCTGTCCCCAGATTTAGGTAACTCAACAAATCAATCTCTACATTCCTGTCCTGCCTGGCCTTTAGCAACCACCACCCTGCATATGATGAAGGAGGACAGCCTTGAAGTGTCAAGTCTAAACTACCTTAAGAGGAATGAGAGAATTCAGCAGAGAACATTCAGTGAGTCTAGGCAACTAACCAGTGATTTTTTTTTCCCCAATGTCTATGCCTTCTCAATGGAAATGAAGATAATTTACATTTTCCAAAGTAATGCACAAAGATTTTAACAATTAAGATACTGTTTTGCGACCAGTAGACATTATGCATATCTTTGTTTGTTCTGGTTGAGTGCTAATGTAATTGGAATTGGTAGATAGAAAGCCAACAGTTGTCAGATCTCATCAAGTTACACTACAGCCAAATTAGAGGTATACGAACAGACAATGCATCCAGCAAAGGTGAACCCACACATCCCACGTTCTTCCCCATATAAAAGCCTTTCTCATATTTCAAAATAAATATAAACAAAATATCAAGAGTTCCCTGGGGGTTGAATCTGAAGAACACCCAGGTACAGTGTATTTCCACTGAAAGCATTCTTCATTTTGATATTGAGATGGAGGTCGGTAGGTTAATTGAAACTTACAATATGCTGATGTGAACATCAATGAAGCTTGACAATTCTGTAACTTTATTAACTCTTTTGCATCTTTTGTATTTGGCAAGAATATAATTCACTAGTCCTCCTATTTTTCCTTGAGAGATACATGAAACCCACCTTGAATTTTCTAATGATAATGTTATAACAAAAATGTACCACTGTCATTTATTTTTGAAGAGTAGCTGTTATAGTTTTAAGTGCACATGAATCATAAGGAGATGACACCAAAATGAAGATGCTTTGATGTCTATCCCAAGAGATTTAGATTCAAGTTATAGGCAAAGCTCAAGATTTGAATATGAAGACTGAGGCAAGCCCTATTTGAAGCACTGCCATATAAGTAACTCCCAAATTTACAAATTTACAAATTCCAAATGATTCATTACACTCTGATAAGGACATGTTAGGTCTTTATGTCTCTAGTTTCCTCTTACATTACTCTCCCCTCATTACTTCAGCTACACTATCCCTCAGCGTATGTATAACTACATGTTCTTTTCTGCTTTTATACCATCACAGAGGCTGTTTCTTTTGCCTGGAAAGCCCATTTTTCCTCCCTGATCAATTCCTTCTTATCCTTGGTTCTCAGTTTAAATGCTTCTCTAGTGTGGGGTGCCTGGGTGGCTTAGTTGGTTAAGCGTCCAATATCAGCTCAGGTCATGAACTCACAGTTCAAGCCCAACATGGGGCTGTGTGCTGACAGCTCGGAGCCTGGAGCCTACTTCAGATTCTTCATCTCCCCATCTCTCTGCCCATTCCCTGCTGATTCCCTGTCTCTCTCTCTCTGTCTCTCTCTCTCTCTCTCTCTCTGTCCCAAAAATAAATAAATATTAAAACTTTTTTAAATGCTTCTCTAATGCATAGATTAGGTAGGTCTCCTTTCTCTGAACCACCTCCCACCTCAATTAGACATTTCTTTTAAAACTAGCTTCTTCACAGCTATTTACACAGTTGTAATTATGTATTAATTTTAAAAAAATATATTAAATAGCTGTCTTTATCACAAATAGTATAAATGTAGTAGTAGGGACATTAAGCTTGCTGGTTATGTTCACTAATGGCACATAGTGACTATCTCAGTGCTTAGCACAAACAGGTACTCAATAACGACTTCATGGACTGCCTGACACCTAATGGCTGCAAAAAGGAGTAATGCCAATCATGAAACCTGTGTCCTTTTATAGTGCTAGTTTGTTTCTCTGTCCAGCCATCATCTCTCCTCTTTTGAAAACATCCTCCTCAATTTGAGTCCATCCACATGGTTACTTTGGGTACCATCCTGTTGACTAACTCTAATAAGCTCTCCACCTGACCACTGTTGGCTGATCCAGCATAGACCATTATAGCTCCTGGACAAAAGTTTTAGAAGTAAAGTCAAGAAAGAGAAGGAATTTCTCTGGGTGACTGTTGTATTACCTGAAACATTCAGGAACTCTCAGGAGTCACTGCTCAGACCTAATCATTGGAGAAATTGAAAAGCCAGTCTCCAGAGAGAAAAGAATGAAGTTGACATGCATAATGGTATGTAGGAAGATGTTCTTATATCCATTCTAGGCTGTGGTTATTTATGAGGCCCAACCACTTTCCTGTCTTTGAGTTTCCTGAGATAGTTCTGTAGATCAAAAGTCGAACGCGGGTCTTGCTAGGTAAAATCTAAGGGGATGCAGAGTCTTATTCCTCTCTGCAAGCTGTAGGAGATAATCCAATTACTGTTCTTTCCAGATTCTAAACACTGTCCACTTTCCTTGGCTCATGGTCACTTCCTCTCTCTTCCAAGCCAGCAATGTCACATCTCTTTCTAATCTCAACTGAGAACCTTTCGCTGCTTTTAGGATTCAAGTGATTAGGTCGGGATCATGTGGATATTCCAAGATCAACTCATTTCAAGGTCCTTTATCTTAATTGCCTCTTCAAAGTCCTTTGTGCCAGGAAAGAGAATATATTCACAGGCTCTGGAGATAAACACATAGACTTCTTTGAGGAGCAGTATTCTTCTTATCACACTCAATGTCTTTGAAACAAATTCTCCTGTGTACTCCAAGTCACAATGAATTTCTATAATAAAGAGAGTCCCCTCCAAAAGCCTTATGTTTGCTTCTAGATTAGTGGAAATAAAATTCCTAGGTAGATATCCAGAACTTTCTTCAATGTCTTATGTTCCTAACATACACATCTAATTTTTAACTTAGTCCTGCACAATTTAACCCTACAATGGATTGACTGAACTTTTTCTCCTTGTTTGTACAGTGCCCTATTTTAGTTCACATCCCCTTTTACCATTGGAGCAGCTGGGTAGCTCAGTGGGTTAAGCATCCAACTCTTAATCTCAGCTAAGCCTTGATCTCAGGGTTGTGATGTCAAGCCCTACATTGGGCATGGAGCCTACTTAAAAAAAATAATAAACAAACAAACAAATAAATCCTCTTTTACCTGTATTACAATAGCCTTCAGCCTGGATTCCATGCCTGTAATTTCTTTATGTTCCCAGTCACTCTTTCCTACTGCTAACAGTGTTATCTTTCACTGCTGACCACATAATTACACAATGCTACAAATTTCCTAATAAAAAGCATTTGTTGGTTATTAAAGACTTTAAGTCCAGACTTTCATAAAATAATCTGATATAACCTATGGGACATTCATTTTTGTTCTGTGGCCTTCTCTTCCTACCCCTCTAACATTCTGAGTTACCACAAATACTAAATGACTATTTGTGGCATAAAATGCTTGCTCCACCCACCATTCATTTATCCTGCACTTTATCAGGTACTAATATGATAGGAAAAGATAGCATTCGATAGGCAGAGATGGAAAGATTAGGACATGAGATCCCTGGGTGGGGAAGAAAACACAGATTTTGGAACAATGCTGGGTGTGTCTGACCACAGCAAACCCCCTCAAAGCATAAGGTTCCTCTTAAGAATGTAAAAGACCCCACCTATTCCCCCTCAGGTTTCCCTCAGGAATTTGGCAAAAGACCTTAGTATGGTCTTAGACCACCCCTCATACAATGGACTTGGGCCAGTCAGGAATGGACAACCCAGCACCCAGAGCTATCAAACCAATAAGGGTAGAACCTGAGAAGGAACAAGGGGGAATGGAAGAGGGAGGGCTGACCAGAACCTCATAAAACAAGGACACTTGCCTATAGTCTGCATATTCACTTTCAAATGCCCCCTCTCTGCAAAGAGAGCTTTCCTACTGTTCTTCTTTCTGATCTTATATTATCTTTTTATTTTTTTAATGTTTATTTTTAAGAGAGAGACAGAGAGAGAGCAGGGGAGGGACATAGAGAGACAGAGAGAGGGAGGCAGAGAATCCAAAGCAGGCTCCAGGCTCTGAGCCGTCAGCACAGAGCCCGATGCAAGGCCCGAACCCACAAACCACAAGATCATGACAAGCCAAAGTCAGATGCCCAACCAACTGAGCCACCCAGGAGCCTCTCTAATCTTATATTCTAATAAACTTTTGCCTGCTGCTCATTTTGTGTTCACCTCTCCATTCTTCTAACCGGTGAGACAATGAACCCTGGGTATTGAGGTAAAAAATCCTGCAACACCACGAAGGGTAGAAAGATAAAGTACACTCTAGGCAAATTTATTTATTTTTTAAAATTTATTTTTATTTATTTTTAGAGAGAGAGGGAGAGAGAGAGAATCCCAAGCAGGCTCTGCACTGATAGTGCAGGGGCTCATACTCAGGAACCCTGATATCATAACCTGAGCTGAAATCATGAGTTCCATACTTAACTGACTGGCCCACCCAGGTGCCCCTACTCCAGGCAAATTTAATAAAAAGTTATGGTATGGAAAAGGTTCAAAAAATAGGAGAGAGATGGTACACCATAGGGGACAGAGGCAGGATATTCTAAGTTGAAGGAGAGCTTAATAGTTGGACACAAAAAATTGTTTTTATTAGAATGTATTCATTCCTTGATTCCAATATTTTTAGATTATTTACTATCATTCTATGTTTTTAGGAGACAGTGGTAAAAAGACAAAAAACAACAACAATAACTTCTTGTCCTCAAAGAGTTTATATTCTAGTGGAAAAAATACACAATTAACCAGTAAATACACACACACACACACACACAATTTTGGATAGAGTTACTTTAATGAAGAAAATAAATAGGGTAAGACATTAGAGAGTCCAGGTATGGGCTGGAAGCAGTTTTAGATTGGGTGATAGGGACAGTCTCTGAAGAAGTGATGTTTAAGAACAGATCAGAATGGTAAGAAATACCCTACAATGTGAAAACCTAAGAGAAGAGAACTCAAAGATAGAGACTAGTTGTGCAAAAGCCATGTTTTGCAAATAAACTCTGTTTATTCAACAAAGAGCAACAAGGTCAGTTTGGCTGGAAAAGACAAAGCAAAAAAAAATGTATTAAGGGAAAGAAGAAAATGCAAATCTAAAGTAGCCTTGTTCACCGTGACATGCAGTTTGAATGGTATTGTAAGTGTGATAGGAAGGCACGGGAAGATTTTCATGAGGAAATGTGCTATCTGATTTGTGTTTTCAAAAGCTCACTTTGCCTGCTATGGAGGGAATGAATTTTAAGGGTGCAAGAAAGGAAAGAGAGATCACTGTAGAGTCTATAGCAAGAGTTCCAGCAAGAGAGAACTGTGGCTGGGACAAGGAAAGTGACAGGAGATGCAGTGAGAAAATACTGGACTTGAGACATTTGTTGAGGACTGAGTGACAAATGTCAAGGAATGGAGTATAAAGACAAAAAAAGAAGAGGTCTAAGGACTGAACCTCTTCTAGCACCCCACGGTGGCTTAAATCTTGTGATATAAAGTAGAAAATTAGCCAGGGAAATGAGTGAAATTGAAATACAGCCGGGAGGGATAGCCAAGAGAACAGGAGCCTGTGTCATCCCAGAAGCCAAGTGAGGAAAACATTTAAAGAAAAAGAAAATAATTAACCATGTCAAAAAGGCTGACAGAAAAAAGGGGACGAGAAGATGGTAAAGATCATCGTTACCCTAATAGGAGTCATTTTCATATTAGGACAAAAACTCTACTGGAGTGGCTCAGGAGAAAAGCGATGAAGATAAGGAACCAGCAGGTATAAACTACTCTTTCACAAAGTTTTTTTTTCTGTGAAAGGAAATAGTAAAATTAAGGAGTAGGTGAAGATGGACATAGGTTCATGTCTCTTCTAAACATTTTAAGATGTCTGCATGCCTGTGGGATTTCTGATAGTAAGCTTTACTCTAATGGGGTTGACTCTACTCCAAATGTCGGTAACATTCTGGATAAAAGTTTTCCTCAAAAGCCGAGTATTATAGTAGGCAGCAAACATTATAATTAAGAAGTTAAGCGTATATAGGAACCCTGACCCTGCTACTGGTGAATATGAGTTGAGACTAGTTCGTTCAGTTCTCTGAGCTCTAAGTTCCCTATTTATATAACGTTTATGACCATTTTTTTGAAGAGAAAATGTAATCGTGTATATAAAGCATAAACACAGTGCCCAAGACAGATTAAGCACTCAATAATTGAGAGGAATTATCATCATTGCTATTTAGGGCTTGACTGTTAATACCTTCTACAATCACTAACACAGCCTATTAGGATTACAGCAGCACCAAAGATAACAATTTCTGTCTTGATTTTTCTACCCCCTTTCTGTACCTCTTGTTTCAAAGCAGACTCTAATGCCCTTTCCCATTTCAAAGTACAACAGGGGATATAGCCAAGGGACTGAAACAGCTGTGTGCCAAGCCCCACATGGAAACTGAGTGAGTTAATGTCATTTTAAACATGGTTTTCTTATGAGTAAATTAGCTTGCAGATTTTGCAAGCTTCCTACCACTAATTACTAGATTAGCTAGAGTTACCCTGCAGGGAAAGCAGCAATGAGGAAGACAAACACAGCATTCTTATGTGAATGCTCATTTGCATAGTTCATACAACTCTAGGCTTTCAGGAAGACAGCCCCTTCCTCTCCCAGTTAAATCTATTATGACATTTACAGTTTTACACAAGAATATTAGACAATAAATTAGCCCAAAGCTGCAATTAATCACAATCCAGAGTCAACCCAAGGGAATAGAGAACTAAACAAATGAATTTCTAACATTTAGCTCTCCCCCTGACCTATGCACAGTTACCAAGATAATGTCCTAACTCAAGAAATGTTGGTTGAAATTTCCACAAGGAACCTTTGATAACAAAGTTGTGACATGCACAGTTCCACAAATATAATCACTTGAAACCACTTCAAATCTCAATTCTCATTAACTTCTTACAAAGAATAAATATTGTTCACCAAGACAATCTTGCATGCAAGAAAGGGAAGGGTGCCCAATTCAAACAACTTAAGCAAATACATTGGCACATGTTAGGGAGAAGTTGAGAGATCAAAAGACTTCAGGCTTAACTGGATCCAAAGGCTCAAAGCATGTTATCAGCAACTGGTCTCCTGCCTCCCCATCTTACGATTCTGCTTTCCTCTCTGTGCATCATCTTTGCTGCTAGGAGTCCCAGAAAAGAAAAAGATTCCTTCTTCTTAAGACCTTCAGAATTGAGGCACATGCCCACCTTAAACCTATCACAGTGGCCCATGATGCTGATTGGCCTGGACTGGGTTACATGCATAATGCTGAACACAGGGTGGGATCCTCTTCACCTAAACCATAGCAACAGAAAACACTGGTGGTTTTGCTTCCCCAGAGAAAATTGGGATGTTATTACTACTTTAAGGAAAGAAGTGTGAGTTGAAGCTAGGAAGAAAAATATCACAGATGCTCCCTGCTACAAATGCTTCAATTGCCCATCTTTTCAGTTTTCCTATTTGTAAAGAGATAAATAATAACTATAATTATAGGAGTATCTGCCTCTTGGGATTATGCATGTTTGCATAAATTAAATTCTAAAGAATTGTGTTTTATTATCGTTGCTTTATTGAAACTATGCAGTCCCACTGCTATTGGCCATACAGCTGATTTCACTTTATCATATCACTGCTATAATTACAAACACATTATGTCTTATAAGTTAATTGTATTATCCCGTTTAGCAAGTGGTTCTTGAAGCATAAGAAGTGAAGTGATTCCCAAAGCCCACACACTCTTCTAAGCATTGTTCAAGTTAGCCTTCTAGTTACCAAAGTGCTGGAAGCCGAGCTATCCCAGCCTGAGTGGCGGGGCCCGGGCTGTGGATGGATTGGTGACTGCAGGGCGGCCCGCCGACAGTGAAGCTTCTTGTCCTCCCACTTTTAGGTAATTTGGCCTTAAAACTACCTGGGGTATTGTCTGTTGGGGAATTGCCCTCGGCAGACCCCCTGGGAAAACAACCAGTAGGAAGAAGATAAGGTTCTGCAAGAAATTCTGTGGCCTTACTTTTAGCCCTTGCCATCCCTATGGAGACTCCTCTACTTACAGGAAGGATAGCCTCATACCTTTGCCAGCAAAGAGGGCATGTATAGGAGAGACATAGGGATTTGAAAGCCCCACTCCGGCAACTAAGGAGTGTATCTCTGGGCACAGGTGACTTCAACCCCTAGGCCCGCCTGGCCCCCCCGGAGGCATTCCAGATGATGACTGAACCTAGTGGGTTAAGGTACAGAATGGTTCATTGGTTCCTAGGTGCATGGTCTCTCTGAGAATGTATGAGACATGGGTTTCTAAGGCCTTTTCAGCCCCTTTCTGGCACCTTGGACCGAGGCAAACACATTATTCTTCTGGCCTCATGTGGTTAGGAGGTCATGTCTCTGTAACTGTTCCACTTGAGGTGTTGAGAAATGGAGGGCCTTTCATGAGAGCAGCAAAGCAAATGCTTTGTAGATTATAGATAAACGCAGATGCATAATGGAATAATGTAAGAAATTAATCTATAATCAAAGGGTATGCGGGAAAGTTAGGGGAAAATCACCATGTTATTTCTTAAAGGTCGTTTATACATAGGAACATTTTCAAAATTAGGTAATGTTAGAAAAACATAGTTGACGTATGCTACAAGGAAATCACTAGCCTATATAATGCCACGTTTACTGCAATAAATCGGCCAGTTCAACACACTGCTGTTGTCTTGTCCATTTTTATTTTAGTTTTAGTTTTTTATTTTAGTTTTGTATTTTCCAGTTTTTTATTTTAGTTTTATTTTATTTTCACCAATGCCATTCTTCCTTCAGGAACCCCTGGTTGCTGGAGCTGGTCTCCAGCACCAAAGTTTAGAGGCAAGCATCTCCCCTTACATGAGTGAAAAGAATTGTTGAATAGAAGAAGTTGAACGCCAGGGTCCATCACCAGTAAAGCTTCTTATGATACATACTACATAAGAATCAAGTATAGACACAGTTTATTTTTGAGATATTAGTTGCAATCTGCACATAGATCACCTCAAGAAGTTTGCCAATTCCTTGCTATTTGTGTGTGCTCACCACAATTTTGTATTTTATTGTGTCCCACAGAGGATAAAAGCAATAGTCCCACAAACTCTACCTTCAAAATAGCAAACAAATTTCCATTGCTATCGGTGTTGAAAGAAAATCCCGAGAGATTTTCATCTTCACTTTAACAATATAAATGTATAAACCCAATAACCCATAAAACCATAGTTTGTAAAAACAAATCAAAAGAAAACAAAACAAGGCAAACAAAAAACTATCAAAGAGTTCAGGATGCAAAGAAATCCAAATGAACTAAGTGCCAGAAAGTTAAACGTCCTTCATAGAGAAGAGACAAACGGAACCTATTAAAAATATTAAAAAAATAATAATAATAAATGCTAGAAATAAAAAGTTTGCTATTTGAAATGAAGAATTCTTCTGGTAGGCTGAATAGCAGATTAGATACAACAGGAAAAAAAGTGAGAACTTGAAGACTAGTCAAAAGAGAGATCCAAATGGAAACTCCAAAATAATAGAAAGGAGTTGAAAACCAGATGATTATGAGACATTAACAATTGGTTTAATGCATATGTATTTACAATCCTGGAACAGAGAGCCAAAGAGGAAGAGATAATGGCCAAGGACTTCAAAAGCTGACAAAAAGAAAAAACCCACCAACCTATAGATGAAAGAAGCTCAGAGAGAATGAAACAGAATACAAAGAACTCACATCTAAAGTTACCATGGCTAAACTGATGGAAACTAAAGACAATGAGCAAATTATAAAAGCAACAAGGGAAAAAAATAAAGGTAATTTTTAAAAATCAGCAAATTGAATCCAAAATAACCAAATGATAGTTATTACATGAATGCAAGTTTAGCTCAATATTTGAAAATCAATATATTTTACCACAGTAAAGAATAAGGGATTAAAAACTATGTAGTTTTATCAGTAAATGCAGAAAGGACATTTGACAAAATTCAGCATCTATTCATTATAAAAACTGCTAGTAAATTAAACATCATAGAAGACCTGCTAAACCTGATAAAGAGCATATAAAAAAATCCTGAAACCTGGCATCATATTTAATATTGAAATATTGAATGCTTTCCTTCATAAATTGGGAAGAACAAAAGAATGTCTGTGCTGATGATTTCTATACAGTATTGTGCTGGTGGTCTTGACCAGAGAAATCAGAAATAAAAATGTTTGTTTGTAGACAACATGATTATGTGGAAAGACTGAACAGAACCTATGAGAACACTGATAAAATAAATGAGTTTAGCAAAAATAGTAGATACACAGTCCATATGCAAAAACCACCTAAAACATAAATGCCTAGGAACAAATGTAACAATAAATGTGCAAGACTTCTAAAAATTATTCAAAATTCCTGCAATTATTAAGACCTAAATAAAGAGAAATACAATATTCGTTAATTAGAAGACTCAATATTAAGATGTGTATTCTTCCTAAGTTGATATATATACAACTAGTATCTAAACCCTAACACAATTTTGATGAAGAAAGGGACAAGTTGATTCTAAAATGTGTATGGAAATGCAAAGAATCTAAAAGAGCTAAAACATTTCTTAAAAAAAAAAAAGGACAGTGATGGAGGAATGTACATTATTTGATTTAATGACTTACTACGAAGCTACAATAACAAAGACAGTGTTGAAATGGCCCCAAGATAGACATGTCCGTGGATGAAATAGAGTTTATAAATAGAATGACATTTCATGGTCACAATATTTAAAAAAAAAAAGAAAGTTAACATTTATTCATTTTTTTGAGAGACAGAGAGAGATGGTACAAGAGGGGGAAGGACAGAGAGAGAGGGAGACACAGAATCCAAAGCAGGCTCCAGGCTCTGAGCTGTCAGCACAGAGCCCGACACGGGGCTCGAACTCATGAACAGTGAGATCATGACCTGAGCCAAGGTCAGATGCTTAACTGACTAAGCCACCCAGGAGCACCTTTATGGTCACAATATTTTTTGACAAGGTGCTACGTCAATGTCTTTTTGCTTTACTTTGAGTAATTTAAGATTTACAACAAAGTTGCAAAAATAGTGCAAAGAATTCAAGTATACTCTTCACTGACTTGCCCCTATTATTAACATCTTATATCCATGGCACATTTGTCAAAATTTTAGGAAAGCAGAACTGATACATTATCATTAACTAAATCAAATCCTTATTCGTATGTCACATTATTTTTGTATTTTAATTACTGTATAGTTAATATACAGTGTTTTATTAGTCTCAGTGCTCATGATGATAAGTGTACTCTTGATCCCTCTCACCTATTTCACCTATTCCCCCTCTGGTAACCATCTGTTTGTTCTCTATAGTTAAGACTCTGCTTTTGGTTAGCCTTTTTTTTTTTTTTTTTTTTTTTTTTTTTTTCTGTTTCTTAAATTCCACCTGTGAGTGAAATAATATGGTATTTGCCTTTCCCTGTCTGACTTATTTTACTTAGCATAATATCTGCTGGGTCCCTCCATGTCGTTGCAAATGGCAAAGTTTAATTTAAAATAATTTTTTAATGTTTATTTATTTTTGAGAGAGAGAGAGAGAGAGAGCACAAGCAGGGATGGGGCAGAAAGAGAAGAGACAGAGAATCCCAAGCACAAATCAAGAGTCAGATATTTAACTGACTGAGCCACCCAGGAGCCCCCAAATTTAATTTTTTTAATAGCTGAGTAATATTGCATTATGTGTGTGTGTATATATATATATATATATATATATATATATATATATATATACATACCACATCTTCTCTATCCATTCATCCATCAATGGACACTTGAACTGCTTCCATAATTTGGCTTTTGTAAATAATGCCGCAATAAACATAAGGATGCATAGATCCTTTCAAATCAGTGTTTTGGTATTCTTTGGGTAAATACCTAGAAGCATGATTACTGGTTCATATGATAGTTCTATTTTTAACTTTTTCAGAAACCTCCATACTGTTTTTTATAGTAGCTGCACCAGTTTGCATTCCCACCAACCGTGCACAAGGTTCCTTTTTCTCTACATCCTGGCCAATACTCAGAGTTTCTTGTGTTTCTTATTTTAGCCATTCTGTCTATGTCATTAATTTTTTTTACTACTGTCCTTCACTTTGTAGTTTCAGGGAGCCAAATTGTGTTTAATCATCATGTGTCCTTAGGCTTCAGTAGTTGGTGACAGTTTCTCTGTCTTTCCTTATTTCTGATTGCCTTGCTATTTTTGAAGAGTGTTGGTTAGATATCTTGTGGTATGTCCCTCAACTTGGGTTTGTCTATTATTTTTCTCATGGTTAGTCTGGGGTATTGAGTGTTTTGGAAGAACAGCACAAGTGTCAAGTGCCCTTATCATCACATCCTACCTGGGGTACATGCTGTCAAAATGATTTATTACAAATGATAGTAACTTTGATCACCTGTGGCCAGAGTAGTATTGCAGACTTCTTCACTGTTGTTTTCTCATTCCACACTCTGTTCTTGGGAAGCAAGTCACCAGTCCAGCCTATAGTTCAAAGTGGGGGCTTAAGGGGATTAAGCTCTACTAGCTGGAGGGAGGGGTAGTATTCACATATATTATTTGGAACTGTTCTGTAAGAGAGACTTTTCTCTCCTCCCTCATTTATTTATTCATTCAATCATTTATTTTGTTTTCACTTTGTGTTAGGATCTAATATTATATTATTAACTTTGTTAAATTTTTCCAGCTTTGGCCATTAGGAGCTCTTTCAAGTGTGTTCTTGTGACTCTTTGATAAGCCCTCATTCTTTTGATTTTCAACCATTTTCTTACATTTAACCACTACAAGAATCTCTTGGCTCCTGTTGCATTTTCCCTTCCCCAGTCCTGAAATCAACATTTCTCTAAGAGATCCAGGTACTTTTTATTGGAGAATGGTATGTAGAAACCAAGATCTGAGCCCTGGCTCTCCTCGTTGCTACTGGAATGTCACTGTTTCTAGTCTCGCTTGGTGGACAGAGCCAAGATATTTATGTATGTGAACTAACCCATGTATACACACATATCTATATTTATTCTATCTATAGAATTTATCTATAGAATTATTTATAGAATTTATCTATAATTATTCTTGGATCTCTTCATCTACATCTATGATAAATTAAACATATGTTAATAATATCTTCTAGTCTAATCCAGTACCACATAATTAATTCAAGTCATGCCCCCTTGCTTTATAACGTTGCTATCCAACATTGAGAAGCCCATCTCCCACCACCATCCACATCTATTTAATTATTTGTTTGACTTGAGTATACAGGCATTTTTTGGAATCCCTAACCTGTATGTCCGTGATAAATAACCTTTCCAACTAGAGCACACAGTTTATGTTCAGTTCATTTTGTCAATACCTCTATAATTTCTGGTTAAACATCTATTTTCAAGAGTAACTTCACTCTTTTTTTTTTTCATCTCCTTCAAAAAGATTATGTCAAAAGTATGTAATACAGATAGATTCTTTTATCACAGCTAACATTTCTTTCCTGGATTTTATCCCAAACTCCTGGCTGATTTTTCATTTAATTTGCATACATTCAAGTTTACTCTGTAATGTAAATTTCAGTGGATATTGACAAAGTCATAGTTGTATATTCACCACCTTAATACCATATCGTATGGGTCCATCACCCTAAAAACTCTTTGTTTCCCCTCTGTAATCAACCAGCTTCCCTTCTCCCCAACCCTTAGAAACCATTGATCTAGGGGCAACTGAGTGGCTCAGTCAGTTAAGTGTCCGACTCCGGCTCAGGTCATGATCTCACGGTTCATGAGTTTGAGCCCCACATCGGGCTCTGGGCTGACAGCTCGGAGCCTGGAGCCTGTTTCAGATTCTGTGTCTCCCTCTCTCTCTCTGCCCCTTCTCTGCTCTCTCTCTCGCTCTCTCTCTCTCTCTCTCAAAAATAAATAAAACATTAAAAAATTAAAAAAAAAAAAAGAAACCACTGATCTGTTTTTTGTTCTTTCAGTTTCTCTTTTCCAGAGTGCAATCATATAATATGTACCCTTTTGAATTTGGGCTTTTTAACAAAATGCATTTATGATTTATCCAGTTTGGTGTCTGATTCAATAGACCATTCCTTCTTACTGCTAAATAGTATTCCATTTTATGGATATATAATTATTCACCCATTGAAGGGCACTTTGGTTGTTTCCAGTTTGAGGTAATTATTAATAAAACCTCTATGAACATACACACCCAGTTTCTGTATGAATCTAAGTTTATTTTCAAATGGATGAATACCTAGAAATGTGTTTTTGGTGTCATATGGTTAAGTCTAGTTAGTTTTATACAAAAATTGCAAACTGTCTTTCAAAGTGGCTGTAGCATTTTTTTATTCCAACAAGCAATAAATCAGTTCCTATAGCTCTATATCTTCACCAGCATTTGGTATTGTCAGTTTTTTTTTAACTTTCTTATCCAATATAAGGATCTACATATAGCAAGAATAAATATAATTCTGTGGCTCTGATTTAAGTAAAATTGTATTCACCAGAACAAAATTCCTATCTAAATAAGTGTCAGGAAATTTGTTTTGTTGATATTTGTAAACATGGGATTGCATTAAAAGGAAGTAAAATTACCTCTAGATGGAAATGGTAAAGTGGTTTCTCTCATGTAAGAACCTGGGTCTATTGCTAGAGTATACTTGGAGCTTTACCTTAAGAAGGATGCTGAGGCTATACCTGGCCTCAGTAAGAAAACATGCTGAGAACAATTAGCAATGTCTGTTACAAAAAGAGGACAAGACACTCGGGCACAAGATCATTTAGTTTCTAAGGTCTGGGCTAATTCAGTGCCATCTCATTAAGGTCTTCCAGAAGGACCTAATATGGTAGGTAGAATTATGGCTTCCAAAACTGCCCATGACCTTATCCCCAGAGCCTGTGACTATGTTATGTTACATGATAAGGGAGCTCTGAAGTTGAGGATCGAATTAATGTTTCAAATCAGTTGACCTTAAGATAGAGAGATTATTCTGGATTATCCATATGGACTCCACATAATCACAAGCATCTTTAAATGTGGAAGAAAGAGGGGGCCCTTGGGTAGCTCAGTAAGTTAAGCATCTGACTTCAACTCAGGTCATGATCTCACAGTCTGTGAGTTTGAGCCCCGTGCTGGGCTGTGTGCTGACAGCTCAGAGCCTGGAGCCTGCTTCAGATTCTGTGTTTCCCTCTCTCTTTGCCCTCCCCCACTCACGCTCTGTCTCTCAAAAATGAATAAATGTTAAAAAAACAAAAACTTTAAAAAAATAAAAATAAATGTGGAAGAAGGAAGTGGAAGAGTTAGCATCGCAGTGATGGGTTGTTAGAGAGATTTGACTGGACAATGCTGATGGAAGAGGCTGTGAGCTAATAAATGCAGTAGCCTCTAGGAGCCAGAAAAGTCAAGAAAACAGATTCTCTCCTAGAGTCACCAAAAAGGAATGCGTCACTGTCAACACCTTGATTTTAGCTCAATGAGACACACACCAAAAGCCTGACTCAAAGAACTATAAGATAACAAATTTGTATTGATTTAAGGCACTAAGTTTGCAAGATTTATTATAGCAGTGATATAATACAAATGCAATTATTATTATTATTATTATTATTATTATTATTTTAATTTTGAGAAAGAAAGAACACAAGTAGGGAAGGGGCTGAGGGAGAGAGAGAGAGAATAAATCTTAACATTTATTCATGCCCAGCATGGAGCCCGATGTGGGGCTCAATACCATGACCCTGGAATCATGACCCAAGCCAAAAGCAAGAGCCAGATTCTCAACTGACTGAGCCAGCTAGGTGCCGCCAAATATAGTTATTTTAATAATTAGAAAGCAAAAGTTAAAGATGAAAGTGTTAACTTTTTTTTTGAGAGTGTTAACTTTTTACCATGAAAGCAGAAAGTTTAAAAAGTTTTAGGTGGGTTACACAGTCAGCTATCAATTCATTTCTTAAAATATTGTGAAAGTGCAAATTTCAGACTTACTCCTATCCATTTCACACTACTTTGGAAATGATGGGTATAAAATAATGAGGTTTTCTGACACTACCAAAACACCCATTCAGAAGAACTAAAAACTTCTAGAGGCATTCTGTCGGAGTAGTCTGCAAAAATACGGGCCAAATGTCATTGGAGGAACACTGGAAAGATGGAAAACATCATCGTTGCTGCCATGGTGTAAGTGCTCTTCTGTTGATGGAAGAAAGCCATGTGTCAGGACTCCATCTCTGACTCCTTACCCGACTCCCAGGGTAAGAGCAGCATGCACTTATGAGTCAGCCAACCCCGTCATTCTTTTGATAATCTCTCTGTGTTGTTTATGACTCTGGGCTGTGTAAACACATAATCAATGCTGCTATTATTGTCTGATGGGCCCCCATGTGCGTGTGGGTTCTCCTCGCCCCATATTCGTGACGAATTCTTCGTCCTCCCTCACGTCTCATTCCACACCTCCATACGTTTCCCCTTCAGATGGCATTGGAGGCGATGGGAGATGTGGGATCGTGCTGGGAGCACATTCTTCTCTCTTCATAGCTGTGTGAGCTGTATCCTTTTTATTAAATTCAAAATTGGACCTCGGGGAACAAAAGCAGCATAATGGTTGTATGAAGGAAGCACTGCTTTCGTCACACGTCATAGAAAATAAAGCCCATGAACTATGTATATCCGTAAAAGAGCATCTTTATGGAAACATTTAAAAACAAAGAATAGCCTCAAAATCATGACTGGAGGCTATGTAAAGTATCTATTATTAAATAGATATCTGAAATATAAAATAATTAGGAATGGACAGAAAAAAAGAAAAGGATTTTTTTCCTTACCCCTCCGACATGTGGCTAAAAGAGTTTTTTGGGTTTTTTGTTTGTTTGTTTGTTTGTTTTGTTTTTGCCTCTAACTGAGCCAATGAAGAATAATGAGAGTATTAATGTAGCCCCAAACCAGGACCTGAATAGCAGGGGGAACCATCAGGGGAGCCTCAATCTCTTCTGGGAGGCAAGAAGGAATTAAGAGAGCCTCAGGGCCAGAAAGCATCCCACAGAGCCATTAAAAAGCTTTCTTTGAGGGGAAAAAAAAATGTCCTCTTTTGATCTTATGGTTCGTATCCAAAAGGGATGTTGTTTCAGCTATTGAAACTTTTTGATATTGTTTGTTTGTTTGCCAAAGGATTCACGGAAAAATTTTGCCCTAATTACATGCTTGGGTTCCTCACTCCCGTTTTATATCCATGATGAAGAAATGATGGACATTATCGCACACCATGTTATGAAATTTAAGTTGTTGCCTAAATATCGAGATCTAGAGCTTAGTACACAGTAAATGTTCAATACTGAGAAGCTCCAGGCTTATCTTTGTTACACTTTGCAAAAAACAGAGCACCCTATCAGTAATGCCCTCAGTTATCAAGAGGATATTCTAAGGGACTTAAAAAGTAAGGCGGGAAGCTGACTTCCCAGCATCTCACAGAAAGATGATATAGGACAGGGCAGAAAAGACATGTTTAACTTACAAAAAAGTATCTCTGATATTTAACAACATTTAAATAAAACAGTATCACTTTCTCTGATTCTGTGAGTGCATTCAAGCCACAGGTAACAAGTTATAAGTACAGAAGGTAAAAATGAAGACCCAGACTAGAATTACAACACTAATGGTCACTAGCAGAATGAACATCGACAAAGGGCTTAAACTCTCTGTGCCTCTGTTTTCTCATCTGTAATATTCTGTGACAATTAATGAGAATGCTTGGCTCATTCTAGGTACTTAGTAACAAGTTACTGACAGACTAAATGAAAAATGAATGGAAAAATCAATAAATGACTCATTTAGAGACTTCCAGATCTTCTTCCCAAAATTGCTCTACCCATAGCGTGCCTCATCTCGGTAGATAGCCACTCTGTTGTCACACTTCATATCAAACCTGTCAGGAAATGTGCAGCTCCCTGGAATTTGACTGTTTTTCACCAACTCCACTGCTATTCCCTAGTCTGAGCCATGCCTGGGATTTCTAATAATCTTATACATTTTCCCACTTCTAACTTTGCCATCTGTAGTCTGATCTCAGGGTGTCTCTTTTAAAATAAGGGATGGGGTGCCTGGGTGGCTCAGTCACTTAAGTGTCTGACTCTTGGTTTCAGCTCAGGTCACGGTCTCACTGTTCGTGAGATGAAGCCCCACCTCAGGCTCTGTGCTGACAGTGCAGAGCCTGCTTGGGATATTCCTTCCTTCTCTCTGCCCCTCCCCCGTGCGTACACACGCTTTCTCTCAAAATGAACTTTAAAAAAATAAAAATAAATAAAATAAAGGATAGATTAAATACCTCCTCTGTTTAAAATTCTACTTCAATTAAATTAAAAACTTAAACTCAGAATATCCTACAAACCGTGTATGATCTAGCTCCCAGGTCTCTCCCTAACCTAATCTTCTGGTCTTCCCCGGGCCCCCTCACTTGGCTTTTGCCCCCATGGCCTCAGCTG
Source organism: Panthera onca (assembly GCF_046562875.1). Taxonomy (NCBI): domain Eukaryota; kingdom Metazoa; phylum Chordata; class Mammalia; order Carnivora; family Felidae; genus Panthera; species Panthera onca. The sequence goes on from NC_138339.1 coordinate 119,054,765, forward strand.
ATTTTAGAACTTGCTGAGCATGCTTCTGCCTCAGAGCCTTTACTGGCTGTCCCTCTGCCTGGAAGTTTCTTTCCCTAGCTATCATACCTGTAGCTCCCTCTCCATCACCCTTCAGGCTTTTTTTAGCTCACTTTCTCAGGAATGCTTGCACGGACTCTCCCATTTAATACTGCTGCCAGTCTCTGCCCCTTTATTTCCCATTTTCTCACCCTGCTTAACTTACCCCCCGCCCTCCTTTTTAACATCCTAATCTTACTAAGCAGTATGCTATTTTGCATATTTATTTATGTTTGTTACTTGTTGTCTGTCTTCACCTGCTAAAATGCAAGCTCTCTGAAGGTTTACTGATGCATTCCAACATCCTGGAAATCTAGGATGTACTCAATAAATATTTGTTTCTTCTTCTTCTTCTTCTTCTTCTTCTTCTTCTTCTTCTTCTTCTTAGTACTATTATTATTGATAATATCATCACATAGTAGTCACAGTGTTCCTCTGCACTACCTTTCTATCTTCTGAAAGAACAACAGTGACAAAAAGAAGTGGCTTGGGACATGAGACAAGTTATGACACCACAAGTTCTGTCCCTGATGGATAGAGACTGATTTTTCTCTTCCCTGGCATATGCAAATCAAGCAGTTGTCTTTTGATGCATATCCCCAATGTTTTAGACACAGCACCAACCAACAAGCCAGCAAGAATGCAGCTAATGAAATCAAATCACATATCAATATCAAAGTCATCTCCAGAAAGAGAAAAAACAAGGAGGAAAACATCAAACTTTTGGCATCAGAGGAAAATTTAATAAAAACTAGTGAGAACCTCAGGGCAAAATAAGAACCAGAACAACTAATTTTTTCTCCAAGTTAAAAACATCTTACAGTATTTTTTTTCCCACAGACCCTGATAATATGCATGCCTGATGAAGTGAGACCAGTATACAAAGATCTCCTTATAGGCAAAGACAAATTAGGATCCCAAAATTTCATTGGGATGAGAATTACTCAATAGTTTTGTTTCTGATGATTGTGTGGTCAAGAGTGATGACCAGCACCGATTCTTGGATCAGATTTTTTGGATTCCCTGTGTGACTCTGGGAAACTAGTTTTCATGGTTTCTTCATCAGTCATTTGGGGATAGGGTTCTTGTAAAGATAACATTAGCTAATGTTCAGGAAGCTCTTAGGATAGCACTTATACATAGTTTTCAGTTCTAGCTTCTGAAATGCTCCCTCGTGTTTAGTAAAGGCAAGACTCAGTCTTAAGCAACATTCTGTCAATACAGCACATTCCTTGGTCCCAAGGAGCCATTCTGCAACAAAAGTGGCAAAGGGAATGTGCTTAGTAATCAGATACCATAGCCTTGGGCAAGCGATTAAACATAATGAGACACTGTCTCTTCACAAATTAAATAGGGATCATACTACTTACCTCATAGGAGTTTATAGTTGAGATAATACATACAAGAGCAGTGCCTAGCACATAGGAAAAGCTTAATAAATGGTTATTATTTTGTTATTATAATCACATCCACTAAAAGAATATTTCTTTGACTCTCTCTCCACCTGTTCCTAAATATAGATGTCGCTTCTTCCTTTCTTTCACTCGTTTTGAGTTGTTGCTGGGCTCTATGCCTTCAGTTTCAGTGCTGGCACTTCTCCCCATGTTGGCCAGACCAAGTTTCAGCCCAAACTACCTGTCTTTCTTCTCAGCTCTTCCATCAATTCTAATGCTGCCAGCAGATACCCCAACTCTTGCTCTAACTCCAATCTTCACTTTGCTGTCCACTTAGAGGGCTTTCCTGCCCTTGACTCTAACCTTTTCTAATCCAGAGGTCAAGAAGCATACGATCTGGGTCTACTTTACTTTTATGTCCATATGAAGATCCACCATTGCTGTTCCCAGCAAACATAACGTTGCTTGTTCAGCAAACATGTCCCTTTATTTTGTGAATAGAGGGCTAGCACACCACTTTTCCTTCAAGAGCCATCTTGCCTCCACTCTGAGCCTTGTGATGTGGGTGGGAACTCCCCTACCACCTATGCCAAGAGGGGATATGTAATTGTTTTAATATCCACACAAGAAAACCTTGATGAGAACAAAGCAGATGGAGACATTGCAGAGAGATGGAGAGTCCTGATGACTATGTTGCGCTGCTGGATGAAGCCACCCCTGAAACCTGAACCACCTGAACCATGCCTGAACCACTTTTCACTTTCTCATTTATATCAGCCAGTATGTTCCTAAAAACCCAGATGGGGAACCTCATCTTGATAGTATGAGGAAAAAAAAGAGCATCATACAGCTATCAAGAGTGAGGTAATTACTTCCTAACTGCTTGGTATGGATGGGTTAAAATTGGAGAGTGGGTGTGGTTAATACCTTTTACAAAAATCCATAGAAGCTATGTAGTCCAAGATAGAAAATAGAGGGAAACCTCTGAAACTGCAATCTGTTGTGCAAGGAGTTGGTTAAATTGTGTAAAAACTCTATCAGATGCAAAATTAAATTGCGGCTAACTTTTTAAAAAAATATTGCTTTATTTTTTCTTTTCATTGAAGTTTAGTTGAAATACCATATCATATTAGTTTCAGATATACATATTAATGTTTTGATACTTTTATACATTACAAAATGATACACACAATAAGACTAGTTACTATCCATCACCATACAAAGTTATTACAGTATTAATGACTACATGACTCATGCTGCACATTAGACCCCCGTGACATTTTTATTTTATAACTGGAATTTTGTACCTCCTAATCCCCTTCACCTATTTGTCTGCACCTCCCCCCTCCAGCCCCTCTCCCTTCTGCTAATCAACAAGTTGCTTTCTGTATCTGTGTGTCTGTTTCTGTTTTGCTTTTTAGATTCCACACATAACGGAAATCACGCAGTATTTATGGTTCTTTGACTTATTTCACCTAGCACAATACCCTCTAGGTCCACTCATGTTATCACTAATGGCAAGATTTCGTTCCTTTCTTTGGCTGAAAAATATTTCACTGCGTGTATGTGCACATGTGCACTTTCTTTCATTTAATTTTTATGGAAAAATCTTAACACATACAAAATAGACAAAGTACTATATGAATCTTAATATGCCCATTATCAAATCATAGCCAATATTTTTTCACCTCTATCACCACCTACTTCTTTTCTCCTGGTTTTTATTCTGTATTTTCTAATTGAGGTAAAATTCACCCAATGTAAAATTAACCACTTTAAAGGAAGCAATTCAGTGGCATTTAGTACATTTACCAGGTTGTGCAGCCACAACCTCTACCTAGTTCTAAAACATTTTCAGCAACCCCAAAATTATTGTGTACATACTGAGCACTTGCTCATTCACCACTCTCCATTTTCCATTATCCACTGGATCCCAGAACCTTATAAGAAATATGATTTTCAAATACTCTTTGCCATTCTGTAGGTTGCCTTTTCATTTTTCCTGTTAATGTTCCTTCTTGGAACAAGTTTTTAATTTTGATAAATCCCAATATAACTCTTTTAATATATATTTTACGAATAGTTTGTGCAATATGCTCACATTTACAATGCCATAGATCCTGGTATCCTGAAATTCTTTTGTTCCTTGTGCTTTTCATGACATATATAAGAATCTGTTGACAAATCCAAGTTCATGAAGATTTATCCTTGTATTTTCTTCTTCTAGCAGTCTTATTGTTAGCTTTTACATTTAGGTCATGGATCTATCTTGGACTTAATATTTTTGAGCACCTAATATTTTACAGCAGGAACTTAATACAAATTATCTCTTTTAATTCTCAAAAGAATCCTCTAAAATTAATTTTAAAAAATAAAAAGAAAAGAAAAAGAATCCTCCAAGTAACTGACTGAAGTACTTTTACTATTTCTCTTTCATAGATAAAGCAACCATGGCTTATAGACATTAAGAATTCGTGAAAGCTTGCAAAGCTGTTCAGTAGGAGCCAACAGGTGAGGTGAACACAGCTCTGTAACTGCAGACCCGGAGTTCTTTACTGCTTTCAAAAACAAACAAACAAACCAAACCAAAGCAAAACAAAATGAGAAAGGGGAAGCACTGAAGAGGAAAATAGGTTTTTTTGTCAGTTGTTCCTCACTCTTCAACATGTTTTGTGTTCCTCTCATGTTTTACATCCTGAGCCAAGGGAAGGATATATAGATGTCCTCAAGCTCTCCCTTGTCTAGAGGTGAAGACTGGGGAGACAATCCAAACCAAGAAATATTCTAACATTCATGATAATATAGATCCTGATGCCCTGAAATTCTCAGCCTGGACTATTGGAGCCTCTAACTATAGGGTAAATCTTTCATTATAACCTTTCATCATTGTCCACTCTTCCCTCCTTATCTCCATGCACTGGGTGCTGACCTTTATGGATTAAATCACCTGGGGTCATTTGACCTCTGCTCTCTGGAGTTTGACCAGTTAGAGGAAATGACACAGTATCAGAAGATGCAACTGGGATATTTTTTTTTCTACTGTGTTCTCTGCTTGAGCACTGTGTTAGAGCACTGGACATATCACTTGATGACCACAACTCCTTTAGGTGGCCTACCTTCTAAACTCCAGTCTCTTATCATTTACCACTGATAATGGTACTTCCCCCCCTGCCTCATCAGGCCTAGAGATGGTAACAGGAATGGGCAGTAAAGAACTCTAAACACAGTTGATTTATTCTATGATGGAGGTAAATCAAAGCTGGTGAGATGTAAAAGGACATAACCCTCATGTTTGAGACTCTTTCTATGGGAACTGACGTTCTAGATCTTAAACAAAACTTACATGTGAGTTTCTGGAAAGAAATCCATGTGTTGGATCAGGGTCCCTCTGTTATTCCCTCCTCTGCCTTTCTGTCTCTCTCTCAGCAGCCTGAAGGAAAGAGCACCCTGTACCTTCTCCAACAAAAAGCTGCCTTCAGAGAATGAGCTTGAAATATGTCAGCATTGAATGGAGTTAGAAGAAACTCTACTTAGCAAGCTGTTAATTTGGGCACATTAGATGGTTCTAAAATGAATAAAACTAGAAGGAAACAAGGTAAATCCTTCCAAAATCTAGGAGTAAGGAAAATCTTTTAACTATGAATCAAAAATTTAGGAGCCATAAAGGAAAAAATGGTTAACTATATAAATATCTTTCAACTTTTGTTTGGAAAATAATACACTAGAAGTAATACATGACAAACTGGAGAAGGGGGACTAAAATTTATAGTATAGGTAAGCAACTAATCTCTCTAATACATAAAAAGCCCTTAGGTAAAAATCAAGAAAAACAATCTGACAGAAAAAAATGGCCAAGAGACATGAAGAGACTGTTTACCGACATACATTTCCATTGTATTCCTAACAATAGAAATGTAAATTAAAATCCACTAAAGTACTATTTTTAAACCAAAGAGACTAGCAGAAATTCATAATCATAACAATGTGCTATATTAGCAAGGACATGTGATGGATCATTTGTAAAATTGGCCCCAATTATTATTTCCCCTACAACCAGACCTCTTTGCAATGTGATTTTGCAACTCTTCTGATTAAGATATGGAGTCCATTCCCCTCATGTGGGCATTCTTGTGACTGAGCTTGACAAATAGAATTCAAGAGAAGTAATGTTATGTGATGTCTAGCCTAGCCCTCAAGAAGCCTTGTGTGATTCCTTCTGTTCTCCTTGAACTCTGCTCAGTCACCATGTGAACATGCCTGGGCTACTTTTCTGGATGAGAGACACTTAACTTGGTCACCTCCCTTCTATCTCAACTATAGCCAACCAATCTCAAAAGCTGATCTGCAGGTGACCACAGATCCATGATGGAGCCAAGCTGACGCAAGAACTATTCACTTGCACCTAGCCTAAATCACCTACCTGAAAAATTATGAACTAAGTCAATTAAATGGTGGTTGTCAAGCAAATAGGCTTTGTAGTAATATTTTATGCAGCATAAACTGAAACAAGGAAATAGACACTCTCAGACACAGCTGATACGAGTATAATGCTTCCCTATAAAAGGAAACTTGACAAGAGCTAACAGAATTAAATATGCATTAACCTTTTGACCAGAGTATACCTGAAAAAGTAGGAATTCAATTATGTGTCAGGTTACTTTTGTGGCATTATTTTTAATAGCAAATGATTGCAAATAATGCAAATGTTCATCAAGAGGGAGCTGGTTGAGTAAATGATGATAGAAGCACACATCAGAATATCATGCAGCTGTAAGAAGAGGGAGGAAGCACTCTCTGTACTGACATGAAGTGAATTCCAAGATGCAGAGGTAACCTTCTTTTTCACTTACATTTTTCACTGATTTATTAGGCTGCATTTTGTGTAAGAAAAGAGAGAAAATATGTATGCATATAGGATATTGCTGGGAAAAAGAATCAGTGAAAAGATAAATCAAAAACTAATAAAATGGTTCCCTATAGAGGTGGGAGAATTGGTATAATGGGAATAGAGAAGACAATGAGAATTGCCTTAGAGTACCATTTCACATATATAGTTTTAACCCTAACCATGCATTTTGTATATTAAAAAAATAGTAAACAAAAATATCATAACAGAGAGAAGTAATCATTTTGGATGCCTGTAGAATGTATTTCTTGAACTGAACATACAGAGTGAGATCTACACTAAGAACAACCCGAGCTGCAAAAAAGATAAAATTCATTCAGTACATGTAGCTGTAAGCTAAAGATGTTTTACAGACATTGAAGGAAAATGTAAATAAACAATTATGTTAATGTAATTAGAAATCACAGATTTTCAAAACAATAGAAAAGGTGACAGAGACACAAGTGTAAAATCCAAGTAGTTGAATAAAAATTCAAACTAATATAACTGTTTTTAAAGATGCATAAATATATTATGCACATGTAAATGTACATATATTAGATGCATTTTTTAGTTTTGTCCACTGTTAAAAGAACCTAAAAGCAATGCCATTCCAACACCAGATTTTGGTCTCTAAGCACCAATCCTTTTGATGGAAATTGAGCTCTTTGGAGAAATAGTTGATTCCAGGTATGAAAAAGGTAAGAGGACTTAGATGTACCTGGGACATCTTTTGCCTGAAAGCAAGAACACTTTCAGAAACTAATTGGGTTGTAGTAATAGAGTTGATAAATGGAAGGAGATAATTCAAAGGAGACAAATGAGTATTAAAAAGAACACTAACTTATTTTAACACATTAGTACATTAAAATCCTTTATACTACATTTGTACTTAAAAAGAACCAAAACCTGGGTGCCTGAGTGGCTCTGTCAGTTAGGCAATTGACTCTTGATTTCGGCTAAGGTCATGATCTCAAGGTTTGTGAGATCGAGCCCTACATCGGCTCTGCACTGACAATGAGGAGCCTACATGGGACTCTCTCTCTCTCTCCTCCCCCCACCAAAATAAACAAATAAACATTAATAAAAAGAACCAAAACCAAAAGAAACACATAAAAATCCTCATTTATTACCATTTCTCTAAAAAGTTATGCTTAAATGAAAATCATTGTTTATCTTGCCTTTATAATAGATACTAGAATTCAGGGTGATCAAACAGCCCTAGTTTGATCGAAGAGACCTTCACAGATGAATTATAGTTGATAAATGTGTAAAGCATTAAAAAATCAATGCCTAAAATATAATCAATTCAAGAAAGGAGCAATAATAAGTGTTTAAGCAATTAAATAAGAAGTTATTGGAAAATCACACATTCACAAGATGCAAAATATCAATCCGTCATCTTTCTGGTCATAAAGTGGGAAATGTGAGTTTATTTATTTATTTGTTTGGTTATTTACTTTTGTTTTTTGAGAGAGAGAGACAGACTGTGAGCAGGGGAGGCAGAGAGAGACACACAGAATCTGCAGCCGGTTCCAGGTTCCAAGTTCTGAGCTGTCAGCACAGAGCCCGACCTGGGGCTCAAATTTATGAACGACTAGATCATGACCTGAGATGAAGTCGGACGCTTAACTGACTGAGCCACCCAGGCGTCCCAGGAAATGTAAGTTTATAATAGAAGGACCTAGCCTTTACCACCTGAATGCAGGCCTCAATCTTATAACCACTATAAGTGAGAAAAACATGCGTTATATGCCTCGACATATAATTCATTATGAAATTAATGGTATTGCATACAAACAATTCTTTTTTAATTTTTTTTAATGTTTATTTTTGAGAGACAGATAAAAACAGAGCATAAGCAGGGGAGGAGCAGAGAGAGAGGGAGACACAGAATCAGAATCAGGGCCTGTGCTCCAGGCCCTGAGCTGTCAGCACAGAGTCCAATGAGGGTTCAAACCCACAGACCGTGAGATCATGACCTGAGCCAAAGTTGGATGCTTAGCCTACTGAACCACCCAAGCATCCTCAGGCAATTCTAACAAAAAGGTTTTAATTAAATTTTATACAATCTGTAGGTCTAACTTACATTTACAGGAAAAACAAAAACAAGTAATAAGAAAACAAGGAAATAATCACACAAACCCAGAAAGTGGGACATTTCTGAAAGATAATAGGCCCAATGTTTTCAAGAAGTCTTTTCAGGGGATAGGAAGGTGGAGAAGGTGGCAGGGAGTGTGCTAAATTGAAATTTTAAGAGATATACCAATAAAATGATAGGTGTCATCATTGACTGCATAGTAGTTGGAATAATCAAGGTGAAGTAGTCATTTTTGAGATAATTCTGAAAATATGATTTCTTAGGTATAAATTCATTTAAGTTATATAAGAAAATGTCTTCATTTGTAGAGATGCATAGTGGTGAATTTAGAAGTAAAATGTTATTAATTCTTTAATTTATCTGAAAATACTTCAGTAAATATACACACATGTAATACATGTACACACAGATCCATATACATATATGGAAAATTATTAAGTCTTGGAGGTTAATATATGGGTGATAATTTAGTACTTCCCTCTACTTGTCTATATTCAAAAATATTGATTATAATTAGATGTAGAAGATGGGGTCAGAGTAGGCTCATCTTATTGCAGGAATACAACTATATAACTATCAAATCATCCTAAATACTCCAGCAAATGACCTGAGGACTGGCAGAACAAACCCTACAACTAAAGGTAGAGGAGAGACCACATCAAAGAAGGTAGGAAGTGCAGAGACCCAGTTTTGGAGAGACGCAGAGAGGTGCCACTGCAGTGGGAAGAGGACTGCAGTCATGGAGAAGGGCGAGAGACAGACAAGCACACAGGGCAGCACATGGGTAAGACAAACCCCCATAACAGTTGGCTTGGAAAGCAAGAGGGGCCAAATTTTGTGAGTTCTTGAAACCAGCAGGACTTAAAGACTGGAGTTTTAAGAATAAATATTTATGCACCAAATGTGAGCACACCCAAATAAAGAAAACACTCAACAATAAACATGAAAGAACTAATAGATAATAATGCAATAATAGTAGGGGACTTTAACACCCCCATTTAGATCAATGGGCATATCATCTAAACAGAAAATCACCAAGGAAACAGTGGGTTTGAGTGATACACTGGACCAGGTGGACCTAACAGATATATTCAGAGCATTCCATCCTAAAACAGAATATACATTCTTTTCAAATCCACATGGAATATTCTCCAGAATACACCACATATTAGTCCACAAAACAAGCCTCAACAAATTTAAAAAGATCGAAGTCATACCATTCATCTTTTCTGACCACAACAGTATGAAACTAGAAGTCAACCAAAAGAAAAAATCTGGAAAGGCCACAAATACATGGAGGTTAATAACATGCTGCTAAATAATAAACGGGTCACTCCGGAAATAAAAGAAGAAATTAAAAAAAAAAAAAAGGAAACAAATGAAAATGAAAACACAAAAGTCTAAAACCTCTGGGATATAGCAAAGCAGCTCTAAGGCAAATTTTTAGCAATACAGGCTTACCTCAAAAAGCAATCTCAAATAAAGAACCTGGGGCACCTGGGAGGCTCAGTTGGTTGAGCATCCAACTTCGGCTCAGGTCATGATCTCATGGCTTGTGGGTTTGAGCCCTGTGTTGGGCTCTGTGCTGACAGCTCAGAGCCTGGAGCCTGTTTCCGATTCTATGTCTCTCCATTTCTCGGCCCCTCCCCTGCTCATACTCTGTCTCTCTCCTCTCAAAAATGAATAAACATTTAAAAAAATTTTTAAATATTAATAAAAAATAAAGAACCTAACTTTACATGTAAAGGATCTAGAAAAAGAACACTAAACAAAAAGGAAGGAAATAATAAAAATTAGATCAGAAATAGATGATATAAAAACTAAACACACACACATACATGCAAAACCCCAACAACAGAACAAATTAATGAAACCAGAAACTAGTTCTTTGAAAGATGAACAAAATTGATAAACCCCTAGCAAGATTCATAAAAAAAAAGAGGATCTAAATAAAATTACTAATGAAACAGAACAAATAACCACCAACACCACAGAATACAAACAATTGTTAGAGAATAATAAGAAAAACTACATGCAATAGTTTTCCAAATGAATTGAACAACCTAGAAGAAATGGATCAATTCTTAGAAACATATAACCTATCAAAACTGAAACAGGAAGCAAGAGATAATTTGAACAGACTGATAATGAGCAAAGAAATTGAATTAGTAATCAAAAAAGTCCCAAACAAAAGTCCAGAACCAGATGGCTTCACAGAAGAATTCTACCAAACATATAAAGAAGAGTTAATACCTATCCTTCTCAAACTATTCCAAAAAATCGAAAAAGAAGGAAACTCTCAAACTCATTCTATGAGGCCAGCATTACTCTGATACCAAAACCAGATAAAGACACCATTAAAAAAGAGAACTACACGCCAATATCCCTGCTGAACATAGATTCAAAAATCCTCAACAAAATACTAACAAACCAAATTCAACAATGCATTAAGAAAAAAACATTCTCCACAATCAAATGGGATTTATTCTTTGGTTGCAAGCATAGTTCAATATTTGAAAATCAATCAGTGTGATACATCACATCAATAAGAGAAAGGAGAAGAATGATACAATCTTTTTAATAGACATAGAGAAAGTATTTGACAAAGTACAACACCCAGGCATGATAAAAACCCTGAATAATGTAATAAAGGCCATCTATGAAAAATCCATGGCTAACATCATCCTTAATGGAGAAAAACTGAGAAATTTTCCTCTAAGGTCAGGAACAAGACAAGAACATCTACTCTCAGCATTTCTTTTTCAACACAGTACTGGAACTCCTAGCCACAACAATCAAACAACAAAAGGAAATAAAAGGCATCCAAAAGAGTAAGTAGAAAGTACAACATTCATTATTTGCAGATGACATGATACTACATATAGAAAACCTGAAAGACTCCACCAAAAAAAATTGCTAGACCAGATAAATGAATTCAGTAAGTTGCAGGATACAAAATCAACATACAGAAATCTGTTGCATTTCTATACACCAATAACAAAGTAGCAGAAAGAGAAATTAAGGAAACAATCCCATTTACAACTGCACCAGACAGCTAGGAATAAACCTAACCAAAGAGATTAAAGACATATACTCTGAAAGCAATGAAAGAAATTGCAGATGACACAAAGATATGGAAAGACATTCCATGCTCATGGGTTGGAAGAAAAAATATTGTTAAAATGTCTCTGCTACCCAAAGCAATCTCTACATTTAATGCAATCCCTATCAAACTACCAACAGCATTTTCAGAAAGCTAGAACAAGCAATCCTAAAATTTGTATGGAACCAGAAATGACCGCCAAAAGCCAAAGCAACCTTGAAAAAGAAAAGAAAAGCTAGAGGTATCATAAGTCTAGACTTTAAGGTATATTACAAAGCTGTAGTAATCAAAAAGGTATGGTACTGGCACAAAAATTGACACACAGATCCAGGTAATAAACTAGAAAACCCAGAAATGGTCCCATAACTATTTGGTCAACTAATCTTCAACAAAGCAGGAAAGAATATCTGATGGAAAAAAGACAGTCTTTTCAACAAATGGTGTTGGTAAAACTGGACATCAACATGCAGAAGAATGAAACTAGACCACTTTCTTACACCATACACAAAAATAAATTTAAAATTGATGAAAGACCTAAATGTGAGACAGGAAAACATCAAAATTCTAGAGGAGAACACTGGCAGCAACCTCTTTGATATCAGCCATACCAACTTACTAGACATGTCTCCAGAGGCAAGGGAAACAAAAGCAAAAATGCATTACAGGGACTTCATTAAGATAAAAAGCTTCTGCACAGAAAAGGAAACCATCAACAAAATTAAAAGGCATCCTACAGAATTGGAGAAGGTATTTGCAAATGACATGTCTGATAAAGGGTTAGTATTCAAAATCTATAAAGAAGTTAAACGGGGGTTGTCTGGGTCGTTCAATTGGTTAAGCATCTGACTTTGGCTCAGGTCATGATCTTGTGGTCTGTAAGTTTGAGGCCCATGTCAGGCTTTGTGCTGACAGCTCAGAGCCTAGAGCCGGCTTCGGATTCTGTGTCTCCCTCTCTCCGAACCTCCCCCACTTGCAGTCTGTCTGTCTCTCTCTCAAAAATAAATAAACTTTAAAAAAAATTAAAAAAAAAAAGTTATACAGAGGCGCCTGAGTAGCTTGGTTGAGATTTTGGCTTTGGCTCAGGTCACGGTCTCACGGCTCATGGGTTTGAGCCCTGTGTCAGTCTCTGTTCACAGCTCAGAGCCTGGAGATGCTTTAGATTCTGTGTCTCCCTCTCTTTCTGTCTCCCCACCCCCAATCACACACTCTCTCTCTCTGTCTCTGTCTTTCTCTCTCTCCCTCTCCCTCCCTCCCTCCCTCAAAAATAAATAAATAAACATTAACAAAAAAGAACTTATACAACTCAACCCCCCAAAACAAGTAATCCAATTAAAAATGGGCAGAAGACATGAACAGACATTTCTCAAAAAAAGACATACAGATGGCCAACCGACACATGAAAAGATGTCCATCATCACTTATCATCAGGGAAATACAAATCAAAATCACAATGAGCTATCACCTCATTGTTGTCAAAATGGCTAAAATCAACAACACAAGAAACAACAAGCATTGAAAATGATGTGGAATGAAAGGAACCCTCATGCACTGTTGGTGGGAATGCACAGTGGTGCAGCCTATGTGGAAAACCTTATGGAGGTTCCTCAAAAAGTTACACATAGAACTACTCTATGATCCAATAATTGGACTAGTTGGCATTTACCCTTATGTTTATAGCAGAATTATTTACAATAGCCAAAATATGGATGCAGTCCAATTGTCCATCAACGGGTAAGATAAAGAAGATGTGGAATACACAATGGAATATCATTCAGCCATTAAGAAGAATGAAATTTTGCCATTTGCAGTGACATGGAGGGAGCCAGAGAGTATAATTCTATAGGAAATAAGTCAGAGAAAGACAAATGCCACATGATTTCACTCATGTGGAATTAAAGAAACAAAACAAATAAGCAAAGGGGGAAAAAGAGAGACAAATCAAGAAAGAGACTCTTAACTATTGAGAAGAAACTTATGGCTACCAGATGGAAGCAGGGAGTGAAATAAGTGATGGGGATTAAGGAGGGTATTTGTGATGAGCACTGGGTGATGTATGGAAGTGCTGAATTACTATGTTGTACACCTGAAACTAATATAACACCATAAGTTAACTAACTGGAATAAAAAATATATTCATTATAAATATATACAACTGAGTGGGTAGAAAAAGTAAGAGAGTTGTCATCCAGCACTAATTCTACCATGTTTTGTGCTGGCTGCAAAGTTCTACTTCTAAGGAGATATGAAATAAGATTTAGCTTAACCCTAGCTCGATGACCTTGGATGAGGAAGTCAATTTCTGTTATATAGTTTCTCGATCTGCAACTCTTTTTATGATTCATTAGGAATAAATAATACCAAATGCTGACCACATGACAACCCTTCAATTAATTTTAACTATCATCCTCCTCCTCTTCCCCATCATACTAAGTGCATCTTCTTCCAATAGATATGCTATTGCATGTATCAAATAGATAAATTAATCCTGCTACTATTTGCAAAGGTGAATGGATTTTCCAAAGGACTAAATTTAGCTCTAATTCTCTAGGCCAGTGTTTCTCAGGGTTTATGTTCTACATGTACCTAATTTTAAGAGATATTAATATATGCATGGCAAATAACAATTCTGCAACAAACATCACAAACAAAAAAGAAATCTATGTATAAATAAGTTTGAAAAAAGTATCTCATACATGAGAGGCTCTAAGAAGTCTGCAATAAAGACAACTACACATTTGTGTTTATTTTCATTTAACTCAGAGTTTTCAAACTTAGCGTGAAAGTGTTTCTGAATTTCTTACTTCTTAATACCATGGAGGAAAGTTCTCCATGAACACCAATTTGGAAAACGGATCCACATGAGGAATGTAGAGTCAGTTGTGACTGAGGGTTTGATTTTTGGGGTGATCATTACCTACAGAACTCCAGTAACTTTAGTTCCGAGTGTTCATTAAGCTGTTTTCCAAACCAAATATGAGCTTGGGTCCATTGAAGTGTCTATATTGTGCTCTCATTTTTTTTTTTTTGTTTCTGTTGAAGTGAAAACACTTAACATATCAACTACCTGAATAAATTTTGACGTGCTCAATACGATCTTGTTAACAATAGGCACTGTATTGCACAGTATATTTCCAGAACTTAACCACCTTGCTTAATTGAAACTTTATACCCACTGAACAGTAATTTCCCATTTCCCCACTGCTCCAGCCCCTAGCAACTGTCATTCTACTCTCTAATTCTATTAGTTTGACTTGTTTAGATACTTCATATATGTGGAATCATGTGCTATTTGCCCTTTTGTAACGGGCTTATTTCACTTAGATAATGTCTTCCAGGTTCATCTATGGTGCTGCAAATGGCAAGATTTTCTTTTTTTATAGCTAAATAATACTCCATTGTATGCAGGTAATGGATTTTCTTTATCCATTCAGCATGAGCTCTTATTTTTAAGCAAGTCGATATCCAAAATACCTTTGTTTCCTTTATTAGCATGTTGCTTTTATACATTCATGTGTTTATGCATTCATTTACAACACTATCTGAATATCCATCACGAGCAAGACACTATGCTAATGGTTCTGACAGAAGTTAAAAGTATGTATTACCTATCCCTTGCCTTGAAGAAATTTGCAATCTAGTTGTTTTCAACCAATTGATACTCTATAATTGTAATTTTATTTCAACTGTCATTTTTCCTCTCCTAATGTACATGAATGAATTGGGTTAACAGTTCAAAATGCACACCAAAAAGAAAGAAAATCTACTCATTCCAAGCCCAGAAGTGACTTTAATGTTTAAGTATAATCAACAGTTGATTATCCTTCCAGAATTATCCATTTTAGTTTTTATTTTGTTTTGTTTTCTTTTTCTTTTCTTTAATGATCAAGGTAGTTTGTTTTATGTTTGTGTAAATAGGCCTGGGAATTTTTCCCAAAAATTTATAAGTATTTTCACAACATGTAATACATATTCTAAATGTACTATTGAGCACAACAAAAGGAAAATATAACTCATCGCTGAATTCCAAGATCAAAAATAAATCTTTGACTGCATCTGCTTTCAACCAACAAGCCACACTACCTCACAGTGCAAAAAAGAAGAGGGAAAGAGGGTTATTTTTAAGACTTCCCTAATATGAAATAGGATCCTTCCAGTGACATACAGTATAGGTTATGGGAAAGACTACAAACTCAAAGGCTGTGATTCAACTAGGTAAACCTTATATGTCAATTCAGAAAAGCCACTTCCTTTATTTCTCAGTTTCATCACAAAATTAATAAAATCTAAAATTATATTGCTAAAAATTGCAGTTCAGCTGTCTTTTCTGTGGAGACATTTGCTACAATAGTCTAAACCTGCCATTGGTCTCACTATGATAATGGTGGGAGCATAATAGAGTTATTCTGTATTCAATCTTATTCTATTGGTGCAGAGTTCCACTTACAGTGGCTACTTAATGAATTCTCTCTGAGTGAAATATTTCATTGGAGACAGAAAATTCTTGATTTTTAATTGAAATTTAAATGCTTCATCCTCAGAGTTCAAAGATGATAGTAAAAGCTGGTTGTAAAGTAGAATCATAATTGGTTTTAAGATAGAGAGCCTCTCATCAGCCAAATGTTTCTTGCAATGTTGGAATATAAAAACTCATCATCAAACAACTTAATTTTCCCCCAAAATGTAGCATATACCATGTAGTCTTGCCTTAAAATTTTGACTAATATTCATCTAACCTGTATGCACTTTTATAAATATTACACCTTTAGAAAATAAGTTTTGAAATAAACTGTAGATTTTCCAGTTAGGAGAGCAAGTGTTCAAGATGGGAGGAGATCTGGGATGAGAAAATGTGATAAAGCTTTTCATGAAGATAAAAATACTTCTGAGTTTTCAGAGCCTAGGAATCCCCATTTCCCTTCTGTAATAATTGCACAGTGTAAAAACCAGAGTGAACCACGTGTCCTGGTGACTACAGCTTTGCATGCTAACTGGATCATAAATGCCGTAGTCTTCATCAGAGGCAAGAGTGCAGAAAATAAGAATATACAGACACTGAAATTTTACTACATGCCACACAGGAGGCTGTGTTTTACTCCTGTCCCATTTAAAGGACATTTTTGTGCATATTTTATATGTGAAATTATAAAGGTAAGTAACATAGCATTTTCCTTTCTCCCTTCCAGGGTCTTATTCTTGGCAATACACATATTATTAAAATGTTAGTAATACTTATGAATCCTTTTGAAGTCGGCAGAATTTCTGGGATAGGATTTCAACAGACTAATAAGATATTGTAGGATGTATGTTTGAGAAATGTGAAGTCCAATGTAATGAACTAAAAAAAATGAATTTAGAGTAAAAATTTTAAAGATTTGTTGTAGCCTAAATGTCTTTAGGATAGATCTAACAATTATCCTATACTATGAAAAATACAAGGAAAGATTATTAACTGCCTTCTGGCTCCCATGAAGTATGCTCACATTGGGATGTCTGACTATTTGACATAATTTCCAGACCTGTCCTACAACCCCATTCCCTTCCACTACTGTTCATAATACACTCAAACCCCTGCTTTCAGGGGAAGGTGCTATCCCCATGTGATAGGATCACAGCACATTCTTTCTTCCCTCATCATACTTATGGCTCCACTTAGCTAAACCCAATCAGATGTTTTGTCCAGATTTTTCAAAATCAAGCTAGAAATGGAGAAATTGTCCCTAAACAGATGGAAACATGAAACCATGGCACTGCTGTGTGAAGAATACACATTTACAATAGAAAAGATTGAAAACCTAATATGCAGAGACCAGCAGATGAAAGGAGGGGGGAGCAACGTTGATTGAGTCCTACTTATACTTGATGTCAGTTCCCTAAACAAACCTATATCAACCTCATTCATGTCCAATTTCTATCACTTGCAACCAATAGCATCTTGTCGCAGACACTCAGCATTTTAGAACTGGTTGTCGATACTGGCTAAATCAAGTATAGATTTTAAGCAATTACATAGATTTTTCACAAAAACCTGGGATGTGATTCATTACCAGTAGTAATTACAGTCACAGGGAAATCATATTGAGTTAGTACTCTACCATTATAGCTACTTTTAAAAATTTAAACCTTAACTCCCATTCTTACATATACTTTTGCTTTCTTATGTTTGCAATTATACTTATCTCAATTCTCCATGCAGTCTAAGTCTTTTGGTTTTAGAGTCTTTTGTTCACTCTGATCTATATACTTAAGTCACTAGACAATTAACAATGTAAGAAATTGTACTAGCAACTAGTGTGATGAAGTCTACCTATGAGCCAGGTGTTTGCCGAGCTCATTTGAGGCTCCATTTGGTTGTCCCAATACTCTTACGAGTCAATTATTATAATCCCACTTTCTAAATAAAGTGAAATATAAAATGTTAAGTAATGTATTCACAGTTATGAACCTAGTAAATGTGAAGGAGCTGGGACTAAAACCCAGGCAATTGGACTCCAGAGTTTTATTTATTTATTTCCTTATTTTTATTTTTTATTATATGAAATTTATTGTCAAATTAGTTTCCATACAACACCCAGTGCTCATCCCAAAAGGTGCCCTCCTCAATACCCATTACCCACCATCCCCGCCCTCCCACACCCCATCAACCCTCAGTTTGTTCTCAGTTTTTAACAGTCTCTTATGCTTTGGCTCTCTCCCACTCTAACCTCTTTTTTTTTTTCCTTCCCCTCCCCCATGGGTTCCTGTTAAGTTTCTCAGGATCCACATAAGAGTGAAAACATATGGTATCTGTCTTTCTCTGTATGGCTTATTTCACTTAGCATCACACTCTCCAGTTCCATCCACTTTGTTACAAAGGGCCATATTTCATTCTTTCTCATTGCCATGTAGTACTCCATTGTGTATATAAACCACAATAGTTTTAAAAGGGCATATTCAGGAGCACCTGGGTGGCTCAGTCAGTTTAGCAGCCAACTCTTGACTTGGACTCAGGTCATGATCTCAAGGTTTAGGAGTTCAAGCTGCATGTCAGGCTCTGTGCTGACAGCCTGCTTGGGATTCTCTCTCTGCCCCTCCCCTACTTGTGGTCTCTCTTTCAAAAGAAATAAGTAAATAAACTTTTTTTAAGGGCATATTCAGACATAAAGAAGTGTTTATAAGATGGGTTCTGAAGTCACAAAGTAGTAGAAAACTATGTATAGCAAAACCTTGGTGTGTGAGTAACTTGTCCTGTGAGTGTTCCACAAGATGAACAAACATTTCTAATAAATTTTAACTTGATAAACGAGCGATGCCTTATAATACGAGTAGTAAATGATGCTGAATGTCACATGATCACAACTGAGTCAATGGTTCTCTCTCTCTCTCTCTCTCTCTCTCTCTCTCTCTCTCTCTTGCTGCGGAATTATGGGTGACAGTCTCCCATGCTCAGATGATCAGACTCAGGCCACGGTATTTGGCAGAAATCAATTATGTTTCAGAATATTGGAAGGTGCCCACAATTGGCACTAGTGTATTTTTTGTCACTTCAAAGTACCTATGGACATCTTTTGCTTTTCCAAAAAGAGTAAGCTTAGGAATGCTTTGCTTCATTCTATGTCAGGCTGCCTGCAGATATAGACCCTATCTTCTGCTGCCTTATTGCCAGTTACATTAAATACAGTAAATGACAAGAATTTATTAATACTGTACTGTAGTCGACATCCATGCAAGTGTATACAATGACCACCATGCAAAGGTTGAAAAGAAAGGTGGTAAGAAAAAGGAGATGATTACAGTGGAAGTTAAGAAGGAAATCATTGAGAAGCATGAACGAGGTATACAAGTGGCTAAAATTGCAAGATTGTACAAGAAGTCTATGTGAACCATTTGCACAATATTAAAGAAGAAAGAAGGGGGCTAGATGCAGCAAAAGGAGTCACAAGAATACCAAAGGTATGGCCACGTGTTCTGGAAGATGTAGAAAAGTTGCTTCTAGCTCAGATAAATGAGAAGCAATTAGCAGGTGATACTGTGACCGAGAACTTTATCCAAAAAAGCAAAGCCCTTGCACACTGACCTTGTTAAGTAAGCTGCCAGGCATGGCAACAGAAAACAAAGAAGGCTCCAAGGCAAGCAGGGGATGATTTGGTAACTTTAAGAGGAGAAGTGGCATCATCTACAGTGTTGTGAGGCATAGAGAGGCTTCAAGTTCAGATGCTAAGGCAGCTGAGGTATTCACTACTGAGTTCCAGAAGCTCATGGCTTCCAACCATTACCTGCCAGAGCAAGTTTTTAACTTTGATGACACGGGGCTTTTTTGGAAGCAGATGACAAGGAGGACCTACATTACAGAAGAAGAGAATACATTGCCTGGTCTGAAGCCCATGAAAGATCCTCTCACCATCTAGTTTTGTGCTAATTAAAGCAGGGATTTCAAAGTCAAGCCCCTGCTTGTGTACCATTCTGAGAATCCACCAGCCCTCGCGAAATGCAAGGTGCAGAAGAGCCAGTTAACGTTATGTGGAGGCCCAACAGCAAGGGTTGGGTCACTTGTATCTTATTTATTGGGTGGATCAATGAGGTTTTCTGTCCTACAGTGAAGAAATACCTTTTAGAAAAGAATCTGCCACTCAAAGCCTTGCTGGTTATGGATAATGCTCCTGCTCGTCTCCAGGCTTTGAGGACGACTTACTGGAGGAATTCAAGTTCGTTAAGGTCAAGTTCCTTCCTCCCAACACCACTGCAATCCTCCAGCCCATGGATCAGCAGGTCATTTCGAACTTTAAAAAGCTTGGGGCGCCTAGGTGGCTCAGTTGGTTGAGCGTCCAACTTCTGCTCAGGTCATCATCTCACAGTTTGTGAGTTCGAGCACCGCGTTGGGCTCTGTGCTGACAGCTCAGAGCCTGGAGCCTGCTTCGGATTCTGTGTTTCCCTCTCTCTCTCTGCTCTTCCCCTGCTCACACATTGTCTCTCTCTCAAAAATAAATAAAGATTTTTTAAAAATTAAAAAAAAAAAAAGCTTTACTCCAAAGCATTATTTCAGCGATGTTTCGAGGTAAATGAAGGAACAAATCTAACTCTCCGAGAGTTTTGGAAAAATAATTTCCACATCGTGAACTGCCTCAAGATCATTGATAAAGTCTGGCATGGGGTCACCAAGAGAACCCTCAATTCTGCTTGAAGAAAACTGTGGCCTGATTGTGTTCTTGGACATGATTTACGGGAGCCTGCTCATAAACAGGAGCCATCAGTTGTCAATAAATTGTGTCCTTGGGGACAACCGTGGTGGTGGAGGTGGATGAGGATACCATTCAAGATCTGGTGGGAGAACACGTCCAGGAGCTGACCACCCCAAAGTGACAGATCTGCATCATGAGCAGCAGCAGGAGATTATGGAGGAGATCTCGGCTGTGGAGGAGGAGCAGGAAAAGCTGGGAGAATCCTTCACTTCAAATGAGATTAGGGAGATGTATACAATGCAGGAAACAGTGACAAATTTGTAGAAAAAGCCACCCGAAAAAGGCTGTATCAGTGTGAGCAACGAATCTAACAAAAATGCAATGTCAAATTTCCACAAAATCCCCAAAGTAGGAGAAAGCATGTGTCATTGGATAGGTTCCTTGCTAAAGCTGCACAAAAATAAAAAGATTCCATTAAGCTAATAGATAGAAGTGATTCATTAGTGATAGTGAAAGTCATCCTACACAATAACCCTCCTCTCTCTCATTTCTGTCACACCAGCCACAAAGGTTTTCAAAGGTAAGTGCAGGTTCATTTGTTTATTTTTCTTTATATTTTGTATTTTCTTTATTATTTTATATTATATTGCAGTACTGTCATCATTTTATAATAATATTTTTGGGTTGTGGAACACGCATCATCTAAGTTTCCATTATTTCTTATGGGGAAATTCACTTTGATATACAAGTGCTTTGGATTACAAGCATGTTTCTGGAATTAATTATGCTCACAAACCAAGGTTTTACTACATATACATATACACACACATACATAAAATAAGGTAGGGAGAAGAATGCAGGTGGTTTACTGTCATGACTCTCTAGCTCACTCCCATTGACAAAGGAATTGTCAAAGTGATATTGTGGCAGTTGCTTAAAATCTCATCTTCGCTCACAGTTTCTTAATTTTTGTAATATTCCTACTGTGTGGCATGGTGTTCAGGACATAATAATTAACAAAAACTAAATGAATGAAAGAGTAGTGTCATGAAATGAATGAATCAAAGAATCTAGGGGGGAAATGACAGTAGAAAACCAGAGAGTATACAGAAAGGTTAATTCAAGTATCTGTGAAGGGCACTGAAGACAATTAAATACCTCGAGAAGAACTCAGAATCAGATTGCACTCCATCTTTCCACTAATTCCCACCATAAGACCACTACTGGGCTATTTTCTCTCTTCTTTGGGATGTTGAAGAGCTTCAAGGCTATCATATTCCTAAAGTCCCCCTCTTTGCTCCCAGCACTTCTTTAGCAAGGAGTGACTATGTCGATGTAGGGTGTTTATTTTAGATACAGCTCTCTGGCCTCCCAGCTACAAGCTTCTGAAGACCAGTTTATTTTCTGCACATTTAATGAAGCCCACAGGCAAGTGGAAAAACAGCATAGAAACGAGGTCAGGCCAAGAACTTTTTCTGCCTCCTTTAGCAGTGTGGTTTACCTGAGAGAGCTAAGAGATAAGCAAAACCTTAAGGTGGAGAATCTTTTCCTATTTCTCCTTCTTAGCTTCTTTGTCAACAGAACATGAGTGTTGCATTAAGGGTCGGTTCATTGCTACACTTACATTCTTTACTTGTCATTATTGGGATCAGGGACATAGTATTTGGAGTTGGAAGGGGGGTGGTCAAGAGAAACAAACTCCACCTAGCCCATCACTAATTTCTGAAGTGGTGTCTTATTCTGCCTTCTATGACGTAAGATGATTATGTGTAAGCTGAATTACCATTGGGCTTTCTGTTGACAAATGATTTTAATATCTGAGGTCAGACCTCCAATTGGTACCCTATGCTCTCAATCTAGCATGCACAAGTAGTTTATTTTCCTGGTATTGTCTTTAAAAACTCTGAGCCATCATTTTCAAATTGGGAGGTTTTTCCTACTAAGATCAGGTACAAGGCAAAGATGTACCTTATCTCTCACCACCCATTTCAAACAATGCATTTTAAGTTCTAGCTAATGTAGTAAGATGATAAAAGTGTATAAAAGCCATACAGATTGAGAAGGAAGAAATAAAACTGTCTTTTTTTTTTTTTTGCTGAGGACAGGATTGTGCATTTAGAAAATCTCAAAGAATTAACAACAACAACCAAAAAAAAAAAAAAAAAAAAAGACCTCTTGGAACTAGAAAGTGATTACTGCAAGGTTGCAGGATACATGGTTATTATATAAAACTTAATCACTTTCCAATATACCAGGAATGAACTATTGAATTTAAAATTAAAAACACAATGCCATTTACCTAAGCATCCAAAAAAATGAAAGTCTTAGGTATAAATTTAATAAAGTCTGTAGAAGGTCTATATGAGAAAATTATAAAACTGATGAACAGAATCAAGGAACAATGAAATAAATGGGGAGAAATGCTCCATTCATGGATAGGAAGACCCAATATTGCCAAGATATTAGTTCCTACCAATTTGATCTATGGATTCAACCCAATACCAATCAAAATCCTAAGAAGTTATTTTGTGCATATTGAAAAATTGATTCCAAAGTTTAAATGGAAGACAAAAGACCTTAAATGACCAGCAAAATGTTGAACGAGAAGAAAAAACTTGGAGGACTAAAAGTAACCAACTTCAAGACTTACTATAAATCTAATGTGATCAAGACAGTGAAATATTAATAAAATAATAGACAGCGGATGATGCATAGGGGCACTTGTACCCCAATGTTTATAGCAGCACTCTCAACAATAGCCAAATTATGGAAAGAGCCTAAATGTCCGATGAATGAATAAAGAAATTGTGCTTTATATACACAATGGAGTACTACGTGGCAATGAGAAAGAAGGAAATATGGCCCTTTGTAGCAACGTGGATGGAACTGGAGAGTGTGATGCTAAGTGAAATAAGCCATACAGAGAAAGACAGATACCATATGTTTTCACTCTTATGTGGATCCTGAGAAACTTAACAGGAACCCATGGGGGAGGGGAAGGAAAAAAAAAAAGAGGTTAGAGTGGAAGAGAGCCAAAGCATAAGAGACTCTTAAAAACTGAGAACAAACTGAGGGTTGATGGGGGGTGGGAGGGAGGGGAGGGTGGGTGATGGGTATTGAGGAGGGCACCTTTTGGGATGAGCACTGGGTGTTGTATGGAAACCAGTTTGACAATAAACTTCATATATTGAAAAAAAATAATAGTGGAAAAGAATACAGAACCCAGATATATACCTATAAAAAGATACTCAATTGATCTTTAATGAAGGAGTAAAGGGAATAAAATGTAGCAAAGAAACTCTTTATCAAATGATGCTGAAAGCAGACATCCACATGCAAAACAAAACAAAACAAAAGTCAATCTAGACACAGACCTTATATCCTTCACAAAAATAAATTCAAAGTGAATCTCAGACCTAAAAGTATAAAACCATAAAAATCCTAGATGATAGCATAAGAAAAAACATAGATGATTTGTGACTTTTTAGATACAACACCAAAGTCACAGTCCATAGAAGAAATAATTGAGAAACTGGACTCCATTAAACTTAAAAACTTTGCTCTGTGAAAGACAATGTCAAGACAAGACAAGAGTAGGAAAACAAAATATCTGCAGAAGACAAATATGATCATGTACTATTACCCAAAAATATACAAGGAACTCTTAAAATTCAACAACTTGACTTAAAAATGGGATAAAGACGTGAACAAACGTCTTACCAAATAAAACATACAGATGACAGATAATTATATGAGAAGATGCTCCACATAATGTGTCATCAAGGAAAATCAAAATAAAACTGTATACCACCACACAACTATATAATGACCAAAAAAAAAAAAAAAAAAAAAAAAAAAAAAAACAAAAAAAAGAACACAAAAAAAAAAACAGAACACTAACAACACAAAATGCTAGTAAGGGTGTGGAGCAACAGGAATGATTATTCACTGATGGTAGCAATGAATGCAAAATGGTACGGCTACTTTGATAGACAGTTTGATGTCTTCTTACAAAACTAAACATACTCTTACCATGTGACCCAGAATTGCACTCTTTGGTATTTATTCAAAGGATTTGAAAAGTTAATCTGCACAAAAGTCTGCACATGATGTTTATAGAAGTTTTATTCTCAAGTGCCAAAATTAGGAAGCAATCAAGATGTCCATCAAGAGGTGAATGGATAAGAAACTGTAGTACATCTAGACAATGGAATATTATTCAGTGCTAAAATGAAATGAGCTATCAAGCCATAAAAAGACATGGAGGAGGGGTGCCTGGGTGGCCCAGTCGGTTGAGCATCTGACTTCAGCTCAGGTCACGATCTCGGGGTCCGTGAGTTCGAGCCCCGCGTCAGGCTCTGGGCTGATGGCTCAGAGCCTGGAGCCTGCTTCCGATTCTGTGTCTCCCTCTCTCTCTGCCCCTCCCCCATTCATGCTCTGTCTCTCTCTGTCTCAAAAATAAATAAACATTAAAAAAAAAAATTAAAAAAAAAAAGACATGGAGGAACCTTAAATGTATACTACTAAATGAAGGAAACCAACCTGACAAGGCTACATACTGTATCATTCCAACTACATAATTTGTGAAAAAGGCAAAACTATGCAATTAGTAAAAATATTAGTGATTGCCATAGAGGGCAAATGGAGGAATGAATAGGGAGCACAGACTATAGTTAGGGCAGTGAAAACACTCTGCATGATACCATGATGAAGGATAAATGTCATTATATGTGTGTCCAAAACAGTAGAATGTGCAACATTAAGAATGAACTATAATATCAACTACAAACTTTGGGTGATTATGATTTGTCAATGTAGGTTCATCAATTGTACAAATAAGCCACTCTGGTTGACAATGAAAGAGATACATGGTGGGGCAGGAGGTGTATGGAAAATGTCTATACCTTCACTTCAATTCTGCTGTGAACCTAAAACTGCTCTTAAAAAATTATCTTAGTAATGAAAAAAATTATCTTAGTAATAAAAATTAAGAAGCTTCATATGCAACCCTGAAACTATAATTCTCCTCAAAAATCCAGTTTTCTCTTAAAAAAAAAAAAGGCTTAGCAGGATTTGGCTCATATTCCTGTAAGGCAACCAGCAGCAAAACTACAAGATGGCTGCTTTCCTCCCTGAGAAACTAAGTCAGAATCACGTGCATTTGTCACTAAGCTTCCATAGCTGTTTTGCTCAGAGTAGAGAAATATCTTTCTCTATAAAAAGTAGGACTGTAGGGGTGCCTGGAAGCTCAGTCAGTTAAGTGTCAGACAGCTCAGGTCATGATCTCACAGTTTGTGGGTTCAAGCCCCATGTCGGGTTCTGTGCTGACAGCTCTGAGCCTGCCGGGCATTCTCTTGTCCTCTCTCCCTCCTCCTCTCCTGCTCACTCTCTCTCTAAAAAATAAGTAAGTACTTTCAAAAAACCCTCAAAAGCAGGATTGTAAAAAGAGATTAAGAGGGGAAAATGGCCTAGGCCCACTCATACTTACTCATGTTACATGCTTGCCCCACAGACTTTTGAGTTTATGAGTCTTAGATATGGATGGTAAAATGATGCCTATTCATGGAGACAATACCATAGTAGTCACAATGAAACTAATAATAGAAGCATTTAATTGAGCACTTTGCCTTACTAAGTTCTTTATATGCAATGTGTAATGAACACTGTTATCATCTTTGTTTTACTAATGAGGTAAACAGAGGTTAGAAAAGTTGTTTAATTTCTCAAGGGCATATACCTCATTAGTAGTTGATTTAGAAATCAAACGCAGGATATTGTGGCTTCTGAGGCCATACTTTCAGATAATATGCATACTAGTTCCAAAAAATGTAAAATGTTCAACTTAAATATCCAGAGACTCTGGATAATGCTCTTCATAATTTTATATGTATGACTCCTAGGACCCTTATCAGTGATATCTCTACAAGAACACTAATTATCACATCATGTAAGCTCAGCATACATGAAAAACATAAAACGTAAGAAATACATACTCAAAAAGTTTCCATTATTAACTCTTTTGCCTGATTACCATTTTGGTTAATTAGTTTTACTATGCTGTGTTTGATTGGTTGTCAACAAATTCTACCTGAATTGAAATGATCTTTTCCAAAGCTATCAGTTCTAGGATATTACTTGATATGTGGTTAGATTTCTTGGGTCAGAATCCAAGAGCTCAATCTTTGAACACTACAGCCTTAGCAAGAGAGTGTAAAAATACCTATCTCCACATTACTTCAGATCCTGGAACAGATGGTACACACAAATTGGTTACTCTAAGAAGAGTCACAATGCAGGCAGGGTATTGGGAAACCACAAGAACTTGCATTATTATCATTCCTAAAATGTAAGGGAGCAGTTACCAGAACCTGGTGATAGAGAGCTCTGTAGAAAGCACTATAGTTTTGGTTAAAGGAAGCAGTCAAACCATAGTGATGTCACAGGGATGAACACAGAGAAGTGAATACCAGCACAACACTCTGCAAGCCTCCAATCTCTTACCAGCTCTTGGGATAAGCCAGAGGGAAAGAGAACCCACTGATGCCACCTATATAGGTTCAGCTTTTCCAAAACACAGAGCATGGTAGAAAAGCACGAGGGAATGTCTAGAGTGGAAATGAGAGATACTCACCACACCCATCTTGGCTAAAATGACTAGGATTTTCAGGCTAGCAGACATATTTTCAAATATAAATCATGGACAACTGTTAGGCATCTTGCATTTAGCTGAGTAGGAGACCCCCAATATGAAAAAGGCTCTCGCAGAATTTTAATGGAGGAAGTAAGCATAAAGATCTAGTTTTATACCCTGTCTAAAGCATGAATCACTGCTAACAATACCAACAAACAATGGTCTGAAACACCCTTAGTTTGAGCATCTGAAATTGATCAAGAATTTGCTTTTCACTGACTTAGACAGGATTCCTTAAGTTCCAAGTAATGCATACCCAATTTTGAGCACTGACCTAATTAAGAATTCCAAGTGTGGCATTCATGCAATGTTGGATCCAGGAGTTCAAATCATATCATCAGATGCAAGGCTTTCTCTGTATTGGATTCACTCTCCAGCAGGCTATTTTAGCAGTTAGTAAGATGGTTATCAATAGTTCCAATCTTATACTTTACCCACCTCGGATGCAAAGCTTCAGCAAAATCCATGACTTGAATTCACTGGACTTCTCTGTCATGTTTCCATTCTTGTCCCACGAGCAGTTTTGAAGAGGATAAAATAATGTAATCAGCCAGGCCCTGGTCAAGTGCCCACTTTGAAGGTGGGTGAGGAGAAAGTTTATCCCACCCAAACCACCTGGATTTAGTTAGGGAGAACTACTCTCAAAGACAAATCCATATGCTATAATTTCCAGAAGAAGGGGAAATATATTCTTGTCAGGAAAAAAAAAATGACAACGATACTTACATTTCTAGAAAATTCTTCCTAAATCATCTTCTTGGTTATATGTATTTGTCCTAGCTCTGACTGATGAAATCATTGAGGGATTTATCTACTCCTGCTTCTGCACCAAGTTCCTCATATATCAGAGAATATCCCTCATACTCATATTACTCTGAGTCCTCACTAGTCAAAACGCCATCAGTAGCCTTTACCTACTCTTCACGGAATGTATTTCTATGTGTCCTGTCATCCTGGACTCTCTTTTATATTCTGTGCAGTTTATCAATGGTTCTCTTAAAGAGTAGTGCCCAGAGAAGGATGCCAAAGGGGTAACTCACAGAAGAATTTGATGTTTATTGAATACTTTCCATTTTCTAAGCACTTAGAAAATGATCCAAGAATGTTACATATTTTAACATATTTGGTTTTTTTTTCAATTTTTAAAAATGCTTTTATTATTTATTTTTGAGAAAGAGAGAGAGAGAGTGTGTGAGCAGGGAAGGAACAGAGAGAGAAGGAGACACAGAATCCAAAGTAGGCTCCAGGCTCTGAGCTGTCAACACAGAGCCCAATGCAGGGCTTGAACTCTCAAACCACGAGATCATGACCTGAGCCCAAGTCAGACGCTTAACCAACTGAGCCACCCAAGCGCCCACATACTTTAACATATTTAATCTTCACATCAATCTTCTGGAATAAGTACCATTATTACCACCATTTTACAAAGCATTGAAAAGTTAAGGGACTTGCCCAAGGTTACTTGGTTAATAAATGAAATACTTTGAATTCAAACCCAACAATTTTTCCTCCCACATTGGCACTATGATCCACTTTGAGAATCAAAAGTCACAGCACTGGTATGTAAGACTTGGAGGGAAAATTTTTAAATCATATTAGTAAGTTAAGAAATGGATATTCTCTCAATGTAAGAAACCACTTTCAACTATAAAATTGGCATGTTTTAATAGCAGCCAAAATTTGTCAGTGGGAAATGCAAACTATCTTATGTTGCTGGTCTAAGTGGTAGACCAGTTTGCATTATGCTAACTAGAGTCACAGAAGCATATTCTTTGAATACATAACCTATGGATATGTTCAAATCTATAACTACCATGATGTAAAATGCTATAAATAACAGAAAACATCAGAAACAATCTAAACACAGAGCAATTAGAGATTGGTTAAATAAATTTGGAGACATCCTCTCAATGAAATATGAAGTAACATTAAAAATGTTGATATACAATGGTTAATGATACACAAGCGTTTATTTTTCTAGTTCACTGAATGAGCACCAAAAAAAAAGTGTATTAAGAGAAATTGGAATAAAAGAGGAGGAGTTACTTATCCTCATACAGATTCCCAACAGAATGAATTGATATAGCTAGCTTTCTCCACAATGCAATTCGTAGAAATAGGACTCCTACCAATCTTTCTAGAAGCATATCTATTACAGAGGAGGACTATATTGAACTAAGCGAGAGCTAACTATGTCTGTACTCCACATTGCCAACAGCCATCTTCTATCGGCCTGTGTTAACCTCTGATGGATACCAGCATCACAAATGAAGGAACATTCCACCTTCTACCTTCCTTCAGCAGTTGCATGTGAGAGAAAAATCTCTATTAGATCTTTTTATGCTAATTTTGGGATGAATTGCCAGCTTCTTCACCTCTAATCCTTTCAGAAAAGGATGTCTAGAGGCATAAAGGAATTATTTCTGTCTTGTCTGAGATCTTCCTCATTTCTCTCTGAATTTAGTTGAAAAATAAAGCCTTGACCATAAGTAGAAGACTTCTCCTTCTGCTTGTACTTGTCAAGCCATATAACTTGGAGTACAGTATTTTTGTATATGAAATGCCATGTTCATTGTGAAAGATGTAAAAAACAGGACCAACTTTTGAAAAATGAAAGAAGAGAAAATAATTGGTAATCCTACCATTGGAAGTACCACCTTTAACATTTTATGTACATATTTCTGTAATTTTACCATAGAAACACATACCTTTTAGACATATGTGAAATCACACTCTGCACCCTTTTCTATAACTCTTTTACAATTACTGAAATAACAAAAATATCTTTGCCTATCATTACTTATCCTAAAGCAGGAGGTTTACCATATAGATTGCAATTTATTGTTGAACAAGAAAAGTTAAGGATTCCCAAGTGAAGAAACCAAGAAACCTTTGATGCTTTCAATATGTGCTAATATTACAGTCACCACTAAAAGCAATTATAGATGAGGAATGAAAAGGGAATGAAAGGGGATCTAATATTTATTATTAATAAGATCTTTTACTAAGTGATTTACATTCATGGACTCATCACAATCATAACCCTGGAGGTAGGAACGTTTATTCCCCTTTTCCCACATGAAGAAATTGAGATTCTGAAGGTTATATACGTTGCCTAAGGTTGCATTACTATGAAATGGGAAGCCAGGACAGAACTTGCTTTTGTCTGATCCTAATCACATTACTATAAAATGGGAAAACCAGGACACAAACTCGGTTGTGTCTGACTTCAAAATTCTCATTGCATCCTGCAATTTCTTTACACACGAATTCATTTAATCTTTTTTGGACAAATATCTATTAAATGTTTATCAGTTTTCAGGCACTGGATGAGAAAGTGTACATGCGAAACTAAGCCAGAATAGGT
The DNA here is from genome assembly GCF_046562875.1 of Panthera onca. Lineage (NCBI taxonomy): Eukaryota > Metazoa > Chordata > Mammalia > Carnivora > Felidae > Panthera > Panthera onca. Next base: position 119,085,518 of record NC_138339.1, read on the forward strand.
CCCTTTTTGATGAAGTTTACATGCCAGAAGGGGAGACAGGAAATAGACAAGGAAACACTTACACAACTGATATCAACAAATAGACCCTCCCACCCAAATACTCCCAAAGGAAATGAGGTCCAAACTTTGTGCTTCTTTAAAAGGGGTCTCTGAGTCACATGGCTGTATCCTGGAACCCATTAGGCATAAGGTCGGTTCAGACTTCAGGGCTCTCACCTAGGAAGATCTTTATTCCAGCTTGTGTTCTCTTAGTATTGGCTGACAATACATACCCTGGATAGAGTTCAGTCATGAGAGGTTTTCCTTCCAAATTAATGGTCATGAGACCTTGCGACCAAGAGATAGGAAAACACCATAGCTATATTGTCACAGTATACTGCATAATGCTTTAAGAGCTTGAATTCTGCCTCCAGACTGTCTGGGTTGAAAGCTTCCACCATTAACTAGATGAGAAGGCTTCAGCAAGCTATTCAACTACTCTTGACTGTGATCTTCTCATTTATAAAATGGACATAATAACAAGTAGGAAAAGAGAAGGAAAAGAACTTACCTGGTAGGTTATTGTGAGCAATGATGGAATTGAAACATGTGGAGAACTTTGAACAGAGCCAGGTACATAATAAACGCTTTGTAAGTGTTATAACTGTGGCATTGTAATATGATACCCTGGGATCTGGGGCACTGGAGGCACATCTCAAATGACATACACTGGAGTCAAGCATGTGAAGGCATTATTTGATCCCCACCACTCACTACCTGAATGATACTGAATATTTCTGCAAATTTCATTTCACTCAACCTTAAGATGGGGATTTCAACAGGACTTACTTTAGAATATTGTTTTGAAAATAAAATCAGATAATGTGAAAACATATACAACAATGTGCTTTACATATGGTCATATTCTACAAAATGTTAACTATGATTAACCTTACAGTAACAGAACATATATGCTCTCACCCACTGTTTCACCATGTACCACGCTTGCCCTCTTATGGGGACGGACATCAGGGCCTCTGGTTGCTAAGTCACCTAAGTCTCCCATGGTGTGATGAAAAACATCTCATTCTATCAGGTGAGATATTTGCTTTAAGTGAGCTAAGTCAGGAAGCAGACCCATAAGAATTTTGAGAGAGAGAGAGAAAGAAAGAGAGAGAGAGAGAGAGAGAGAGAGAGAGAAAGAGAGACCAGGAGTGAGCATATGTTACAGAAACAGATGAGCCTTAGAGTCTGAGAGTGCACCTCTCTACTTGTAGTTTCCTTACATTCTGCTTTCTATTGTCATACCATTTTTTGAATTTCCCTGGATATATTATAGTATCAGTATCCTCTTTTTGATATTCTAGAGCTATTATGTAAAAGAAGAAAAGAAATGAGTTCTGCCATGAAATTTTGTATGGTGCTTTCCAGGTGTCCCCATAGCACTGTGTTATTCTAGACTGGGGGCCAAGTTCCTATTGTTTCTAAGTTAGGACTGTTGCTTTCTTTGCTATCCTATTACACCAGGAATGCATTTTCCCTTAGAGTGTCAGACAGTCTCTGATAATTGACCAAAGCCTATCTCTTGTTTTGTCTTTTTAATAATTCCCAGCCCCTGGCACCAATTCTCGAGTTATAGATGTAATTGATATGCTAGAAAGCTAAATTTTCTATGGAGGTGTCAGAAGCACCTGCTCCCATGGTATTTCTCCTCACTCCAATGTTCACTGGCACATTCAACAAGCTCACTGAGTGCCTACTATGTACACTGCACTGGGGATCCAGCATCGAGCAAGACAGGCAAGTCTCTGCCTTACTGACTATGCATTCCCGTAGAGAAGACAGATAATTTACAAAAATACAAACAGATCTGAAAAAAGCTATGCATAAACTGCAAAATCATACAGAGTGAACAAAGGTGAAAATGGCAGGAAAGGAGTATCAGGAAAGATCTCTCTCAGCAAAGATAATACCTGAACTATCCTAAGACTTGGATCTAAGAAAGACATTGTAAGGTAAAGTCCAAAAGAAAATGAGCCAGGGAAAAGTACAAAGTGCAACATCCTTGACGTAGGAATAAATTTGACCTATTAAGGCACAAAAAGAAGGCCTCTGTGGCTGTTCCCTGGCTAGCAATGGGGAATGATGGGAAGGATGGATCAGAGAGGCAAATCATCAGTTCTACTTGCTTTTGGCATAGAAACAAGACTGTTTTGTGGTGTCTTGTTTTTCTCATTTGTGAATAATAAAGTAACAGGAGGTGAAGTGAGGACGAGCATGATGCTGAAGGTTCATATTTGTCCAACACTGCATTTAGACCATACAGACCATGGCTCCATGACATAATCATACATCTAATTGGAGTCCACACTCACAATCTCACACTATGACCTTCAAAGGCAGAATATAGAAAACTTACCCTCCAACGGGCTTTTTCTAAGCCTTAGGTTCCTCGTCTGCAAAATGGGACTAATAGTAATAGCATACCATTGTGAGCACAGGATATTCACAGTACCAAGGTCAACATGGTAATGAACACATTAAGACCAAAGAGTTATCTATAACCCCATTTTCCCTACAGCACTATTAACAATAGCCAAGATAGGGAAGCAATTCGAGCGGCCATCAATAGATGAATAAATAAAGAAAACATAGGGGACGCCTGGGTGGCTCACTTGGTTAAGCGTCTGACTTCGACTCAGGTCATGATCTTGTGGTTCATGAGTTTGAGCCCCGTGTTGGGCTCTGTGCTGACAGCTCAGAGCCTGGAGTCCACTTCAGGTTCTGTGTCTCCCTCTCCCTCTACCCTTCCTCTGCTAATGCACTCTCTCTCTCTCTCTCTCAAAAATAAATAAACATTAAAAAAAATTAATACAGAAAGAAAACATGGTACATATATACAGCTGAATACTCCTTAACCTTAAAAAGAAGAAAATCCTGCCCTATGTGACAACATGGATGAACATGAAGGACATTATGCTAAGTGAAATAGCATTTCACTTATATGAAGAATCTAAAATAGTCAAGTTCATAGAAGTAGAGAATACAATAGTGGTGTCCAGGGACTGGGAGGTGAAGGATATACAAGGTTGTTTTTCAACAGGTATAAAATTTCACTTATGCTAGATGGATAAATTCTAGAGATAGGCAGTAGAGTATCTATAGCTAACAATATGGTATTTAGTACTTCAAAATTTGTTTAGATGGTAGATCTCATGTTAAATGCTCTTAGCACACACACATACACACAATAAAAGGGACACAGGAAACTGTGAGAGGTGATGGATATGTCTATTATTACCTTGATTACGGTGATGACACCATGATTGTTTACACATGTCCAAACTCATCAAATTGTACACATTAAATATTTTCATATTTTTGTATATTAATTATACCTCAATAAATCTATTTTTAAAAAAGACAGCTAGACTATCAAAAAAAAAAAAAAACTAGGGACATATGGTTGGGTCACTTGGTAAAGCATGTAACTCTTGATCTCAGGGTTGTGAGTTCAAGACCCATGCTGGGTTTAGAGATTACTTAAAAAAAAATTTTACAAAAAAATAAATACATACAGAAGGAAAAATTAAAGAAATAAAAAAAAAACAACCTGCATGTCTGAGAGAGCGAGGTGTTAATCTATATTTTGCTTTTTGTGCTTACACAGCAGCTGAGAAAACTGCCTTCCTAGAAATCCAGTCTTGTGTTTATGGGCATGACTGACTCCACAATACATTTTCATGGCATAAATCATTTTCTTTTTACCTGTTTTATGCTTCATAATGATGGTAATGGCTGAAAGGTCACCAATTTCCTGGCTGTTTATAGTCAGCAGGGTTAATTTTTTCAACTGGTCAGAAAATGTCAAGCTCATCAGCAGCATTATTCACTTCATTAGCTAATGCAGTATAATTTAGTGTTTGGGGGATCAAAGAAAAGACGCATTGAAAGAATACCTTGGAATAAGATCAAGAATATTATTCAAAAGGGAAATTCTCTACTTAAATTACTATCATCACTATAGCTGATTATCTTTTCTCAGAAAATGACCCCATATGTCTGCATGTCAAATGACTGTATATGTCATTTTCCAAATAGCCCTGAGCGATGCTTTAAAAAACCTTTAGAACCATTACATAATCATTCCGATAGCAAATATTTATTAAGCCCTTAATATGTGCAAGTCTCTGAGATGAGCATTTGAAATAAATTGCCTCACAGAATACTCATGACATCCTCATGAGGAAAGAACCATTGCTCTCATTTTGCAAATTAGAAAATGGATGCTTTGAAAGTCTAACTGGAGGAAAGTCACCATGCCTCTGAGGCCTCACCTCTTGAGGTATTTGGGTGTGAATGTAGGCCCTGGCCTGGCTGGCTGTGATTATGTCTTAAAGTCAAGGAAAGGGCTATTTCAAGGTTGAATGGCAGTAAAAGAACATGCTATCACCTTCAGCTTTGTGCTCAGCTCCACATCAGCTTTGCAATCAGCCTTCCTTGTTTCCTCCCAATCTATTTTACTGGAACATTCATTCCACTGAGAGAAGAAAGATGCCATTGCCCTGTGATTTCCCTACCAATATCCCACATGCCCTAGTCCATGGCTACTTCTTAGAACACATTACCTGAAAACGTTTCCCTTCACACACTTTTCTCCTGCCACCCTAGCCTCTATTTCTGGATTGTGTTATAGCACTAGCACATGGTGAGTACTCAATAAAAATGTGTTAAATGTATTATGAAATCCTACAGTGGAAAACAGGTAACCTGGTCAGTTACTTGTAATCCCCTAATTAAACACAGTTTTCAGAACTTTATTTGTATTCTTATTTGAACATCGCATCCAGGGCATAGAAATTAAGAAAGGCAAAAGAAGACGCACGGTTTAGTCAATTACTGAAGTAGAGGTTGTCATGTGACACTCTAAATGAAAACTGATTCTTTATATAATGTGACAGCAAAAAAAAAGTGACAGTAGCGTCTTAAAATCAATAGGAAATAGACGTGTAAGTAAGACGTCTTCAGTTCAACATCATGGAAACTTACAGCTGTCTCAAAAAAAAGTCAGCTAATTTCTTTACTACTTTTACACAGGATTGCCAGAGTATCTTAACTGGGAAAAAAAAATCATTGTGATATAATTCCCACGAGAAAGGTAACCAAAAATAAAAGGAAAATAACGTTAGAGAATAGTATCATTTTAACGATTCCTTAAATAGGTTACGAGAATACTCCAGCAACGTTTGTCCCATTTTTTCACTAATTATTTTTTCCCTGCTGATGAAATGCTAAGGCCTAAGCCTTTGAAAAATTTTGTTGTGTTTTTTAATCAGTGTTATTTATAGCCCAGTAAATCTAATATCCCAGAGCTGATGCTAAAATGTTTGTCTCAACAAAGCAAAAGGCAAATTCCCTACTTTCGTATTTCAATGCTGTGAGCAGGGGCAAATCACACCTAAGTGCCTAGAATGGCAAACATCACAGGATAGGAGGGCACCAAGGTGGTCATGAGTGTCAAAGGACTATGGGAAGAGAAACTACCTATTTTACAATTTCCTCAAAAAGTAGCCCTTAAAAAACTGATCAAAAATATGTGTTTATGGTTAGGTCAATACTCCACATTAAAAGTAAAAGAGGGGAGGAGGAGAAGGAAGAGTAGGAGGAAGAAGAGGAGGAGGAGGTGGAGGAGGGAGAGGAAGAGGTGAAGGCGAGTAGGAGGAAGAAGAAGAGGAGGAAGTGGAGGAGGAGGAAGAGAAGGAAGATGACAAGAATGACAGTCTTGGATTGCTGACATGGTGACTTGTATATGGTATCGGGAGACCAGCAGGCCTGCAGTCTAGATACTATCTCTGTTACCTACAAGTGGGAAGCTTAGGGACACAGTTTAAGCTCTCCAGAACCCAGCTTTTGCATCTGTAAAATAAAATAATAGCAATTCCTACCTCAGAAGCATTTTTAGTGACAAACGAAACTTGTTTAGGAATAAAATTCTCCGTAGAGTAAAATGGCAAATGATTGCTTTTTGTGGCAGTTTCCACTGAATGACTAGACTTTGTTCATTTTTGTTGAAATCCCAGATAGTGAGCTGAATGCCTTTGGGCAGGTGACTCCTGCTCTCAGAACCCTGATTTTCTGATCTATAAAATGGGGATATGACAGTCGCTCCTTGGGCTGTCTGTTTCCTATTACACCTAACAATTGCTCTCCAGTTTGCCCATCCTGCTTTCTGCTCTGGAGAGGACTGTGGAGCAGAACAACAGGCTACCTTGTATCTAACTTCCAGTCCAATGTGGCCAGTGGCAAGCACAGATGAACAGCGGTGGGATGTGAGGTGTTCCTCTGGAACCCTTCCTATTAGGGAGGACTTGTCTGCTACTCACTGTTCAAATCAAAGCTTCAGTTAAATGGTCCACAAACCATTAACCTATAACCACAAACACTCTGAATTCAGCCAACAGCTCCCTCTCCTTGCCCCTGTAGGCCTATGGGTGGTAACGAATACTGCATTTGCAATTGTTAGGGTGCTTCACCAGCCTTTGTTATCTTCTCTCAATTGTGATCACAGCTTTGTAAATAGTCACTTTATTAAAATCTCTTCAGTGCATGTGAATGTCACATTTTTCTTGCCAAGACCAAAATCGCAGCTGATAGAATAGGAAGGGCCTGAGGAAATAAACTGTCCTAGCAGAATTCTGAGATTAAGTTGCCTATATATTTAAGGAGAGCATAGATACCGTCCTTGTAGGTGGTAAATGAAACACCAGTATTCCATGTGGCACAGTAGCATTATCATTATTTGGGGTATAACTGAAGATGGCTTGGCATGAAGTGCAAATGGAAAACAAGGGATTGGGAGATTAAGTGGCTGTGGCACTCAGTTTCTATGGTGACAATATTGTTTAGAATGTTTTGGGGGTTAGTTAGTTGCTTCTGACAGCCCTGGAGAGCTAACAGTCGCCCTGAGAAAAGAAAAATTGGAATCTTTAACTGCCCAGCTCATAACTCAAGTGGAAAATCAGAAAGCCATGATGATACCTTTGCTGTAGTGCTCTTTTTCCAGGAGTTCTAGAGCTGATATGTCTGGGACCGATCGTAAGTAACACTGAGTTGGGAGACCAACTAAATGCTTAACTGCACCAGATCTTGTATGTAATGGCTCTAATGGAGAAGCAGTAAGACCCTGCTAGGTGAGGAGGCTACATTTAGGCAGAACAAAGATGAGGGTGACAGCCCTTCATCCCTAAGTCTCTTGGACAGAAACAGATATCCTGAATAAAAGGAAAAAAAGAAAGAGAGAAAAAAGAAAAGGTAACTCCTAGCATGGCCAAGACAGAGAATTCAAAGCCTGGTCTGGGAAGAATATAGATAGATAGATAGATAGATAGATAGATAGATAGATAGATAGATGTCAAATAGTATATATGTCAAAACAAAACTCTAGGACATTGCCAATTTTCACAAAGGGAAAGGAGTAAGTTGGGGTACCATGTCTGGGAGCAGACACTAATAGTGTTAGACCAAATATACCAAAATATGAAACTTAATTTAGAGCAAATTTATTGATATTGGTATACTCACCTCACTGGGAGTAAAGTTAATATTGTGCTTGACTGGCTAATTCAAATGGGATTCAGGAATTGCCTAAGGGTAATGAAGTTGAGATGTCAGAACCTATATATGAAGGAGTCAGAATGCTCAGGGAGATGGGAATGACAGAATAAACCTGTGTGTAACCTGCTCATCCATATCCTAACCACCATAACCAGAGAAGAACCCAGAGGACACTACCTTCAACAAAATATTAAAAATGTGTCTATAAGGGGGCATTGGTCTCCTTTGAAAACAATTTGTTGGCTGTCCTCCCAGGCTAGAGATGATGGAAGTGTTGCAAAGGAAGTTTCTTTTCTGACCTCAGTGGAAACAATGGGATTCTGGAGTAGTAGAGTTACAAGAAATAATTACTGTTATAAGCTACAGGGGAAACAGAACCTTTGAGTGTTTTGATGTATAGTGATAAAATGGCCGTGGTTAATGAGCTATCAGATCATTAGGCGTTAAATAGATATGTAGCTTTTTGAGTTCTACTTCATATATGTAAGAAATTTCTAGGTATTGGTGGTGTGGTAAGAAATCTAATTCACATCTTTGGGGCTAACCATGGCTTTTTATACAGTATTCAGACATAAGCTAATTCATAAATCTAGACTCTCTTGAGCATGGTGGAAGATACCTTCCTCTGAGGACAATCTCAAACAAGTGGCCATCGACGTGTACTATAAACATTTATCCAAGTCTTTCTTAAAGGAATCTTTGAACATTTACCAGACTCTCTGAGAATTATTAGATATTGACTCTGCACTGAAATTGATTCCCCAAGATCCCAAAACACAACTATGATCTACTGTTCTTAATGGAAGACTGGTGATTAATTCTTGACCCCAAACTATCTCACAGTGGGTCCAATGGGAGACTGACCCAAGTAGTTTCTTCCTCTCGTCCTAGAACTTAGAATGGAAAAAAGTAGAACTTCCAATTTTGTTCCTTGACCCACTGAGTGAGAGCTACCATGGTAAAAAGGACTTAGTGGGAGCCCCTGAAACTATCCCCCACTCCAACATATGCTGACATACTTTCTCCACAGGGTTACTGCAGAGATTAGGAGTGAGGAAGTAAGATTCACCAAAGACTTCAAGATGTTTGAGTTGGTGTCACTACCTTACCTGCATTTGCTTCATATGTTTGGCCAGAGCCAAACCTAGGGTAATGATATTTAAATTCACAAACATGTGAAGTTATCATACCATAAATATTACAGCAACAGTAATAATGATGTAAAATTGATGTGGCTTTTTTGATCGATCACCTAAAAGCCATAACTTGTGTCAGTATATAAAGGAAATCAAATCAGCCAGTTGAATAGAAGCTTGTATTGAGAAGGGTAAAAAAAAGGAGACTTTACAAATCTATTTCCAAGATGTGTTCAAAGAATATGGACTAATTTGTGACTGGGGTCAATAAACCAATATTCCCCTTGCAATGCTAAGCTCAGCAGCCATCACAGGAGGACCTTCCCTAAATGAATCATTATTCCTGTGATCTCATTTAGTTCTTAACATTACGTATGAAATCTAAGAAGGAGAGAATCTAAGGAGAGCAATGGCTTTAGATAGATTGACACTTAACTTAATTCTGCAGAATTTTTTTTTTTAATTTTACCCAATGAAAGACCTAGGAACTGTGATATTTGAGATCTACCAATATTACATAAGGTTAACCACCCAAATTTGGAGCAGAGGTTCATTAGCAACCTAAAGCCTATAAATGTTTCCTCCTTTTTGCTTTGGGATCTTTAATAGTACATTTTCTTTGCTACCAAATAGCACTTAGATTAGTTTTATCCTCACCTTAACTTCCAAATCCCCAAAGTGGATTAATGACTTTTTCAACCAATATTTGGGTACCAGTGAAGACTTTTCCTTTCCAGACCTCTATCTTCCTAGAGAACTCTGCCTCAGGTATTGTGGCCTCACCTTCCCACTAGTCAAAAGAACTTAGAATAATTGACCTATTTTCTGGTGAAGGCTTGGTTTCTCTGGAAATGAAGCCCTTAATCATGTGGGATGTCTCTGAAAGTACATGCTCTATTAGGTAATCCATGACATCTCAGGTGTACCAAGAGTAAAAAAAGGATGGCATCTTCGCTAGAAGGAAAATACAAAATAAACAAACAAAACACTCAGAGTCCCAAAGCTAAACCTTCCAAGGTTGTAAATGCATGCAAGTTTCAGATATCAGGGAACTCTTCATGGTTGCTAAAAAGCACAGGTTACTGTTAAAAAGAGGTCTGGACACAATCCTCAAGGTAAACATATCGAATGGTTCATTTATAATTTTCTGTAGAATCTAAACAGCTTTCAAAACCTATGACTTGAACTACACTAGAAATTGGGAAGGGAAGGGAGAAATCATTCATGTAAGGAGAAAGGGGGAGCCCCATTAAGGCAGAGAAAATGCTGATCCTCTTAGCCACTACATCTAGGACCAGTGGCCAGCCCTGGCACATGACATACCATAAGTGTTTAATACATGTTGCTTGAATAAATGCACCCAGAAAAGAGAAAGAGGATAGGCCGAAAATTTTCCGAAGACGATCCTTGCCTACATGATTTACCATCTCCCCATAAAGTGAGCTTCAGGCCATCATGAGGTACTTCCTCTGGAAAAATACAGCTCTTCCAGACACTTTTTTAGATTTTGCTTATAACTCAAAAGGAAACAAAGAGCAGACATGCAGGACCTATTACTATCTTTGATTATTTGTCTTAAAACAATTGTGCTCCAAAGAATGCTCTCCAGGATTTTGTCCAGGAAGTGGTTTATTTGTCTCATATATTAAACTGTCCAGAAACAAACAAACAAACAAACAAACAAAATAAACTTAGGGAAATACACATACATTATTGAGTGTTCCAATTATATGCGTTGGTATATTACAATAAGCTTTTCCACACTCTTTCCTATCTCTTTCTCCCCCCTTCCTCTTTTCAGTCCTTTCTTTCTCCCCCTCTCCTAGTCTCATCAAACCATTTCTTTCCCATCTCTGTTCTTTTATGTGTGGTAAGACATTTCCCATCTCTTCTGTTTCTTTGATTTCAATATCATCCATGTCTTCTTGATGTAACAATTTAATTACTTTTTCTAGCAAAAGCCGTATCTAATCTTAATTTTTCCCCCTTCCTCATAATTGGATAATTGCATATTTGGTAGCTTAATCAGTTAATTGTGCATGTGCAAAAAAAAATGCTTTAATATGTTAAAGATTCCTTTAGCAAAAGAAATTAATGTTTGGTTTTAGAGGATTTGTGGATAGATTACTTTATAGCTTCCACATCCTGTGTAATGACACCTGGGGCCAATACGACTTCTATTCTTAATGAAGGAATGGCTTCTTACAGACAGACTGAATCCTAAGAAAAATTGAATGGGGCTTATTTCTCAGAACTAAAAAGTCTGTGTTTTTACTGACATGGCATCATTGTGGTAGTTTTTTAGTGGACTGTCTAAAGCAACAACAACCTTTGTGAAAGTGGTAGCAAATACAAGTGACATTTCTGGCAAAGGTCAAAGAACCTAATTTATAAGGGTTCCTCATTCAAGTTTCATGACTGAAGTCCCTGAGGCCTAGAAGCTAGTTTATTAGTTAATTAGTTTAATAGTTTACCACTACGGGTAAAACATATTACCAGAAATTTTTAAATGGATCCTTCCAACACTAATCCTGGACCCAAGGAATTGTTTCTATAGGAAATGGTTTAAGGGGAACCATTAGCTACATCACCCCACCTTGTAGCCCACAGATGTAAAAGTGAATTCCGCCCATGAGCATCAGGTAGCTCTGATAAAAACTGATGCCCTACTATGGCTATAAAAATTTTGTCATACTCTATCCCACCCCCTGCTTCTTGAAGATGCTGAGGAGGAAAATGAGTCTGTTGCTTAGACTCTGAAACTCCTACACACCACAATAAGGGAAATTCTATTTTCTCTAAGATTTAATCAACTTTGAACACCCTTGAGGATTATACATGTCTCTTATTTGTCTTGGTGTCTGTAGCATTAAGGACACACAACATGACCGATGATGAGTACATGACAAGAATGAAAAAAAGGCAGGAAGAAAAAGAGGGACAGGTAAGCAGGCAGAAAGAAAGGAAGAGAGGAAGACAGAAAAAGGGCAAGAAACAAATGAGATTGGGGTAGAAAGAGAAAAAAACAAGGGAAAAGAGAAGGATAAGAAGTAAAAATTCTATAGCATTAAAGAATTAGAACTTAGCAATAAGAAATACTTTATGATAATTACTTCTTCATCTGGAAACTGGGGCTAAGACTATGTACCCTGTGGAATTTTTGTGACCATGGGAAATTATTTATTTTGAGTCGTTTTTTTTTTACATTGGTTCATTTCTACTCTATTCAGGGTGAAATTTCACTTCCCTCCTCCCTTGTCTTTATTATTCCTAAAAATATCTGAGATACCAGTTGGAAAAAAGAAACATTTGTGAATCTTCAGGGCTATTAGAAAGGAAGTAGTCCGAAGGGGATATGTCAGATAAGGGATTGAGAACCACTGAGGGGCAAAGACAAACATCTAGAAAACCATGGATAATCTACCAGGTAATTAGCTGGTCATTGGTTTTAACTGGAACTCCATGGAAAGCCTCAGGAAGAACAACTTGGTGCAAACACTCCTTCCTCCCAACAGCCCCTACAGGGGGCAGTTCTCAGCCCAGAGAGGTGGAGTCTCAAAATGTTACTTTCTCCTCCCATATGATTTTTCTTCTTCATCTTCCTCTCCTTGACTTTAAATCGTTGTCACTTGCTTAACCCAGAGAGTTTTGCTGATGTGTTTGATAGTTGTACATTTGCAGTTTTAGCTCCTGACTTACTACTAGGGGTACTCAATCACACTTAACTATTCACTGTGAGGGCAGAAAATACCTCACAGAGTATAAGGGATTCAGTGAGATGGGGAGAGGTAGGAAAAAAATCAACGTATTAATACCTTAAAACTTTGGCTTGTGTCATGTAAAAGAACCAACACATGATGGATGACTCTGTCAAAGGTAGCTTATTATTATTCACCAAGACAGGATGGACCCAATATCTTATCTGCCAAGACAGATGGACTTAGGGTAATATTGATAGAACACTCAAACACAAAAATAAGTAGCTGTTATGGTTATCTGCCGAAACATACATACCCCTACCCACAGACATGATTCTGATGTCAAGACATGATGCCATACACACACACAGCGAAGAAAATGTTTGTTACTTATATAATTGAAGTCCCTGGGGAGAGCAGGGAAGCCGTCTCAAGTAGGTTTGAAATGGCTTGATAGAGCAAGGAAAACAGATATCTCTGAGTATGTGCCCCACTAGCAAGTCAGAAGCTAACGCTGCAAGGGTATAACCATAAAGCAAAGTCAACATCAAACGAAACCTTGGGTGGAATCTATCTGGCTCTGCAGGTGACTATAGTGACAATCACTGTAGAGTAATACAGGGGAGTGCCAAAGGAGAAATAGAATTTGTGGTATGGTCAATAACTTGTAAGAATTGAAAGAAACCAACATTCCCCATGAACTAGAATTATTAGGAGTGGTGTGGCAGAAAATAATACGCATTGGATACATTCATTCCAAATCATCTATTGAGTCAAGCCCTGTGCCAAATGTCATGGATAGAAAATTAATATGTGACACAGATTTCCTTTTGGAGGAATCTAAAGTCCAGCAGTAGGATAAAAACAATAAATGTAGTTATAGTAGAATAATATGCATGTGATGAATTATTATATGTTAGAATTATATATAACATATACTCTATACATAAACACCTATATAATAAGCACCATGACAGTAGTACGAAGTTGGTATATAAAAGGATCATTGAGTAACTGATTAAAAAAAGGGTATAACTGGGTAGACAATCTGGCAGAATATAAATCCATGACATGAGCAGGCTCTGATGGGGCAGAGCATCTCTGTGGATCCCAGTTCACTCTGGGCACTCAGGCCACCACCATAACCCCCGTCCAGCTCCTGGGGTAGAGTCATGTCTGAGAATAGTCTAAAGGAAAATTCTAATCTTCCCCTTCCCCCAACACAGAAGTATATAAGGGCATATTAGTACCCTGACAAGAGCCAAATCCTCTGCTTATGGAATAAATACTACTCCATTGGAAATATCCCAGAATTTAACAGGTATTTTAAATGCTATCTCTTAAAACTTCTAAAATTAAAACTCTAACGTGTTTATGTATGTTTGCCCCTATCTTCTTACTGACTCGCCCAAGTGTTCTTTTTCTCTGGAGATGGTCAAGAGAAAAGCAGTTCTAAAATACTCTTCAAATTCCCACTGATCCAGGTATTATCATCTAAGCTCTGTGAGACACAGAAATGGTTTCAGATTACAATTTCAGGATTGTACTAGCTAGGCACTTCATTATCTAACGGTATTGTCATGTGTTACTAAAAAAAATGCCAAAGAGAAAGTCTAACAAAATCCCCTCTTATCTCCCTCAGCACACACACATCAAGAATATCAGCCAAAGAGAATATGTGAATAGGCAAACAAAACTTAGGCCACTTGCCCCAACATCCGTAAGCATACGAAATAAAATGATGAATAAAGACAGCTATAAAAAAGCAATATTGAGAACACTCTAGCCTAATAATATTAACCCAGCAATAATGTCTGTTACATTGAGACAGCAAAAATCCAATGAGTGATGAGAGTTAAATCCCTTTGAAGATCCCGGAACTTTATAAGTAAAAAAACAAAGATCAAGGAAAATAACTATTCACTGAGCTGAACACTAATTGGCCTCAGTCAAGTTCTGACTGAGGCAATGGAAGACTGCGCCAACTCTCCAAGTCTTTCTGAAGAAAAAGGGGCTGCTGTTTTTCTCCTCTCTGTTGCCCCACATGACCCTCAGTTCAAACAAGAGGGGATCTAGTTACAGACAGGACATCTGTCCTGGTGGGCCAGGAAGTTTGAATCCTTAGCTACTGCCTGAGAGGCCTGCAGTGGCAGATGAGGAATGGCACCAAAAGTAAATAAGCAAATTAGCAAAAGCAATTCAACGGAGAATGGAAATCCTTTTTAATAAATGCTGTTAGAGCAACTGGACATCCATAAGCAAAAAAAAAAGTTGACCTCGACAGCACACTTTATACAACATATAATGCAAAATAGATCATAAGTACCAATGTAAAACATCAAACTATGAAGCTTCCACAAGAATGAACAAAACAGCATAGGAAAGAATCTTCTGTAGCTATGAATAGGTAAAGAGTTTACAGTGATACCAAATACATAATCAATAAGAGGATAAAATTTAAATATTGGATCTCATCGGGTCACCTGGGTGGCTCAGTTGGTTGGGCGACCTACTTCGACGGGGGTCATGATCTTGCAGTTTGTGAGTTCGAGCCCCGCTTCGGGCTCTGTGCTGACAGCTCAGAGCCTGGAGCCTGCTTCGGATTCTGTGTCTCCCCTCTCTCTGCCCCTCCCCTGCACACTCTCTGTGTCTGCTTCTCAATAATAAATAAATGTAAAAAAAAAATTTAATATTGGATCTCATCAAAATTAAAACCTTCTGCTCTGTGAAAGATCTTATTTAGAGAATACCAAGGCAAATTATAGAGTGGGAGAAAATACGTGTAAATCACATAACTCACAAAGTTCTTTTATCTAGAATATATAAAGAACTCCCAAACCTCAACACTGAAAAAAATCCCCTCCAGAAAATCAGCAAAGTCGAGGAAGAGACATTCCACCAAAGAGGATATGCCGATTACAAATAAACACATGAGGGGTGCCTGGGTGGCTCAGCCGGTTAAGTGTCGGACTTTGACTCAGGTCATGATCTTGCGGTTCGTGAGTTTCAGCCCCGTGTCAGGCTCTGTGCTGACAGCTCGGAGCCTGGAGCCTGCTTTGGATTCTGTGTCTCCCTCTCTCTCTGCCCCTCCCCAGCTAGCACTCTCTCTTAAAAATAAATACACATTAAAAAAAAAAAAAAACAAGTAAACACATGAACTCATGTTCAACATCATCAGTCATGAGAGAAACGGAAGTAAAACCACAGTGATATATGAATTCACACCTATTAGACTAAAATCAGAAAAATAGTGACTATACCAAATACTATCAAGATGCAAGAAAGCTCAATCACTCATACACTGGCAGTGAGAGTGTAAAATGGTAAAGTCACTCTGGAAAATAATTATAGAGTTACCTTTAAAATTAAAAATGAACTTACCATACAAGCTAGCAATTGCAATCTTGGTCATATATCCCAGCAAAATGAAAACTTATTTTCATGCAGAAACATGTACACAAATATGTGTATCAGCTCTACTCAAAATAATCAAAACCTGGAAACTACACAAGTGTCCTTCAATGGGTGAATGGTTAAACAAACTGTATATTCATGCCATGCAATACTATGCAATACTACAAAGCAATAAAAAAGGACACCTTCGGGGCACCTGGATGGCTCATTGAGTTAAGTGTCCAACTCTTGATTTCAGCTGGGGTCAGGATCTTACGGTTCCTGTGTTCGAGCCCTGCATCAGGCTCTATGCTGACAGTGTGAAGCCTGCTTGGGATTCTGTCCCTCTCTCTCTGCCCCTCCCCTGTGCTCTCTCTGTCTGTGCCAAAATAAATAAGCAAACTTAAAAAAAAAAAAGACACACTTTGGCTGCACACAGTAACTCAAATGAACCTCAAGGAACTTTTGCTGAGAAAAAAAAAGCTCACCTCAAAAAGATACATACTTCATGATTCCATTGATAAAATATTTGTGAAATAGCACAATTGTAGAAATGGAGAACACATCACGGATTGCCAAAAGTTAGGAATGGGGGAGAAAGAATAGATATTTCTTTAAAAGGTACAAAGTTAACTATCTTGACTACAGTACGGGTTACATGAAGCTACAAGGGAGATCTAACTACAGAGAGCCATAAGCACAAACCACACTTACAAAGGAATGCATATATAAATGGTAAAATGTAATTAAGCTCTAGGAGTTGTACCAAGGTCAAATTTTTAGCTTTAATATTTAGCTTTTATAGTGTAGTTATACACAACATTGAGGATGCTGAGTAAAGGATCACAAAACCTCCCTGTCTATTTCTTTCCAACGTCCTGTGAATCTTCAAGTATTTCAAAATAAAGAGTTCTTTTTCAACTTGCAGTCCAGACAAGATAGTGCAGACCCATTTTTTACCAAGCTACTCCCCACTAGTGACAACTATAAACCCCAAAAATGGTATAACAGGAAAGAGAGGTAGCAGTCTGAGCAGAGCTGAGAAGCTGAGCTGGTTTGGGATGGTGGGATTGGAGAAGTGACACTGGGAGGGGATCTTGGTGGCCCATCCGATAGGAGACCACACAGACACGGGATTCCCCGACCCCTGACTTAGCAGAAGGCAGCCCACGTAGGTTCTTTTCATCCCCCAGATGGAATGGAAGTCTCTTGATGACATCAGGCACACCTGCCACCAATGATAAGGAGGATCCATTAGGAGTCTCACTAAAAATAAGCATCCAGGTAAAACACTCTCCTTCTCATCCTGGTCAGGGACTCCCCCTTTATACCAAGTGGTACCCAGGTGGTAAGTGCTACTAGCAAGAGGAAGGACCTCAGGCTACAGAGCCACTTTGTTCGTTCAGGCCCCCAAACTCCCCTTCCCATCACAGAGACAGTGGATCAGGCAGGCGGATGGTAAATGAGGACCAGTCTCAGTGAGCAGCCTGCTGTGTTTTGTGGCCAAGATTTTTACCCCCACAAGAAGGTGGTCAAGTCTCTTAATATAGGAGGCCTCAAAAACAAAACAAACAATGCCTAAAAGAAAAAAAAAAAAAACACACTGGAAAACAAAATCAACAGTAATAAAAACAGTACAATTAAAAACTGGGGGAAAGAAATGAATAGTATTTCACTACAGAAGACATCAACATGGTAAATAAGCACCTGAAAAGATGCTCAGCATCACTGGCCGCCAGGGAGATGTAAATTAAAACCACAATAAGATATCACTTGCAGTCCTACCAGAATAGCTGAAGTGAAAAAAATAGTGAGAACACCAAAAGCTGTCAAGGATGTAGAGAAACGGAAGCACTCCTATATTGCTGGAAGAAATATAAGATGTTACATTCACCCTGGAAAACAGTTTGTTAGGCCCTTGTAAAATGAAGCATGCAGCTACCACGGGTCCCAGTAATTGTAGCTTGGACTATTCATCCTCAGGGAAATGAATACTTATATTTCCACAAAAAAGTAAACACAAAAGCAGATTTATTCATAATATCTCCAAACTGTAACCTGCCCACATTTCCTTCAAAAAGTGAGCACACAGGGGCGCCTGCCTGGCTCAGTCAGTAGAGTGTGCACAACTTCAACTCAAGGGTGTGAATTCAAGCCCCAGGTTGGGTATAGAGATTACTTAAAAATAAAATCTTAGGGGCGCCTGGGTGGCTCAGTCGGTGAAGCGTCCGACTTGGGCTCAGGTCATGATCTCACAGCGTGTGAGTTTGAGCCCCACATTGGGTTCTGTGCTGACAGCTCAGAGCCTGGAGACTGCTTTGGATTCTGTGTCTCCCTCTCTGTCTGACCCTCTCCCACTCATGCTCTGTCTCTGTCTCTCTCTCTCAAGAAAAAATAAACATTAAAAAAAATTGTAAAAAAAAAAAAGTTTTAACCAACCAACCAAACAAACAAAAAAAACAAAAACCAAAAAACAGGGGCAGAGGGGTAGTGAACAAGTAAATAAACTACAGAACATCCATAACAAGGAAATCTACTCAGCAATGAAAAGGACTAGAATAGTTACACGTATAGCAACCAGCTGAATTTCCGGGTAATGATGCCAAATGAAAAAAATAAAGTTCTTAGAAAAATGAAGGGATTGCTATTTACACAACAGTTTATTACACACCAATTTAGTAATCCGAACTCTGTGCCTCAAACTGTTCCACATGTTGGGAACCAGCAGTGAACAAAGTCCCTGACACCGAGGAGCATAAACTGTGGTGGGGAGAAGCCGACCACCAACATACATACAGGACGCCGGAAACTATATATATTGGGAAAGAATTTTTTTTTTTTTCAAAAAAAGCAGAATAATGGTGAAGTAGTCCAGAACAAAATCACGAAGTTGTATGTAGAAGACAGGATTGATGGGTAAGGCCTTGGCATTTTATTATCATCTTGCAACTTGCAAGACTTTTGTAAAAACCTGTCTGTTTGAGGGGCACCTGGGTGGCTCAGTTGGTTAAGTGTCGGACTTTGGCTCAGGTCAGGATCTCATGGTTTGTGAGCCCCACATCGGGCTCTGTGCCGATAGCTCAGAGCCTGGAGCCTGCTTCAGATCCTGTGCCTCCTTCTCTCTCTACCCCTCCCATGCTCACACTCTGTCTCTCTCTCTCTCAAAAATAAATAAACATTAAAAAAAAAAAACCTGTCTGTTTGAGCTTGTATCATGGTTATGGGTTCAATTCTTTGCATGGTATGAAGGGCATAAGGCAATGAGTCAAATTTACAACTACTCTGGGCTTTTACATTAAAATTATAAATTTACCAAGTGGTGTTATTTTCAATACATATTACCCTGGACTCGTGGTGCTTCTGGAGGGCGGGCCCTGATTGGTGTATTGGTGGCTAAATCAGTAACAAAAGGAAGGTTTGGGCAACAATACCGTATACTGTTTCATGGTCAGTTTGGATTTTTCTCCTTTGTACTTGATCACAAAGCGAAAAGTGTTCTGTTATGATCCCTATCTCCTCCTTTCTGCTGTATTCAATCTTCATCACCCTTTAGACCTTCAAATTATTTCCCACTCCTTTCTCTACTTCTGAATAAAAGTAAAAAGAAAAAGAAAGCTGCTTTCCCCGGCACCACTTGCCTTGCCACTCACCACTTAACATCTCTCTCTTATTTTTTTTTTAGTGTTTATTTTTGAGAGAGAGACAGAGACAGAGACAGAGTGCAGGCAGGGGAGGGGCAGAGAGAGAGGAAGACACAGAATCTGTAGCAGGCATCTAGGCTCTGAGCTGTTAGCACAGAGCTGACATGGGACTCAAACTCATGGACTGTGAGATTACGACCTGGGCCTAAGTCGGATGCTTAACTGACTGAGCCGCCCAGGCGCCCCATCCACTTAACATTACGTGTCCCCTCCTATTTCCTCCCAACTGAGGAAAGACGCAGCCTCCACTGTCATATTGGATTTCTTGCCTCTGCTCCCCAAACTTGCAGAGACTCCAGCCTCCTCTCACTGCTAAGGCTACTCCTCTCTTCTCTCTGCTTTTGCCTGCATGAAATATCACTTCATCTTCTACAGCCCCCTCTCCAAGAGATTTTTATTAACATTACTGAGATTATCAGATGCCACAGATGTGAAAGGTGAAGACATTCTATTGATGTTCTCTTAACTAATATACATGCGTCCCCTGGGGAAGATTTTTTCTTATCAAATTGCTTCCTTGTGCCTTCAAAGGACAAATGGAATGAGCTGAAACAATTATTCAGGAACTCCAGACCTTAAGAGCAACACCTCCTACTGATAATGAAGTAGGATTTTGTTCTGAACCATGTCACCATTAATCACATTTCCCAGATAAGTTCTTGACTCTCTACTTGGCCTCAGTGGAAAGAGATGGTGAACAGAACACTGGAGTTGGGAATGGTTAAGAGATGTAACTCGGTGACTTATCAAATCAATGGAAGCTGCTTTTGGATTTCAGTCTCTGAATACAGCAGTGGTGATTAATACCATGGAACATGTTTCTAGTAATTACGAAGCTGAACAAGAGCCATATCTATAGTCTGCCCTATTTGGGGACATTTTTAAAAAAATTTTTTTAAACTTATTTATTTATTTTGAGAGAGAGAGAGCAGGGGAGGAGCAAAGAGGGAGAATGACAAACAGGCTCCGTGTTGTCAGTGCAGAGCCCAACACGGGGCTTAAACTCACAAAAGCATGGCATCACGACCTGAACCGAAATCAAGAGGCAGACACTCAACTGACTGAGCCACCTAGGTGCCCCTTTTTGGGGCATTTTCTTAAGCTCCCTACATATAAACATATTTTTTATAAGTAAAATAATGAGAAAAACTGTGAAGCAGTTCTAACTTTGATTAATTATTTAGCTGTTCCAGATAAACAGTGTGGGGGACCTGGAATTGCTTGCTGTCTCCACTACATGTGACTGGAAATAACCAGTGCTCAGAGCCAAAAATCAGTCACCCAGCGTTCTGTTGCACCAAAGAACAGACCTATGCAGATGACTGTACACACTGTTTTTGTTTTTGTTTTTGTTTTTGTTTTTGTTTTTGTTTTTGTTTTTACAGCCAGTGTGGAGCCCAATGCAGGGCTTGAACTCACAACCCTGAGATCAAAACTATATATCAAGGCCTGAGCTGAGATCAAGAGTCAAATGCTTAACCAACTTAGACACCCAGGTGCCCCTGTACACACTGCTTTTTAATAGTTGGACTCAAGTGTCCCAGCAAGAAAACTTCAACTTGGGAGTCACTGGATCGCATATCAGCCACTTGGTAATACAATTCATGTATCTAAACTGGGAGAAATTGTTGTGGTCACTAACTGCCAAGTCAAAACCTAGGTCAGCGTACCAAAGCTTAGCCCTTCATAAACTTCCCTCACGTCCGCAAAGAAAGTGTGTAAGGCCTCTAAGAGGGAGATATCTGAGCTGACATTTTAATTTTCTTAAGTATGTTCATTTATTTTGAGAGAGACAGAGAGAGTGTGGGTGCGGTAGGGGCAGAGAGAGAGGGAAAATCACAAGCAGGCTTTGCACTATCAGCACAGAACCTGATGCAGGGCTCAAACCCACAAAACCATGAGATCTTGACCTGAGCGAAAATCAAGAGTCAGAGGCTCAACTGGCTGAGCCACCCAGGTGCCCCTGAGCTGCCATCTTCATGAATAGGAGATGCCCATGGGCAACTGTTAGGAAAGGTAATTCCTGGTAAAGGGGACAGAATGTGTGAACACCTTGCAGTGAGAAAAAGCTGTGTGTGTTCCAGGATCAGAAATGCCAAAAAGGCAGAAGGGTAGTGTCAAAGCAAAAACTGGACTGAGTTAAACAGGCAAGAAAGACATGATCCAACTCCACTGCAATAGAGAAGAGGGACCACAAGGTGGTCTAAACTCAACTCCACATAAAGGGCAGGAGAATTTTTAAAAGCTAGGGTGAGGTAGTTGTAGGGCATCTGTGTTTGCTAATTGACCTTATCCACAATAACAATCAACTTTCTCCTATTTTCATGAGAGAAGGGGGTTTTAGAACTTTGACAAAGTGCTTCCAGAGGTTAGGCTCCTACCCTCCCACAGAAACTGGGAAATAGGAATGATATCTTCTATTACATTTCAAAGGGATGGCTCCAAGTTCCCTGAGAAAGACCGACCAGTTTTAAAACTAACAAGAGACATTTTAGAAGACTTACATCTCAAAAATTCAGAGAAAGAATTCACAAGTTCCCTAAAGAAGATGCTCTAGAAAAAGAGAGGTCAGGCTCTAGAGTCAGGAAGACAGCTATTTAAAGTTTAGTCAACCAGAGAGGAATGTGAAACCATCTCGGTCATTACAAGACCGGAGGAAAAGTGGAATGGAGGGAAATTTTACAGACAGTGGGACACCACTAAGTTCCATGATTATGACAAGAAGGTAGACTTCACTCCAAGTGCGTCAGGAAGCCATTGAAGGTAGTAAGCAGGACAAAATAATTATCCTTGGCAACTCCCATTTAAGCCGATAAAATACTTTGGTAAAAGGAATTAACAAACATGAAGAACTTAGAACATGTAGCACATGCATTACTTCTTTTAACACTTATAACCTTGATGTTACATTAAAAAGACAAGCCTAGGTAACTTTAGGAGTTCTGGTTAATTATCTCGCAATCTAACTTTTATCCTAATTTTGGAGTTGAAGGAATGGAAGGTAGGAAAGGTTAAACAGCTTGCCTAAAGTTACCAATTGCCCTAAGTTCTTAATAATGAAGAATCCTGATGATTTCCATTTTCTGTCAACATCCAGTTCATTGGTGATCTCATCTAGTCTCACGACTTTAAATGTCATCTCTGTGATGATTCCAAATTTTTACCTCCAGCCCAATTCTCTCCCTCATAGCTGGGTGATGATGGTGTGTGATGTAGACGTAGCCCTTGAGATGCAGAACAAAACCTTTCAGGAGGAAGTTCTGAAAAGTAATTTCTATTCTGATAAAGAGAGATATAGGAGGACAACTTTCTGGAAAACTTATTCTTACTTTCACATTGTTAGATAAGGATGTGATGATCACTATTATTTGATCCTTGCCAGCACACTGAGGATAATGGAATAGAAAGACAGGGGGACCCTGGGTCCCTGATGATTACTGAGCAAGTAGAACAACCCAGGATCATCGTTCAGTCTATTTTTTTTAATTATATAATGGAATATCAAATACT
Organism: Panthera onca; assembly: GCF_046562875.1. NCBI lineage: Eukaryota > Metazoa > Chordata > Mammalia > Carnivora > Felidae > Panthera > Panthera onca. The sequence continues at coordinate 119,108,549 of NC_138339.1, forward strand.
ATTTAAGTCTCTTTTACCTGGTTAACATGTCAGTTGTACCTGAAAGTAACCACGATTAGAGGTTGTCAGAATGATTAATCAGAGCCTGTGATCTAGCCAAACCAGCTTCCTTACTCTTCAGTATTATTATTATACGGCTTACTTACTAAAGCACACTCCAATTAAGTCCAACTGCCTGCCATACCAAAAGCCTCCACCCCTCAAGAGGAAATAACCTCCAGGTGATTTTTTTCTACATTAATTCAACAAACTGGGCATCCATTACAAGCCAAGAAATATTCAACTCTCTGAGGATACAGCACTTGTGAACTCAAGTGGTTAACACGCCTGAGTTCATGGAATTTACATTCTACTAGGAGAAAACGGATCAGCATGGTTCAGACTTCCAGGAATCACCTATATATGATTCTTCTCTTTCTAGCCTAACATTTATTGATACCTTAGCAGAAAGTGTCACATGACTAGTTCTGACCAAGTCTTGCTAATGCTTTGTGAGCACAACTGATAGGCACTCCTTCTGGGCCAAAACATTTCATTTCAGTGCAAAAGACACTCTCTTCTCCTTTTTTCCATACATAAAGGAATATATATTGATATGGACTTACCTTAAGAGTTCTGAATTTCAAAGTCATCTTTCAGAGAACACGTGTCCTAGAGCATCATCCTGATCCTCAGTTCACTTTGCATAATGGAGAAACTTCATCATGTTTGTCCACTGAGATTTTGTGGCACATTTTGCTTGCCTCCGCTAATTTAAAGTGTTAGATGGTGCATTTGACTATAAGTCTCTATTTTTAAATATAATTTTCTCACATAAATGCAGCATATTATATAAGCATTTACAAATTTTTCTCGGCTACATTTAGAAGTTATCTTCTCTAAACAGTGTGCATCACTTTATTTTTAGTGTGTCAAACACACACATCGAGTAAAATTATTACAAGCAAAGTCAGATTCTGATTCCTATCAGTCATTGATCACAGCTTCCCTCTAAATTCATTCTCTTCTATTGTAAAAATCACTAGGAATCAAATTTAAAAGTCTATACCTTTTTAAAAACAATCCAGGGCACGGGACAAGTATACATATATTTTAAAAAGCTAAACTAATTAGTTCATATTTAGGATAGAAATTGGAATCACATAGAAGAACAGGGAATTCAGTCTATTTGCAGTAGAATGATGATGGAATCCCCACCATATTTTTTTCAGATAATCTCTCAATGTCCCAGGAAACCAAGTGCCCATCTGTCATCCCAGGAGATTACTGTGTTGTGAACAGTGTTCTTTTTCAGCTGTTTTCCAAGAGGTATTTGCTCTAGAATTTTTCTATTCCCAATCATTTACCACCACGCTCTTTCTACAAAAATTCAACTACCAAATTCATCACATCATGATGTGTTTTGAAAATGGTTATTAGATTAAGTCTCAATAAGACACATTTGATATTATCATTTTTCTTATACTGATAACAAGGATTTCCTTCTATCTCTAGGAGATCTCTATAGAAAGACCTCTTTTTTGTAAAAAAAAAAAAAAAAAATGGATAAAGTTCTCTCAAATGCTCTTCTAGAGTTTCCTCAATAGGATGTCCTTTCAGAGACTATGGGTTGTGGCTTTATGAGACCAGGGAACATGTTTGCATCACCCACTGCTTTATCCTCAGGGCCTAGTTTAGTGTGGTATATAGTAGGTATTCAATAAAACTACTTATGTACTAGCTCATCTCAATTCCCCTTAAATAATTAGTTGCATAAATACCACTATAAAGAATTGGAAATCTATTGCCATTAATTTAATTTTATGGCATCCTAGCTCAATCTTCCAAAATTAATAGCATTCTAAAAAATACTAAAGATTTAAACACAATTCTTATCCCACATCTCTGGAAATACTAGAACACACATTTGACCCTTGAACAACAGAAGTTTATATTGCCCAATTTATAGGTGCCTGGGTGGCTCAGTCAGTTCAGCATCCGACTCTTGATTGTGGCTCTCTCCCTTTCTCCCTGCCTCTTCCCAACTTGCGCAAGCTCTTTCTCTCTTTCTCTCTCTCTCCCTCTCCCTCTTTCAAAATAAAAAACTAATTAATTAATTAATAACATAAGAAGTTGCAAAATTTATATGCAGATTTTTTCAATCAATACAGCACCATACTGTAAATGTATTTTCGCTTCCATATGTTTTTAATAACCCTTTCTCTAGCTTACATTATTATAAGAATACAACACATATACATATAACATATAAAGTATGTTGATTGTTATGTTGTTGATAAAAAAACAGTAGACCATTAGAAGTCAAAGTCATATACAGATTTTCTACTAGGCAAGAAGTCAGTGTCCCCCACCCCCACTTTGTTCGAGGGTCAACAATATATTCTGGATATTTTACATGATGTTTTCCTTCTTGTTGCTTCATTTTACTCAGTACTTTACAGATGGCCTCCCATTGTCTTTGGGTCTCTCTTGCTTCTTATGATGTCAGCTATAATTCTTACCAAAATTCTTGCATAAATGTAAACTTTTTATTTGACTTTTGTTAAAATATGTTCTATATTTTGTTGTCAACTGTTTATGAGCTGTTTATGCTTGGTTCTCTTTGGGTTTATTCTGCCTTTTTATTTTATTGGCTTTTTGGATCTATGCATTGCAATTTTTATTTTTAATTATTTTTTTAAATAGCTAGTATCTTCCGGGTGCCTGAGTGGCTCTGTCAGTTAAGTGCCTGCCTTCAGCTCAAGTCATGATCTCACAGTTCATGAGTTCGAGCTCCATGTCAGGCTCTGTGCTGACAGCTCAGAGCCTAGAGCCTGCTTCGGATTCTGTCTCTCCTTCTCTCTCTGCCCCTCCCCTGCTTGCACTCTGTCTGTCTCTCTCTCTCTCAAAAATAAATAAGCATTAACAAAATAAATAAATAAATAGCTGGTATCTTCTCAATTTTAGTTTTTTTTTTTCTGTTCCATTCTCCCTTTTCTTTTCCCAGTCCAATTGCATACATGTTCAATCACTTAACATTGTTCCAGGATCATTTTGGTTTTTTTGGTTTTTTTTCTCCAATGTTTTTTTTTTCTTTGTGCTTTATAAAATTTTTTTAATGTTTTTATTTTTGAGAGAGACAAGGTGTGAGCGGGGAGGGGCAGAGAGAGAGGGAGACACAGAATCCAAACCAGGCTCCAGGCTCTGAGCTGTCAGCACAGAGCCCGACGCGGGCTTGAACTCATGAACTGTGAGATCATGACCTGAGCTGAAGTCAGATGCTTAACCAACTGAGCCACCCAAGCACCCCTCTTTTATGCTTTAGTAATTTCTATGCTCTACAAATTCACTGATCCTTTCTTCTGAATTTCATAATCTGCACTTAAACCTGGTCATTGCATTTTTAATTTCAGGCTTTATTTTTTTAGTTCTAGGATTTCTGCTTGCTTCTCTTTTAAAAATTCCCTGTCTCCTTTAATATTCCCATACTTTACTTTCATAGGTATTTTGTTACATATTTTGTTATTTTGAAGTCTTACCCCAGATGATGAAATTATTAGGCAATCTGTGAATTTGTTTCTATTGTTTATTTCTCTACAGTCCATTGTTGACTTTTATTCTGTCTAGTAATTGTGTGTTAGTGTGCTGGACACTATAGATGATGCATTGTATGTACTCTGCATTATCTGTGTTCATTTGAGTCATGTGGAATTTTATTCCAGGGGAAAATTAAATTAATGATAGATCACCTATATCCTCTAGCAGCTTGGTATTAAGCTTTATTAGCGAAGGTCTGTTTTGGATTTTTCCTTAGTCCTAGAGCACAGCCCTTAGTTTTGCCATGTAGTTCTTAGTCCTAAAACATGAACCTTTGGCATTTTACTCAAAAGGCCAAGGTGTTTACTCTTCTGTTAAAACTCGGGGATGACTGCATCCCAAACCCTTTCCAGCACCAGCAAACTGGTCAATTTTCATTTGTTTCACCCCTGTCGTTTTTGTAATTTCTTGAAGTTTCATCCCATTCATGTCCAATTTAGGAAACTATCAATATTTTTGAAGAGAACATATATGCTGATTTTGCAGCTTCCATCCTCCATGACTTTTTTTACTGGATTCCTTTCAATTTTCAGCCATTTTTGCAACTAGGGAAAAACCATTTAAATTGGAGTCCAACTATTATATGTCCCTTTTTTCAAACAGTTACTCAAATTTCTGCCCATAGAGCATCACTCTGATTTGTTTTCACATAACTCTTATTTATATCTTGTTTGACATTATACATTTATAATTGTTAATAGCAGAAATATTAATCTAATAAAGTCCACACCACCATTATTCAAAATAACTTACAAAAAAATAACTGAATATATAAAACTGAAGCAAAAATAAGTAAAAATAATAGACACACACCACAATGAATAGACATTAAAAATAATCCAGCCTCTCTATCCACCTACCAACTTATAGGAAGAAGGAAAAAGAAGCCAAGCCATGAGGGATCAAGTAAATACATAATATGCAACATTCTGCAGGACAAGCGATCCTATTTCTCCAAGGAATCAATGGCATAAAGAAGGAATGAGAACCAATCAGATAAAACAGACTAAGGACACCCAACAAAGAAATGTTACAAATTGTCCTGGTTTGTAGTTTGATTTTAAAAACTTTAAGAAAACATTTATGAGACAATTAGAAACACTTAACATGGACTGGAAATTAGATAATGTTAAAGAATCATTATCTTTATGTGTCCTGAAATATTTACTAGTATAATAATGTTACATCTGTAATGTTTTAAAATTTAATAGGGAAAAATAGGTGTGGAGTATAAATATGAAAAAGCAATGGAATCACATTTACATTTTTTAGTAAACATAGTTCAAAATAGTAACCCCCTGACAAGAGACTCAAGATGCATACTTAAGTCAAGGATGACAAAAGTGTGGTATATGTGTCACTGCTTCCACATTCTGAGCCTAGAGAAGACAATGGTAAATGACGAAGGTGCTTTTCCTGCTAATCAAGATTAACTTTCTTAACCAAGCCATCTGGACAATTACAAAACAATGAATTGACACTAACACAAAAGATAAAACATCCCTACAAATGTCCTCCTCTTCCATTTTATTTTCTCCTTGTCTCTTTATGACCCAGCATTTTCCCGTTTCATGAAGTTTTTAATACGTAGACTTATGAGTCTACTAGAAAGGAGGAGATTATAAAAGACAATACTAGAACTCCCTGGTACCCATTTTACACACAGGATCCGTGGAAATGTCTTCTTGCATTGAGTTGGTGGGGATTTTAAAAAGCAATGCAACTTGCAACTGACCATGTAAAGGACAGCTGGCCTGAGGCCTCACTTGGAATCACAGAGACTTTGGTTCAACAAGAAATTATATTTTGTTGTATTAAATGACTGACGTTTAAAATTTGTTGCTATTAGTGATTTGCCTATAAACCTAAATTAACTCAATTAATAAGGGAGTAGAAATGCCAATAATTTGAAGTATGGGATGATCAAAATGAGGTGTTTTTAAATTGTACACCATAGCATATTTTAGCAATAATTGCCATTTATTAGGTGCTTATTATATGTTAGTGATTGCGCTGTGTTTTATAAGAATTACCTTATATTCATTACATGAATTACATTCATAAGAACATATAAGGAAGGTGTTACATTTTATACACAAGAAATGAAGCTTAGAATTAATAATTTCCCCATGTTCATGTAGCTAGGAGTCAAGGAAGCCAGAATTTTAAACTAGGTCTGTATAATTTGAAGCCTGTGCTCTTAACGATTGTACTGTAGGCTCTTTGAGGGTAACATGGGACCTTGTATTTTTATTATATTCTCCAGTGGCCCTGGTAGAAATATGAAGTCTGTATTTTATTCAGCGTGAGTTGAATACAATGAATGAATACATTTTAATGCCGGAAGTAAAGGAGACAGTTTTAGGAGATAGATTGGGTCAGGGAATTCCATTAGTGAAAATTTGTCTCTCTTCCCTATTTTAAAATAATTCATAACAAGTTGGAAGCCATTAATATACTGTTACATTGCTAAGCATACCTTCTTTTCAAAGTATTTGCAGTTTCAACAACAATGAAAGGTGTAAAGGTGAGAAGAGGTCACGAATACTAGGGAGAGACTCTTTTCTCCATCTGATTTCGTACGCTGCTCACAAATACTGGTTTGGTCTTATAAGGATTACAGTAATAGAGTCATGGCTAATATTTATGGAGCATTGATAATGAAGTAGGCAATGTGATCAACACTTTTTATATATCAACTCGTTTAAAACATGAGCACAGAAGTAGGATACCAGTACCATCGCTATGGACATCTTACAGATAAGGAACCTAAGACTCGGAACTGATACGTGGCTTGTCCAAGGTTATAGATGAGTTAAGTGACCCAAACACTGATCTAAGTCCAGTGTATAAGTTCTTAACTACTGAATACTCTGTCTTCATTATGGTTCTTTCTGCTTCTCTCTGCCATCTAGATCAATGGCAAAACATGTTTTGTTAAAAAAGAAAAAGGCTTCCAGGAGAAGTTGGATTCTGGTAAAAACCATGAAGTTTCTGGATTTATTCATTTTTCACAGGTTATCCTTTTATGAAAAAAATCATCCCTTGGCCTTTTCCCTTCAGCCAACATCATGGCTTATTCTGAAAACTATGTCTGAGTTTCCAGAGCATCTCCATAGGGATGGGCAAATTTTAGTAATTAAGGTTCCCATGTGATTTAGAGTATTTGGGGCTCCCTGTAAGAGCAGTCAGCAAAATCAAAACCTAAATTAACACTGACATTACCTTCTCACTTAACTCAAGCTTCAGCCAAGCCCTTCTTTAGCATCTGTTGTCCAATTCTGACTTCTAGAAAGATTGGCTGGAAGCAGGAATAAAAGATTTAAAAATAATTCCTATGAATCATAACATCTTAGACTTAGAAAGCACTTTACATTATCATCTACTCCAACTTGCTCATTTTATAAGTGACAAATCTGGGGTGCCTGGGTGGCTCAGTCGGTTAAGCGTCCGATTTCGGCTCTCGGCTCAGGTCATGATCTCACGGTCCGGTCCGTGAGTCTGAGCCCTGCGTCGGGCTCTGTGCTGACAGCTCAGAGCCTGGAGCCTGCTTCGGATTCTGTGTCTCCCTCTCTCTCTGACCCTCACTCATTCATGCTCTGTCTCTGTCTCAAAAATAAATAAACATTAAAAAAATTAAAAAAAAAAATAAGTGACACATCTTAGAAGGTTTTTGTGACCAAAATCTCAATGGCAAATTCACTTTTTTTTTTTCCCAGACACACAGTCAGTGCTCTTTCTACTTCCTCACAGGAGAGGGATGGGGAAAGAAATTACTTAAAGAGAAGCAAACTGAGAGGATAGAATAAATACATGAAGCTTCTTATCACTAGAGGAGAAAAATAGGCCTCAAGCTTCAGTTTAAGCATCAGAGGATTTCAACTGGGAAAAAATTGTAAAAATCCAGTTGTGTGAGATGATTTAAGGCTAAAGTATAGCATGGTGAATATAGTTAGTAATACTGTATTATATACTTAAAATTTGCTTAAGAGGGTTGATCTTAATTGTTATCATGCACATAGAATTGTAAGTATGTTGAGGTGATGAATATGTTAATTGGCTTGATTGTGGTAATCATTTCACCATGTATATCAAGACATCATGTTGTTCACCTTAAATATACACAACTTTTATTTGTCAATTATACTTTAATAAAGCTGGGGGGAAATATAAGTACACTCTGAGGTATACACACATACAAAAACTGCCTGCTAAAAGTACTTAAATAAGGGAAGAAATAAAGAAATGAGTTAATGAGTTTCTTTCTCTGTGAGCCTGGAAAATCCAAGTGATTTTCACCAATGTAAAATGCAATCCTTACAGTCCCCATCATAGCCAAACAATTTTCATTTCCTCCTTCATAAATATTTATGTAGCACTTTTCACATGCCCGATTACTTTTTAAGTTTGAAGTTAACACAGAATAGATAGACGACTTCATGAAGCTTACATTTTAGGGAGATTTTTCCCTAAAAAAAAATGTAATTAAAGATACAAATTACTGGGACTCATGGGTGGCTCAGTCAGTTGAGCCTCTGACTCTTGATTTCCGCTCAGGTCATGATTCCCCAGTTGTGGGACTGAGCCCCTTGTCAAGCTCTGCACTGAGCATGGAGCCTGCCTGAGATCCTCTCAGTCTCTCCCTCTGCCCCTCTCCCCCACTGATTATATATATATACACATATACGTACATAACATATATATATATAAATTTTTTAATGTTTATTTATTTTGAGGAGACAGAGAGACAGAGTGTAAGCTGGGAAGAGGCAGAGAGAGAGGGAGACACAGAATCCGAAGCAGGCTCCAGGCCCTGAGCTGTCAGCACAGAGCCTGACCCAGGGCTCGAACCCAGGAAGCACAGGATCAGGACATGGGCTGAAGTCAGATGTTCAACTGACTGAGCCACCCAGGTGTCTATATATATTTTAATACAAAACAAAAATGAACCTAAAACTATGTAAATAAAGTAAATGCACATTGTGATGTTAAAGAGGACATAACAGGACAATGAAAGAGTAAATGAGAAGGTCCAACATTTAAGAGGTCATTGAGGCAAGTTTCTTGGGCTAGATCTCAAGTGCAAAAATATGGTAAATAGGGAAAGGGGCAGGAACAAAGCAGTCCAGGGAAGAAGGTACAGCGAATGCAAGCAACAATCCCTAAGGAGTGTGGCTTCAGGGTCAGCTAGGCAACAAAATAATCTTCCACTGGGATTCATCAAATCCTGGCATCCTCACCGTGGTATTTCTATTTTCCTACTTTTATGTACTTAAGTTTCTAAATTTTCTTTTTTTTCCCCCTGAATTTCTTCAGTGCTTTTAGGTAGATGACCATCCAGCCCAATTTAAAATCTCTAAGGGGACTCTAGTCCTTTATTAATCACTAAAGGTATTCTCTGCACACATCTAATTCCAGCTCTTCTATACTGATCATTCTAATTTCTGACACAGGGAAAGAACCAACACCTCTGTACGCATAGACAGATGGAAAAGAAATGTCTACTATCCTACCCCATGGAAAGTCTCTTCAGTAATTCCCTGATCACCTTATCTGTAGGACAAGAATAAAGACATCATGATTTCAGTGCTATTTTGATAGAACAAATAGAGTGATAGACTGATTAGCATGGTCAGCATGTATTGTCATGTAATGTCAATATGTCAGCTTGATTTTCTACTCGGACAAGCATTTAGCACTTTGAATGGGCCTGTTCTAGGTACCATACAAATTACAAGTAATCTTCCTCCAAGATTATAATATTTTTTTTGGTTTTGAAAGTAGAAAATGGGTTTTTATGCTACTCATAGAAATCTGTATTTTTCCTCGTTAGCACATATGTTAACTATAATTAAATAACCTTGTGCAAAATTATTTAACATCCTGCACTAAACATTAAGTTCCTTAAGAACAGGGGCAAGTTGGGGCACCTGGGTGGCTCAGTCGGTTGAGCATCCAACTTCAGCTCAGGTCATGATCTCACAGTTTGTGGGTTCGAACCCCACATCAGGCTCTGTGCTGACTGTTTGCTCAGAGCCTGGAGCCTGCTTCCGATTCTGTGTCTCCTTCTCTCTCTGACCCTCCCCCACTCATGCTTTGTCTCACTCTGTTTCTCAAAAAAAATAAATAAATAAATGTAAAAAAAATTAAGAATAGGGGCATGAAAGTCATGCTTATCAGTGTATCAGTGAACATCTTTCACAGTGGGTAACGCATAGTAGGTGTCAATCAAGATTTTTTGGATGTGTAAAAAAATTAAAGTCTGTGTCGTTGTCTCATTCACAATCTAGAAGGGTGCTAGTCTGTTTGGATTTGGAAGAAGCAAGACAAACTCATGAAATGTTTAGAAGGTGATGCATTAGCCGTTCATTCAGCAAATGTTTGAGTAACTATTATGTGCTTGGCATCATGCAGGGATAGCTTAGTGAGCAAAATTAGAAATGGCTTTAGTTTTACTGAGCTGATCGCCTTGTTGTGGAACCAGATGCTAGTTAAATAATACCACAGATAGAAAAGCACAATTCAGACTAATGCCATGAAGTTGCCATATAGAGGCTCATTTGGATTTTAAGAGCTCTAAACAAGGAACTGCCAATGTAAAAGTGCAAACAGTAGCCCACTCAAGCAATTAGAGTTTTGCTTTGTCTTCATACTATTAATAGCTTCCTCTCTATCCATGACCACCGATAAGCTAGAACCTGTTACTACATCTTAGCCACTCTTTTGGACTTTATAGCTCACCAGCCTTTGGAATCTTTTTACCCAGGTCCCTTACTCCTGAAATGTAACTTTTCATTTAGCCCTTTGGATGGATATCACAGTTGGAAACTTGACTTGGTTTGATTGGACCCTGTATCTTGTTGTCCTCCTCTGGACCCCTGCTTGGCCAGTGCTCATTAATCCCATCAACCAACCTAGAACTCAGGATCCCAATGACTGACTGGGTATTGTTTATGCTGGAGGGAAATTGTGTCTTGTGCTATACTTTCCTGCCTCTGTACCTGTGTATGCTCCTCCATGCAGCCTCCATCCATTTTCCCCAGCTTCTCTAAATTCAATCCAAATTTTCCAGGTGTAGTTCAAGTCTGATCTTCCCCAGGAGATTTCTGATCACTCCATTATCCCTGTACTTTGCAGTTTTCTGTTACTTTACTCCGAAATAGAAGGGATAGTTTTACAATGCAAATTACTTCATGTTGCTCCCTGCCTAAAAGTCTCTAGAGGCTTTCTTTTCTACTGAAAATAAAACCCAAGATCCTTACCATGCCCTGCAAAATCCTACTTGATCTGTCTCTACAATTCTATCTGGTGACATCCAGTAATCTTCCATCACCACCACTCACCGAGTTTCAACACACTGGCTTTCTTTGGATTGCTAAGATATGTTGACCTCATTCCCACCCAGTGGTCCTGATGTTCGCTACTCCCTTTTCCTGTAGAACCTTCTCAGGATTCAGAACATGACCTGCCTGCCTACCTCCTGCCGATCTACTATTACCTGCTCTGAGAGACCTCCCTTCAGCATCCACTCTCAAGTTACTTCTGCTTTATCCTAGTCAATATCTATTAAGTTGTCCTAACCTATCTCCTCATGGCTTTTACCACATGCTCAAATTATCTTGTTTACTGATATGAGTATAAATGAAATCTCTTTTAAGCATCTCAACAGCTCAGTCAATATTGATTACTGATGAATATGAATACATTTCTACTGCAGCTGTCTACTTACTCCTTCCTTGGACATAGGTATCAACTGGTACCTCAAGATCTTTCTTCTGATGTCTATTCAATCTTTCTACAGCCCTCCCAGAAACACCCCTCCCCTTGTTTCCATGCATACTTTGTCCATGGGGAATATCTAAGTATTATATTCCTCAATAAAGTCAAGGGATGCAGGCCACTCAATACTCCATCACTCCAGTACCAAAGCAGCTAGCTGACCTATCTTTCACTTTCTGGATCTTTCAGAAGGGATCGGCTCAAGTGTACAGGGTTCCCCAAAACAAGGAGAAATCATATTTAACTCTGAATGGTCTCCTTAAAGTACATCTTTCTTAATGTAAGCAGAAGAAGGAAGCAGACCCACCCTTCCCATCCTTAGGGGAAAAGGTAGCACTTAGAGGATCCCAAATGCTCTCAACAGCATTTTTTTTTCTTTTATCTTCAAGCTGACATTTAGTTATACTCAATGCATGAGAAGATTTTAATAGATATGGAAGTGGATTTCCACACCACTTTTGAATTGTTTATATCATGACCTCTCATTTCACTTTGGAGTATGGTATTTATTGTCATGGTGCCTCACCCAAAACGTCCCTTTCAACATAATTTGCTAAGTATCTGTACACAGAATTACATTCACTATCTTTAACAACCAAAATGATGTAGGAACCTATGGATTAGAAATTTAGCTGAAAACAGGATGGAAATTTAACTGAAAACAGGAAGTGGTACAGCCATGGTATTGCATAACAGGTTAACATCAGCCCTTGGTCTCCTCCCACTAGAATCTACACCTTGTGAAAGTAAGGCACTTGTCTGTCTTGTTTACCAATGTGTATCTTTTGAGCACACAAAAAAAGTATCTGAGCACAGAATAGGTACTCAAAGAATAACAGTTAATGTGCATTAAAACACACATTTCAAAACCAGTCATTGGTCTTTGTTAGATAAGAGAACTGAGGTTCAAAGCAATTAAGTAATTTGTCTGAAGTCCTATATGTCAAAGCTGGGATTCAAATCTAGCCAGCCTGACTATAGAACCCTTAAATTTCTATAGCAGACTATCTATTAGGAGCAAAGAAAGCTAATAGGTGTAGTATACTGCCAGCCCCCAAGGGCCGCATCTGACACTGATGCTTCTCATATTTCAAAAAAGGAGAGAATCAAACAGGGCCCCCATAACTATCATGCTATATAGATAGAACCATATCATACTAGATAGATTTTTAACAAGAAATACACATGCTATAGCATTTCAGGTGAAGGCAATCTCAAATTTTATTGGGCAAGCTGCACTTTCAGAAGGTTCTTAGAGATCATAGCTTCTCAGAGGACTCTGAAAAGAGGTTTTAAATTTCAAAAGTTGTAGATAGAGAGTAAAGGTATTCAAGGAAAATGGAAGAGAGAGGTTGTAGTAAAAAGGGAAGGAAGAGGACCTATGAAGCCAAATCTAACAAACTTGGAGCTCATGAGATACTGTATATAAAGAGAAAGAAGAACTGACTATTGATAATAAGGATTTAAGAGCTTCAAACTGAAATCAGAAAAAGAAAGGAAAGGTCATTACCATTAAGGCACAAGGAATGTGATGGTGATATGGAGCCTAAAGGGAAGAACAAGAGTCTGTAGTATCAGGTGCATATGTAAAATGAGCTAGAGTCTAAGGGAGTTTACCCCTAGTAGTGGACTTCAAAACTCTGTAGTGGACCCAAATAGCATCTTTCAAGAGATGCAGCTCTGTTACGAAAAATGGAGAAATTAATTAAGCTTTTCTACTTGTATTAATATAATGAATAGATATCTAGTATTAGCTTTTCACAGGAAGATAATAGATGGGAATAAGTCCAAAATAGTTGTTGCAGTTTCTGGTAGGTCATTAACCATCTCTGGGCTCTTCCTTACAATATTTGGTAAATATACAAGACCATGTTTGATTTCTTGGTATCTGGTTGCCTAAAGGTGATATATAATCTTGGCCTTCTACATGTGGCTACAAGAGAAACTCCCCACAGGAGGGGTTGCGAATTATCCATCCTACCCATTGGCAATGTAGAACAGACAGAGGAAAAGCTAGAAGCAGTAACGTATGTGTTTAACATTTAAATTTTCCCATAATACTATTTTCCAATATCATTCACAACTGAGAGTGTAGTTAAAAATCATGAGGTATTTGTGACTTTTCATATATCTATCTGTATCTACAGCTCTAGATGCACTTAAATATCTTTCTTTTATTCTTCTTCCAAAATATGGAACAGAGATTTATTCCTTAAAGTTCTTGAGTAATTTGATGTGTCAAACCAGGGACATATCTCTGTATCACCAAGGACACGTTGAAATGGTAAGTATGCCTTGATTGTACTTTAGGATTCACCTAAGGGTCTCTAGTTCCCAAAATGGAATGATCTTTGTGGTACTCAGTTGCCAGCTCTAAATTTTACTGTTCAAATGGGAGCACCTTTCCCAAAGTTAAGAAGAAATCTCAGGGGCACCTGAGTAGTTCAGTCGGTTAAGCCTCTGACTCTTGATTTCTGCTCAGGTCATGATCTTGTGGTTTGTGGGATCAAGCCCCATGTCAGGCTCTGTGCTGACAGCATGGAGTCTGCTTGGGATTCTCTCTCTCCCTCTCTCTGCCCCTCTCTGACTCACGCTACCTCCTTCTCTCTCCCTCTCTCTCTCTCTCTCTCTCTCTCTCTCAAAAATAAATAAACATTTAAAAAAAAGAAGAGGAAGAGATCCCAGCATGTTCACAGTTTCTTTAAAGGATGAAAGTACAAACTCTGGGGATTTTCAGGTCATTCTTTGCCTCCTCTTCGGCAATCAGCAACGTCTGTCTAGTGTCTCAAATTAGGCCAATGAAAACAACAAGAACGTATGGAGTAATAGCTGAACCCAAGGCTGCCATATCAGAAAAATGGAGTGGAGAGAGCAAAACCCAGCAATCAGAAAATATAAGTTCCAGTTCCATGTCTGCAAGGTAAGAATGATCATTTTTATTCTGCCTATTTCCTGAAGCTGGTCTGGGAATTAAAAAGTTTATAGAGGGTACAGAACTGCAATCAATAGAAGAATTTTATCTGGCTGTATATTTGTTTCACTTAGTAATTCAACCAATATTTACTGTGTATACCTTAGTGCCAAATGCTGTACTATTCTCGGCTGGTAGAACAGAAATCGTCTCTGTTCTAAGATATCTATCTACTGGTATATCCATGTGAAATGTTACTATTGGTAATATGTCAGGCATAGACTTTATTCTAACCTAAGAATCCAACATATGTATGTGTGCATATATGTGTGTCTATATTATTTAAAGCTCTGGTCCAACATGTGTGTGGGGGGGTGTGTATGTGTGTGTGTGTGCACGCGTGTGCTGTGTTTTCAAGCTCCAATCAGAGGTTATGCGCTTAGGAGAGAAGATTGGAAATGGAGTCAAGTAGACCTGTATTTGTAAGCAGGTTCCATCACTTACTAGTCATTGCCTGGAAAATTTACTCCACTTCTACTATTCTTAGGAGTCTTTATATGTACAATATAGGTAATGATAGTTGATCCACCTTAGGGTTGCTAGAATTTGAAGAATTAAACTTATTAAGCACATCATGTAGCAGCTGGCACACCTAGAATCCTATATAAATTATGGCTGAAAAATTTCACTTGGAGATGCTCTTTTTGCATGCAGCTTCTGGAGAATAGGCTATCACTTCTCCCACTCTCTCGGTGAAGCTTGTCACAGAGGGCTACATTGAGCAATTTCTAAATAATTTACATGGCTAGAGGCAGGCCCAGACACAGGTACTGGTACTTATTGCTGCCTTCCTGATTTTACTTCCTTCCTATGCAGGATTCTCAAGTCCTGGTGCCCCCATAAATAACTTGAAGCATGGGAAGGGAAACATCCCCTGGAAGATACCCTGCCAGGTTCATGGTAGTGTGTGACCCCAGCAGCAGCCGGAAGTGCAAGCAAATGAGTCAAACACTACCTCCGGGAAAATCCTGAGGCAAGGTGGCTGTTCCACGTACAGTGGAAGGAGCTAAGCTTCCACAGGCTCATCTCCAGGCACTTGATTGGGAAAGGGAGCACTGGTCAACAGCTCCCTTCCCCACCAGCCTACATATGAGGCACGGACGCAACCCCTGTGTTGCATGAGAGCTGGCAAACAGCCCCGCAGTCACTAAGGGTCTTCAGGCTGGCGAGCAACATCCCACCTCAGAGGGCCAATTAGGAAAGGTACTGGGTCTGGTTCAGGAAGGATCGTTGAGGTACGCCTGCCAGTGTCAAGAGCTGCTTCCTCAGGGTCTCACTGGGTGTGCCGCACTGTGTCAGCTCCTGCTTGCTAGTTGAAAGTAATTGAAGCAGGTGCCACATTAATATTTATCACTCCTCCTTTAAACAGCATTTGATCTGAGAGTGTGAAATGGCACACACAGAAACTTTCCCATGAGTTCGCTCTCCAGCGTCCTACTTCTCAGTGACACCCGCTATCTGAAAACTGGAGGCTAGAATTTCCAGTTAATTAGCAGAGGACTTGCCAATTGTGAACTACCATGATGCATTTGATCAAATACCCTTTTCTCATAGATCTTTTAGGAGTTTATTTTTCTGTGGGATCTCATCAATGATACTACCTTAAAATGTTAAAGGGTGTGTGTTAGCTTCACAGGGCTATTGTAACAAAGTACCCTAAATGGGCTGGCTTAAAATAGGAATGTATTATCTCAAAGTTTTGGAACACTAGACGGGGTTCCGGAAGATGGCGGCGTAGGAGGACGCGGGGCTCACAGCGCGTCCTGCCGATCACTTAGATTCCACCTACACCTGCCTAAAGAACCCAGAAAACCGCCAGAGGATTAGCAGAAGGGAGTCTCCGGAGTCAAGCGCAGACTAGAGGCCCACGGAAGAGGGTAGGAAGGGCGGCGAGGCGGTGCGCGCTCCACGGACTGGCGGGAGGGAGCCGGGGCGGAAGGGCGGCTCCCCGGCCAAGCGGAGCCCCCGAGTCTGGCTGGCAAAAGCGGAGGGGCCCGACAGACTGTGTTCCGACAGCAAGCGCGACTTAGCGTCTGGGAGGTCATAAGTGAACAGCTCTGCTCGGAAAGCGGGAAGGCTGGAGGACAAAGGGAGGGAGAGCTGCTGAGCCCCCGGACTGCAGAGCTCAGCTTGGCGGGGAACAAAGGCGCCAGCGCCATCTCCCCCGCCCATCCCCCAGCCAAAATCCCAAAGGGAACCAGTTCCTGCCAGGGAACTTGCTCGCTCCGCGCAAACACCCAACTCTGTGCTTCTGCGGAGCCAAACCTCCGGCAGCGGATCTGACTCCCTCCCGCTGCCACAGGGCTCCTCCTGAAGTGGATCACCTAAGGAGAAGCGAGCTAAGCCTGCCCCTCCAGCCCCCGTGCACCTTGCCTACCCACCCCAGCTAATACGCCAGATCCCCAGCAACACAAGCCTGGCAGTGTGCAAGTAGCCCAGACGGGACACGCCACCCCACAGTGAATCCCGCCCCTAGGAGAGGGGAAGAAAAGGCACACACCAGTCTGACTGTGGCCCCAGCAGTGGGCTGGGGGCAGACATCGGGTCGGACTGCGGCCCCGCCCACTAACTCCAGTTATACACCACAGCACAGGGGAAGTGCCCTGCAGGTCCTCACCACGCCAGGGACTCTCCAAAATGACCAAACGGAAGAATTCCCCTCAGAAGAATCTCCAGGAAATAACAACAGCTAATGAACTGATCAAAAAGGATTTAAATAATATAACAGAAAGTGAATTTAGAATAACAGTCATAAAATTAATCGCTGGGCTTGAAAACAGTATACAGGACAGCAGAGAATCTCTTGCCACAAAGATCGAGGGACTAAGGAACAGTCACGAGGAGTTGAAAAACGCTTTAAACGAAATGCAAAACAAAATGGAAACCACGATGGCTCGGCTTGAAGAGGCAGAGGAAGAATAGGTGAACTAGAAGATAAAGTTATGGAGAAAGAGGAAGCTGAAAGAAAGAGAGATAAAAAATCCAGGAGTATGAGGGGAAAATTAGAGAACTAAGTGATACACTAAAAAAAAATAATATACGCATAATTGGTATCCCAGAGGAGGAAGAGAGAGGGAAAGATGCTGAAGGGGTACTTGAACAAATTATAGCTGAGAACTTCCCTGAACTGGGGAAGGAAAAAGGCATTGAAATCCAAGAGGCACAGAGAACTCCCTTCAGACGTAACTTGAATCGATCTTCTGCACGACATATCATAGTGAAACTGGCAAAATACAAGGATAAAGAGAAAATTCTGAAAGCAGCAAGGGATAAACGTGCCCTCACATATAAAGGGAGACCTATAAGACTCGTGACTGATCTCTCCTTTGAAACTTGGCAGGCCAGAAAGGCTTGGCACGATATCTACAGTGTGCTAAACAGAAAAAATATGCAGCCGAGAATCCTTTATCCAGCAAGTCTGTCATTTAGAATAGAAGGAGAGATAAAGATCTTCCCAAACAAACAAAAACTGAAGGAATTTGTCACCACTAAACCAGCCCTACAAGAGATCCTAAGGGGGATCCTGTGAGACAAAGTACCAGAGACATCACTACAAGCATAAAACATACAGACATCACAATGACTCTAAACCCATATCTTTCTATAATAACACTGAATGTAAATGGATTAAATGCGCCAACCAAAAGACATAGGGTATCAGAATGGATAAAAAAACAAGACCCATCTATTTGCTGTCTACAAGAGACTCATTTTAGATGTGAGGACACCTTTAGATTGAGAGTGAGGGGATGGAGAACTATGTATCATGCTCCTGGAAGCCAAAAGAAAGCTGGAGTAGCCATACTTATATCAGACAAACTAGAATTTAAATTAAAGGCTGTAACAAGAGATGAAGAAGGGCATTATATAATAATCACAGGGTCTATCCACCAGGAAGAGCTAACTATTATAAATGTCTATGCGCCAAATACCCGAGCCCCCAGATATATAAAACAATTACTCATAAACATAAGCAACCTTATTGATAAGAATGTGGTCATTGCAGGGGACTTTAACACCCCACTTACAGAAATGGATAGATCATCTAGACACACGGTCAATAAAGAAACAAGGGCCCTGAATGATACATTGGATCAGATGGACTTGACAGATATATTTAGAACTCTGCATCCCAAAGCAACAGAATATACTTTCTTCTCGAGTGCACATGGAACATTCTCCAAGATAGATCATATACTGGGTCACAAAACAGCCCTTCATAAGTTTACAAGAATTGAAATTATACCATGCATACTTTCAGACCACAATGCTATGAAGCTTGAAATCAACCACAGGAAAAAGTCTGGAAAACCTCCAAAAGCATGGAGGTTAAAGAACACCCTACTAACGAATGAGTGGGTCAACCAGGCAATTAGAGAAGAAATTAAAAAATATATGGAAACAAACGAAAATGAAAATACAACAATCCAAACGCTTTGGGATGCAGCGAAGGCAGTCCTGAGAGGAAAATACATTGCAATCCAGGCCTATCTCAAGAAACAAGAAAAATCCCAAATACAAAATCTAACAGCACACCTAAAGGAAATAGAAGCAGAACAGCAAAGGCAGCCTAAACCCAGCAGAAGAAGAGAAATAATAAAGATCAGAGCAGAAATAAACAATATAGAATCTAAAAAAACTGTAGAGCAGATCAACGAAACCAAGAGTTGGTTTTTTGAAAAAATAAACAAAATTGACAAACATCTAGCCAGGCTTCTCAAAAAGAAAAGGGAGATGACCCAAATAGATAAAATCATGAATGAAAATGGAATGATTACAACCAATCCCTCAGAGATACAAGCAATTATCAGGGAATACTATGAAAAATTATATGCCAGCAAATTGGACAACCTGGAAGAAATGGACAAATTTCTAAACACCCACACGCTTCCAAAACTCAATCAGGAGGAAATAGAAAGCTTGAACAGACCCATAACCAGCGAAGAAATTGAATCGGTTATCAAAAATCTCCCAACAAATAAGAGTCCAGGACCAGATGGCTTCCCAGGGGAGTTCTACCAGACGTTTAAAGCAGAGATAATACCTATCCTTCTCAAGCTATTCCAAGAAATAGAAAGGGAAGGAAAACTTCCAGACTCATTCTATGAAGCCAGTATTACTTTGATTCCTAAACCAGACAGAGACCCAGTAAAAAAAGAGAACTACAGGCCAATATCCCTGATGAATATGGATGCAAAAATTCTTAATAAGATACTAGCAAATCGAATTCAACAGCATATAAAAAGAATTATTCACCATGATCAAGTGGGATTCATTCCTGGGATGCAGGGCTGGTTCAACATTCGCAAATCGATCAACGTGATACATCACATTAACAAAAAAAAAGAGAAGAACCATATGATCCTGTCAATCGATGCAGAAAAGGCCTTTGACAAAATCCAGCACCCTTTCTTAATAAAAACCCTTGAGAAAGTCGGGATAGAAGGAACATACTTAAAGATCATAAAGGCCATTTATGAAAAGCCCACAGCTAACATCATCCTCAACGGGGAAAAACTGAGAGCTTTTTCCCTGAGATCAGGAACACGACAGGGATGCCCACTCTCACCGCTGTTGTTTAACATAGTGCTGGAAGTTCTAGCATCAGCAATCAGACAACAAAAGGAAATCAAAGGCATCAAAATTGGCAAAGACGAAGTCAAGCTTTCGCTTTTTGCAGATGACATGATATTATACATGGACAATCCGATAGACTCCACCAAAAGTCTGCTAGAACTGATACATGAATTCAGCAAAGTTGCAGGATACAAAATCAATGTGCAGAAATCAGTTGCATTCTTATACACTAACAATGAAGCAACAGAAAGACAAATGAAGAAACTGATCCCATTCACAATTGCACCAAGAAGCATAAAATACCTAGGAATAAATCTAACCAAAGATGTAAAAGATCTGTATGCTGAAAACTATAGAAAGCTTATGCAGGTAATTGAAGAAGATATAAAGAAATGGAAAGACATTCCCTGCTCATGGATTGGAAGAATAAATATTGTCAAAATGTCAATACTACCCAAAGCTATCTACACATTCAATGCAATCCCAATCAAAATTGCACCAGCATTCTTCTCGAAACCAGAACAAGCAATCCTAAAATTCATATGGAACCACAAAAGGCCCCGAATAGCCAAAGTAATTTTGAAGAAGAAGACCAAAGCAGGAGGCATCACAATCCCAGACTTTAGCCTCTACTACAAAGCTGTCATCATCAAGACAGCATGGTATTGGCATAAAAACAGACACATAGACCAATGGAATAGAATAGAAACCCCAGAACTAGACCCACAAACGTATGGCCAACTCATCTTTGACAAAGCAGGAAAGAACATCCAATGGAAAAAAGACAGTCTCTTTAACAAATGGTGCTGGGAGAACTGGACAGCAACATGCAGAAGGTTGAAACTAGACCACTTTCTCACACCATTCACAAAAATAAACTGAAAATGGATAAAGGACCTGAATGTGAGACAGGAAACCATCAAAACCTTAGAGGAGAAAGCAGGAAAAGACCTCTCTGACCTCAGCCGTAGCAATCTCTTACTCGGCACATCCCCAAAGGCAAGGGAATTAAAAGCAAAAGTGAATTACTGGGACCTTATGAAGATAAAAAGCTTCTGCACAGCAAAGGAAACAACCAACAAAACGAAAAGGCAACCAACGGAATGGGAAAAGATATTTGCAAATGACACATCGGACAAAGGGCTAGTATCCAAAATCTATAAAGAGCTCATCAAACTCCACACCCGAAAAACAAATAACCCAGTGAAGAAATGGGCAGAAAACATGAATAGACACTTCTCTAAAGAAGACATCCGGATGGCCAACAGGCACATGAAAAGATGTTCAACGTCGCTCCTTATCAGGGAAATACAAATCAAAACCACACTCAGATACCACCTCACGCCAGTCAGAGTGGCCAAAATGAAGAAATCAGGAGACTATAGATGCTGGAGAGGATGTGGAGAAACAGGAACCCTCTTGCACTGTTGGTGGGAATGCAAATTGGTGCAGCCGCTCTGGAAAGCAGTGTGGAGGTTCCTCAGAAAATTAAAAATAGACCTACCCTATGACCCAGCAATAGCACTGCTAGGAATTTATCCAAGGGATACAGGAGTACTGATGCATAGGGGCACCTGTACCCCAATGTTTATAGCGGCACTCTCAACAATAGCCAAATTATGGAAAGAGCCTAAATGTCCATCAACTGATGAATGGATAAAGAAATTGTGGTTTATATACACAATGGAATACTACGTGGCAATGAGAAAAAATGAAATATGGCCTTTTGTAGCAACATGGATGGAACTGGAGAGTGTGATGCTAAGTGAAATAAGCCATACAGAGAAAGACAGATACCATATGGTTTCACTCTTATGTGGATCCTGAGAAACATAACAGAAACCCATGGGGGAGGGGAAGGAAAAAAAAAAAAAAAAAAAAAAAAAAGAGGTTAGAGTGGGAGAGAGCCAAAGCATAAGAGACTGTTAAAAACTGAGAACAAACTGAGGGTTGATGGGGGGTGGGAGGGAGGGCAGGGTGGGAGGGAGGGCAGGGTGGGTGATGGGTATTGAGGAGGGCACCTTTTGGGATGAGCACTGGGTGTTGTATGGAAACCAATTTGACAGTAAATTTCATATATTAAAAAATAAAAAATAAAAAAAAATAAAAAAATAAAAAAAAAAACAAAAAAAACAAAGTTTTGGAACACTAAAGTCGAAAATCAAGGTGTCAAAAGGGTTGGCTCCTTCTGGGGAATACTGTGTTTCATGCCTCTGCCCTAGCTTCTGGTACCGGCCAGCAATCCTTGGGCTTTTTGGCCAAGTCCAATCTCTACCTCCATCTGTAGCTGGTCTTCTTTCCTATAGGTCTCTTCTCTGTCTCTAAGATCTCCAAATCTGTCTGTATGTAAGGACACCAGTTATTGGATTTAGGACTCACCTGGATCCAGTACAACCTCTTCTTAATTTTATTACATCTCCTAAGACCCTATTTCCAGATAAAGTCACATTCACAGGTACCGGGAGATAGAACTTCAGCATAATGTTTTGGGGGACACACTTCAAACCACCACAGATTAGAAGGAAAAAAATAACTCTCTTCTATACTTAGAGAAGCTTCTTTGGAAAGACTCTTGGTCTTGCATACAGTGAGTATATAGTGGAGCTAGAACCAGAATTCAGGGTCATGACTGCACACTCAGTGACTGCAGGAAGTCCTAGGAAAATGGCACAGTAAATTCTCATTATTCATGGCAATTAATGTTTTATCAAGTAGTTACAAATATAGAACTCGCAAATATTAAACCATTCCTTCTAGGAGAAATACAGGTTTAGGTTCTCACGAGCCCCTTGGCCACACCATTTTTATCAACCGATCAATATGGAACCTTGTTTTGTGTGTGCGTTTGTTTAAAGAAACCTTATTTCACATGTAATGCTAGCTAACTCACCTGATTTGAACCCATAGCCAACAACGGCATAACTCAGAACTGAATGCAGCCTTTCTAACACATGGCATTTTCTCAATAAGGCATTTCACAGCCTTCTCGTAATTAGGAACACTCGACAGTACTATGCTTCGAGTCCATTTTAAATGCAACATCACCAGAAAAAAAGCTCAAAAATGTTGGGTAAGCCAGCACTACATAGACTCAAAAAGGACCCCTGCTTATAGCAGGAAAAGTAACACAAGAACACTGAGCATCGCTATATTCAGCCCCAACTGGGATTATGCACAGCGGATTTTTACACTGCTCTAATCATGTTTTTATGGGACCACAAAATAGCGCCAGCTATTGATTTTAAGATTCTAAACCAATCACAGGAAGTATGAACATTCACAATTGTGAAAGCTGCAAATAATGAGGATCGGCTAGCTGTATACTAGAGGCCATCTTAGTTAGTTTCATGTAGGGATGTACCGTCTTATGTACAAATGCCACGGGGGATGGAGTCTGCCTATCACAAAGCACAACAGTGTTGTTGCATTAACTGATGGGCACCAGGATACATGGATCCAGACCAAGCAGTAGGGTACCCATCTCCAGGTACTCTAATCTTGAGTCAATCCTAGATGATAAAATCTGTAGCAGGGAGAAGAAAAGGAAGAAACCCTGAATTTTATCACTTACCTATAAGTAGAAAAACAATGGAATTACCTAGAATTAAACGTATTTATTTATTTATTTATTTGCTGACAGGTAAAAGGAAAACATGACAGAGATTAAACGGAGGTACAGAAAAATAGTTAACGTTTTGGGTCACCTGTACTCCAGACTGTGAAGAATATATAATACACAAGTATTTATTGAGTGAATATTGCGTAACAGGCACCTTGTCGGGGGCTGATTTAAGAGTGAATGATACAAGGGCTCCTGGCTGGCTCAATCGGTTAAACATCCAACTCCAACTTAGGCCATGATCTCACGGCTCATGGATTTGAGCCCCAGGTCAGCATGGAGCCTGCTCGGGATTCTGTCTTCTCTCCCTGTCTCTCTGCTCCTCCCTAACTCACACTTTCTCTTTCTCTCTCTCTCAAAAATAAATGCACTTTAAAAAAAAGTGAATGATATAGACATTAAACTCATAAAAATGAACATCCAAAATTTACAAATTTATGCCTAATTCCTATTCCATAGCATATAACAGATGTTTAAAAGTAAGTACAAATGTAGGTATCAATGAGCATGTTATTAAGAAAATGATATTTAGCTTATATCTGAGTATATGTTACCCTCACAGTTTGGAGGGAAGTGGTGTTCCTAGTTGAAGAAAAAGTATGTGAATAGTCGCAGGACCTAGAGAAAACATAGGCAGTTAATAGATACTACACTTGATCTTAGCCAAAAGGCTGAGAAGCGATTCATAGGGAGTTGATAGAAAGATTAGTGGGACTACAATATACTGGCTCATCAAAATGGGCCATGAGAATCACAAAATCGGAGATGTGTAAGCAACAGTAATACATTTGGCATCTGAATTGTTCACTCAAAAATGGAGCACAGAATTGAATTGTTCAAACTCTAGCTACTCAAGAGAAAGGCAGATTGGATTTAAGGCAGCAATTCTAAGAACAGCAAAGTCCCCAAGACATTTCCAGGGCACCCATGAGCTCAGAACTGTGTTCAGAGTATACCAACACTGCCTCGTTCACACTGGGTTGATATTTGCACTAACAGAGCAAAAGCTATGGCGTGTAAAATTTCTCATGCCTTTGTACAAATCAAGTCAGTACCACCAGACTGTACTACTGGGAAACACTGTATTCTCTACCATAATGAATATGAATATATATATATATATCACCAAAGACTATCCTTGTTGAAGATGTATACTTTATTTTACTGACTCTCAATCTTAAGTACACGTCTTTTTAACACTGTATGTGAAGAAATGATGAATCGGGAGGTATGCATGAGACATTAATGCTGCACACCCAAAGTGGGATTGTCTTGAGCAAAAATGCTTATGTGAATGTTTGAGTTTCAAAGTTTGTTTTTTCCCCCCCTTATTAAACATAAACTCTAGTCATTAAGACTTGGAAATGTGGCATAAAGATAATTTTCTTGAGAATTTCTTGAGAATAATGAAGTGAGCCTGTAACTTTAAGAAAAACTGGTATTTGTTAAAGATGAAATTTGAATGGAAAAATGAGAATTTTGAAAACCATGTGTCTGAAACCATGAACTTGAAAGCTTCTCAGTATGTCAGGACCTTTCTGGTAAGATCAGTAGTGCTGTTAACATGTGTGATTTTTTTTTTTTTTTTGAGACTATACAATAAATTATGATGGTATTTGAAAAAAACTTCACAACTCAGTAAGTCAGTATTTTCAAATAACCAGAGCATGATTTTATCAAATCATGCATTGGTAAAATACTCATTCAAAATGCAAGTAGACCACTGTATTTTAATGTGACAGAATACAAAAAGTTCACTGAAAAGAGTACACATTCCATATCACAACTAGTTTTCAACAGACTATCACCGGTTGAGTTCTGGTGTAGTAACAAAGAAAAACATCCACAATCATCTGTAAAGTATATTAAAAACTGCCTTCATTTCCAACCATGTATATCTAGATGGTCAATTTTTTTTCTACACCCATCAACCAAACCATCCCCTTGAAACAAATTAAATGCAAAAGAAAATGTGAGAGGCTACTTGTCTTCTATTAATCCAAACCTTTAAAAAATATTTTCAAATTTACAAAGACATAACATTTTTGTTGTTTTTGCAAAAATACTGTTATTTTTTCGTTGTTTTGCCAAGTATTTTTTAAGTAAAAAATATACATAGTTGCATTACAGTGTGATTGGTTTATTTATGTTACTTTATTTTTTTTTTAATTTTTTAATGTTTATTTATTTTTGAGACAGGGAGAGACAGCATGAACAGGGGAGGGTCAGAGAGAGAGGGAGACACAGAATCTGAAACAGGCTCCAGGCTCTGAGCTGTCAGCACAGAGCCTGACGCGGGGCTCGAACTCACGGACCCTGAGATCATGACCTGAGCCGAAGTCAGATGCCTAACCGACTGAGCCACCCAGGCGCCCCTATTTATGTTACTTTAAATGAAATACTTTAAATGAAATGGAGTGCCTGGATGGCTCAGTCGGTTAAATGTCAGACTTTGGCTCAGGTCACAATCTCATGGTTCATGAGCTCAAGCCCCTTGTCAGGTTCTGTGCTGACAGCTCAGAGCCTGGAGCCTGCTTCGCATCCTGGGTCTCTCTCTCTCTCTGGCCCCTTGTCTCAAAACATGAATAAACATTAAAAAAAATTTTCAAGATAGGGGTGCCTGGGTGGCTCAGTGAGTAGAGCAGCTGACTTCAGCTCAGGTCTTGATCTCACTGTTCATGGGTTCAAGCCCCACATCAGGCTCTGTGCTGACAGCTCAGAGCCTGGGGCCTGTTTCGGATTCTGTCTCCCTGTCTCTCTCCTCGGCCCTCCCTCACTCGCACTCTGTCTCTCTCTGTCTCAAAAATAAATAAACATTTAAAAAATATTTTTAAAAAATTTCAGAAGATGGCGGCGTAGGAGGACGCTGGGCTCACCGCGCGTCCTGCTGATCACTTAGATTCCACCTACACCTGCCTAAATAACCCAGAAAACCGCCAGAGGATTAGCAGAACGGAGTCTCCGGAGCCAAGCGCAGACGAGAGGCCCACGGAAGAGGGTAGGAAGGGCAGCAAGGCGGTGCACACTCCACGGACTGGCGGGAGGGAGCCGGGGCGGAGGGGTGGCCCGCCGGCCAAACAGAGCCCCCGAGTCTGGCTGGCAAAAGTGGAGGGGCCGGATGGAGTGTGTTGGGACAGTGAGCGGGACTTAACATCTGGAAGGTTATAAGCTAACAGCTCTGCTTGGAGAACGGGAGGGCTGGAGGACAACAGGAGGGAGAGTTGTTGAGCCCCGGATGACAGAGCTCAGCTTGGCAGGGAACAAAGGGGCTCACCAGCGCCATCTCCCTTGCCCCTCCCCCAGCCAAAATCCCAAAGGGGACCAGTTCCTGCCAGGGAACTTGCTTGCACCAGGCAAACACCCAATGCTGTGCTTCTGCGGATCCATCCCTCTGGGGGGTCTGACTCCCTCCCAGTGCTGCAGGGCCCCTCCCGAAGCAGATCTCCGAAGGAAAAGCGAGCTGAGCCTGCCCCTCCCGCCCCTGTGCACCCTGCCTATCCACCCCAGCTAATACACCAGATCCCCAGCACCACAAGCCTGGCAGG
Organism: Panthera onca; assembly: GCF_046562875.1. Classification (NCBI taxonomy): domain Eukaryota; kingdom Metazoa; phylum Chordata; class Mammalia; order Carnivora; family Felidae; genus Panthera; species Panthera onca. Next base: position 119,135,616 of record NC_138339.1, read on the forward strand.
GTGCAAGTAGCCCAGACAGGCCACGCCACCCCACAGTGAATCCTGCCCCTAGGAGAGGGGAAGGGAAGGCACACACCAGTCTGACCATGGCCCCAGCAGTGGGCTGGGGACAGACATCAGGTCTGACTGCGGCCCCACCCACCAACTCAAGGTATTCAAGACAGCACAGGGGAAGTGCCCCGCAGTCCCGCACCACTCCAGGGACTATCCAAAATGACAAAACAGAAGAATTCCCCTCAGAAAAACATCCAGAAAATAACAACAGCTAACGAACTGATCAAATACGATTTAAACAATATAACGGAAAGTGAATTTAGAATAATAGTCATAAAATTAATTGCTGGGCTTGAAAACAGTATACAGGACAGCAGAGAATCTCTTGCTACAGAGATCAAGGGACTAAGGAACAGCCAGGAGGAGCTAAGAAATGCTATCAATGAACTGCAAAATAAAATGGAGACAACCACGTCTCGGATTGAAGAGGCAGAGGAGAAAATAGGTGAACTAGAAGATAAAATTATGGAAAAAGAAGAAGCTGAGAAAAAGAGAGATTAAAAAATCCAGGAGTATGAGGGGAAAATTAGAGAACTAAGTGATGCACTAAAGAGAAATAATATATGCATAATTGGTATTCCAGAGGAGGAAGAGAGAGGAAAAGGTGCTGAAGGTGTACTTGAAGAAATAATAGCTGAGAACTTCCCAGATCTGGGGAAGGAAAAAGGCATTGAAATCCAAGAGGCACAGAGAACTCCCTTCAGATGTAACTTGAATCGATCTTCTGCACGACATATCATAGTGAAACTGGCAAAATACAAGGATAAAGAGAAAATTCTGAAAGCAGCTAGAGATAAACATGCTCTAACATATAAAGGGAGACCTATAAGACTTGTGACCGATCTCTCTACTGAAACTTGGCAGGCTAGAAAGGAATGGCAGGAGATCTTCAATGTGCTAAACAGAAAAAATATGCAGCCGAGAATCCTTTATCCAGCAAGTCTGTCATTTAGAATAGAAGGAGAGATAAAGGTCTTCCCAAACAAACAAAAACTGAAGGAATTCGTCACCACTAAACCAGCCCTACAAGAGATCCTAAGGGGGATCCTGTGAGACAAAGTACCAGAGACATCGCTATAAGCATGAAACCTACGGACATCACAATGACTCTAAACCCATATCTTTCTATAATAACACTGAATGTAAATGGATTAAATGCGCCAAACAAAAGACATAGGGTATCAGAATGGATAAAAAAACAAGACCCATCTATTTGCTGTCTACAAGAGACTCATTTTAGACCTGAGAACACCTTCAGATTGAGAGTGAGGGGATGGAGAACTATTTATCATTTCACTGGAAGTCAAAAGACAGCTGGAGTAGCCATACTTATATCAGACAAACTAGACTTTAAATTAAAGGCTGTAACAAGTGATGAAGAAGGGCCTTATATAATAGTTACAGGGTCTATCCATCAGGAAGAGCTAACAATTACAAATGTCTATGCCCCGAATACCGGAGCCCCCAAATATATAAAACAATTACTCACAAACATAAGCAGCCTTATTGATAAGAATGTGGTCATTGCAGGGGACTTTAACACTCCACTTACAGAAATGGATAGATCATCTAGACACACGGTCAATAAAGAAACAAGGGCCCTGAATGATACATTGGATCAGATGGACTTGACAGATATATTTAGAACTCTGCATCCCAAAGTAACAGAATATACTTTCTTCTCGAGTGCACATGGAACATTCTCCAAGATAGATCACATACTGGGTCACAAAACAGCCCTGCATAAGTATACAAGAATTGAAATCATACCATGCATACTTTCAGACCACAATGCTATGAAGCTTGAAATCAACCACAGGAAAATGTCTGGAAAACCTCCAAAACCATGGAGGTTAAAGAACACGCTACTAAAGAATGAGTGGGTCAACCAGGCAATTAGAGAAGAAATTAAAAAATATATGGAAACAAATGAACATGAAAATACAACAATCCAAATGCTTTGGGATGCAGCGACGGCAGTCCTGAGAGGAAAATACATTGCAATCCAGGACTATCTCAAGAAACAAGAAAAACCCCAAATACAAAATCTAACAGCACACCTAAAGGAAACAAAAGCAGAACAGCAAAGACAGCCTAAATCCAGCAGAAGAAGAGAAATAATAAAGACCAGAGCAGAAATAAACAATATAGAATCTAAAAAAACTGTAGAGCAGGTCAATGAAACCAAGAGTTGGTTTTTTGAAAAAATAAACAAAATTGATAAACCTCTAGCCATGCTTCTCAAAAAGAAAAGGGAGATGACCCAAATAGATAAAATCATGAATGAAAATGGAATTATTACAACCAATCCCTCAGAGATACAAGCAATTATCAGGGAATACTATGAAAAATTATATGCCAAGAAACTGGACAACCTGGAAGAAATGGACAAATTCCTAAACACCCACACGCTTCCAAAACTCAATCAGGAGGAAATAGAAAGCTTGAACAGACCCATCACCAGCGAAGAAATTGAATCAGTCATCAAATATCTCCCAACAAATGAGAGTCCAGGACCAGATGGCTTCCCAGGGGAGTTCTACCAGAGGTTTAAAGCAGAGATAATACCTATCCTTCTCAAGCTATTCCAAAAAATAGAAAGGGAAGGAAAACTTCCAGACTCATTCTATGAAGCCAGTATTACTTTGATTCCTAAACCAGATAGAGACCCAGTAAAAAAAGAGAACTACAGGCCAATATCCCTGATAAATATGGATGCAAAAATCTCAATAAGATACTAGCAAATCGAATTCAACAGCATAAAAAAAGGAATTATTCACCATGATCAAGTGGGATTCATTCCTGGGATGCAGGGCTGGTTCAACATTCGCAAATCAATCAATGTGATACATCACATTGATAAAAGAAAAGATAAGAACCATATGATCCTGTCAATCGATGCAGAATAGGCATTTGACAAAATTCAGCAAGCTTTCTTAATAAAAACCCTCGAGAAAGTCGGGATACAAGGAACATACTTAAAGATCATAAAAGCCATTTATGAAAAGCCCACAGCTAACATCATCCTCAACGGGGAAAAACTGAGAGCTTTCCCCCTGAGATCAGGAACACGACAGGGATGTCCACTCTCACCGCTGTTGTTGAACATAGTGTTGGAAGTCCTAGCATCAGCAATCAGACAACAAAAAGGAAATCAAAGGCATCAAATTGGCAAAGATGAAGTTAAGCTTTCACTTTTTACAGATGACATGATATTATACATGGAAAACCCGACAGACTCCACCAGAAGTCTGCTAGAACTGATACATGAATTCAGCAAAGTTGCAGGATACAAAATCAATGTACAGAAATCAGTTGCATTCTTATACACTAATAATGAAGCAACAGAAAGACAAATAAAGAAACTGATCCCATTCACAATTGCACCAAGAAGCATAAAATACCTAGGAATAAATCTAACCAAAGATGTAAAAGATCTGTATGCTGAAAACTATAGAAAGTTTATGAAGGAAATGAAGAAGATATAAAGAAATGGAAAAACATTCCGTGCTCATGGATTGGAAGAATAAATATTGTCAAAATGTCAATACTACCCAAAGCTATCTACACATTCAATGCAATCCCAATCAAAATCGCACCAGCATTCTTCTCGAAACTAGAACAAGCAATCCTAAAATTCATATGGACCACAAAAGGCCCCGAATAGCCAAAGTAATTTTGAAGAAGAAGACCAAAGCAGGAGGCATCACAATCCCAGACTTTAGCCTCTACTACAAAGCTGTAATCATCAAGACAGCATGATATTGGCACAAAAACAGACACATAGACCAATGGAATAGAATAGAAACCCCAGAACTAGACCCACAAACGTATGGCCAACTCATCTTTGACAAAGCAGGAAAGAACATCCAATGGAAAAAAGACAGTCTCTTTAACTAATGGTGCTGGGAGAACTGGACAGCAACATGCAGAAGATTGAAACTAGACCACTTTCTCACACCATTCACAAAAATAAACTCAAAATGGATAAAGGACCTGAATGTGAGACAGGAAACCATCAAAACCCTAGAGGAGAAAGCAGGAAAAGACCTCTCTGACCTCAGCTGTAGCGATCTCTTATTGACACATCCCCAAAGGCAAGGGAATTAAAAGTAAAAATGAACTACTGGGACCTTATGAAGATAAAAAGCTTCTGCACAGCAAAGGAAACAACCAACAAAACTAAAAGGCAACCAACAGAATGGGAAAAGATATTTGCAAATGACATATTGGACAAAGGGCTAGTATCCAAAATCTATAAAGAGCTCACCAAACTCCACACCCGAAAAACAAATAATCCAGTGAAGAAATGGGCAGAAAATGTCTTCTAAAGAAGACATCCGGATGGCCAACAGGCACATGAAAAGATGCTCAACGTCACTCCTCATCAGGAAAATACAAATCAAAACCACACTCAGATATCACCTCACGCCAGTCAGAGTGGCCAAAATGAACAAATCAGGAGACTATAGATGCTGGTGAGGATGTGGAGAAACGGGAACCCTCTTGCACTGTTGGTGGGAATGCAAATTGGTGCAGCCGCTCTGGAAAACAGTATGGAGGTTCCTCAAAAAATTAAAAATAGACCTACCCCATGACCCAGCAGTAGCACTGCTAGGAATTTACCCAAGGGATACAGGAGTGCTGATGCATAGGGGCACTTGTACCCCAATGTTTATAGCAGCACTCTCAACAATAGCCAAATTATGGAAAGATCCTCAATGTCCATCAACTGATGAATGGATAAAGAAATTGTGGCTTATATACACAATGGAGTACTACGTGGCAATGAGAAAGAATGAAATATGGCCCTTTGTAGCAACGTGGATGGAACTGGAGAGTGTGATGCTAAGTGAAATAAGCCATACGGAGAAAGACAGATACCATATGGTTTCACTCTTATATGGATCCTGAGAAACTTAACAGAAACCCATGGGGGAGGGGAAGGGGGAAAAAAAAAAAAAGAGGTTAGAGTGCGAGAGAGCCAAAGCATAAGAGACTGTTAAAAACTGAGAACAAACTGAGGGCTGATGGGGGATGGGAGGGAGGGGAGGGTGGGGGATGGGTATTGAGGAGGGCACCTTTTGGGATGAGCACTGGGTGTTGTATGGAAACCAATTTGACAATGAACTTCATATATTGAAAAAAATTAAAATAAAATTAAAAAAATTAAAAAATTTCAAGATAAATGAAATAGTACTTTAATATTTTCTCAGGTTTAAGTTACAATATGGTCAATGTCTATAGATATAAGTCCTGTGAAGAAAAAATCTTCAAGGTCCTTGGTAAATGAGGTCCTGAGGTAAAATCATTTAAAAACCACTTGTGCAGGGGAAAGAATATGGACTTTATAAAATCAATGGCCTAGACTCCATCCACTTCCTCCTGCATCACTAATTAGAACAGTGATCCTAGATAAGTAAGTAACTGCACTCCCCAAACCAGGTTCTTCTTTCATAAAATGAGAGTAATTATCATAAATGCTCACAAGGTCACCAGAAGGAGAAAGCATGGTCATATCTGGGGAGGCACTTTTTACTCTGCAAAGCACTACACAAATGTTACTTCCTTATTATTCATGATACTAACAACTTAGGCTAAAACTTGATAAACTATGTTATTATTAATTATCTTCCGTCCATAAGGATGAAAATATAGATTTAAACCGTAATGTAAAACATTTTTACCTCATCCCTGACACAGATTTCTTTTACTGGTTTTCATTACTTTTTAAAGTCTTTAAAACCTCAGAAATTCTGATCACAAGACTCATTTGTAAAATTGTTTCCGAAACATTTTTTGGAGTACATGTACGTATTGCAGCAAAACTCAGGAAAAGATTTGCAATCATATGAAAGTAATGAGTACTCGTGTGGCTGCATGAACCGTGGATGAGAGTTAAACGGAGACACCAAGGTCGGACATGCTGACCACCCACTTCTTGCTGATAGCAAATAATGTCAGTGTGGCAAACAACTTTAGCAACTTTCTCATCTAATGCCTCACCTAAAGCAAGAATCTCTTTTTTTTGTATACAAATAATTTTTTAAAAATAATTTTTTGTCAAATTGGTTTCCATGCAACACCCAGTGGATCCTGTCATTGGAGACTTACAAGGCAGTTCATTTCATCTATTACAATGTTTCTTTTATTATCCATATCTCATTATACAAAAAGCTAAGGAACTTCTGGGGCGCCTGGGTTGCTTAGTCGGTTGAGCGTCTGACTTCAGCTCAAGTCATGATCTCATGATCTGTGAGTCTGAGCCCCGTATCAGGTTCTGTGCTGACGGCTCAGAGCCTGGAGCCTGCTTGGGAGTCTGTGTCTCCCTTTCTCTCTGCCCCTCCCCTGCTCGCACTCTGTCTCTCTCTTAAAACCAAAGGTTAAAAAAAAAAAAAAAAAAAAAAAAAAACAAAACAGAAACAAAGCTAAAGAACTTCTTGAATTTTAACAAGTTCCCAAGCGATGCTGATGCTGCTGGTCAGGGACCATACTTTGAGAACCACTGATCTCTGAGTCTAACCACAGTTCTTTACACATCTTACATGGAAGCATGTTCTGAGTTGGGTCCAACAGACTTGCAATGGTGCCCATTCACAGTTTTGAGACCGTCTGGATGGTTAACTCTCAACTGTTTGTTAATAGAAGAGCAGTGGTGTGAATAATCTACTACCATGGATAATCCAAAAGTCATTTCAACTTGGTTTAGGAAGGTGTTCAAGTCGGATTTTAATTTTTCAGGATCACTAGATTTGCCTTCAAATAGGTTTTGCTGAGGCCAATGTTAAAACTGAGTGACTGTTTCCTGGGTAAACTCATGCTTTCCTCAGAAGGGAGGCAAGCCAGCTAGCCTCACATGCTGGCCATGGAGACACAACTGGTGCTCAGAGTTCACAAAACAGACAATCTCTGTAAAGCATAACTGAGAGTCGAATCCACAGAATGCTTTTAAAATTTTTAGTTACTAAGAATATGTATGAAAGTTGGGAAGTTTAGGGGAAAACTCATCATTTCTTCTTTCTATACATTCCCCAAAATAATTAAACTCAAGCAATTTACAGCACTCGAATTATTTCCTTTGTACCCTGTGTCCAAACCCTCAAGTAAAAGCAAAACAAAAAACCCACGAAAATGTGTGTGCCTGTGTGTGTGTGTGTGTTTGTGTGATTTTACCTTAGGGAAGTTATAAAAGAAAAACACCACCCAAAATCTCATAAATCCTATTGGAACTGATAGGAATGTCAAAGCTTGTGGTTAGAGGTAGTTATAGTTGGCTTGTGGATAAGCCAAATGTTGGCTTGTGGATAAGCTGTATCACAACAAACAGAGAACTTATTAAATTCAGATTCCTTCCTCTGCAACTCATCACTGAAATTCTGCATGTGTGTCTCTATCAGCTCCCCTCTAACTAGTTTTCCTCTTCCATTTCAGTGTCTCAAATTATACACAGAAATAATCAGTTATTCCTAAACCAACTTGTGGATTTGGGGGAAAAATATTTAAAGGTTCTATACATGAAGTCTTATTATCACAGAAATGAATGCCAGAAATGGGGTAACAGTAACACTACCTACCAATTTTTCAGTTCTTGTCAGAGGTCAGATAGTGTGTGAAATGCCATACATGACTTATTTTACCTAATCTTCACAAAAGCTGACCAAGTAGGTCCTTTTCTTGGCCCCATTTCACAGATGAGAATCCTGTGTGTCCCCAAATCCCACAGTGGCAAAGCTACCATTAAACTCCCCTTTGCCAGAATGAAAGCCCATTCTTTCAACCACTGTGCAGTACTGTACCCCATATCTATTTAAGAAAAAGGTCTACTTGCAAATTCACATGTATACAAAACACCTCTTAGGGGTTACTGTCGATCTTCTGACCACTGGTCTCAGCCTCACCTAGCTCTCAGCTGGACTTCACTCCCCACAGACACAGCTGCAGAGCATTACACTTCACGTGCACCCTGTATACAGCTTATCTCTCTCCTCAGGTCTCTACCTCGGAGACTGAGGTAAGAGATACTGCTGGCAAGTATGAGGGAATCAATGCTTCATTGGGGGAAACGTTGGGCCAATGGAAATCTAACAAGAGAGAATAAATGTCTTCCTTCTTCCCTTGCATGATCTTTCCTGAGAAGCAGTCTATAAACTTCTGTGAAGACAGCCCTGCAAGATGGAGAGATCAGTAGTTGCTCACTTAGTAATGTGGTTTATGTTGGCTCATTGGTTCTTGTTCCTTCCCTGCCTCATACCTCTTCTCCCTTCAGTGAGACTCTCTGGAACTGTATCCATCCACTTTGTGAAATGTTACCACAAAAGGCTTCACGCAGGCTCTGCTTTCTAGAAACTCAGGCTAAGACAATTTGGAACTGCCCAGCTCCGAGGTAAGTGCAAGTGACAGTGCTGCTTTTCACTTGTTTTGGAGGTGGAACAAAAAAGGAAGAAGAAAACTAGGAAAACACATAACTATAGGATTGTGTATTATCTGCTTTAAAACTATGTCTGGAAAAAGCATTCCTCTGCTTTAAGCCAAACAACACAAACATGGCTACAGCTCTGTGAGCAAGGAAAGGCACAATTACAAGCAAGCAAATAATGAATGGCTTGTCTTTCTTTTCCTACAGTAATGTTCTTACTCTTGGTCTGCCTCCAGTGCTAAATAGAACTCAGTGGCCTGGGAATCCAGTCTACTGAGGCCATGCGTTGTTAAAGACCCTCCTTGTGAAAGTGGAAGAAAACTAGGAAACCACATAACTATAGGATTGTGTATTATCTGCTTTAAAACTATGTCTGGAAAAAGCATTCCTCTGCTTTAAGCCAAACAACACAAACATGGCTACAGCTCTGTGAGCAAGGAAAGGCACAATTACAAGCAAGCAAATAATGAATGGCTTGTCTTTCTTTTCCTACAGTAATGTTCTTACTCTTGGTCTGCCTCCAGTGCTAAATAGAACTCACTGGCCTGGGAATCCAGTCTACTGAGGCCATGCGTTGTTAAAGACCCTCCTTGTGAAAGCGGAGAAATGAACCTCCTGGAACCAACACCAGAATCTAAAATGTCACTTTCAGGCCTCACTCCAAGTGGGATTGAAAAAGCATGGTATTTCCCCAGAAATGAACCAGTCTGGGGAAAGTGTGGCTCCAAGCCAGAGCTAGAATTGAACAGGTGTACCTCAGGAGACAGGTTCCCAGTACCTTCTCCAAGCAAACAAAATTAACATGTGTTTCCTTTCTCCTCTATTCTAAGAAAATCTGTCCAACAGGCCCAGAAAAACAGACACTATAAAGGAAAAGAGTTATTTCAGAAATCCTTAGAAAGCATGTATCTATATATGCTGATGAAATGTAGAGCTAACACGTGTCTAAATAATACAAATTCTAAATACGTTGGCCTTAAATAAATCTTCAGATGTGAAAACACTAGGTAATTGTGGTCTTTATTGCATGTTCCCATCCTTTATGCATTGATACCATGTAAAAATTCACTTACATCGCTCCTCGGCCTTTTGGCTAAGATCAAGTGTAAAATTCACCTGCAGTGCTCCATAATCACAATGACATAACTCTACTTATGATCACATAAATAAGTAGTTTCTAATATGGTAATGCCAGGGATAGAATAATAATGCAAACCTGGGTGTGCATGTGTCCATCCAAACTCAGTACTTCTTTTCTAAACTGGTGAGTGATAGGTTTAAATGTGGATGGTGGGCTATTGTAATGTAAAGGTGCAGAAAATATATGTCATATTTTGATTAGCATGGCAAGTCCTATGCTGGCATTACTTTATAGGAATAAGTGAATGTGCATAAAACGTAACCCCAATAGTCCATGAACTCACGCTGCCAGGAGATTAAAGCTATTGGCATTGTTATGCTAATGGATGCTAACACACTTACTGTGGTATTTTATTTCTTTGCATGTGTTATCCTCTAATTCTCTTAATGACCCAGTGAGGTAGATGCAGTCATTTCCATTGTACTGATGAGTCAACAGACTCCAAATATTTAAGGACCTCACATAAGAAAAAACACAGAGGTTGGGGCGCCTGGGTGGCTCAGTTGGTTAAGTGTCCGACTTCAGCTCAGGTCATGATTTCATGGCTCGTGAGTTCGAGCCCCACAACTGGCTCTGTGCTGACAGCTCAGAGCCTGCTTCGTATTCTGTGTCTCCTCTCTCAGTACCTCCCCCACTCATATTCTCTCTTTCTCTCTCTCAAAAATAAATAAACGTTAAAAAAAATTAAAAGAAAAGGAAAAGAAAAAACACAAAGGTAGAAATGGAGAGTCAGGGGTTAAGACTTGACAGCATTTGTGTTCCTGGCCCCACTTGTTCTTGACTTGGTTACTCACTTGCCTTTTTTGTGGTGTGCTGACTCAACCCTCCCTGGAGTTCTGTGAGTTAATAGATTTCCTTCTGAATGAACTTAAGTGTGTTTCTCTCCTGCATAACCCAAAATAACTCAACCTATTACAGTATCCAAAGAAAACACAGCCACTTAAAAAGCACCAAGTCATCTATGAAAGCACATGCTTCTTTTATTGGGGCTCATCCTTGTGACCAACTTGGACCCTCACTCACCGTCTGACTCACCTGGTCTTGCCCCAGTCCATCCAGTAGAGTCCACACGCCTCGTCTGTGTGAGCTTATACCGTCTGGCAACCACAGGGAGCACTCCCTGCTCCCACATCAACCAGCTCAAGCTATATTTCCAGGGCCGTTATTCTGGGCTGAGCAAATAGATCTGTTTGTATTCTAGCGGGTCAAGGTAGGTACGTACCAATGGCTGCCATCCTGCTGTCCCTTGCCTGGCAACTTCCTGGGAGGCCCAGACGTAACTTTTAGAATGAGAAGGTTTCTCTTCGATGCTTCCAAAATGACGAAGGCCCAGACAGGAGAGTTCTAGGGCTACATAAGGGGTCATCTTATGTCAAGTCCCCTAGATGTAAGCCTGAAAGAAGGATTTGGAAACTCATGATTTATGCAAGGAGGGCTTCATTAGACATCTCATCGATTCCCATAGGTCAGGCCTCTTAGATGCCATTCTAACTTTGCTGCTCACTTTACAGCATAATTAATAAATACGATATTTAAGCCCACTTTGCTTCTGATGATTAAGAGTTTCCCTCTGGCCTCTGGTAATCTAAAATCCTATTATCCCCACTGTCACCAGACATCTCAGTTCTGTACCATCACGTCCTACTGTCAGTTCTGGCCTCAGGTGACAGCCCCCACTGAGCTTCTCAAGGACCATGTCATGCCGATACTCTTCTCCAAACTTTGTCAGTTATCCCCTTAGTAAATGGAGTGCGCTCAGGAGCCTCGCAAGATACAGCGAGCTCGTGGGTTTTCCATTCTTGTACAGTAGACCCCTTCTAGCATGCCACTTATCTGAGTCTTCTGATGCCTTCCTCCTTTATCTGCCATGGAAGTTCTGCCATCTCTAGGTCATTGAACATGGGACCAATTTATTCAAGCTTCTAAGGCTTGTTCCAGCAACATACCAGGCCCAGCTTCCAGCGTCCTGCTAGAATGCCAATCCTTTGACATGGGAGAGTGCCTCCTATCAACAAGCTCTCCTTATTCAATTTAATACCTTGATTCTGCAGCCACAGGCTCCAACTCTGTACTTGCAGTCAATATAAGACAGTCAAATCGTGTGGCCTCTTTAGCATGTAACTCCTATTCCACCTTATCAGAGCAGCTCTTTCTGCCCTCCCTTCTTCATTACTGGTCTGCGAACCAGGGGAGGAAGAGCAGGAAGCAGATTCTGAAGACCAAAATTATCTAAAAAGCACCTGCCTCATTTGCGATTTCTGTAAAAGGTATGGGGATAGATGGGTGGATTGGGCTCTATCTTCCAACAAGAGCAAGTGAGACACTTCTTTGCACTTCTGCACTTTGCACTTTGCACTTCTTCAGGTGCAAAGGGATCGGGACCATGTGCAAATTCAAGTTGCTCAAGTAAGTCTACCCAGTTACAGTCATCCCCATTCCTGGAACACACTTGACTGGCTCTGATTTGGCAAAGGAGACTTACAGAGGCTGGGAATCAGCTATCTCCAAAATTCTGCCAGCCCCCCAGGTCTGTTACCTGGGTATGCCCTCCAGTTGCAGCTGGTAAAATTCTCTTTAAAAGCTGCCAAGGAGGCCCTTTGACCCTCATGCTTTAGTTGAATTTGGTTATCAATTATCCTGAGCTTGTCCTTTCTTCTTTTCAAAATATCCATGGTGGACAGCACAGTATCATTATAATTAGTATCTTTCTCTACCCTTGAAATGCGTGAGAAAGCGTCTCGGCTGGTACATCCCCTCCGTTGTACCCTTTACTGGTTCACCGCCTAGCGTATACACTGTGACTTCATGCTAGAGGTTGTTGCTAACTCCGTCTGCCATCAGCGATGGTGTCCCCATTACCAACTGGTGGGAGGGGATCCCCTCCAAAACTCCTTTCTAGCAGGCTGCTTCCTAGGACCACTCCCGGTACCAAATCTCATAGGCAAGCTCCGTGACAGCACAAACAAAGAAACTCAAGGGCTATATGAAGGGAGGGCCCTCTGGGTTTTCTTGTCTCCAGGATCACATGCTTCTGTATTACTGCTTCTCTGTGCACATCTACTACTTTGCCCCCTCCGCCACAATTCTCTCTCTCACCCTCAAGGCAAACTTCCTGTATTCCAGCATGTACATAGCCAAGAATGACAGCCAAAAATCAGTTTAAATCTCTCTTCAAATAATCAGCAGTCTTTTAAGTATCATTAGTATAGAATTTGGAATTTGAAATTAAGAAAAAAAATGTTATTTATCTAGCCATGGTAAGAGCCCATGGGTTTGGCCATGGTGATTGAGAGGGTAATGTAACATAGAAAAGACATGCTTCTTTGGGCATATTCCCATGATTGGAAGGAACTCACTCAGAGAAGAGAATATAAGGTTAAGCAGGCACTCCAAACTTTTCTATTGAGCTTCCTTCTCTAGAAATAGTCCAGCCAACTTTGCTGATATGAGTGTTACCCTAACTTACATAATTAAATATCCCAATATTTTCTGGCAAAATATTTCTTTGATTTCAGTAAGACATATGAGAAATACCATAACCTTGATTCAAGGCCAGTAGAATGGAAGCTCCATGACAGTAATAACTTTATCTATTTTGTTCAGTAATGAGTTGCCAGCACTTTTAAAATTACCTATGTCATAGTAAGCTCTCAGCAAATTTCATAAGAGAATGAGTTAAGAAATGCCTGGTCTTACAAAGATCTATTTTAAAGTCCCACGCCCATGAATTAGATTCTAGCTGTTTTGTGTATAAAATGGGGATAATAACAACATCAATTGTACAGGGTTATTTTGAAGGTCGAGTGAATACTGTCACTGTCATTAACCTTGGTTCCAGGAACAAAGCAAGTGTTCAGGAAATGTGAGCAATTATTAAGAAAGTCATGCCAGGACACCAAAGCTACTTCAAGGAAAACAAGCCAGAGAATGCAAAGTAACACTTTCCCAAGAGAAAGATGCATTCTCCTTTTTGGGCGAATTGAGATAAAAATACAGAGAAGCAATTAGAGCAGAACCAAAGGCAGTCATCCCTGTGAAGGCAGACCCCTTCAACTGGTCAGAAAAAATAAATAAGAACCACTGCCACAGCAGCAGCAATGAAGCTGTTAGCACGGTATCTCCAGCAGGACTGCCTCTTGACAACCGTGGCCTTTGCCCTACCATCTCCGCAAAAACTATTAAACTTTCCTGTAGGAGTGATTTGAGCAAGGTGAAATGTACTATAGGTGCCACATCTATACCATGTAGACAGAGACCTTCAGGATACACGAAAGAGTCTAATTTTGAGCTCATTGCCTCTGGAATGGAAGCTGTGTCTAACTCTTTCCACCTGCTTTCCTTTTTTTTTTTTTTTTTTTTTTTGGTTTTGTTTTCTCCCGCCCCTTGCAAACAGCACAGATGGGAAAGAGAGAAGCAGACGATTCAAACTGGTACATTACGTGGGCACAAACAAGTTGGGGAAAAACATCTTTGCATAGTGAGAAAAATTCCACTCCTTTCTTGGACAATTTCTAAAGTATTGGAAACCATGGCAACTAATATAAATGTAGCCAGTGCATTGTACATTCTCAGTCTGAAACAATAAAAAACAATTGTTAAAACAATCTGTTAAAAAATTAAAAATAAACACAACTTGGACAACTGACTCCAACAAGTTTCTTATTCCCTCAGATGGAAACTTATGAAAATCGGACATTTTGAAGGGGTGAAGGCTATTTAGATTCAGTTCATCATGTAGATAGATAGATAGATAGATAGATATAGATATACACACACATATATTTCTACATAGATGTATATGTGTTAATACACATACATATGCATTATATAGTATATTGCATATTATACAGTATAGAGTAATATGTGTATATTATGTGGTATATAGTAATGTATATATATTATACATTTTATTGCATTGTTTTATTATATGTTATATTTTATTATATATACTTTATATGTTACATATGCATGTGTATAAATTATATATATATATATATCTTCTAGGGTTAAGTATGTTCATAGAACATAGTATTGAACAATAATTATAATTCAATATATATGTGTGTTAGTAAGTATACATAATATGCAATTCTTATCATTTAACAATACTATGTATTAGGAAAAGTCTTATCATTGAGAATATAGTGATGCACCAATATGGTCCCTGCCCTCTTGGGACATAGAGGCTACTGGGGAAACAAAGACATTAGTCACATAACCAACTAAATGAATACTTAATTAAAAACAGCGCTAAACTCATTGAAAAGAAAACACACAGTCATGAGTAAGTGTGACAAAGGATCTAATTTAGATGGGAAAACAGGAAAGTTGTATAGAAAAATAAGGTACAAGATTTCAGAAGCATGAAACACCTTATGTGTATGGTTCTGCAAAACAGGTGTAAAACATCACATGATGCAGAAAACATTCCATTAGTCCAAGAGTTAGAAGAGAGACTGATCCCTGGTTGGCTCTCATTAGAGACAGCAAGCAGACGGATCAATTATTTCTATTAGAAGAGGGAGAAAAGTTGAACCAGGTCTTCCTTACACCATGGAAAACTCTATTTAAAAGCTTGGCAAAGATTAGCAGAATCATGGCAATGGAACAAGCCGCTGATGGAATCAACTTTTCAGGGGAAGCCAGAGGTGGTGAAAGGAGGAAAAGTTATTTGGAAAAAAATTTTTTTTCTTAAAAAAATGAATTTTTTCTCAGTATCATGAAAGCCATTTCATGAAACACTGCTCCCAAATGCCATGTAAACCCATGAGCCAATTAATTAAAGTTCTCTTCCAACTTCCTTTTTTCCACATGTTGATATTAGATCTCAAAGCCCACAATAAATGTTAATCGAAATTCCTCTTACAAGGAAGGCATTATTAATTGCATATTTGGACCACAAAAATCAAACAAATCATTTGTGTGGGTCATTCACTTTAGCTGTTGATTGGTCCAGAAACACAACTCATATACGGGGACTCTGACTTTCATGTATTAAAAAAGACCATGTTCCCTCCTCTATACTGGGAACTAAAAACTTAATTCTGGCTTAAGAAATAAAATAAAAACAGCAGCTAAACCATACACTTGAGAAATTATCTTTACATTATGTTGAGTTTTTCACATCCTGAAACAGTCTGTTTCCTACCTTTAATAAGTTTGAGTTTGCTGTGCTCAGCATAATTGGACACAGCTGCCTGCATTTTCTGCCAGGGTGTGAGGAAAAATGGAGTTATTATTAGAGCTTGGTATAGCAACCTGCCTGGCCAATGTAAATCTTAAGATTCAATTGTTTATTGGTTGTGAATTTTCCATTATAAGGGCACCTAGGAAGTTTCTTCACTAATAGGAGTCTGGAGAAATAGGCATCTGGAGAAATAGGCTGAAAGCTCCCAGTATCCAATCAGAAAATTAATTGGTTGACCCATCCATAATGTCAGAGTCAACAATAGAGACATCAGACCACACAAAATTGGGTTGTCCTCAAAATCAGTAACTGCAGCCAGCAATTTCCAGGACTTGTGAGACTCTTGATGCTTTAAGTTAGAGGCTTTTGTAAAAGCATTACTTCCCTGGAAGAGCAGATTTGAAATCAGTCTTGGTTTAGGTTTTGCCAGAAGCACACTCTGAGATAAGGAATTGGATACAAGAGGTTTACTGGAGAGATGCAGACAGCATCAGCAGGAAAGAGGAAAATGTCAAAGAAAAAGGAAGGCAGCTAATCGATGTGCATTACTTAGCCAGCTTCCGTAATGAGCGAATGAATATAGCTTAACCTCATGAGGAAAGTCAGATTTTGTTAAGGACGGCTCAAATTATCCTATCCAAAAAGCAGGACAGCTGGGGTATTTATACACCAACTCCTGAAGCTGTTCCCAGAGGTGGTAATTCCTAGGTATTTCTGACCTGTTAGGAGTCCGGAGCAGTGCCACCTTCAGCGACTTGGAAAAAGCCCTTGGGCACGAGACAGGAAGATAATGGCAGAAGACGTCTGCTAGAATGCGCCTAAAGGTTAGAAGGAGAGGGCTGGGGGCACTCGCAGAGAATGCCTCAAAAGTCTTCTTAGCAAACTTGAGGGGTAAAAGGGCAACCCCACTAGATTAGTATGAACTTCCAGGAGTAATTAGTTGATGGGGATCCTAAAGCAGTCGGAGAATGTTTCTGTAACCCATTAAAGGTGTCTGCCACGCGCACGGTAAAACAGAACAGCAGCATCTAAGCCACGTCCATATCATCCTTGGTCCACATTAGGCATCAGCAAACTTTTTCTGTAAGGAGCCAGAGTAATATTTTAGATAAATATTTTAGGCATTGCAGGTCATAGTATCGTCTCTGTCACATACTCTTTCTTCTCTATTTGGTGTTTGATCTTTACATTTTAAAAATGATTGTTAAAACATTTTTAGTGTGTAGGCTATAAAAAACAAGCTGCTGGCTGGTCATAGTTTGCCAACAGATCAATAATTCTGACCTGCCTGTATAAGGATCCCTTCTATGTTTCTCACAAATTACATTTTAAATATAAATGGGAAGGTCTTAGAAACAAAATATAGCCACTCCTCAACCTTGTCCCTGAGGTTCTTGACATGCAGAGTGCAATCCACTTACCTAAGTGAAATGCTTTAATTTATAGAAGAGGAAACTGAGGCCTAGAGAGAAAAAAGGACTTGCCAAACATCAAATGCCTCGTGGATCATCAACCAAATAGTGCTTAGCGGGTGATAAGGCACTTACTGACTTAAAGCACATAGAAGTGTAATAGAAAATCCAAATTCCATAACATAAGAAGTACACATTTGAGACATCTGGAGCTTAGAGGAAAGGCAAAATACAAGATAAGAAAATAAGCAAAGACTTCATGAATAAACACACGCTAAAGGGAAAAAATCACCTGTGTTTTATAGTAATTCAACAAATATGAAATTGAGCCCCTAAATTGTGTCAGGTACCCTGTGAATAAGGGCACAGCCTTCCATAGTACAGGCACTACAAAGATAGAACTAAAAGAAAAGGAAATGAATGTAGTGTGTTTCTGGTTTAGGTGGAGATTCAGAATACTTTGCATGTAGACTTCAATTAATCATTTTTCAATGAATGAATAAATGAATGGTTCAGATAGCAATTTTGGCTTGGAACACATCACAACTGCTGTTACTCATATGCATTAGCAATAAGGTCCTTTCATGTCTTTTGTGTTCAGAATACACAAATGCATTCTTAGAGATGCCTAGAACCTGGATGAGCAAACTGATACCCTCAGTCTATAGGAGGATATACAAATAACAAAACCAAGAAAATGTATCCTGCTTTAAGAGGAGAGCCCTAGCTAACAGTAGCCATTCTTCAATTTCTTGAGGTCTGGCTTGTCCTGGACAAAGCTAGGGGTGGTGAACAGACTTGCATGGTCAAGGAAGCTAGCCAAAGCAGCCGTTACATGGAGAATAAAACCTAAGTACAGTGGCAGTAATTCATACCCAGTTGCAAAATAATCAGTGAAGGAGCAACTTGATTGCCAAGACTTCTTGGGCAAGAATCCAAGAACAAACACACAACGCATTGAGCTCAGCAGAATATCAACAAGAGATTCCATATTCCTGTGGCTTTCTTGGAAACAAAGAGCTATTCAACAGGCCAATCCCTTTAAACTCTTTTGTCGGCTTAATGCATGGCACCCTCTGGTGTGGTGTGTGTAACACAGGACATGTTTGATTGGTTCAACCCAACAGCCCTAGAATAATATCACCAGAAAGCAAGTGGCTTCAGGATATGGGCATGTTTATTTAACCATGATTAAATCCCATTATTTTGGTTATTGTAGTGGCATAAAACAACAACCATTTGTTATGCTCACAGATCCTATGAATTGGGAATACAGAAAGGGCACAATATCTGGGGCCTTAGCTGGCAACACTAGAATGGCAGGGAGTGATGCACAAACCTAGGGAGGAAATTTCTAGAGCCTTCTCCAGGCTGCTGACAGCAGCACTGAGTCAACTTAGAAAGCTACTATCAGCTGGGACTATTAATCGGAGATGCCTACACAGAACTTCTCTGCAAACCTTGGGTTTTGTCAGTCTGGCATCCTCTGGTTAGTTAGAGGACTTTCATTGCAGTTCAGGACTTTATTAACAGATGTTCCATGTAACAAGGTGGAAGGGGCATGGCCATCTATGGCCCAGTCTTGGCAGCCACATAATGTCACTTTCAAACTCCCCAGATTTAACAGAAGAGATTATAATTTCACACTCTTCCATGGAAGACTTGTTGGTAATTTGTCATTACGCTTTCATACCACCACACCATTATTACCTGATCTGTGTAAAATGGAAGCAAATACTGCAAGACAGGAGAACACAGGAGCTAAATCTGTGCCAGGTTTAAATACCAGCTCTAGGGGTACCTGAGTGGTTCAGTCTGTTAAGTGTCTGATCCTTTATTTCAACTCGGGTCATGATCTCATGGGGTCTGTGCTGAGCGTCAGGTTCTTGCTGAAAGCACAGAGCCTGCTTGGGATTCTCTCTCTCTCTCTCTCTCTCTCTCTCTCTCTCTGCTTCTCCCTTGCTAGTGCTCGCTGGCTCTCTCTCTCTGTTTCTCTCTCAAAATAAATAAACATTAAAAAACTTTAAATGCTAGCTCTACCACTTCCTGGCTGTGGGTGCATTACATCACTTTTGGCTGACCCAGTTTCCTCCACTATACAATAGAGATAATAATTACCCCATCGAATTCATAAGGTTATTGCAAGGACCAAATGAGTTAATGAAGTCATTAGCATCTGCAACAAAGCACTATCAGCATTAGCATCTGAAACAAGTCAACACTCAGTAAATATTACTATTGAGATGGATTTATTGATTTATCAAATACCAACATAGTTAGCAACTCTGCTCACTGTGGCTGTGATGGTCTCTAGGAATACAAAGATAAATAGAAGGCCACTGATATTGATGGGGTTACACTCAAGGAGGGGATTCCAAATTAAAAATAAATAAATAATAAATAACAGATATGTATTTATTATTATTAACATTTAGTAGTAGTAGTAGTAGTAGTATTTTGATAGAGAGAGGTAAGAGGAGGGACGGAGAGAGGGAGAGAGAGAATCCCAAGCAGACTCCAGGATGCTAACATAGAGCCTGATATGGGACTCAAATCCACAAATCAGGAGATCATGACCTGAGCTGAACACATGACCAAAGTCAGACACTTAACCAACTGAGCCACCCAGGCAACCCAACAGGTATGTGTGAGGTACACATCCAAGATAATATTGTCTAAGGGAGAAACACTGATTTTGGAATCAGAGGCCAGAATCTGAAACCGGAATCTGACACTCTGTGTCACCTTTTCTATCCACTCAGCTTCTCCAACCCTTACTTTTCCGTGTCTATTTTTTTAAGTTTATTTATTAATTTTGAGGAGAGAGTGTGCATGCGAGCAGGGGAGAGGCAGAGAGAGAGAAAATCCCAAGCAGGCTCAGCGCTGTCAGCACAGAGCCCAATGTAGGGCTCAAACTCACAGTGAGATCATGACCTGAACCAAAGCTAAGAGTCCGATGCTTAACTGAGTCAACCAGGTGCCCCACCTTGCCTATTAAGTGAGAATAGTTCAACATTTTCTACATATCTCATCAAGTTATTGTAAAGATGAGTGGAATAGAATTGTAGAAGTATGTCATAAACTCAAATGTTTTGTGCACAAGTTTGCACAAACTTGAGGCACCATCACTCACCAATTAATCTTGCACCCTACATGTTACAATTTAATCACCAACCAGTGAGTCTGACAGAGGAGCTCCCCAGACCCATCCCCAAACCAATTTCTCAAAAGAGGAACAAAATCGTTACATTTTAAATCCCATAATTCACTGTCTATTGATTTTAAAAGTATGTTTTTGGTAAATATTTAAACTACTGTCATGTACCAGAGATTTATTTATTTTTTTAATGTTTATTTATTTTTTTAAATATGAAATTTACTGTCAAATTGGTTTCCATACAACACCCAGTGCTCATCACAACAGGTGTCCTCCTCAATATCCATCACCCACCCACCCCTCCCTCCCACTCCCCATCAACCCTCAGTTTGTTCTCAGTTTTTAAGAGTCTCTTACAGTTTGGCTCCCTCCCTCTCTAACCTTTTTTTTTTTCCTTCCCCTCCCCCATGGTCTTCTGTTAACTTTCTCAGGATCCACATAAGAGTGAAAACATATGGTATCTGTCTTTCTCTCTGTGACTTATTTCATTTAGCATAACTCTCTCCAGTTCCATCCACGTTGCTACAAAGGGCCATATTTCATTCTTTCTCATTGCCACGTAGTACTCCATTGTGTATATAAGCCACAATTTCTTTATCCATTCATCAGTTGATGGACATTGAGGATCTTTCCATAATTTGGCTATTGTTGAGAGTGCTGCTATAAACATTGGGGTACAAGTGCCCCTATGCATCAGCACTCCTGTATCCCTTGGGTAAATTCCTAGCAGTGCTACTGCTGGGTCATGGGGTAGGTCTATTTTTAATTTTTTGAGGAACCTCCATACTGTTTTCCAGAGTGGCTGCACCAATTTGCATTCCCACCAACAGTGCAAGAGGGTTCCCGTTTCTCCACATCCTCACCAGCATCTATAGTCTCCTGATTTGTTCATTTTGGCCACTCTGACTGGCGTGAGGTGATATCTGAGTGTGGTTTTGATTTGTATTTTCCTGATGAGGAGTGACGTTGAGCATCTTTTCATGTGCCTGTTGGCCATCCGGATGTCTTCTTTAGAAGACATTTTCTGCCCATTTCTTCACTGGATTATTTGTTTTTCGGGTGTGGAGTTTGGTGAGCTCTTTATAGATTTTGGATACTAGCCCTTTGTCCGATATGTCATTTGCAAATATCTTTTCCCATTCGGTTGGTTGCCTTTTAGTTTTGTTGATTGTATCCTTAGCAGTGCAGAAGCTTTTTATCTTCATGGGGTCCCAATAGTTCATTTTTACTTTTAATTCCCTTGCCTTTGGGGATGTGTCAAGTAAGAAATTGCTGCAGCTGAGGTCAGAGAGTTTTTTTCTTGCTTTCTCCTCTAGGGTTTTGATGGTTTCCTGTCTCACATTCAGGTCCTTTATCCATTTTGAGTTTATTTTTGTGAATAATGTAAGAAAGTGGTCTAGTTTCATCCTTCTGCATGTTGCTGTCCAGTTCTCCCAGCACCATTAGTTAAAGAGACTGTCTTTTTTCCATTGGATATTCTTTCTTGCTTTGTCAAAGATTAGTTGGCAATACTTTTGTGGGTCTATTTCTGGGGTTTCTATTCTATTCCATTGGTCTATGTGTCTGTTTTTGTGCCAATATCATGCTGTCTTGATGATTACAGCTTTGTAGTAGAGGCTAAAGTCTAGGATTCTGATGTCTCCTGCTTTGGTCTTCTTCAAAATTACTTTGGCTACTCGGGGCGTTTTGTGGTTCCATATGAATTTTAGGATTGCTTGTTCTAGTTTCGAGAAGAATGCTGGTGCGATTTTGATTGGGATTGCATTGAATGTGTAGATTGATTTGGTAGTGTTAACATTTTAACAATATTTATTCTTCCAATCCATGAGCATGTAATGTTTTTCCATTTCTTTATGTCTTCTTCACTTTCTGTCATAAGCTTTCTATAGTTTTCAGCATACAGATCTTGTACATCTTTGGTTAGGTTTATTCCTAGGTATTTTATGCTTCTTGGTGAAATTGTGAATGGGATAAGTTTCTTTATTTGTCTTTCTGTTGCTTCATTATTAGTGTATAAGAATGCAACTGATTTCTGTACATTGATTTTGTATCCTGCAACTTTGCTGAATTCATGTATCAGTTCTAGCAGACTTCTGGTGGAGTCTGTCGGGTTTTCCATGTATAATATCATGGCATCTGCAAAAAGTGAAAGCTTGACATCATCATTGCCAATTCTGATGCCTTTGATTTTCTTTTGTTGCCTGATTGCTGATGCTAGCACTTCCAACACTATGTTCAACAACAGTGGTGAGAGTGGACATCCCTGTCGTGTTCCTGATCTCAGGGGGAAAGCTCTCAGTTTTTCCCCATTGAGGATGATGTTAGCTGTGGGCTTTTCATAAATGGCTTTTATGATCTTTAAATATGTTCCTTGTATCCCGACTTTCTCGAGGGTTTTTATTAAGAAAGGTTGCTGAATTTTGTCAAATGCTTTTTCTGCATCAATAGACAGGGTCATATGGTTCTTATCTTTTCTTTTATTAATGTGATGTGTCACATTGATTAATTTGTGAATGTTGGACCAGCCCTGCAGGCCAGGAATGAATCCCACTTGATCATGGAGAATAATTCTTTTTATATGCTGTTGAATTTGATTTGTTAGTATCTTATTGAGAATTTTTGCATCCATGTTTATCAGGGATATTGGCCTGTAGTTCTCTTTTTTTACTGGGTCTCTGTCTGGTTTAGGAATCAAAGTAATACTGGCTTCATAGAATGAGTCTGGAAGCTTTCCTTCCCTTTCTATTTTTTGGAACACCTTGAGAAGGATAGGTATTATCTCTGCGTTAAATGTCTGGTAGAATTCCCCTGGGAAGCCATCTGGTCCTGGACTCTCATTTGTTGGGAGATATTTGATGACTGATTCAATTTCTTCACTGGTTATGGGTCTGTTCAAGTTTTCTATTTCTTCCTGTTTGAGTTTTGGGAGTGTGTGGGTGCTTAGAAATTTGTCCATTTCTTCCAGGTTGTCCAGTTTGTTGGCATATAATTTTTCATAGTATTCCCTGATAATTCCTTGTATTTCTGAGGGATTGGTTGTAATAATTCCATTTTCATTCATGACTTTATCTATTTGGGTTATCTCCCTTTTCTTTTTGAGAAAGAAAGCCTGGCTAGAGGTTTGTCAATTTTGTTTATTTTTTCAAAAAACCAATTCTTGTTTTCGTTGACCTGCTCTACAGTTTTTTTAGATTCTATATTGTTTATTTCTGCTCTGATCTTTATTATTTCTCTTCTTCTGCTGGGCTTGGGGTGTCTTTGCTGTTCTGCTTCTATTTCCTTTAGGTGTGCTGTTAGATTTTGTATTTGGGGTTTTTCTTGTTTCTTGAGATATGCCTGGATTGCAATGTATTTTCCTCTCAGGACTGCCTTCGCTGTGTCCCAAAGCGTTTGGATTGTTGTATTTTCATTTTCGTTTGTTTCCATATATTTTTTAATTTCTTCTCTAATTGCCTGGTTGACCCACTCATTCGTTAGTAGGGTGTTCTTTAACCTCCATGCTTTTGGAGGTTTTCCAGACTTTTTCCTGTGGTTGATTTCAAGCTTCATAGCATTGTGGTCTGAAAGTATGCATGGTATGATTTCAATTCTTGTAAACTTATGAAGGGTTGTTTTGTGACCCAGTATATGATCTATCTTGGAGAATGTTCCATGTGCACTCGAGAAGAAAGTATATTCTGTTGCTTTGGGATGCAGAGTTCTAAATATATCTGTCAAGTCCATCTGATCCAATGTATCATTCAGGGCCCTTGTTTCTTTATTGACCGTGTGTCTAGATGATCTATCCATTTCTGTAAGTGGAGTGTTAAAGTCCCCTGCAATGACCACATTCTTATCAATAAGGTTGCTTATGTTTGTGAGTAATTGTTTTATATATTTGGGGGCTCCGGTATTCGGCGCATAGACATTTATAATTGTTAGCTCTTCCTGATGGATAGACCCTGTGATTATTATATAAGGCCCTTCTTCATCACTTGTTACAGCCTTTAATTTAAAGTCTAGTTTGTCTGATATAAGTATGGCTACTCCAGCTGTCTTTTGACTTCCAGTAGCATGATAGATAGTTCTCCATCCCCTCACTTTCAATCTGAAGGTGTCCTCAGGTCTAAAATAAGTCTCTTGTAGACAGCAAATAGGTGGGTCTTGTTTTTTTATCCATTCTGATACCCTATGTCTTTTGGTTAGAGCATTTAGTCCATTTACGTTCAGTGTTATTATAGAAAGATATGGGTTTATAGTCATTGTGATGTCTGTAGGTTTCATGCTTGTAGTGATGTTTCTGTCATGTACCAGACATTTAATCAAAATTACCAATTTGGATAATTTGCTAGCTAGAAGGGGATGTTGTAAAGAACTACAGAACTCTTTTGAAAGATGGAAAGCGTCATTTTTCAATTTCAATCAGTCATAAGGAATAGGTAAATCTCAGAACATGGTTACCTGGGAATGATGAAAAACAAAAACATTAAGGTCACCTCTGTGTACTGCTTACACACTTTCAACATTACTCTTCTGGAGGGGAAAGGAATGGAACTTGAAAGAAATTTACAAATATCATGTTATCAAGTATTTTTGCATTGTAAAACTTTTACAGGATATGTGAATATTAAGAGAACCTTCAGAATGTTTCCCTAAAGTAGAAATTGGTGTTGGGGCATCTGGGTGGCTCAGTCAGTTAAGCGTCTGACTCTTGATTTCAGCTCAGGTCATGATCTCACAGCTCATGGGATTGAGCCCCATGTCAGGCTCTGTGTTGATAGCTGGGGGAGGTCACACTGGATTGTATTAGTGTTCTGGGGTCTTAAAGTGATTAAGAAACATCTGGAATAAACAGTCTGTATGCTATCATGGTAGAGCTTAACGAAGGATATCAGTTTATGAAAACTATATTATGTGTATAGCTTGTTTTGTGTATATAGTACATTATATAAGATACAATGTAATATAATATATCACATTATAAAATATTGCATAGCATATATTACACACAAGTGCTGGTACCTTGTTCCCCCATTTAGATAAGTATTTCATATGGATTTTTTAATAGGGAAAACTTCTGACCAGAAATTGAAATAAGAAAGGTGCCAGAAAAAAAAAATCAAGGAATTTCTAGGTAATCTAGGTGATTTTGGTAGGTGATCTTCAGAAAGTGACAGAATACAGGTAGAAAGGGTAACTGTTGATGACTTCTCTCATGAGATATGGTTTCCTGGAGAAGAACTGAAGGACTTCTCCACTCAATCCCAGATAAATGCCCTAAATGAGAGAACAGGAAACATGCTATTGCAGGACGCAGACTTTGAAGGGATGGTAATGAGGCAGGACTTCCAGGAAATATGACTTCAACAGAAAAATTAAAAAATCACCTGACTTGCTTCCAACTGAGGAAATACTCTAAATTTGAAGTGCAGTTCAGAAAAAGAATATCACCTTACAAAAAGAAATCACAGGAAACCACTCTAACATAGTGAAAATCAAAGAAGCATTTTAAAGAATTCTGTATTATTCCTAAAAGATTTCAGAGACTGTTTTATCTATGAACATCTTCTATAATCAGTAAAGACTTTTATAAACATTTTTTAAGTGAACATTATCTTTTTAGAAAGTTTATTTATTTATTTTAAGAAAGAGAGAGCTCAAGTGGGGGAGGAATAGAGAGAAAGAGGGAGAGAGAGAAAGAGAGAGAGAGAATACCAAGCATGTTCTTCACTGTCAGCACAGAGCCTGATGTGGGGCTTGAACTCACCAACCATGAGATTATGACCTAAACCAAAATCAAGAGTCAGAAACCTAACCAACCAAGCCACCCAGGGGCCCCTACATTGTTTTAATATTAGAATAAACCACAGGTTAGATACCTCCCATAAATTCACAACATACATGAAAAATTCAAAAAATTCATAAGGATGCCAAAAAATATTAACATGATGAAAGACATGAAAAATAGATTTATATGAAGAATCAAAAAGAGATGGAGAATAGAAAAATAAGACAAAGATAATAATTAAGAAACAAAAGGGAAAGAGCAAGCAGAAAAGAAAACAATAGAAGAAAACTTTGCTAACTTGAGGAAGGATACAAAGTGACAAATGAACAGTTTTTTTAAGTACAACCAAGTACTATAAGTATCAAGTACCATAAGTATTGTACAAAGTGGAGACCAAAAAAACTTTTGCAATTATTTCAAGAATAAAAAGATCTCACCTATAAATAGATGACAAGAAAAGAGATTCTACTTGTATAACACCCAAAATACTCTTCTTAAAAAACAAATTACTTGAAGCTATATAACAGCACTGCAGATATAAAGCAAAATAGTCATCTCGAGAAGGGAATGATTATAAAATGAGGCTGAAGTGTGTGCAATATAACTAAATTAAACAAGGTAACATTGAAATAATTTCGGGCAATATGGCTTTAGAATGTAAACTGTATGGTTCTAAAATTCTGATGTTACACATTCATTCATTCATTCATTTTTTTATTCATTTATTCATTTATTTTGTCAGCTCCAAGCACAAAGTGACCCTCAGATTAAGAGTCACATGTTCTACCGACTGAGCCAGCCAGGTACCTCATCATAGTCAATTATTTAAATTTTAGTATCAATCTTAGTAAACAAATGTAACTTTAAAAATTTGTTTTTATTTCAAAGTAGCCATAATTAAAATTAAATATGACCGGGGGCGCCTGGGTGGCTCAGTGAGTGAAGCATCCAACTCCTGGTTTTGGCTCAGGTCATGATCTCATGGTTAATGAGTTCAAGCCCCACACATCGGGCTCTGTGCTGACACCTCAGAGCCTGGCGCCTGCTTCAGATTCTGTGTCTACCCCTCTCTCTTCCCCTCCCCGCCGGTGCACATGTGCTCTCTCTCTCTTTCTCTCTCTCTGTCTCTTAAAAATGAATAAAGTTTTTTTTTTTTTTAAGTTTAAAAAATGACCTAACCTTTCCAGAAACTTGGGGTTTAGATACAGTGACATACATTTTTTTCCCAATTACTCTTACCAACAAATACCCAATTGGCAGGAGGTTCCACTGTCCCCTTTTGAGACTCTCTTCTCCCCAGTAAGCTACCAACTTGAGGGCTTTACTCACACCCAAGAGGGTTAGTTTACTACATACCCAATAGAGAATGCCCTGAAGTAAGGTGTGTTGACCACAGCTCTGAGTGGTTATTAGCAATCTGAAAAAGGTTCTTGCCCATCACTGGGAGGGATTGCTGTACCAACTGTAGATTCTTCCCAGAGCATTATCAAGGCAGGACTGGGCAAGGTACTCCTGGTTTGGGTTCCTAAGGTTACAGCTCTGAGCACTCTGCTGCCTGGGTCTGTATAACCACCTTCCAGAAAGCCGTCCTCATCCTTCTTGGGAATGCCAATACAGAACAGGCTGCAGGCCACCTCCTGCTGGACTCAGAAACACATCCCTCTGGACAAGTGAGTTTTTCATCTGACTTCTTAAGGAAGATCCCCTCAGCAACTCCAGGGTGCTTTACAATTCTGAGGGAGCCTACCATTACGGACTCAATGTTGACGTACTGCTAAGGGTGACTGTTCCAATTACTTGAGATGACTCTTTACCCCCTCCTTAAAAAAAAGTAACAAATTACCTTAATAAAATAAAAGCAAAAACATCTGTGTTTGTATATGAGAGACACATAATAAAGCTATGGAAGGAGAAAAACCATGAACAAAAAAGTAAATGTCATGAAAATGACTGTAAGGAGACTCAACTTTATCAGCCATCTGTATAATTTTAAATGAATTCTATCTCCTACTAAAAGAAAAAGAATTACTGATGTGGGGGTTTGGTGACCAAATACAAGAACTTATAAAGACCTATCAGAGGGGGAAAAGAATGGGTTAGCAAAATTATTCAAGTAAGATTTAAATCAAAGGAAAAAGGAAAAAAAGGAGTAATTTATATTGACAAGAGTTAAAAACAGTAAGGACATTAAAGATGTGAGTCATGAACCTTCAAGTAGAGAAAATCAAATTCAAATATAGTAATCAAAAACTGCCAGAATTATAGAAGGAAATTGTCAGAAGCACAAAAGTAGTAGGAAAATTTAATATACCATTCCCTGCTTTTGACAGAACAAGCAGAAAAAATCATATATGTAAACAATACACAGACGATTCAAATATAATGGAACAGGTTTTTTGGGGTTTTTTTTTGTTTGTTTGTTTGTGCGTTTTTGTTTTTTTTTTTTTTTTTTTTTTGCCAAGAATCTACTTTATTTTCCAAAGATTATGGAACATTTACCAAAACTGGTTATATTCTTTGGCAATAATAAGACCTGCATAAATTCTCAAAGGTAGAAATTATATACTTCTTTCTCTAATAACCATCCAATAAAGGCAGAATTAAAAAATAAAAGTATATTTTTGAGACCTAACGAAGAAACTGTTTTAAAAGGGGCAAAATCAAAACTGTAATTATAAGATATTTAGAAAATAAGGACAATAAGATTACTGTAACACGGAAAATGGCTAAAGCTCAAAGAAATTCATACCTTTGAATTAAGCAACTTCTAACTTCAAGATTGAGAAAAGAAATATTTAAATATTAGAGGAAAAGAACATTAATTCAAATTTAACCAAGTACATTCAAACAAAAGCCAAGACATCATATAGGGGTCTAAGAGGTGTTTTTTGGGTGGGTGCAGTAATGTCTTAGGTCTGCTGAAATCAAGAAAAGATCATGAAGCCAATAGAGAAAATGATCACACATATTGAGTATGTATATATTTATCTATATATCTAGATGTATATTATATAGGTAGGTACTTATTGTGTGTACTAAAATATATAGTTTTAAATGAATATGGAAAATTTAAATAAAAAGAACAAGTTCTAGAAAAATAAAATTATGAAAATCTACCTGAAAAGAAAAAAATGGATCCCCTGAACGACAGAAAAAGATGTTGAATAATTGCCTCTGACATTCATCACTGTTCTTAAATGGTTTTATAAGTGGTAACAATTGCTTATTTAAGACAGGGACAACCCCCACTCTCCATCACCTCATACAACTAAACTTCAGCATTTCGTTTTTTTTTCTTTCCATTCTTAAAATATCATTACAGCAAATCTTACTGGTATATTGAAATACATCTAATATATTTCATAAATTGTCAGTCAGTTTAATCTACTAGTACATTAAAATAATGTAACAGTGGGTTATGAAGTCCGTCAGCCTGGTTTACAACCTGATTTTACCATGAATGCTAACTTTGTGAACTTACGTGACTTAACCTCAGTGAGCCTCCATTTCTTCAACCCTAAAACATTAACAGCACTGACTACATAGCATTGTGGTGAGGATTTAAAAAGATAATACAAAGTATTTAGTAGCATTTATTGAGTGTGTATGAGTAGATACTCAATATTATCTTTGGTTATTGTTACCTTTTTAAATAGATTTATTTTAATGAATGCAAGAGGTTTAACTTTAAGTGTATACGAATATATTTCATTGCATGAATAGGTCAAAAGATTTAAAAATTTTATAATCTTGATACATTGTATAATAGCACTGATAAAATTTAACATGTTCTTCATAATACATTAAGTCCCTAAAATGAGAAATGCACAAGAACATTTTTCTAAATTGCAAATTTATTTGGAATTTAAAAAACCACAGAAAAATGCTTTTTAATCACTGTTTGTTTCAAAAGCAAGTCATTAAGCAAGCATTCCAATACCTCTCTTCTGAGAAGTTACCTAAAAGCAAAAGAGAATGTGCACATTCTACTTTCAGTTTAAAAGACAGCTAAAGCCTCACTTCTCAAGATGTGCCAAAGGACAGCCAAAGCCTCACAGAGAAAGCAAGAAATCATAGAGTTAAGTCATGGCCTCAGATAGATAGTCAATGGCTCAAACTACTCTCCCGAAGGCGAGAGGAGGCCCACATGGGTCCAACATCTCTATTCTTGGTCTACATTGGTCCAAAAGGGCACATGGACAGGTTGGAGAGGTTTCCTCAGATGAAATACCCATCAACCATCCAGAGAAAAGAGCACACATATAGAAACTCATCAAATGAGCAAACCTCATGTTTGCAAATGAGTTTATCTCTCTTAAAGAAAAGATGTTACATTCTGAACCACCTGCCCACCTCTTGGTCCAAATAGAACTATTCCCAGTTGAGAGCCATTGCTAGAGAAAGACAGACAGGAAGTTGACCAAATATTATCGGCCCAAAAAGCACCATACTTACAAGTTTCAGAGACAAGTTCTACAAAATATTTGGGGGAAAGAGAGAGAGAGAGAGAGGAACAATAACAATGCTATTTACAGTTTTCTAGAACATAGGCAAGTAAGAAAACCTCCTATTTGTGATATGAATATAACCTTGATAATGATTCAGAAACATTAGACAAAGTGATTCTATATACAAACATTACTTTAAAATGTCATTTAAAAATCCTTAAATATTAACTGACAGGACCCAGCAACACATTTAAATATTTATGTACCATGACCAAATGACTTGATTCGAGAAATTCAAGTGTAGTTAAACTGCAACACATTAAAATACATAACTTGTCTAAAAAGATGAATTATGCTTATTTGCATAGATGCTAAAAAATTAAAAATCCAAAATTATTTTTAATAGAAATGGGGTTTAATAATATAGGAACAAAATGCCTACTGCCTAACATCATAAATTACAACCATCGCAACACTAAAGTCAACATTTTACATAGTAAGTACTTGAAACATTCTCCCTTAAAATCAGGAATCCGAATAAAAGATTCCATAGCCATCATTATTATTTAACATTGTTTTGGAGGATTAAAACTGAAATTAGCGAACTAAAACTAGAGATACAAAAATTAATAGGAAGGAGTCAAAAATTTCCAATATTTGAAGAGGCTATTATTGCAAATAATGATATTGCAAGCAAATTAACTGGAACCAATTACAGACATGGAGAATTTAATAAGGAGGTACTACACAAAATTAATACAGGGAATCAATAGTCTTGTTATACAAACAATAAGTTAGAATTTATAATGGAAGAATAAATCCCATTTAAAATGTCAACTCTCCTGTCCCTTCAAAGAAGGTTAATACCTAGGAATAAGCTAAGAAGTGTGTAGAATCTATATGAAGAAAATTTAAAGCATCTTAAAAGATGTAAAAGTGACTTTAATTTAAAGGGATGCCATGTTCTCATATAGGAAGACTCAACCTATAAAAAGTGGGTCCTTTCTAAATTGATCTAAAAACTTAAGAAAAATCCTAAAGCACAACGAAGAAAAACCCAGTAAAATTTTGGTGAGGAGAAACTAGAAAAAGTAATTCTAAAATTCAATCACAAAAATTAAGAGGCAAGAACATCCAGGAAAATTTCAAAAAGAAAAAAAAAAGTAATAATGGCGATCAGCTCTACAGTGTATAAAAACAGGTCTTAAATGTACTATAATTAAAACTCTGTAGTACTAGTAAGTGAATAGACACCAGAAGTTTGATGGCACTCTCATGTTCAATGCATTAGTTACTGAAGACTTGCTAACTAAAACTGGTTTCACTAGTAATTATTCAGATAAAGACTGAAAAGTTGCCAGGAGTTTGGAGAAATAGGAAATGCCATACACTGTGCTAAGTTGATATAAACTAATTAGTAATTACTTAACACTTTATTTTTTAAGTAATTACTTAACACTTTAAACAAATTCATAGTTGAATTTCAGTACTTTTATTTAAAATAAAGTATTTAAGAACTGAAAGCATATACAAATATGCTAGAATTCTCATCCCAGCATTATATAAAATGGTAGCAGGTAGATATTATTAAAATATTATATGATAGGAAATAGGTAAAATAAATTTAATACTTCAATAAAATAGAATATTTTTGTCATATTTATAGAAGCTACTGAAATAAAAAGATAGAAATCCAGTTCAAAATGTGCAAACAGCATGAACAAGCAATTTCTAAACACCATAAATGGATAATTAGAATTATGAAGATTTTCTCAAATTCACTATCATCTTATGAAAATAAAGATAACTCACATTAATATTTAGATTTAAACAAGTTTCAAAACTTTGATCACACCTAGATTTAATGTGAGAAAATCAGAACTTTAAGCATTGCTTATGGGAGGGTTATCTGGAAGAGTTGTCTCCCCAAAGTATCTGGTATTATTTATAGAAATTCAACTTCCATATGTCTTTTGATGGAGAAATCACACTCTGGGGGATACAACCCTGAGAAATTCTCACTCATAAGGGAACATGTTCAAGGGTATTCCTCACAGCATGGTTTATAATGATACAGTGTCTATCAGTTGAGGAATGAAAAAAATCAAATGTAATGGATGATTATTATAAATACTATGAAGCACAAGCAGTCTGAAAAATATTTCAACGGGGAAAACATACAGGTAACTTATTTTCTTTTATGGCACTCAAAAGAATACCCATATATCCAGGGCCATGTACCCAACATAGTAGAGTGGGTGTGTTTGTGGGTTGAGGGAGGAGTAGGGTTAAAAATGATTGGTGGTCAGGAACAAGAGGAACAATTTTGACAATAAAAATGTGCCCTGAATTCTCTGTGCCAGAGACTTAAAAAAAAAATCATGATGCAGAAAATAATTTAATGTCATGAGAACACATGTATAAAATTTAAATGACCAATAAATCAGAATAGCAACCATTATATATGGTTTATCTCAGTAATGTTTAAATATATTGTAAATGAACAAAAGAATAATAGGGTATTAACAACAATGTTATCTCAAAGCTGCATTTTTGAATCTTTTCTTTCTACTCACATTTGACTTTTAATGAAAACTTGCAATTAATTTTATAATTAAAAAAAGCTGTAACTGTTTAACGAAAGAAAAAAATCTGAATAAGTACTAAGGGACTAGAAAAGAAAACCTAGCTTCAAATCCTTGTTCTCTCTGTGATTAATTATGTGACTGGAGACCTACATGTTTAAACCTCAGTCTTTGAAAATGCTTGCAGTCATGCTTTCATTACGTCTCAGGATTGCCTTAAGCAGTAATGAAGGTAGCACAGGTGGAATTATTTATAACCCATAAAATTAAGGGGATATGGGTCCACAATTCTTTAAGTAAAATACCTAGGTTTTTTATGTGCTTCAGAATTCGAAATTTCTTTTAGAGACTTGATAGTGCAAGAATAACATCTGTTATGTACCAACCCAAATAAGGCCAAGGAAATCATCTTGTAATCATATTTCTTCAGTGAAATATTAATCTTCTGATTAAGAAGAATACATAAATAAACAGCCTCAGGCCAGTTCCAGTTGTTGACAAACTAGTGCAAGCCACATCAGTGTAGCCACCAAATACATAGTAAAAAAAAGTTTCATTTCCAAAACTTCTTTTGACATTAGAATTACACATAAGGAATTGAGATTTGTAATGTTAGTATCTTGTTTGTGTGAAATTAGAACAAAACAACTCAGCAATTTCATTCACATTTATCTCGCTAGAAACTTAGGTGTTTCAAGAAAATGAAACAGCTTGTTCAGAATTAGAGGTTGGCAAAATGGATTGTGCAATCGTTGAAGGTAAAAAAAACAAAACAGATAAGGGAACGAAGACAGCTGAGAGGCATGAGAACCTCGGTAAGAAAGGCCTTATGGGCTTCGGGTTGAGACTAGGTTTATTTGGGGTGAAGAGAAATGAGAAAGTTGTGCCGAGGTGGAATTTTCAAAGTTCCAAGCCTTGGGTGGGTATAAAAATCAAGGAAGTCGATTCTGGGCTAGCCCCTCTAACCACTTGTTCACAAGCCTTCCCAGCCAGGCTTAATTGTGTGTTTATCCTCCCAAAAGCGAACACTGGCTTCTCTGCTGAGCAATGTTGTCAACTGTCACAGCTGCCAAGCCAACAGATGGTGTGGGCCTATGTCACCAGCAGTTTCCAAATGTAAAAATATAGTCATTTAGATGTTTTCTATGTACACCCATTTCTTCATTAATCTTCTAAATGCAGCTGCAAATGGGTAATTTCCATGTGACCATAGCAGCCTTCTAGTCACCTTCGTTCTCCTACTTTTCAACTACCTGCTGTGTGCTACAATGGGAAGTGTGCAAAGAACATAGGCCACAGTCTCTCTTGTATTTTTCTTTTATGTAGCGAATTCATTTTTATTCTCATAAGCTGTATTTAAAGCTCTTTGAGGGCCCATATTTATTATTTTTTTAATCCCAGGAAACACAGAGCAGCACTTAGCACACAAGAATTAATGAATATTTCTAGGGCAGTATGGGGGAAATAGGAAGAGGTTGTTTAAAGGGCACAAATTTTCAACATTAAAATGAATAAGGTCTGAGTATCAAATGTGTAATATGGTGAGTATAATTGATAACACTCTACTGCATAATCAAAATTTCCTGAGTGTAGAACTTTAACATTCTCAAATATATACATGTTTTTCACAAGATGATGTGTGTTAATTAACTAGATGAGAGGATTCCTTTTACCATGTGTATGTGTACCAAGTCATCAGGATATCCACTTTAAGGACCATAAATTTTGTCAATTATAAGTCACTAAAGCTGAAAAAAGTTCATAAATATTTCTTACATTGATCTTAAATCAAAACTTATTCATAGGAAGTGCCTACATCCCCTCCAAGAAGTCACACACAAAAAACAAAAGCTCAAAGAACGACTACTAGTTT
The DNA here is from genome assembly GCF_046562875.1 of Panthera onca. Lineage (NCBI taxonomy): Eukaryota > Metazoa > Chordata > Mammalia > Carnivora > Felidae > Panthera > Panthera onca. Next base: position 119,170,656 of record NC_138339.1, read on the forward strand.
TAAAGCTCAATATAAATAATGACTGAATTGTCCACTGCCTTGGTTTTGTAGTCACTATTAAGAAGAACAATTCAGAATATTATATCTGTTGTCTCCCACCATGAGGCTACCAAGAATCTCTAATTAGAATCTATGTCACTAATGCTTCCTTTCCCCAATTCATCTTATAAGTTCTGACCAAAATAATCTCTCTCAAGCACATGTACAATTTTCTGCTGCCTAAAAGGACAAAGAATTTCTCTTATGTGAAAAGAGAAAAAAATTCAGAAATTTGGGGCCGGGCAGTTTTTTTCATCTGTTGCCATATTGCCCTTCCAATGTGGAGGGAGTGCTACCTCTCATCACTCGTCTGATTGATCCCTGGGCACCCCTCTAGGCAGGTGCTCACTCGCTCTAGGCAGGTGCCATTCCATACTGTGCACATTCCCTTTGAGTGTGCTATTCCTCCTGACTATGCCAGTTCCCACCATCTTTGAGGCCTACCCTATTCCACCAGCTCTGTGAATGAGTGATGACTCAGGGCCTGGCCAATCATGGAACCTAGGAAGGACCTTCCCAAGAAGGGACTCTTGCTGCAAGTGTTTCACAGAGATCCTATTTCTAAGGTACATGTAATCCCAGAATTATCAGTGGCCATATTTATCCCACAAACACCCACAAAGTAAGGATTTTTTTTTTGCCTTCACTGTTCCTTAACTGCCTCAGAATCAAGTCAGTGTGAGGAAGCAGAGATCAAAGGATGATAAACCAACTTTGAAAGACAAAGACACTAAATTATTGAATCCTCAAGTTGTTCTTTGTGTATATTCCAAAAGCTCTCCAAAAATGTCTCCCTGCCAGAAAATACACACACACACACACACACACCAAACATATTCTGCCTAAAAAATCTTAGCCATCTATCTGGACTTTAAAGTGATCTCATCCCTTGGATCTATTTCTTGCTCTGTGAGCAATACTTCAGGTACAAGTTTCATATTCTGTCACATATACTGGTCTATGTAAATGTAACATCAATTTACTTGTCACAGAGGGTGCCTAATAAAGAGATCTATACAAAAATGAAAACTATATGCCTTGGCAAAATGTTCATGTCCCTTTTCAATCGGCTCTCTTTTCTCTCACTTCTGGCACTCCAAACTCTCATTGTGGAGCCAAACCAAGCCCCTGGTCTTCCTCTTGCTCCACATATAGACCTAAGTCCCTGAGATTTCCCTATCATCAAATTCAAACCTCAGACTTTTTCTGCAACAACCCAAAGTGGATTGCGTGGAGGTCAAATGTCCCCTTTCCTCTGAACCATCATAAATCTACATGACATGGACACATCTGGCTAATTCACCAAGAAAATCAGCCATTTTTTTCTTTTGTTGGCTTAATGCAGATTATAAACAAATAGCTGACTGACTCTTCACTTTCCATTCAGCTGTTTAGTCCTCAGTAGTTAGATCCAGACTTTTATCATTTATTGCCATGCAATGATTTTGAAAAATTCCTGCTATATAATTCTAGCCTGCCATGTTCCTCTCGAGTGTTCCAAGAGAATAGTTGATCGGGAGCTGGGATTGGGAGAGAGGTGCTTTGGCAGAAGAGGAATGAAGGCAGGTGGTTGGCAGAAAGGTATACTACCAAGCTGGCAGGGTTTGAATGGACAGGTGGGCAGGTCTGGCTACTATCACCAGAAATTGTTGGCCCTTGGCCAAAAAAACAAAAGAAGACACCATTCCAAGAGGTAAGCTAATGATGTAGATTCTTGGGTAGGAGCCAGACATGGAATGGACTCTGCCAAAATCAGTAGGCTGAAAAAGAGAAGGACCTAGTGGACTGAAGGGAAAGAAAGGTGGATGGGGCTCTGTCCACGAAAAGAAGTTATAGAGCCATTATCCTGATGCATGGGGAATGGGGATATGGGAAGATCACACCACAGCACAGTGGAAAGCATACAGGATTTTAAGTGAACAAAACTTAATTCAAGCACTAGCTTCACCAGTTCCAACCTGGTCAAGGTATTTTATTTAAGTATCACTTTTTTCCTCAACTATTAAAAGAAAGGGTGAAGAATATTACTTTTTAAAAAAAGTAATCTCTATGCCCACCATGGGGCTTGAACTTGCAACCCTGAGATCAACAGTTGCATGCTCTACTTGCTGAGTTAGCCAGGTGCCCCAAGTATATTATTTCTTAAGTTTCCTACCTAAAGAACTCAAAGAGCAGTATTTCTTAAGAAACCTTAAGGTTCCCTTTTTGAAGGTAAAGTTCAGTAACAAATGGTGTGCAATGCTTTGTAGGTATTTGCAAACAAATGCTGGTTGTTTTGTTTGTCATAGGCAAAAGCAACTGCCTTTTAAAACAGAGATTCTAGAAGAAATAGGTTATTCAAAAATAATAGCTGGAGACTTGAATACCCCTATTTATAATAATGGAGAGAACTACCAGACAGAAGATAGGCAAGGAAACGTAAGACTTTAATAACACTACTAACAAGAAATTAGTAAGAAATTAACACTCCAGCCAACAGAAAACATACTTTCTTAAGGGTCCATGGAACCACATACAGGATATAGACCATATGTTAGGCCATACAACAAATAAAAAGCTTTAGTAAGTTAGAAATCACACAAAAGATGTTCTCCAACCACCATGGAATGAAATCAGCCATCATTAACAGAAGGAAATTTGGAAAATTCACAACCATGTGGTAAGTTAGTAATAAATTTCTAAATAACCAGTGGATCAAGGAAATCATGAGAAATTTAACAATACTTTGATTTCAATAACAATGAAAACTACCAAAACAAATGATTCAGTTTAAACAGTGCTCAGAGTGAAATTTATAGCTATAAAGACCCATGTTAAAAACAAAGGTTATACCTTGGCCATTAGTTCCTTGTGTTGCAATGAACATGTAAACACAGGTGTCTTTCCAAGATAGCCAAGACATGGAAGCAACCTGAAGGTCCATCAACAGGTGAATGGATAAAGAAAACCTAATTTAAGCCCAGCAATGAAGGACAAATACTGAGTGATTCTATTTATGGAGGTATCTAAAATAGTCAAATTCATAGCATCAGAACAAAGAATGGTGGTTGTCAGGGACTGAAGGAAAAGGAAAAATGGAATATGCTAATTAACAGGCCTAAAGTCTCTATTACAAAGTAATTTCCAGATATCTGCTGTACAACCTTGTGGCTATAGTTAACAATACTATATTGTACACTTATAAATTAGGATTTCAAGTGTTCATACCACACTAAAAAAATTCGACAAAAGAGATCTCCAATTAATAAGCTTCCACATTAAGCAACTAGGAAAAGAAGGACAAAAGAAACCCAAAGCGAGCTTAAAGAAAGGTTAAAATGAAAATCAAATAGAGAGTAAAATAACAGAATCAACAAAAATAAAAGTCACTTTTCTGAAAAGATCAGTAAAATGATCAGCAAAATCAGATGCTACAATTTAAAACTGACAGTCGGTGCCCTTCACATTCATAAATTTTCATAAATTTCTTCACATTAATAAATTTTCTTGAAATGTTTCTCATTAGGCATTCTTAAACTTGAGTCTACCCATAAAAAGTAGGCAAAACAAAAGTAGGAGAATTAAAGAGGAAAGGGTATTTGCTCCAATCATGGTCTCTTGAACAGAATGTTCATTTCCCAAAATCTAATTACTTGGTCTCTTTAATGTAATAACATGCAGTAATGCTGGGTCTAATCCTGTCCAGCTTAGTCTGGTGTTTTTGACACAGCTCTTGCAAGACCACAACATACCTATTTTTTTGTAATAGCTTTCTGAATCCAACAAAAGATATTCTTTTTAAATTTTTTTAATGTTTATTTATTTTTGAGAGAGAGAGAGAGAGAGAGAGAGCGAGCATGAATGGGGGAGGGGCAGAGAGAGAGAGAGGGAGACACAGAATCTGAAGTAGGCTCCAGGCTCTGAGCTGTGAGCACAGAGCCCGATGCAGGGCTCGAACTCACAGACCATGAGATCATGACCTGAGCTGAAGTTAGCCACTCAACCGACTGAGCCACCTAGGCGCCCCCCAATAAAAGATATTCTCTACCGAACACGGTATTTAAAATCACAGAACCAAGGAATTAAGATTCTTCAAATAAGGATAAGGATATTCTTCTAGTTGTAACTCAAATGTAAAATATCTCTAATATCTGTGACAGACCTTTAACATTATCCGAAGTCAACAGGTTTTATGTGATTAAAAGTTGGTCTCAAAATTTAAGTTAATTAATCTCAATATCATAAAGATGAATTGTCCAGGGACCCCCAACTCCAGCCAAGTAAATGCTGCCCTGTTTTATTTAAGTAAACCATTTCAAATATTTAAAAAATAATAAATGCATTTCTCATCTATGCATCAAAGAACAAACCATAAGCAAAATTAGAAAATATTTTGAACTAAATGAAAATATAACCACAACCTATTATACTTTATGGAAAATGATGCTTAAAGGGAAATTTACAGCATTAAGTACTTATATTATAAAAGAGCGTTTGAAAAGATATATGTACCCCTGTGTTTATTGCAGCATTACTTACAATAGCCAAACTATGAGAGTAGCCCAAGTGTCCACTGATAGATGAATGGATGAAGAAGATGTAGTATTGGGGTGCCTGGGTGGCCCAGATGCTACAGTTAGGCATTCTTAGACGTGGTTTCATCTCAGGTCATGATCTCATGGTTTGTGAGTTTAAGCTCTGCATTGGGCTCTGCACTGATGGCATGGAACTTTCTTGGGACCGTCTGTCTCCCTCTCTCTGCCCCTTCTCCCCCCACACACTCTCCCTCTCTCAAAAATAAATGTTAAAAGCATTTTTAAAAATGTGATATATATGTACAATGGAATATTGGTCAGCCATAAAAAAGAATGAGATCTTACCATTTACAATGACATGGATGGGCCTAGAACATATAATGCTAAATAAAGTAAGTTCATCAGAGAAACACAAATGCCATATGATTTCACTAAAATGTGGAATTTAAGAAACAAATGAACAAAGAGGAAAAAGAGACATACAAACAAAAAACGGACTCAAATACAGAGAATTAGTGATTTCCAGAGCAGAAGTGAGAGGGTGGAGGGGTGAAATAGAGACAAGGATCTAAGAGTACACTTATCTTCATGAGCACTAATGTGTGAAATTGTTCTATCATTATTTTGTATACCTAAAACTAATACAGCACTCTTCATTATTATGCTTCAATTAAAAAAATAAATGACAAAGAAAGAAGGGTCTCAATCAATGATCTAGGATTCAACTTTGAGAAACTATAAGAAAAAACAAAAGCAAAGTAAGCCTGAAGTCAACAGCAGGAAGGAAATAATTAAGAACATAAATCAATGAAGTTGAAGACAGAAAAACCATGGAGGAAATCAGTAATAACAAAAGCAGCAATGAAGTTGATAAAGCTCTCATCATATTGATCAGGAGAAAAAAGATTTAGATTACCAGTTAGGTAATGAAAGGTAATTCATTTTCAAAGGAAAATTCTTTGAAAGGTAATTAGGAATGAAAGAATAGACACAATTACAGCTATTAAAAAGACAACATGGAAAATAAAATAAAATAAAATAAAATAAAATAAAAAGACAACATGGGGAGTGTCTGGGTGGCTCAGTTGGTTAAGCGTCCAACTTCGGCTCAAGACACGATCTTCTGGTTCATGAGTTCAAGCCCTGCGTTGGGCTCTGTGCTGCCAGCTAGCTCAGAGCCTGGAGACTGCTTCGAATTCTGTGTCTCCCCCTCTCTCTGCCCTTCACCCACTCCCTCTCTCTCTCTCCTCTCTCTCTGTCTCTCAAAAATAAATAAACATTTTTAAAAAGTGGATCACTTTCCACCTAAAAAAAAAAAATTAAAAAAAAAAATAAACAAGACAACATGGGACTATTTTGAACTGAACAGTTGAGAATACCATATTGGGAAGAATGTAGAGAGACCAGAAGCCTCATACACTGCTGCTTTGCTAATGGCCCAATCTTAGAAACTACCAAGAGATCCATCAACTGGTAAAAGAAGGAGCAAATTGTGGTACATAGACAGTTATGGAATACTCATCAGCAATAATAAGAAACCCACTACTGAAACACACAACTGCATGGGTGATTCTCAAAACATTATGCTGACTGAAGTGAGCCAGACATAGAAGACTACAGACTTTATCATTCTATTGGTATCAAAATCTGGAGAAGACCCTTTGGTGATAAGAAGGATCAGTTGTTTCAAGACACCCTGGTAGGGATAAAGAAGTGTTTGCCAAAGGGCCCAGGAAAATTCTTTGAAATTATGTAATAGTTCTATATTTTTATTTTAGTGATTATTATGTAACTGTACTAAATTACCAAAACTCATTTAAATTGTATATGTAAGGTTGGTAATGTTTGTAAACTACACCTCCATAAAGCTGATTTTTCTCAATGTTTTATTTATTTTTGAAAGAAAGAGACAGAGCATGAGCAGGGACGGGCAGAAAGAGAGTGAGATACAGAATCCAAAGCAAGCTCCAGGCTCTGAGCTCCCAGTACAGAGCCCAGTGTGAGGCTTGAACCCATGAACTGCAAGATCATGACCTGAGCTGAAGTTGGATGCTTAACCGACTGAGCCACCCAGGGGCCCCAGAGCTGATTTTTAAAAGCACTTTAGTAAATATATTTCTTCACATGGACTATACATTTTAAAATATTTATTTATTTAAGTAATCTCTACACCCAGCATGGGGCTTGAGCTCACAACCCCAAGATCAAGAGTCATATGGTCTACCTACTGAGTCAGTCAGGCACCCTGAGTTATGGATTTTAAAGTAGAAGAGAAAAATATTCTGAAAAAAAATGGAGTAAGAAAAATTGGATTAGAAACATTTTTAAAGATAATGAAAAAAAGAACTGCTCCTTTAGACTAACCAATTACCAAAAACTTAATAGAGACTAAGAATATTCATTGTCATAAAAAAAAAAAACTATTTCCAGCCAAATTGGAGTTGATCAAAATCACTGGTTATTAAGAGAAAATATTAATCTTTTGACAAATATTGACCTTATGGATTATAAAGGATTAGGTCTTTGCAACATCAACACAGTCAATTCATTAAACAATTCTGTCAGTGAGGTTGTTGGATGCTACGCTTAGACAAAGGCCATGTGAGCAAAGGCAACTTTCAACAATATTTTGGCATCATAGAAGTGTTGATTATACACTATTTCGAGAAAATGTCAGAGGAGAGAAGTAGATCAGGGTGCTAATGCCATCACTGTTAGTAAAAGTGGGAGCTACTGGATTAACATTCACTCTGCAATGGCAGTGAGGGGGATGGGGGCTGGAAGCAGGGGGAGAGCTGGAGACAGACACGAACACATACAAAGTCGGCACTCGCCAAGCGTTTACTGAATGGAATTGAATCTAGTCAGTAAGGGAAGACTTAGGTTGTTTTTTTTTTAAATTGCAGCACTGTGAGTTGGGCTGTCAAACCTTATCAAGTCCAAACAGGATTCACACTGGTCTTTGAAGAGTTCAGTCCCTTTAAATAGGTAAATATCAATGAGGAAGATATAGGACAAATGTGAGCAAATACCCATCAGGGACTGACCTTGCATGATCAGAATACAAGAGCATCTTAAACTCTTCTCCCTGAGACAAAGGGAGGAGACTCGCCTTGACCTTGATAGAAGCACATGTGGGACTTGAAGATGCCTCATCCTTCTCACTTAAGGTGAACCAGAGACAAGCTGGGGAGACACACTTGGCCCTTTCTCCTTACCCATCCCCTTCATTCTGGAGCCCTGGGTCCTATAGTCATCCTTAGAATTTTCTCCCAGAGAGAAAGAGGCACTCACAAAAAGAAAAAAAATAAATAAAATAAAAAAAACAAAAATAAGAACCCTAAAACTCTATCCACTGCAACCTTTGCATCATACATGTGCTGGGGTGTCCTAGAATAAACAGTAAAGTTGAGGGCCGCCTGCGTGGCTCAATCGGTTGAGCGTCCGACTTCAGCTCAGGTCATGATCTCACGGTTTGGGGGTTCGAGCCCCTCATCAGGCTCTGTGCTGACAGCTCAGAGCCTGGAGCCAGCTTCAGATTCTGCGTCTCCCTCGCTCTCTGCCCCTCCCCCATTCGTTCTCTCTCTCTCTCTCTCTCTGTCTCTCAAAATAATAAATAAACATTTAAAAAAAAACAGATAATGTTGATTTGCAGTAACTTGGGGCATGTCTCTCATAATGAGGTCTGAAGACCACAGGGGAAATGCTGTGTGCCATCTCAAACTCCTTACAAAGGAATGCAGATTACCCCCAAATCATCCACTACTCCTTCCTCCCAGGCACATGAAGAAAAGTGGCTCTTTCTCAGAGTTCTGTATTTTTTATGATATTCATAGAAAACAGTTCTATCGTATTCTCACGGCCCAATTGTTGCTGAGAGAACACTGCACTTCCTGCCTCTGAAGACTCCATACTGTGTCATTTCCACAGAACATAACAGAGTCCTGATTCCCTACAGATCCATAAACGGCTTTAGGCAACATAGATAACAGGGATTAGCCAGGGTATCCTAAAACAATTAGCAGAGCTAATGAAATGCACAAGAGGAAGATTTATAAGACATCCACGGGATTAGGCCTTAAAATAATTTTCAAAACCCCACACGAGGTAAGCAAAGAGCATTCTAAAGGGTTTAGCTTACCAGTGTGGTTTACTTAGTTAGGTGCTATTATTAAGGCCTCTATCCCCTCAACACATGTTTACTCGTGTACCCTATACAGAGCACCCTTCCTGAGCAGTAGAACCCTGCTGGGGATACTCGATACCACGACTGATAGGATTCAGCGTCTGTCTTCAAGCAGCTCACCACAGAGCATGGGAGATAAATAAGCATGGCGGGGTGGGGGGGTGAGGGGCGGTGGTGCAGAGTGGTAAGGGCCTCCGTTTCACACATCACATGAGCGCAAGTAAGCCAGGCCAGGCCTGGCATTAAGGGTAAAACAACGGCGGCTTTGTGAAGGAAGGCATATCTGAGGTGAGTCAACCTACCGCAGGTAGAGACGCTGAAGGAAGACAAGAGGTCAAAAGAGGAATGAGGAACTGATTCCAGCAGAAAAACCAGCACAGGAATGTAATCATGTCAGTCCCAGACCTGTCGCATGTAAGTAGATGTGGAGCTCCACAAGGTCCGGTTGTCACTGCCACAGACACACAAAAAGTCTGCGTAATGGAGCCATTCGCAGAAACGAGGAACAGGAGAGAACAAGAAAGGTGGGAAGAAGTCGGTGGTACAGTAAACCTGGAGAATTCATGATCAAATATCATTGAACAGTAAGATTTGAATACAAAACATCTTTCCTGAGGCACAACTTAATATTCTATTTGTTCTCCATTAAACAACTTTCTTAGTTTCCCTAGAGCTACTGCTTTGGACACCTTAAAAAATATTAAATGCACTAGAAAATGTAAGTACAGCATGGACTTATTATTACAAATTCCCTCTTCTGCTTATATTGGCAAGCTGTTTTACAACCATGTTGACTTTTAAGAAATAATTATTAACTGTTTCTCATGGGGTCTCTTAATTGAATTATTGAATGTTGCTGTGTACATAGGTCAAAGGCAGGATTTTTCTGGGTTTAACACACTATTTTCCATTGTTGAGCAGGATAGAGTTATATAGATGCCCATGACTATAAGCAGCTACCAAGATATTCCCACTTTAACTTCTAAAAAAAAATTTTAATGAAATTTATTTCAATGTTCATTTATTTTTGAGAGAGAAAGAGACAGAGCATGAGCAGGGAGGGGCAGAGAGAGAGGGAGACACATATCAACAATAATGAATTATTATTCATTCCAATCTGAGCTGTCAGCACAGAGCCTGACACGAGGCTCAAACCCCAAACCATGAGATCATGACCTGAGCCCAAGTCAGATGCTTAACTGACTGGCCACCCAGGTGCTCCAAATAATTTTTTAATATTTATTTTTGAGAGAGAGAGAGACAGAGCACAAGTGGGGGAGGGGCAGAGAGAAAGGGAGACATAGAATCCCAAGCAAGATCCAGTCTCTGAGCTGTCAGCACACAGCCCTACGCAGGGCTCAACCTCACAAGCCATGAGATCATGACTTGAGCCCATGTCGGACTCTTAACGGACTGAACCACCTAAGCTCTCCATGAAATTCCCACTCTAAAATGAACAAAATTGGGGCTCCTGGATGGCTCAGTTGGTTAAGCGTCAGACTCGTGATCTCGGCTCAGGTTGTGATATCATAGTTGATGAGTTCCAGCCCTATGTCAGTCTCTGCACTGACAGCATATAGCCTGCTTGGGATTCTCTCTCTGTCTCTCTGCCCCTACCCCACTCGTTCTCTCTCTCTCTCTCTCTCAAAATAAATAAACTTCAAAAAATTAAAATGAACAGAATTATTCAGTTCGATATATACTTAAGGCAAATTGATTTTCATTCATACCCACATTTCCCAAACAAAGACACAAATGCAGACAAGAATGATAACTGTGCTGAAAACGTGGGACATGTTCAGAATAAGAGACAAAAATCGACATTCCAGAGTTTACAGCAAGTTATAGTTGTTTGGTACACTGGATTTGCTAAGAAATGAGAAGTTAACATCATCCATACAATAACACTTTTTTGGAGTTCACGGAACATAAAACTGCCTCTTCCCTACAGAGAAGACAGCTCTGTCAAGGGCAGCTACATGACACGTATGAAACGAAGGTCAAATGCGGGGCAGGTTTGAAGCTAATCATTATCCCCTCCTCCCCCAAGAGATCTTTCTGCAGTTTTTTGCAAGTACAGTGGTCTCAATTTGTGGTGTTTCTTTTTGTTTATTTGTTTTAAACCAAAAATCTTAAGCCACACATGTTTTTGAGTTTATCTTAAATTTGTCTGAATAAAGCAATCCCTCCAACATGTTTGCAACATTTTGCAATGTCAGATGTTGCTTCCAGCTGCAAGAAAATGTATCCTTTATGTTCTAAGCAACTTAGAATGTTTACATCTGTAGAAACAGTAGCTCCACGTGGAATCCAGCACCCAAGAGATGGTTGTTTCTATACACTATTGGACTTTATCAAAGATGGCATTGACAAGTACATAATTATTGGCTTTTCATGTGGGACCCAACATTTCAACAGAGACTTTATTATTCATTCCAATCTGGCCTTAGTTCATCCTCCATAGACACTCCAGATTAAATTTTGTTCATTATCACTACAGAACTAGATGAATAAGTGGTACATCTGCTCATGAAGTGGTTTATTATCTGTTGTAGGAGGTTTGGGATGAATAGAAAAATAACTATGGAGAAGACAAATGCACCCAGGTTTACACTCACTTTGAAATGAGGGACTAGCGATGCTTTCTCTGTAAATCCACTGGTCTCTCCTTTCAGTGAATGGAAAATTATTATTTAATAAGTTGATACAATTTATCATGGTGAAAACACAAAGCAGACAGGAATCAAAGCAAAACAAATTTACAGAAACCTGGCATGGATTTAGGCCTAATGAAGACCTTCTATTGTTCAATTCAGTTCCTAGCCTATCTTTCCAAAGGAAAATTTTAAAATCTGTAAATATTTTACCAACAATCCCTTATCAGATATTTCTTATGCAAAACCAGACCATAAAAATAAATCTGTTGATTATGAAGATGTCAACACATTACAGCTGTGCCATTCACATGAGATTTACAATGAACCTGCTATAGGACTATTAGGATTGTAGCACCCATTTCAGGACTAGCATCAGGCCTACACAGCCTGACGAGTCTATGCCATTCTTGGAGGAGCCCCACAGGGCCCACACTGAAGAATTTGTCTGCAATATAATTTAACTGTACCTCCCATCTGCCACAAACCGGCCATATAGCTTAGAAAATAGGTATGAATGGTTCACTTCTGCAAACACCAAAATAAGTGAGAACAATAAAAACAGTAGCTCTTCAAACTGTAATGGACAAAAAAAAAAAAAAATTCACCTAGGATTTTTGTTGAAGTGCAGACTCTGATTCAGTGGGTCTGAAGTGGACCTAAGATGCATTTTGAGTAACCTTCCAAATTCCCCTATGCTGCTAGCATTTAGAATCTGTCAGCATGGAGATAAACCCACGATGGTTAATCATGCTAGCCACCGACAGCTATGGAGGACTCACACATACTTACCCAAATGAAGATGTTCCATGAGTACAAAATACACATCACACTTCAAAGATTTAGTATAAAAAATAATATACAAGTCGCTAATAATTTCACACTGATGAAATGTTAAAAATATTTTAGATATATTGTTAAAAATTCATTATCAAAATTAATTCCCCACGTTTATTTTTACTTTTTTAAATGTGGCAATGATACTTTTTAAATTCCTATGTGGCATACATAATTCGATAGCACTGAGATTTAAAAAAAATGTCACAAAGTATCTCACATCTACGTTAAAATGGCACACATGTGTATGTGTACTATATATATCTGATATATAGATGACGTGGGATTAACCAAGTAGACGGATCCATTGAAATGCTTTCAGTGACGAGAAAATCAGACTGTTCATTGAGGTCTAGGAAAAGTATTTGCTTGGGAAACAGTAAATAAGATTCTGGAATGCTTAATTTAGGGACTCTGACGCCATTTATTTTTAATTCTCTTGGTTCTGGTTCAATGTTCAGGCAAAAAGGTACATCAACAACAGGAAACAAAAAATCCAGAGAAAGAAGAAATAATCCCCTCCCTAAATCTCTATTTTAAAACCAAGAAAACTGGGGTGCTTGGGTGACTCAGTCGGTTAAATGTCTGACAGGCTCAGGTCATGATCTCATGGTTCATGGGTTCAGGCCCTGCATCGGGCTCTCTGCTGTCATCACCACAGAGCCCACTTGGGGTCCTCTGTCTCCTTCTCTCTGCCCCTCCCCTGCTTGCTCTCTCTCTCTCAAAAATAAATAAACAATAAAAAAATAACACCAAGAAAACTTTTCCAGAAACTACTACTTAGCTCCCAATTCCATGTTCCAAATGGAGTCAGACTCCCAAACTTGAACCAATTCCCGTGGCCTGAAAAGTTGATGTGTTCTTATTATCTTATTATCTTCCAGAATCAACCTGAATCAGAGGAGTGGAATTAACAAGAACTGGCCTGGAGTGATCATGGCCCCCTTGCAGAAAAGTACACACATTGGAAAAAGCAGGATGTGGTGTGGGGGTAAACTCAACACCAACAACAGATGGGCCCCACTCCTGTTTTAAAATGTATAGGATTATCATCTTGGGAAAGTTCTACCTACTCATGGTAACCATTTTTTAAATTAAAAATATATATAATTTAAAAAAGATCTAAAATAGAATCCTATCACTTAGTAATAATAAGTAATCCCATCGCTTAGTAATAATAATAATAATCGTATCACTTAGGAATACAATACTGATGGTTCTCCCTTCAGGTATTTTAGATGTGCACTTATACTGAAGTTGTATAAACTACACATACTCAATTGCAACCTTTTTTTCCTACTATACAGTTGGCAGTAGATAGCTTTTCATGGCATACATTTATATCTACATTATCATTTTTTTGTAGCTACAAGTACTCCACTGTACATACATGCTATAACTGAGAATTTCCCAGAATGCAATAGATGGACTTCAGATATGCCTCCAGAAGTGAATTCACTCAGTCTTCTGGGCAGTCAGGTAGAGTCAGGGGCTGCTCAGAATACAGTTTTATTAGAGCAAGCATCTACTGACACTCTTTAATAGTAAATGCAGTGAAGTACAACCACTAACTCTCATTATAGATATTGGTGCTATTTCCAAATTTTCATTATTAAGAACCAATCATTGCTAACATTGTTAGGCACATATATTTTCCCAGGTGAGGAATTTAATCACAGAACTTCACACACTTGATATTCAGCAGGTTTGGAAAGTCTACCAGACACATTGAGATGTAGGAAGAGTGCTTATAACCCCACCAGATACACTGTCATCCTTCCTAGGCCTACAAAATCCACAGGGCAGCAAGAATCACAAAAAACAATCCAGTTCATTTGATACCACTTGGGGTAAAATTAGAACTATGTAACCTGTTCCACTAGGGTTAGTGAGTATTGCTACACCCTGAAATAGTAACATAGTTATTATCAAACCATGACAGAGGAGGCTGGCTTCCCTAATGCTCAAGTATGGTTGCTTTGAGCCAGTGTTTGATCCATGGAAAGCACAGGTGGTTTCACTCAAATATCCCAGGGTGGATGTGTACATGTATGTGATAGAAAAGAAAAACCAACAGGCAGGTAGGCAGACAAATGACACAAAGACTAGCAACAACTTCTAATTATCTGGCTCAAGTTAAATGTTTTAAAAGTTACAAAGCAACATTCTTCCAAAAGTAACCATCATTTGCCCCATTTTACCAAGAAGTTCATTGAGGCTTAGAGAGTAACAAAATCAAAAGGTCTTCAGAGCAAAATCTCAACGCTCTTTTGCTTTTTTTGTTTTTTTGTTTTTTTTTTTGTTTTTTTGGTGGAGAATGGTCTAATATGGGGTTGGAGAAGTCATCTGTAAGCAGGTTACAGACTCTAAAGCAAATTGAAGATTTTGGACTTTATTCTGAGGGCTATGGAGAGTAAGGTATCCAGACATAATCAAGAACCCAACTAAATCTGATTTAAAATAAATCATGAGTCATTTTTAGTATGTTTGTTCTGAATATTGCCTGGAACATGCTTACACTAAAAAATTCATTGTTTATTTGAAATCCAAATTTAACTAGAGACCCTTTATATTTTATTTGCTTAATTTGGCAACCTTAAAAGAAAGTCACTAAAAAAGTTCAACCAGAGGAATAACGTGATAGATTTCAAGCTTTAGAAAGATACTACTGATTATGATATAGAAAGAAAGTTCACTGATTTATCTATGACAGCAATTTTTTAGCAGCTACCTTACTTATTAGACAAAGTTTTAAATAAGAAACATCCCTGCTTTTGCAATATAATTCTTTTTGTATTGATATGTAACAGCTAGTACAGTAATGGCTAATGGAGGAGAGTAACATTGTTATAATAGAGGAACATTGACTTTGGAGCCCAAGTACCTGGATCCTATCTTTGACTTCCTTTACTTAAGAATTATGGGATATTAAGATATTTTACTTCTGTCTCAGGGTCCTCATCTGTCAACTGAGAATATATTATTGTATGCAGATCCTAAAAATCAAATGACAATTAAATATATGTAAAGCCTGACAGGAAAAAAAATGTCATGAAACCATCAACTCCTACTATAATTATTGACTTTGTCCAAGTACAACCATTTTAACTTAAATAAGCTTACCTCAAGGCAAATAGAAAACCAATTTCACCCACCATGAACAGAAGGTAATTTAAAACATGTAACCACATGTACAACAAAAACCCCATCATACTGGATTTATTCTTTTACAAAATGGCAATGAAACCTATTTTTTTTTTTTTATCTAAACATTGCCTTTTACATAAGAGAAAACTGAAGTTCAAAGGGAAAATACTTATATCATAGACTTAAACACACAGCTGGGGATTAGATCTATATTCAGTAATTTCTTTTTCTTTTTTATTTTTTAAATATTTTATTTATTTTTGAGAGAGAACATTAGCAGGGTGAGAGGCAGAAAGAGAGGGATGCACAGAACCTAGAACAGGCTCCAGGCTCTGAGCTGTCAGCACAGAGCCTGACGCAGGACTCGAACTCATGAACCACGATATCATGTCCTGAGCCTGAGTCAGACGCTTAACTCGCTTAACCGACTAAGCCACCCAGGCACCCCTATATTCAGTAATTTCTAATACAGTGATTTCCCTTACACATGCAAAGTTGCCCTATCGCAGGTCTTAGCACAGTCACCTCCAGAGTTGGGCAGGCTTGAACCTCTAATTATGCTAAAAATCTTGTAGCCGCAGTCTTAACTGCCTAGTCTTGCATCTCTGAAACCTTTGGGGGTTTTTTGTTTGTTTGTTTGTTTTAATTTTTGTAAGGTTTATTTATTTTTGAGAGAGAGAGAGACAGAGTGTGAGCAGGGGAGGGTCAGAGAGAGAGGGAGACACAGAATCCGAAGAAGGCTCCAGTCTCCGAGCTGTCAGCACAGAGCCCAATGTGGGGCTCGGGCTCACAAACTGTGAGATCATGACCTGAGCTGAAGTTGGAGGCTTAACCCACTAACCCACCCGAGAGCCCCTGAACCCTTTGTTTTTTTAAATCACAGACCATCTCTGTCTTCATTCACCTTTCCAAAATCTCTTCTCCCCCTGATTCTAAGGGTGGGTACATGGGATCAGGAGCAGAATTGTCTAGCTGGGGTTTCAGTGGTTTCCCCCGGTGAGGCAGGTTAGGAAGAAGCTTCTAAACATGCACAGACACAGACACACACATGCTGCCACGTCTATAAATCTTTGTGTTTCCGCTACAACCCCTGAGTCCAGTACTTCTCCATTAGCAACGGATCTTCTCTTTTCACTTTCCTCATTTCCTGGGGTTTTTTTTTAACAATGACTTTTTAAGTTTTATTTATTTCTTTTAAGAGAGGGAGAGAGAGAGGAAGAGGAGGGGCAGAGAGAAGGAGAGAGGGTGGTCCCAAGCAGGCTCCACACAGTCAGTGCAGAGCCCCACGTAGGGCTCCATCTCAGAAACCACAAGATCCTGACCTGAGCCAAAACCAAGAGTTGGAGGTTCAACAAACCGACCCACCCAGGTGACCCTCCTCTCTGTTTGAATCCCTCTTTCATTTCTCTATTTACTTGTTCCTGCTCTGACCCTTTGCAGGCAAAGGGAGAAATAAGTAAACTTCACAGCAGACTTAATACAAAATGGAAAGGTATTACCACCGTCAAAAATCCAAATAGTCTCTTATGTACCACCTAACATCACCTTGCCTGACACTCTTCAGAAACCTATACCTCCCCCCGCCCCGCCACACACACACACAAACGATCCTGAAATATAAGCAAAGAGAAACAAACTCAAACAAGAAGTGAACAGCTGTTGTCTGACAGACAACTCAACACCTCTCCAAGCTGACAATGCTGATGACCAAGGACAAAGCTCTTATTTTTTTAAGGCAAGTCTTTTCCCACAGAGTGATGATTTATGAGCTTGCTAAAGACACAATGCTCTGATAATGCTTATACACATGTCTAGCACCATTTGGCTTCCCATATTTATTTGCTTGATTTTACAAGTCAAGGCAGCCCTCCTAATGATTTTGATACAGAAATGTGATTCATACCTGGACGGCTGCAGAGAACATTTAAAATACAAAATCCATTTGGTACCGATTAGCCTTAGAACATTATTTATGTAATCTGTCACAATGGCAGATATTCGAGAGAACATTTTTCTCTTTCCTTTGAAACAGTTTATCAATCACCCTTGCTCCAGACAAGCCCTTAGGAGGAGAACATTTATCAGAATGTATTAGAAGACTAAAAATAAAAGCTGAAGCTCGTGTTTATAAGGAGAGTATGAGCAGATTGCAAAGACAGGAGAAAAGGCTGCTCAGTGTCCGTATCACTGCGGCAACGGGAGAAGCCAAGCTTGTAGAGATGCACTGGAGTGCTCTGGAGTAGAAGGAAGAAATCCGTGGGGGATGGGGGGCTTCAAATTTGTAATGGGTACAGATGCGGGAGTCACGCAATGCAGTGACTAATACCTGGCTTCCAAGAGGCAATGTGACATGTATCGATAAAGCAGTTCCTTCCAAATTTGCAAATGTCATAGGATTCATGTTACCCAGAGGAGTCAAATGAGTAATAAAATTCTTGTATGAGTAATGAGGATATTTAGTACTTACACAGTGTTGTGCTACTCATTTCGGAAATGGAAGGGAACCTCATTCCACAGTTAGGACAGCAATTTCAAAGTCCTCACCTCCAATCCCTCCTCTCTTGGCAAGTCACTTAATTCCTTCAAGGCCACTACTCCACTTTTGGAACAGTCTTCCAGGTCAATGGAGGGGACAAATGTGGCGGCCCACCTTTGGAAGTGGAAGACAGAACGTGACCAGGTGGCCTCGAGGAGAGGAAGGTTGGTAATTTACATTACTACGCATTGGATTCTCCCCTGTGCTCATGGAAAACCCAGCATACAGCAGCCCAGCCACTGAGGTGGAAGCCACAGCCAAAGATCTGTGCCATACAACCACTGGGTCCCACCCTGGGACTACCAAATAAATACCTGGAAAGCACAACCACTCAGTGCCAAACCAGCTGCTATCCTTTTTTTCTAAGATTTTATTTTTAAGTAATCTCTACACCCAATGTGGGGCTTGAATTTACAACCCCGAGATTAAGAGTCGCATGCTCCACTGACTGAGCCAGCCAGGCATCCTCACTCGTTATCCCTTAATGTGACAGAAGGACTACACACTTGTGGTGAAAAACATCTCATATTCCTGGTTCTGTTCAGAGTGATTTTTCTGTTCACAACATTAAAGAACAAAAATTCGACTCAGTAAATGTGAAGATCTATGCATCAGGCAGCATCCCATCTAGCGAGGAGATGGGAGCGGGAGCGCTGAGGAACTGTATGAAATGGAAGGTTTCTACAGAAAGGAGGTTAAGCAAGGAAGCTATCAGCAAAAGAAAGGATTGCTGCAGGCAGGTCACCTTCCCTTAGTGGGACAGCAGGAGGGACTTGTTAGCTGGATTATTCCATCTTGCTTTGGGGGATGAAAGGGCCCATGTGACAGATTCCTTCATAGGTGCTGACCAGAAAATACCTGACTGAATAGTTAAGACTACATTACTCGGGAAGTTGGCACTATTAGAATAGGTATTAAGGTCCAGTTTGGTGATCTGGACTGGCATAAGTGACTCCACCTTGGGCCCTTGATTTTCTTTTTAACACCAACATAGGGGTGCCCATATGCTCAAATGTCCATAACCTGGGGAGAGCCACATTAACCCATCCCAAATCTGAATACAGTCACCTATGGCTTTGGTGGTATTTTTAGGACCTTTCTAGTCAGCAGTTTGAATGGCTGCCTGTGTAGTTAGGTTGACAGAAAAAGAATACCCAGGGCTGCATTACTGATAGTGGATGCCACAGGCCAGGTTTGGGGATTAGCATTAGTAATATAAAATGAATTAAGAATACTAGCCTTAGCTTGTTCTTCCTTAATGTACTGCTTTAGGGCTTTCCAACCCCCTCTGGCATGGTGATACTCACCATGGCAATCCTGACAAGCTACAGTGGCTCAGCTGCCCACATACCCAACAGTTGGATTGATTCCTTTACTGGGCATACATGTGGGCCCACTGCAGGAAGGTGTTTGCATCAGGTGCCCATGCCATGGCTAGATACCACATGCAGCAGAGCTCTAAAGTCAGCAAGACAGATACATAGTAGGAACTGTTATGGGAAGGTCTTCTCCTTCTATAAGATTTGCACTTGTGGTCTGATCTTTAGAGGATAGAACTGCAGCTATAGAAATGTGACCATGTTGCGCATGCTACACATGTTGATTAGGAGAGGTAGGATTGTGAGGCGTGAGGAGACAGACTGAGTGAATACGCAAGACCAGAATTTCCACTTTCTCCCTTCTTCCAGCAGTGCTTCTTCCATTCCAGGTATAGTTCATTTTAACAGGACTGGCTTGCAGCAAGACCATGGGATCCTAGTGGAGATTAAACAGCCCCCCTCAGCCAGGGGTACAAATTGAGTCATCCATTCTGGTGGGATGTTCCATTGTAAATTCCAGTAAATAGTGATTTTCCCAGGCTTGATGGGACTCAGTGTTCTCAGCGCATACATAGCACGTTGGTCCACTGTGAGAGTCAGGGAAGTGGCTGTTTACCATGATTTCTATACCTTTTCAGTATTGGTGTCTCAGTAGGGGGCCCCATGCTGGCATATGGGACAACAGGACCTACTGGTTGATTTTTTAAATGTGTTAAATCCTAGGATAGAACTTTAGTCCACAGGGGGAAGGTGGTTTTACTTATAAGCAATTTAGTCTGCTGCTTTAATATTTCATTCTTCATTTCTAACAACTCTCCTGCTCACAGATGATAGGGAGATGGAACCTATATTCAATGTCATGTTCTTTTGTCCAATCTCCCACATCATGACCTTAGAAATGTTACCCCTGATCATTGTCTCTTCATCGAGAACATCTGTACATCATACTTAACTTCTTTAATCCTCTAATGGTGCCAGCCTGTCTTGCCTGGCAAAGGGGAAGCTTAGTTTAGGCCAAGTGCAGTGACCACACAAACCAAGGCACATTTAGACCCCTCACTCAGAGGGAGGGGCCAAGATACAACTGACACTTCAACAATTTGGGGGTTAGAAGCAATGATATCCTGCAGTCTTTTGACCACCCCCCCAAAACTTAACTACTAATAGTGTACTATTGAACAAGAACCTTACCGATAACATAAAGTCAAGTAGCATACATTTTGCATGGTATGTGTATTAGATACTATATGTATTTCTACAATTTCTCAGTAAACGGAGAGAGAAAATGTTAATTGTAAGGAAAAGACATTTACCATACTGCACCATATTTATTGAAAACATATGTGTATAAATAGCCCTTCACAGTTCAAACTCATGTAGTTCAAGGGTTATCTCTAATTAATTTCCCAGTTCCTCACTGGTTGGGAACTCTGGTGTATGATGTCATGTTTTTTTAGTAGTTTACTTGGGTGTTTTTTAGAACACACAGGACATGCATTAACAATGTCACTGTACAATAAAACCTTGGATTGCTTGTTCTGCGAGTGTTCTGCAAGACGAGCAAACATTTCTAATAAGTTTTAACTTGAGAAATGAGCAATTTCTTGCAATACGAGAGTATGTGATGCCAACTGTCACATGATCACAACTAGGCCAATGATTCTTCTCTCTCTCTCTCTCTCTCTCTCTCTCTCTCTCTGTGGCATTGTGGGTGATCGTCTCCCATGCTCGGATGCCCACTCTCAGGCCATGGTATTTGGCAGAAATCAGTGATTTTTGAGAATGTTGGAAGGTGCCCACAACTGGCACTCATGTAATTACACTAATAATTGGCACTTCAAAGCTTCTGTGGACAGTCCTTTGCTTTTCCATACAAGAGGAAGCTTGAATGCTTTGCTTCATTCTAGATCAGGCTGCCTACAGATACACTCTTTATTCTGCCTTGTTGCCAGTTACACTAAATACAGTATATGACGAGAGCTTATTGATATTGGGCAGTAGTCAACATCTATTAGTGATAGTGAAAGTCATCCTACACAATAACCCTCCTCTCTCTTGTTTCCCAGACACCAGCCATGAAGGTTTTCAAAGGTAACTGCAGGTTAATTTGTTTATTTCTCTGTATATTTTGTATTTTCTTCATTATTTTATATTGTGTTACAATTGCTATCATTTTCATATGAATATTTTTGTGGGTGGAACACATCATCTGAGTTTCCATTGTTTCTTATGGGGAAATTTGCTTTGATATACAAGTGCTTTGGATTACAGGAGTGTTTCTGGAACAAATTATGCTCCCAAACCAAAGTTTTACTGTATTTCAATAGTAATCCAACATCTTTAGCAATATGCCATCCCGCCAAGGTGCTACCGTGGCTGCTTTCTTTTTTTTTTTTAATACTTAAGTTATTTATTTTTGAGAGAGAGAGTGAGCGAGCACAAGCAGGGAAGGAACAGAGAGAGAGGGAGAGGTAGAGAATCCCAAGCAGGCTCCATACTGTCAGCACAGAGCCCAATGTGGGGCTCAAACTCAGGAACCATGAGATCATGACCTGAGCCGAAATCAAGAGTTGGACGCTTAACCGACTGAGCCACCCAGGTGCCCCAGCTGCTCTTTCTATATACCCAATTTGCTCTATCTACAGAAGGATCCAGTTGCTAAAGGTGTGTCAGCATCTATGAGCCAGGATGTGGAAAACATGAGGACTTCCTCCAGCTTTGCAGGAGAACCCAAATGTCTTTCCACGTATCCTGACCCCATATGGGGTCACACATCATCCCTTGACTTGCCATTGTCCACACTATACAGCCAATCCCTTTAGGACACCCCAGTTGTCTGTGCAAAGGGTTAATAGCCAAAGCTTAAGAGTGATCTCCAGCCAAAACACTCTGAGTTCAGCCCACTGGCAGTTGCAGTTCTTTTTTGTTACAAGGAGAACAGATTCTTATGAACTTACGCAAATAACTATATTGCCATAAAAATAACAATACTAAGAGCTTCCAAATTCTGGAGGGATCAGGTAGAGAGGAAAAGACAAATGTTTCATCTTTGTTCACAAAGGTACGTGTTGGCAAATTGCTGATAGTTTAAGAGAAAGGAGAAAAAGGTTTTCTTAAATCTAAAAAAGCAAACTATAAAAGAGCCAACAATATTTGAAATGAAAGTTATAAAGATTACAATCATCCTCATTAGTTTTTCCTTTAGAGTTCTGTAAATTCGTATTCAGTCCAGTGGTATGATCTTAGTTATCAGAAGCCTGTACCTGTTGGTCTTTTCCATGAATCTCTTTGAAGAGGAAGCATTTTACAGGAACATTTTTTTCAAAAACATCAGAGTCAAACAATAACTGTCTGTGAATGACAAAAGATTTAAAAAGTGGTCATGGTTAGAGATCTGATGAGTTTATTATAATGCAATTGACAAGGGGATTTGGTTATTTATGTGACAACCATTTTAAAAGAATAACTAGAATTATGACAAATCATATTATATCAGGACATATCAAATTTTTAGGAACTTCATACAATTTCTGGAACGCTCACATTTATACAAATATAACCTAAGAAAGATTAGTATCACTTCTTGTTTGACAATGCTTCCCATGTAATTTAACATGTCAGGTAAGTTGAGTTTAATACCATTTTCTGTATGCAAAGACAATAAACTTTTGAAATGCTCCAAGGACTCTGGAAAATCCCAAAGTTAGCTCAAGTTCAAAAAAACTTCATTTAAGGGGAGACTGGATGGCTCTGTTTGTTAAGCGTCCAACTTCTGCTCAGGTCATGATCTCACGGTTTGTGAGTCTGAACCCGGCATCGGGCTCAGTGCTGACGGCTCAGAGCCTGGAGCCTGCTTCACATTCTGTGTGTGTGTCTCTCTCTCTGCCCCTCCACACTCGCACTGTTTTTCTCTCTCTCTCTCTCAAAAGTAAATAAACATTTGAAAAAAAATATTTCATTTATTTGGGGAAATTTTGTAAAAAAAAAAAAAAAAAAAAAAAAAAAGCCAAAACATTTTAAAACACTTGATTGAATAGGATCATAAGTCACTGGGAAGCAGTATTTAGTTATCCATTTAGCCAAAGTGACAATTAAATACTTCATAGCCAATACAGAAAGTCACATAATTGAAAGAAAGAAAGAAAGAAAGAAAGAAAGAAAGAAAGAAAGAAAGAAAGAAAAAGAAAGAAGTGGAAAAGAAAACTTTACTCTTTTAATAAAGAACTCAGTTTTCTTAAGTAATGAAAGACCTGATAAAGACAACATGATGCACAGGAAGTTATTTTGATAAAACACAGAATCTTTATTTCCCAGGCAGATTACTTAAAAGGCAAATAAAAGCCTTCACGATCTTATCAAAAGTAGACCAATAATCCAATAACATTTTGTCTTTCTGGCCCAGAAGGAAAATTACATTTCAGCTTTATATAAGTATGATATTGATATTAAGGCTTATTTTTCGTTAAGCCAATTAAATAGAGCTCTTTCACCAATTAATTTTGACAATACCATCTGGAGGTAGAAAAACACCCTATATGTAACATATATCCCGTCCACATACATCAACACACAAACAGACCTAAACAGAGAGCTGATAACTTTCATCCCAAAATCAGAGCCATGAATCAGGTACAACTGTATAAAAACTCACTCATTTATACATAACAGTTGAATCCAAATCGTGTCTCTGGCAAACAGAACAAACTCACCCACTCAAATGGCTAAGGCTTTTTAATAGCATTTGTGGAGAAGACTTTTAAGGTTTCTGTTTGCCTTTGACAAATAATCTTACATAAACTATAGGGACGAGGTTTCAGGCAAGGGAGCTTCTATAGAGACCTGTATTTTAAGTCACTTTCCTTTTTTCTCTTCCTTTCAGGCAATCATGGGCAGTGTTTCAATTATGTTGTGGAGTGTTTACATTCCAAAAACATAATAAGATTTAGGTCTTGAAGGGACAGAGGAAAAAAATGCAAGTTTTCCTCTCAGTTTTGGGGTGTATTTCTCCATTATCAGGAGTCCAGGGTAATTTCTATTTAAAATTTTCTTTTGTATTAGAGGTTGGATGGCGTGGGGCACTTCACTCATTCCATTGTCAATTGGTGTACCATTCTTCCCTTTGTTCTTCTCAATTTCCCAGGGAATCTGCCTCCTATTGTCTCAATCAGGCTTTTCACAAGCAATTGGACCTTAAGCGCCTGCATTATCTGCTCTTCTAACTTTGTAAAATGGCATGTTAAGGTCTCCAACTTATTATCTTCTTCTCCCACCTTACCTGCTAGCTCCAAGGCTAGTCCAGTAGTAGACACACGCACATTCTTCTTTAACATCAACTCTTCTTCCAGTGTTCTTCTTCCAATGTTAACTCAAGCTTCATCTTCTCATTGGGCACAGTGGCCGGCTGAACTGCGCATGGGAGAAGCCCACCGTGGCAGCCACTTTTTTTCCCTTCTTTGCCTCAATGTTCTGTGTGCAGTTCCTCAAACAAGCACATTAGACCAGCTGATGTTTTCAGGGCATCCCCGTCCTCACACAGTGGTCCACACGCATCTAACACACAAACCACCTCTCCCCACATTGAAGCTGAAGGCCAGCTGCGAATTTCCCCTGAGGATACCTTTCTCCCAAGACCCATTTATCTGCTATACCCACTGGCTTACTAATTGTTGGCCCCCGTACATAGAGGACAAGGACAGACTGAAGATAGAGGGAGACAATTATAGATTGGTAGGTGGCAGGTTTGATAAGCAAGGAGATTTACACATGAGGCTGGCCTCTGGCATCTACAAGACAAGGAGATCTCCACATCCACCTGCCAGAATCTCAAACATTTATACAGAAACTTAACAAGTTTCGGTCATATATATCATCCAGATGATCTCAACAACACAGTGTTCTCTCAAAACTTTAAATCCTTAAAAATGACTTTTATGGGGGAAACACGGGACAGTACATTCCAAGGATGAGCAGGGGGTAAGGAGCCCTGCCCATTGCCCACATCCAGCTCACAGGTCAACATCCTCTCAAAGACTTTCTCCAACAAATGATGGGACCCACCCATCTTTTTTTGTTTAAGCATCTTAAGTGATTATAATGTCCAAATAGAACTGCGAACCACTGGCTTACAATAGTGATTCTCAAATTTTGCTGCATAATGCGAAGTTCTAAAAATTTAAATACTCAGATCACATTCAATACCAATTGTGTCAGAATCTTTGGCATCGGACCCAAGCTTCAGTATTTTGTATAACTCTCCAGATAACTCTCATGCACAGCTGAGTTAGTGGACCAGCAGTCTAGACCACTGCATCTCAAACTTTAATGTGCATATGGATAATCTGGGTATCTTATTAAAATAGAGATTCAATTCTTATTCAGTGGATGGTATCAGGTACTTGGCACCTCCAACAAACTCCCAGGTGATGCCCCTACTGCTGTCCTGTGGACTGCATTTGGGTAGCATTCTGAGAAGACCAAATACCAACTTCCTACCTAGCCATTTAGAGTCCTCCATATCATTCAGTAAAAAAAAAAAAAAAAAAAAAAAAAAAAAAAAAAATTGCCTTCTGGGGCTACAGAGCTACAAACTCATCTCTCATAAAGAGCTATCTAAGACCCATAAGCTCTCACATGGCACATTCTCACCGTTACAAAATCATAAATATCTTATTCCAGTACTTTTCTTCATCCTCCCTCTTAGAAGAAACAGGAAATGGTCAAATAGAGGATCAATATTACAAGAGCAATTTCGAACCATCATTTGGTGTCAAGTCACACTGCCTGCCTAAATTTACCTACTGCCTAGAGGGAAATCGCAAAACGTCCAATAATACTAACATGGAGAAGCTGTGGGAAACCTGGGTAGCTCTGTCGGTTAAGCGTCCGACTTGGGCTCAGGTCATGATGTCACAGTTCGTGATTTCAAGCACCGTGTCAGGCTCTGTGCTGACAGCTCAGAGCCTAGAGCCTGCTTCAGATTCTGTGTCTCCCTCTCTCTGCTCCTCTCCTGCTCATGCCCTGTCTCTCTCTCTCTCTCTTTCAAAAATAAACAAACATTAAAAAAAAATTTTTAATGGAGAATCTGAGAATAACCCAGTCCTGAGACTCGAACCCAAGAGATCCAGGCTATGGAACCATGTTGTGAATCTCCTATTGTAAAACGCCTGAGAGTCTGACTTGGGTAGAAGCTGTCCCAGCTTCTATATTGCAGTAACACCAGAACTGGATTTAGGAAGATCCTTGAAGTATACAGCAATGGCAAGAAGTTCCTGAGAATACCCAGATCTTCAACAGTTTTAATAAATATTTCTTATGTCCGTCTCCCTTCTTTTGGCTTTTAAAATAATCATCCTGTCCAGATTTCTTTTTTTATAGCCCTAAACTTAGAACATTAATTTCCTAACAGGCCTGGCTATTCCACTCTCTACTCCATTTTATCCCCCAAATCGGTATGCAAGTGATGTTTCTAGAATACGGCTTTCATTATCATGCCGCATTTAAAAATCATTAGTCATCAGTGGTCCCAAATGACAATAAGGTAACCATTATTGGTTAACTCCAGGGGAGGGACCTCTGAGGAACCCACAAGCATGTTCCGAGGGAGAAGAGACAACTGTGAATCTTCCAAAATACAGAGAATTCAATGCTGCATTAAAATTATACCAACCAGTGAGGGGCTTAAAATCCACGATACCCCAGTAGCACCCAGATTCTGGTTTCTGATACTATTCCCCAATAAGAGGAATCACAGCTCCTTGAAGAAAATGCTAATTATCAGGCCAGGGTAGGAAAATACAAGGTGATCTTAAAACATCTTTTAGTGTGTAAAAATAAAGAAATACTCAAAAATCAAAAGGTTGGGGGCTTGCCAAACACACAAGCATCAATCTGAACAAGATGCCAGTGCCCAAAGGTGAAACCAATTAAGCAACAAAATAAATAATAAATAATAAACATACTATCATATTATAATACAAAGGATGAAAAAATAAATATACATGAGGCCACAGATTTAAATAAATGAATGAAGATATGTGAGTGATAAATAGATACATAAAGGTGGAAAAAAACTCTTTTTTACAGAGAAATTCCAAATAATTTATGCAAGTACCCAAGGTAAAGCTTAGCTCTCCCCTCACCCACCTTTTTTTTTTGTTTTTTGAGAAGGGGGGGCTCACCGGAAGCGGGGCACAAGCTCACCCAAAGCAGGGCTTGTGCTCACCTGATGTGGGACTCGAACTCATGAACTACAACATCATGACCAGAGCCCCTCTCACCCACCTTTTTGAATACAGACTGGACTTAGTGACTTACTTTCAAAGAACAGTATAAGGAAAAGGGAAGAAAAACAATTTTACAATGCAGAATCTGCTGAATGTTACATTGGCCATATAATCAAGATTAACATCGGGGACACCCGGGTGGCTCAGTCAGCTCAGTGACCGACCCTTGATTTCGACTCAGGCCATGATCTCTGTTCATGGGTTTGAGCCCCGCATCGGTCTCTGTGCTGACAGCACAGAACATGCTTGGGATTCTGTCTCCTTCTCTCTCTGCCCCAACTCTACTCGCTCTCTATCTCTCTCTCTCTCTCTCAAAATAAATAAATAAACATTAAAAAAAAAGATTAACATCTCCAGTAAATGTCATGTTCATAGCATATACACTGAGATGATATAATGAGGACACTTCACTACTGTGGTCTTTTCCAAAACTCATACCCTCAAATCGGATAAGAAAATATCACACAAACCCAAATTAAGGGGCATTGTACAAAATAAGTGACCAGTGCTTCTTAAAATTTTTAAGGTCATGAGTAGTAAGGAAGTACAAAGAAGATTTCACAGACCAGAGAAGGTAAATCAACAAAAGGTAAGTGGCATCTTGGATGGGAACCTAGAACAGAAAAAGGATGTTAGTAAGAAAACACGTGGAGTCTGAATAAAGTGTGGAGTTTGGTTGATAGCAGTGTAACTATATCGGTGTCTTAGTTGTGAAGAATGTACTATATGGTAATGTAAGGCATTAACATTAGGGAAGACTGGGTGAGGGGTAGATGAAAACTCTCTGTACCATCTTTATAACTTTTCTTTAAATTGAAAACTTTTAAAATCAAAAGTTTATTAAAGACAACAAGGGGCACCTGGGTGGTTCAGTTGGCTGAGCGTCTCTTGATTTTGGCTCAGGTCATGATCCCAGGGTTGTGGGATAGAGCCCTGTGTCGGACTCCACGCTGAGAGTGCAGCCTGCTTGGGATTCCCTTTCTCTCCCTCTACCCCTCTCCTGCACTCGCATTCTCTCTCTAAAATAAATATATTTTTTTAATTAAGAAGTAAAATAACAACAATATACCAGCCATGTGAAACCGGCACTATTCCCTTTAATTAGCCACCTTGAGTCTGATCTTGGAGCAGCCAAGGAAGGAGATGAAATCGAAAAGAGAGCAAGGTTTCCAGCTACACAGAAATGGGCACATAGAAATTATTCAAAAATTTTTTTTTAATTTTTTTAATGTTTTTTATTTATTTTTGAGACAGAGAGAGACAGAGCATGAATGGGGGAGGGTCAGAGAGAGAGGGAGACACAGAATCTGAAGCAGACTCCAGGCTCTGAGCTGTCAGCACAGAGCCCGATCCGGGGCTCGAACTCACAGACCATGAGATCATGACCTGAGCCAAAGTCAGACGCTTAACCAACTGAGCCACCCAGGCGCCCCTCAAATTTTTATTAAAGGGAAAAAAAAACAGAATTAAAGATCATGCAGAGCTATGGAAGGAAGGTATAGAGACGGAAGAGACATCTAACCTTAAACTAATGTTGCTTGTGGTCTGGCAAAGAAGACAAGACAGAGGGATTTTTTTTTTTTTAAGGAAAAAAAAAAAACTATCATACAGAGAAAAAGTGAATTGTGCCATGACTGCTCCAAAAATTTAGAGACATTCATTCTAACTGGAGGGTTCACATCTATTATTTTAATACAGTCTCACATGAGTATCTGGACAGATGTGACTATTTCCATTTCATAGTTGAGGAGACTCAGGCACAGGGAGGTTAAATGTTTTCCTTGCGATCTCCTGGTGTCCTTGAACAGAGATGTTAGCAGTCTGCAAGGAAGGAGAATCTGTCCTAAGCCTATAACTCACTTATGAAGGTAAGTGACAAGAAAAAGTCTCATCTCTAACACCTAAGTATTTATTAATTAGCAACTTTAGAAGCTGCCAGATTGTGCTGCTCTAGACGACAATGGGCAGGATCTATGAGCTATGCCAGCAGAGAGTGTCAAGCCCATCCAGTCTTTTAAAGTTTGGGAATTTGTAACAACCTGTGTAAATGTGAACATGATTACCTAGCCAGACAATCTGAATATGCAGATTTATATCCATCCATTGAGCCAACACATCTAAACCTTCTCTAGATCACAACTCAAACATAAGTGCTCATTATATGGTCTTCTTCCCCATCTAGCATCTCATGGATGGGCTGCCGGGCTCTGTAACAAGAGTGGTTCACATCCTTTGGCGGGGAAGAAGGGCACCCATGAGTCAAAGAAAAGCCCCCTCTCCCACGGTGAATGCCAGTTCTCTACCTCTGGTGCTCCACACACCAGTGTGAGATCTCCACACTGACCCCATACTTCTCTGCAGAAGTCACGTACCTGGCCAAGGACTTGCAGAGATGAGCCAAGAAAAGGGGTTCATACGATTGTGGCCTCCAACCTGAAAACTCTTCAGCCTAACTGGCGATCTAGTTTGACCCATTTTTAAGAATCTCTTTAAGACAAGGTACATCTCCCTTATGATAGAGCCCTGAATTCTAAACTTAAGCATCACCTGTTTTGCCTCAGATACTCCTCTCTCTGAATGAAAAGGTTGCCCTTTTATTGTTGTAATAATTGTCCAGAATCTCTCATCATCATCCCTATCCCAATCAACAACAACCTTTTATGAAGGTTTTCTTCTGTGCAAAAGGATATACTAAGCACTCTGTGCACTATCTTCCTGGGTCTTGAAAAACAAAAACAAAAACAAAAAAAACAAAAAAACCTGTCGGTAAAGTACTATTATTACAAACCACGTTTTACTGAGGGAGAGAACAGACCTCCACTAGAAAATGCAGAACCCTGATTTACACCCAGATTCAGAGCCCATGTTTTAACTGTTTGGTTAATGTGTTTTCAAAGCTTAGGAGATTTGATTCCCCCCTGGGTTAGGCTAGGTTAGATTAGATGAGATTAGATTTGATTTGATTCCCTCCCAGGGCCTTTTTCACTTTGAGAAGAAAATGCAAACTGCTTCACCACCATCTCCCCAGTACTGGACAAATGCCTGAACAGAATGGACACTCAATAACTTGTAAATGAAAGAACAATTAACACTCTACTGAGGCAGTAGAGTAGATCGGGGAGTCTTCAAACTTGGAGCCACACAAATTTTTATTCTTACCAAGTAAATTAATTATAGGCAGATTACACAATATCTGGGCCAGGAAAATACATAGTAATTTCTTCCTTTTAGGCAACTCTTGAGGAATAATGAGAAAACCTACATAAAACACCATAAAACTGGCACGCTGTGAGATTTTACTATCGTTACATGTCAGTAAAGATTTCACTTCCTTCCGTTTCTCTGTCTTCTGACTAGTTTTCTTATTAGAAATCATGTATGCAAATTCTAATTAGCCTTGATAAAGTCTGGCTTCCTCACTCATTGGTCAAACCCCATCTGTGAATATTCTAGAGACACTTTTGGATTCTGGTTTCCTGAACAAAATAGCTTTGCCAGAATCGTCAACGGAATCTGTCTGAACGAAGATGAGAAGCCAGTGCGATGACTCTGATCAGTGGAGAGCAAAGATGGGTCGGCTTTCATTTTAGGCAAGAGGAGACAAGTGCATTCATGGGAAACAGAAGTTATTGGTTTGGAGGAAAGAGATATTGCAACAAAAGAGGCTATTATGGTTGATGGCATGTTTCTACTGTAAAGTACCTCAGAGAGAAGGATCCTTTTTTATTCTTCGAAAATGAAGCAGTGTGTGCCAGTTAGAGTTCTCAGATAACATCTGAGTGCGTGTGTGTGTGACTTCCAATCTAAGCTTTTGGTACGTGAAGAAAAACAATTTCAGCCCAGATCATAAGACCAATGTTCCCTAAGGAGAAGAACGAAAACTAAAGTTGGCACAAAGATCTTTTTTCTTGCCAAGCACATCCAAAACTATTTTCCTTCTCTTGCTCCAAGAATGTTCTGTGTTCCTCTTGGCACCAGCCCAGTAGACCTGGAAGCCATTTCCCACTGGTGGGGTACCTGGCACCTCAGGTGATGAGTGTAATCCAGGTTGCACGCCACCCGGTACTTCGTGGACACCCGACAGATGTTGCACAAGGCAGTCCAGATTTGCCATTTGCCATCCCTTCCCTGGCAGCCTGTTTTTCCTTCTGAAGTCTGACGTTGCCTTGCAGTGCACAATGTCTGTCTGAAGAGCAGACGTGTTAGAGAGGGGTATTTTTCTAAGCTAATTCTGCACTACTGTTTGCTGACTAAATCCCAGAATGTTCACTGTACAAGCTTCTCACAAAAAGGAGGGAACAGGATCTATTCAGAGCTGACTATCATCTAGACGACCATTTGAAATTATGCATGTTCTTTCTGTGGAAAGGAAAAAAAAGCATTTTATTTCACTGTAAAAGTTGTTTTGCTGTGATATACAAGAGGGGGCAGAAAATATGATTTATCTACGGCTGAAAATACTGAAATTGGTCTGAATTACCTTGAAAGGTAACTTTGGGTAGCTATAAAACACATTAGATATGCTATGCACGAAAGAAAGAAAGAAAGAAAGAAAGAAAGAAAGAAAGAAAGAGAAAGAAAGGAAGAAAGAGGGAAAGAAAGAAAGAGGGAAAGAAAGAAAGAGAAAAGAAAGAAAGAAAGAAAGAAAGAAAGAAAGAAAGAAAGAAAGGGAAAGGAAGGAAGGAAGGAAGGGAAAGAAAGAAAGGGAAAGAAAGAAAGAAAGAAAGAAAGAAAGAAAGAAAGAAAGAAAGGGCAATATTAGTCAGGTAACACTCCTTGATCCAAACACTAATTGTACTAACTCCAGAAATGCCAATATAGAATTTCTCTGGAAAGTACACAGTGGTAAACATTTTCCATAGATGTTTTTCTGTTCTTACTACTCAGAGGCATGTTCATGGATACAAACTTCAGGGGAAGAAGCAGTGTCTTTGCCACTGCACTGACTAGTCAGGATAATCTCAGTTGTAGTGAACAGAGACCCAATTAGGTCATCTCGAGGAAGGGCGTTTACTGTAAGGATAGGCAAGGACTACAGCAGAAGACAGGACTGTTCCCAATGGACGCCAGCCTGAGGGGCTACCTGCTCTCCTGTGTCTCCCTCAGGGGCTTCACAGCTTTTACCTCAAGACAACCCACCTCCTCTCTGCAAAACTCCTCCACTTCCTCCCTCTGCAGGACTCCTCCCCAGTTCTCTACCCTGGAGCCAAATTATGCATGGATTTAGCTGATGCATATTCATCTCGCAGTGCTGCCCACATACTCGCAGAAGTGAGCAAAAGACGGGTGTCCTAAAACTGCTGTTCCCTCAGTCAGCTTCAGTCTCCAAGTGTCTCACATACTGTGAGGACTCACTGTGCGAAGTGTAATTCTATCATTGAAAGGTACATATTTTCAGTAAAACAGGGACCCTAAATGCAAGCCAACTACTTCATCTGGTGCTCTACTGAAAAAGGAATAATCTGTTCCAAAGCTATAGAAAAATCATGCTATGTTGAGCTTACCAAGAAACAGTATGCTGGTCCCAAAGTGGCACCATTTTAAGGGATTTTCAAGGGTAGGTTTGACAGCCTGTAATACCAACTGTCTTTAGGGACCAACCTCTAATACATGACTCCACTGTCCATCTTTTATGCATTCTGATAACGCTGGGCACTGAGGCATTCCCACAGAACTTTTTGCTTTCCAAATAACATCACAGACTCACAGTTCTCAATTCCAAATCCTGAAGGAGAATCTGCATGGCTTACTTTATGTTTTGTTGCTGAAAATAGACCCCAGTATACTGACCGGCATCAAGACTGCCTGTCCATAGATCAGGGGTTGATCCTCAGTCCAATCTCCTGGAGCAGTGCAGGGAGAGGCATGGCTATGGCTGGCTAAGGTCAGGAATCAGAAACTGGGCCATTTTCTACAAACACCTACGTGAAAGGTTTGTGATCTCATCAGCCAAAATATTTCAGTTTTTATTTATTTTTTAAAATGTCTTATTTTCTTATTTTGAGAGAGAGAAAAAAAGAGTGAGCAGGGGAGGGCCAGAGAGAAAGGGAGAGAAAGAGAATCCCAAGCAGGCTCCAGGCTGCCAGTGCAGAGCCTGACGCGGGGTTCATCTCGCAAACCGTGACATCACGACCTGAGCCGAGGTCGAGAGTCGGACGCTTAACCGACTGTGCCATCCTGGCGCCCCTGTCACTGCCTGGTTTGTAGAAATTTTAGTGAACCACCAATTAAAAGGCAATAAGACCACTTTAAAAGTAGGAGAATGCTTATTTCATAGAAAGGTACACAGCTCAAACTAGCATGTTCAGATAGCTCCATGTCATTAGTATGTAGAGAAAGAAGCTAGAGGAAACAGTAAAATAGTCTTCACATTTAAATGCAAATTAATTGAAGAAATAACCACTTAATGAACAAGACAATACTACATGCCTTGGGAAATATAGGACGCATTAGATATGGAACATGCCCAAAGGATTTTCTTTCCTCTTTTTTTTTTCTTTTCTTTTTCAGAATTTTCAGAGGGTGGTGACGCATGTGTTATATATAGATCAGCACTACTACAAAGCAGGACCTGATGGGGGTGCCTGGCTGTCTCAGTCCATAGAACATGCAACACTTCAGCTTAGGAGTGTGAGTTTAAGCCCCTCGTTGGGCATTATTATTTTTTGTTTTTCAAAGTAGGACCTGATAGCTGTGCAAACAGAGAGATGGACCAGATGCTTTGGGAAACTGGAGCTAAGGAGCTATAATTTCCAGCTGGGGAGAACTTGCAAAGGAAGGAGTCATTGATGGTAAGAAGGAACCATACTGAAAAAAAAACGTGGAAGAGGACGTAATGCCAGGCTAAGGAAGTACTAGAAACACTTAATATCGGAGCACTGAGTGGGTGAAAGAATCGAGTACAATCAGTTGGGGTTGAAAGTACATAAAATTTGGAAAGCCAGAAGAGGCAAGGTATTTATAAGTTATCCAAAAGTTGAGGGAGCCAAGAGCAGTGAAGTAGTGATAAATCTGGATGGCATGAAAAAGAGATATTTGAGGGAGCAGAAAGTAGAGGTGGGCAAACAAATTAAGAACTTACTGCAATTTTACTTCTAAGGAACTTACTCAACAGCAACAATTCTAGCATATGAAAATATTTATTGCATTTTTTGTAATAGAGAAAAAAGAGGAAATCACTTAAATGTCAATCAATAGGGGATATTTTAACTGAATAATTATTCATCCATGTAACAGATATGGCTATTAAGAAGAGGGAAATAGAAAAACGAGTATAATGTCATCACGATTTTATTTTATTTTTTTATAGAATATTTTTTGTGCATAGTAAGAGCAAAGTTTGAGGCTCTGGAGTTAGCCAGAGGTTAGAATTCTTATTAAATCGCTTACCAGAGTGTACAACAGGGATTGCGTATGAAAATTTATGTACGTTGCACAACACACTGCTGGCTCATACTAATTCCACAATAAACACTAGCTCATTTGTGATCATGATGTATATATTGATATGAATATAGCACATTGATACATGGAGGTAATATAAATATGTTATATAAGCATAATGAAATCAGGAAATAACCACCGTCCAGTTAACAACAGTTGGGCAGTGAGATTAAAGGAAAGTTTCAATTTTTATCTTAGTCAATTTTTTTATTTGAATTTGTTACCCAAGAGGCACCTGGGTCACTCAGTCAGTTAAGCATCAGACTTCGGCTCAGGTCATGATCTCAGGTTCGTGGGTTGGAGCCCCACATTGGGCTCAGTGCTGTCGGCTCAGAGCCTGGGGCCTGCTTCGGATTCTGTGTCTCCCTCCCTCTCTGCCCCTTCTCCACTCACGCTCTGTCTCTTTCCCTCTCAAAAATAAATAAGTATTAAAAAAAAATTTTAATGAATTTGTTACCCAAAAAAACATGAATAATTCTTATAATTAAAAAGAAGGTGAGGGGTACCTGGGTGGCTCAGTCACTTGAGTGTCCAAGTCTTGGTTTAGGCTCGGGTCATGATTTCACAGTTTGCGAGTTCAAGCCCCGCATCAGGCTGTGCACTGACAGTGTGGAGCCTGCTTGGCATTCTCTGTCTCTCTCTCTCTCTCTTTTTTTTCTCTTTCTCCCTCAAAACAAATAAATAAACTAAGAAAAAAAGTTGAACACTTACTCTGGAGAATAAAGGGGGTCTGATATGAACTTAAATCTCAGGAGGAGAGGCAAAAGATATGTAGGAATATACCTCTAAGTTGACTCCAGAGAAAGCGCTTACTCACTGGCTGGAAATGAAAGGCAAAGAAGAGGAAGAATAGATGCGTGGAGCCCCACTGCCTGAAATAACTGCACTGCTCTCGGACAGCAGAGGAGGAGGAGGTTTGGGAGCAAAGGCAGGCGAGTTTGTGCGTCATTAATCGAAGGTTCTGTAAGGATTACCTAGCCATTCATTCTTTCCTGGAAGAACTCCCTTGGCAGAGTTTCCCTCCGTCACTGATAAGGGACCTGGACTAGGAAGGAAGAGAGTTTCTAAGGTGATTTTTTTTTTTTTTTTTTGTCCTTGCCAGCAGGCAGTACAGTCAGTGTTCCAGGTTTTTTTGGCTATTCTAATAGGTGCATAGTGGTATCTCACTGTTTTAGTTTGTAATTACCTAATGACCTATGAACATGTAAACAACTTCTCAAATGTTGATTCACCACCTGCTTATCTTCTTTGGTGAGGCTCAGTGAGGGGTCTGTTCAGGTTGTTTTCTTATTGTTGGGTTTTAAAAGCTTATTGTATCAGAAATGTCCTTGGCAAATATTTTCTCCCACTCTATGGCTTGTCTTTGCATTCTCTTGAGATTGTCTGCTGAGGAGCAAAAATTTTACTTTTAATGAAGTATAGTTCATCAATTCTTTCTTTCATGGATCATGCCTTTGGTATTCTCTCTATAGTCATTGCCATACCCAAGGGCATCTGGTTTAACTCCTGTGTTATCTTAGGTCAGGTTTTCTTAAGATGAATCCTCCATTTCCCTAGAAATATTTTAAGGAATCTAAAATCTGATTTTGGCTAAAGGGAAAATTCTTCTTTAACTTCAAAACTTTTAAATTTGTATATAGATCATATCCATTCACAGCCTTCTTTTTTAAAATTTTTTTAATGTTTGTTTATTTTTGAGAGAGAGAGACAGAATGATAGTGGCAGAGGGGCAGATAGAGAGGGAGACACAGAATCCAAAGGAGGCTTCAGGTTCTGAGCTGTCAGCACAGAGCCTTACACGGTGCTCGAACCCACGAGCTGTGAGATCATGACCTGAGCTAAAGTCAGATGTTTAACCGACTGAGCCACCCAGGTGCGCCTCACAGCCTTATTTCTATTAAGTGAGGATTATTTCTGAGTCCCAAATCTTGAAAGCAACCTCTGTGTTAATCAAGTCAATGTGATATCAAAGATCTAGATGCTTAAAACAAGAATCTGTCAATTAGCCAGATGTTTCCAAATGTTCAACTACTTGGCATTGTATGTACAGCTGGTTCCAGAAACCTCTAATTGATTGATAGAGACTTTTTACTTTTAATCCACAGGTTGGTTATCAGGGGAACACACTACCTACACCTTAACATCTTTACTAGTTCCATGCATATAATCAAGAGAACTAAAGTTTCAGATTAAACAGTGTAGCACTGACTGTAAGTAATCACAGATGCTACTTGAAGCCCATGAAACTAAAAGATCTAGTGAAAGAACAGGTTCTTCTGGATACAGGCAAATAAGGAATCTAATTATCAACAGCATTTTTTTGTATTACTGCATTATCTTCTGCAAGTCTGCATTCAGATTTTGAATCTTTTATTTGTGAAGTTGTCCCTTGACATGCCAAAGTGATAGTAACAATGTGATGAACAATTTTGGGCTCTGGGTTCTTGGAGTCTATATTTGTCTGTATCATAGACCCATAGTTGCTGCACTGGTGCAAATGACAACACAGGATATGGAATGATAATCTAGTTGGTTCACTGCAGCAGATTACAGTGCATGTGACCTATAGGGCTATATATAGTCTTTGTACTGGAGTAGATTACAACTAAGATCAAAGACAATAATGTAGAACAATATAAGCAGGCCAATAAAGATACAGTGTGATCCAGATGTAAGAATGGAACAAATACAAAGG
The DNA here is from genome assembly GCF_046562875.1 of Panthera onca. Lineage (NCBI taxonomy): Eukaryota > Metazoa > Chordata > Mammalia > Carnivora > Felidae > Panthera > Panthera onca. The sequence goes on from NC_138339.1 coordinate 119,208,308, forward strand.
GTATTAGGATTCTCCAGAGAAACAGAACCAATAGGATATGTATAGATATATACAAGAAGGTCTATTATAGAGACTGGCTTATGCAATTATGGAAGTCAGGAAGCTCCATGTTCTGCTATCCACAAGCTGGACAACCAGGAAAGCCAGTGGTGTAACTCAGTCTGAGTCCAAAGGCCTGAGAATCAGGGGAATAAGGGTATAAGTCTGAATCTGGGTTCAAAAGCCCAAGCACTAATACCCATGAGCAGGAGAACGTAAATGTCTCGGCTTAAGCCGAAGAAATAATGTGCTCTTCCTCCACTTTTTTGTTTTATCTGGATCCTCAAGGATTGGATGAAGCCCACTCATGTTGGGGAGGGTTATCTGCTTTACTCAGTTCACAAATTAAAACGTGAATCTCTTCCAGAAACAGCCTCACCGATACACTCAGAAGTAATGTTATACCAGCTATCTGAGTATTCTTTAGCTCACTCAAGTTGACACACAAAATTAACTGTCACACAAAGTAAGCTAGAATTCTATCAACTCAGATTGGAGAGGTGGGGAAAGTAATGGAGACTGGAAATAGGCCAAGATATGATGGTCAAGAAGAAGTCTAGGGGAAGATGAACTGCTAGATAAATCTTAAAAGAGGCCTTCATCTGTCTCTTCTGGCTGTGGTATGTAATTGAAAACTAGGAGTAGAATTAATGTGAAGGCCAATTCTAGACTTCCCTGGCCCATGGTACAACTACACACCACATCTTTTCTGGCAAATACAAGAACACTGGGTCTGATGAATAGCCCCTGACTCCTTCCTACTTTTATTCCACTGCTGCTCCTGGGTCCCCAGATTCAAGTTTTTCAATTTCCACAGCTGAAACTAATTTTTACCAATAAAGTTTTGCTGCCCATTCAGATGTCTACCACTGTAAGTGTCTATGACAATCCAGCCTGGGTAGGACAACCACAGGACTACTGCATGGGGAGGTCCAGGCCATTGAAGGTCACCACCTGTCTCAGTGTTCTGACCTGTGGAAAGGTTAGTGCTAGCAGTAGATTTATCTTTATGGGGTGACAGTAAAGTCCACCTATTAAAGGAAGAGCGTCTGAAACGAACTTAGGTGTCATCCATCCCTGGTGAGCTGGGCCTCCTGGTCTACCCAAATCAATTAAAGTCCTACCCAAATCCTAATTAAAATTAGGATCAGCTACAAACAGCAGTGAACTAACAACCTCCCCAGACTGGACAAAGCAGGGAAAAAGATCATTAGCACCATGAACATATTCCAGAAAAGCAAGAAATGAGTGATCTTGTATTGCCTGGCCATGACAGTGTGATGCATTGAGCAGATTGGATCATTCAAAGAGTTTTGCTTTTATTCAAAGCGCAGATCAGAATATGGTTCTTCCCAGGTAAAGACAGTTAGTGAACAAGTCTCATCCTCTAGGAGCCACTATACTGGAGAGTAGAGAATTATCTTTTTCATGTGAATAATCTCTTTCTGAATCCAGAACCAACCCTCTCTAGAACAGCCTCAGAGAGCAGAACATCCTGTCCCTGAATGTTTGCTTAGTAAAAGTTGACACAATCAGAAAGAAAGAAAGAAAGAAAGAAAGAAAGAAAGAATCCCAAGTGCAAAGGTAAACATAGATTGATGGAGCAGTCATGGGAGGGCATATGCAGCACCTAACAAGATAATATAGATGTAAAAACATAAAGAACTAATTTTTTGAGCTCTTAGCACATGCTAAGCACTGTACCAGATGCTTTACATAAAGCACATCACTTAATCCTAAAATAATGCTGCAGAGTAAGTACTATTATTATGATTCCTGTATAGATAAGAAAAAAATGCTCAGAAAGTTTAAGAAATTTACCTAAAATCACACAGAATAATGTTTTTGTGCTGCATTGACTTAGCTATCCTGGAACTACAAACCCCACAATCCCCTTCCACATGTGACTTCAGGTTAGGGTTGACCACAAGGAACATTAGCTATAATCTTGGCAACAGAGTGAATCAGCAGCCATTTTAGTGGTTTGAGAGAGGTTACTGTTAGTCTTTACTTTTTTCCAGTCTGAGTCCATGTCTTCCTCCTGACTGAGTTTCTGCAGAAACTCCAAGACTACACCCGGATATCTCACTGAAATCTCACAAAAGCAATGCCTACAGAGTCAACAATCTTTCATAGACTTCTATACCAGCCCATTTGCAGTCTTCTCTGCCCGTTAGCAGCTGGACTGTCGCGACCCGCGCGACAAACACCGAGGTCAGCGTCCTGAGGGTAGGGGAATGCAAGAAAAAAAGAAAGAGAGAAAGTTTGGGAACAGGAGGGTCCCCTGGGCTGATGGCCCAAGTGACGACCTTATTGTTGCTGTACACAATCTTTTATATCCAGACTCTTATGGGTCAGGCCATTCTAAGAATAAACAGGTTTCACATAATCGCTGCCCACCAAAACATTTAGTTCTGTGTTTCTTGTGCATTTTCTAGACGGGTCACAACAAGACCTTGTTGATAAGATTGCTAGCAAAACACAATTCCCATGTTTGTTTCTATCTGACTCGGGGTAGAAAAAGGGAGGTAGCATTACTGCCAACACCTGCAGACCACAGGCTTCAGGAATTAACTTCCTCAGCCTTGACCAGGCTTTCGTATGCCCTTGAAAGTGGGGGAATGGGAGGGGGAACCATCGGGTTGGCTTGAGTCAACAGGGAACGTTGCTCGACCCGGTCTCAGCCTGGCACCAGGGCCCGGCCCCCCACACTGGACATGCCTAGCTTCCTGCAGGCTTCAACTTACTCACATGCCCCAAACTGGTTCACCTGTGCCAGTCACTTTTCTCTGGTCTCTTTTGGACCCTTTGTTCCCCTGATTCACCCAATGGCTAAGGTATACTTTCTATTCTCTAATACTTACAGTGGTTCCATGTCTATAAGTTAAGCATTAACTGATACTCAAAATTAACTAGTGGTGGAGCCTGGATTCTGATAGAGCCTTATGGCTGGGCTCCAGAACGATCCACTGTTAGGTGCCATACCGCTACCTAAGGTAATGTTAGGACTTACTTGTTAGAATTATTTTACTAAGAAGAAAAAAAAGGGGGGGAAAGCATTGTATAGTAGATTTCTCCCATGAAGATCTAGTTTTACACAAAGCTTACTAACATTCTCTATAAACCAAAGGGTAAGAGCAATATATTGATAAATAAGGATGTAACATATACAAGTGAGTCACTATGGATGATCTGCTTCTTATGATTAAACATTACTGAAATGATAGGAGTTGAAATGCCATGCCCATAGAGAGGCTAGCATATATGATCCTGTTCCTATAAATCAAGTTTCTTTTACCCAAAGCATTTATGAAGGTCTCATGCCTGCAGTTACAGTACCTAATGCTCTTATGCACAGAATATGTGACTGTGCACCACAGAAGTTCCTGAGACTGCTGGAGCTCGGTGGGTACTGGTAGGCAAAGGAAACACAAGAAAACCTACTCATCATCTGCACAAGACCTGCATTCTCTCCCATTCACAACCATTTCCAGGATTTCTGAAGCCAATTTTTCTGGTGACACTGCAGTTCCTAAAGTCAAAGCCCCTTTCCTGGGTCCTGACTCCCCTATCTTTGAGTCAAGTTCTCCTGTGTTCTAGAACATGCCTTGCCTGGCAATTGTTTTCTTCAGCACACATTTTTGGTAATTTTCTTTCTCTCTAAAAATATCAAAGTTATAAACATTATTTTTTTAGAAAGGCAAAGATAGCAAACTATCTATCTGGCTCTTGAGTCAGGCAAAGGTGTTATTGGAAGAAACATGAAAACTAAGAGAAAGCATTGAGGATATGGTACCAGATAGAGTTCAATAAAACACTTGTTTAGGGGGCGCCTGGGTGGCTCAGTTGATTTAGCGTTGGACCTTAGGTCAGGTCATGATCTCATGGAATGTGAGTTTGAGTCCCGCATCGGGCTCGCTGCTGTCAGCACAGAGCCTGCTTCAGATCCTCTGTCCCCCTCTCTCTCTGCCCCTCTCCTGCTTGCACTCTCTCAAAAATAAATAAACATTTTTTAAAAAATAAAACACTTGTTTGTACATGGAAATATTTTGATTTCAGAAGTGATTGTATTCTCACTCATCTTCCTAGGGACCGAGTTCTTTTTGTGAAGACTGCCTGGCCAGATATACATAGAATAATCCCAGCAGAAAACGAATGCAGAGAGAATTTTTGCATGTGTAACATAAAGCCAACCTGTGCAAGAACGATTATGGAAAGCTTGGTGTTCTAGGCTTTAATGTCCTGCATTGGAACTTTTATGTCTTTAATCATAACAACAGCTACCATCTGTGGAGGTTCCAGATAGGTGCAAAGCTAGCTGCTGGAAATTAGAGTTGGATCCAGTTAGAGCATTTGAAAATCAGGAAAAGTGGAGATGTGCCCAACTTTACAAAACAGCTATAAGAATATTTTCCAGAACCTCCTCCCAACAAAGATGTAACCAACCCAGAAGCCAGGTACTGCATTGTTATTGTCTCTGTTTTACAAGTGAGAAAACTAGAATAGAAGCTCAGAGACATTTAGTAGCCGACTGTCAGGACACCAGAGCTCAGCCCTAGCAACTGACCTCAGATCTAGCGTCTTTGGCCACAAATTCTATACCCTTTCTGTATTTCTCCCCTATGTATCTAGGAGTGCTCTCTGATTGGTTTGGTTCCTCAAAGACTCAAGCATCAGCCAAGGTATATCATTTGAAATTTAAAATCTGCAAGCTGCTGTCAGCTTCAATTAATATCCTATGCTATACTGGTGATTCCAACATTCAAAACTACTGAGAAAAAGATAGCTCTTTAGCTTAAGAAGTCTCTACAGAAGGATATTTAGATACAAAGATGCAAGGCTGAACACATGAGCTCGACAATAATAAGCATATTGAGGAATGATCTGTGCAAACGATATCTTGTTTTCTCTGCTTTTCAGAATGCTCTTCCTTAATTGTGTAGTGCAGTCCACTTCGGTTAACCATTCCATTTAGATTAGCTGCTCCAGTGAAAATCATGACAAGTATTATATTAGATTATATGCTAATAACTATGCAAATATTCCCTCAGACAAATAATAAAATTCTCATGAAGATTTAGGATGGAACTATTATAAAATAAAATGTGGAGAAAAAGAAGATCATTTAACTTCATGGTGGTGAAGCAATATTTTCTATCATTTAAATATCTGATCTGGGACTTATAAAGGTAAAACATAAAAGAGGCTATTACTCATATATCAACAGTGAAATAAAAAACAACAAACACTGCAGCATTCTGTTGAGAATATAATGATGAAAACTTTGACATATAGAACTAGTAACAGGACATAGATTGGGGAACTAGGAGATTCGTGATTGCAACTTCCCAGGTCTTATCTTTGTATCCTCAGATATAGGGTAAATGTTTTATAAATATTTGGTAAATGAATGGGATTTTAAATAGAAGCTTGTAACATCTGGGAAACAGGGAGACATTTAAGGTTCAAAAAGTACATTTCTTGGGGCAACTGGGTGGCTCAGTCGGTTAAGCATCTGACTCTTGATTTCAGCTCAGGTCATGATCTCGCAGTTCCTGAGTTCCAGCCCCACGTCAGGTTCTGCGCTGCCAGTATGGGCCTGCTTGGGATTCTCCCTCCCTCCCTCTCCCTCTCCCTCTCTCTCCCTGCTCATTGATTCTCTCTCTCTTTCTCTTTCTGTCTCTCTGTCTCTCTCTCAAAATAAATAAATAAACGTAAAATATTTTTAAAGTACATTTCATTTTTGTAAGCTCATTTATTTATTTATTTATGTAATACCTACACCCAACATGGGGCTCGAACATATGACCGGGAGATCAAGAGTCACATGCTTTTCCAAGTGGGCCTGCAAAAACTACAATGCCACATATACATGAACAGAACATTAGAAACATCTCAATTCTCTATTTGGATCATAGGAAATCAGAATATCATGAGGGTAAAAAATTACAAAACATTTAAACTTTAGAGTCTGAAAGATCTTTATTCAAATCCTAGGACCACCACTTACTCTATGTAAGATTTTTTACAAGTTACCCTGTCTTTACTTCATTTTGTATAAAAGGAGAAAATATGCCCACCAAACACTGACCTCCCCAGCGTCTAAGAATCGTGTGGATTGGGCACCCTGGGAAACTCAGTGACTTAATTCCAATTTGGAAAAGCTACTACACTGAACTATTTCATTATTTCTGGAAATCAAGATTTAATTAAAAGTAGGCAAAACAGGGGCACCTGGGTGGCTCAGTCGGTTGGGCGACCAACTTCGGCTCAGGTCGTGATCTCATGGTTTGTGAGTTTGAGCCCTGCGTCAGCTGACAGCTCAGCCTGGAGCCTGTTTCTGATTCTGTGTCTCCGTCTCTCTCTGCCCCTCCCCTGCTCATACTCTGTCTCTCTGTGTCTCAGAAATAAATAAACATTAAAAAAAAAAAAAGTAGGCAAAACATATTATATCATTTTGTGACTATCATTAACCAGAAACCAAGCAGAAGCCAGTTGGCTTAAAAGGTATAAATGACATAACTAGAAACAAACACTGTTCTTAGTTGCAATGAGTAATAATTTATAAGCCACTCCACTTACTTTATTTCCCAACACATCCATCCCCAATACAACAATGTCCCATTAAAGGAGATCCCAGTCTAACCTGGAATTTCACATGACCTAGGTCTTAGTTCTTACCCAGGGCAATTTTATTGTCAAAATTCCAGAAGGGACTTATTATAAGGTAACATTTTTTCACCTATAAAATAGTCCCACCTCAGAGACAGCCCCCAAAGATCTTACAGGCTTATCACTGAAAAAGGAATTGGTTCCTAAGACATAAAGCCACACCACTAACATCATACACAAAATAACCATAAAACATAATAGGCAACTGAGCTAAGTACATTGAGACAAGCTAGGGAAAAGGATTCCTATAAATTCTGCAAAATATCTTCCTGCTTCTATTAGATCTGTTGGAGAGAAAGAAAGTCCCCTGCAGTACCCCAGAAAATAGTGGCTATAAACAAAGAGAGAGGGCAGATTGAAATTGGGCTCCATGGAAATTCACTTAATGACACTTCAAGTTATTTTCAGTAAATTGGCAAATGTGTGAACTCAATCTATCCTTAACAGGGGACCCGATCAAATAAGGAAATACCAGTTCTTGACTTTTATTAATAACTCATGAGAAAGCTTTTTAATAGAACATATTACTTCCAAGTCTTTGCCCTAACGACAGATCTTCCTTCTGTCTTTTCCTTATTGTAACACTATCAATTAGCACCTGTTGAGCCAGATTCTCCCTGGGCCTGAGCTGTACCCTGAAGGGAAAGAGCAGCCTGGGACACTGCCAAGCCTGCAGTCAGGTGGTCTAGCTGATTCCAGGCTAGTGATGATCACAGAAACTGACTGCTTGTGGCTCCTGTAGCTGCTTTAACAACTCAGGACTAAAGAATGCCTTAAAAAGCTCATTTTAGTTTTGCATGTGTACACAGCTTAGGGGAGGAATTTGGGGGAACAAGGCTGCCTGAGTTTGGAGCTCAATCCCACACCTTACCAGCTGCTTGAAGCTGAATTAATCTCTTAACCTAGAGCATGCCTCCGATTCTCACCTATAAAATGAGAGGTTATAACATCATCACATGGGGTTGTTGTGAGAATCAGGTGAGACAATCTAGTCCACGGCTTAGCATTGTGCCTGGTACATTGTGAGGGCTTAACAGGGGTAAGATGCCTATAGACGTAGGTGCTCGAGGTGGCCACGGTGGAGGCCACGATGCAGCAGAGCTAGTGATGGAAGCAGGAATAGTTACTGAAATACATCGTGTGGGCGCCTGGGTGGCTCAGTCAGTTGAGCATCCAACTTAGACGTCGCCTCAGGTCATGATCTCCCAGCTTGTGAGTTGTGAGTTTGAGCTCTACATTGGGCTCTATGCTGACAGCTCAGAGCCTGGAGTCTGCTTCGGATTCTCTGTCTCTCTCTCTCTCTGCCCCTCCCCCACTCACTCAGGCTCTCTCTCAGAATAAACAATATATTTTTTTTAAATAATAAAGATGATCTGAATTCAAATCTGGAATTCTTCCCACCAAGCTGATACTCACAATCCTTACTATACATAAGTGTGCCTAATACAGTGCTTACTTATACTAGTTACCAAATAAATTCAAGCTCTCCTCCCTAACCCTCCTCACCTCACCCTGGGTGTATGCCAGTGGAGGACTTGGGAAATATCCAGATATGCCCAACACAGTACACTGTTACCATGCAGGACTCTCTTGATGTTAGCAGAAATCCATTTCAAAATATCCTCTGACACGTTACTTATTACAACTTAATGTTACTTATTTTTATATTTACTTATTTTATATTTCCTCTTTTTGTCTCCCTCCCGAACTAGGATATAAGTTCCATGAGGTCAGGGACTTGTCTCTTGCTTATCAATCTTGGGTGGACAAGTGAATACATTTTTTCAAACAGCATTTATAGACCAATGGCAATCTTTCCACCACCCCCCCCCCAGGTAATTTATATGGAACCCTCTAGCTTGACAGAACGTGCACCACAATTTCAAAATCATTGTTGACTTCCCGCCTCCACAAGAAAGGTGAGGAATTCTGTAATATGCTTATAAAATATAGGTTTAATTAGAAATCATCCATCTTAATCATGGCTTTTTAAAAATAAGAGCACACTTTCATCTCCCTAAGAAGGGAGACTCTTTCACCCACCCAGCACTGCACACCAGGCAGCTTCTCAAACTCATTTTTTAGGGCAATAAAACAGGGCAGAATTACATACCCAAGCCCTGCTCCAAATTCGTTCATAGTTCTTTCCTGTTATTAACGTAATTGGTTTTCGGTCTTTGGCCTTACAGGGAGAAAACTATTCCTTGATCATCACTAAACCTGGACTGTGTATTTAGAAAGAATATCGAGTATCTTATGGATACTCTCTCCCTGTGGATCCATTTGGACTCCACGCAGTCAGTTTACTGCATATTTCACTCAACTTGATGGAGTGCAAGTAGGTGAGTATTTTCAGATGATTCGTCAATATCAACTGATGTTTTCTCGTCACAGATAAACAGCCTCTGCCATGAATCAATAGTGTGTCAGCAATACTGTCGCCATCCCCCCTAATGTGTGTGCCGCGTATTGACAGCAGATATATTACCGTGAATGTCTGCAAATGTTAAACAGCTGAGCTATTTATGTGCCACCACTCCGTGCCTCTTTACAAAGTAGGGTATCTGTTCCCGTGGCAGCCAGGGAACGTGACTGAGGCTGGTCCGCGTGCACAACGGCAGACGGCTCCATTCCATCCCAGTCCAGCTGTAAGTTTTTGTTGAGCCGGTTAGCTGAAATCCATCTAGGCTGTGTGGCTTTGATTACACAGCTGTGCCCAAAACAGCACGCTGATGTTTTCATTCACATCAAAGTTATATAGTGTCCTGGACCGGGGCGCTCGGAATCAGTACTCCATATATCCCAGCACAACTGGGAACCTGTATTGTCAACCTAGAATGCTCCTAGCTCAGCTTTCTGAGTCAGACTTTCTCTGACTGGTTCCCATTCCCAGAGCTATCAGGACTCTATTTCTAATCCAAACAGATAAGTGTTCAAGAGCAGACGGAATCCTGAAACCCAGACTGACATCTTCCTCCAGCTCTAGAGGGGACAGTACACTGCACTCATTTAGAACTTGGGCTTTGATATCAGACTAATCTTATTTCCAGTCCTTCCAGTCACTACCTATGTGACCCTGAGCAAATCAGTTAGTCTCTGTTTCCTAGTTTTAGAAAGGGGATCACGGCAATAGAATCTGGTGATTAGGAGGGTTTAATGAAACACTACATGCAAAAGATTCTACCCAAGAATAGGCACTAAATGTCTTCCCAAAATTTTCTCATATTAGCAAAAATTGAGCAAGATGCAAAAATAAGCAGAGGCAAGATTTCAGTGAACTGTCCCATTGAAAGATGGAACTGATAATATTGTTCTCGTGGGCAAATGGACATGTATGGCTTGACTTTATGGGATAAATGCCACCTGCATTCTACTTTGTACAGATATTATAATTTTTCATGTACTTTAGAATATTAGTAAGGTAAAGAATAAAACCCTTCCAGAATCCTTTGCATGAAAGCCTGTTTTAATAAAAACTACCAGCTGATTGACATTTCATAGGTGTTGATAACAATGTCTTTTTTATTCACTTTGAGTCCTTTGTTAATATGTAGACACAAAAAAGAAATCCAGACAAACAATAAACCCTGTTTCTGCAAAGGTTTATGCTCCTTCAATACCAAGCTTTTTACCAAAATTATAAATACATTCTAAAAAAAAGGCATGTGAACACACTGTCTACTTTTCTCAAGAGCACTATGAGGTCAGTAGATCAGGAGGTAGTGTTTCCCTTTCTCAAGTGAAAGAAACAATGCCAATGCCAGGAAAAACGACCTGCCCAAATGCACGTACATAATACTATCCTTACAGCCAGGCCAGAGGGGGCGCTGAGTGATAAAAACACACACCACCTAACTGTAAGAATCCGTGGGCACGGCGCTCAGAATCCAGCACTCAGACCTGGCACAGTGTGGCCCTAAACACCCCCTCTCCTGATTGATACTGTTCAGGCTAAAGAAACCACTCTCTCCACCTTTCTTGCCCTAGATGCTCTGAAAAGGCAATTATACCCCAAAGCTGTGAACACCTGTGGTTGCCGGCTGCGGGTGTTGGAAACTGACTCTGCTTCAGAGGGAGGGCGGGGTTTGAGCAGCAGAAGTGGTTAGGTAAAAGGAAAGGCAAATTCATTAACTTGTCAAATCCTTTCCCTCACATAGTATGAAAGCAGTCTTTTCCTACACTACAAAGTATACTTTCCCCAGAGCGAGTCCATTTTCTCATTGGATTCATAGTTCCAGAGACACTTAGGAATTAGTGCAGTATCCGCAACGCAGTGTTTGAGGAATATTCTGCCACATTAAACAACTGACATTACTCCTAAATTCCCATAGCATGCTGCGACTTTTCCCATGTCAATTAGATGACTGAATGGTAGAATTATAAACAGTTTAATTAACATAAAACTATTTAATAAAAGGTAATCACATTTTCAAAATGTAATTAAAATTAAATTACAACTTTTTAATTTAAGAAACTATTTTCAGCATTGATGTGCATTATTAATAATTTGAATTTTCCCTTTTAATTTTCACGATTTTGCATAATTTAGAAAAATTAACTTTGACGACGGGTAGAAAATATTTTTATAGTTTGTGACTTTATTTACATTTATTGTAATTTACTTTTTTGAGGAGAATATAATCAAATTGTGGACATTTTGGATATAATCGTATTTTTTAAACTTTTAAGTTAACGTTTTAAGTTAAATACTCCAAAACCAAATTATTTGGAAAAATCTTGATTCTAACAGCCTTGCTAGTGCTTTGGCTGAAATAAAACAGGAAAAAATTTGAGGAAATGAGTGTATAATACCTTACGAGTTATGCGCGTCTTCATTCCTCATTCAAATATTGCTGGCCTATTCACAAAACACCCAGACGTATGAAATAATTAAATTCCATCATCTTTGGTATCTTGCGAACTTCCGGTCATACAAAAGCTAAAACTTTACACATTTTGATTTTGTCATTATGGAAATTAAGTTAGGATGATAGAATATATTTTACTTAACGGCTTTTAAGCTTGATTTATTATCATTAAACATGTAGACATATGGCATGCTGACTTCCCTGTGAACTCTTATCCCAGGTTTCATAAATGTTGGGGGTTGGGGGGGGGGGAAAGTCAGAGTGTACAGTTAGTGAGTAATTGCCTGAATGAGGCTCAAAGCCTTCTGATCTGAATTCAACGCAACCATACAAACATACTGATGTGGGAAACAAAGGCAGAAGGAAACGGCAGATAAATTAAATTCCCTAAAATAAATTAAATAAATAAATAAATAAATAAATAAATAAATAAATAAATAAATAAATAAATCTTTATAACCTGTAGCCCATTGACAAATACTTGATGCTGGCAGAGCAAAACATTTCTCCAGGAACTCCCTCCCCTCCTGTTGTAATGCTCATGCTTTGCTCAAGGGAAAAACAACCCTAGCTTGACATAGCTAGGCCTCCAGGATCCTGTGTCTTCTTTAGCATATGACTTTGGAAACTTCCCCTGGACTTTACCTCCACCAACTCCATAGCAGATAACCAGTCTCTCCTCATTGTCCTGGGGCAGCTCTTTCTGCCCACGGGTCCTGTCCCTGTGCTTTAATAAAATCACCTTTTTTTGCGCCAAAGACGTCTCAAGAATTCTTTCTTGGCCATGGGCTCCGAACCCCCATCACCCAAAACCCCATCATATACTATGTGCCAGGCCCCATCATGCTAGGTGCTTTTTAGATTGTTATACATACAAAAGTCACAGTCATGTAGAGTCCAGGCAGGGATCCTAGGCAGGGAAGATTTCCCGGAAGGCCCGACTTCACCACCCCCGCCCCTACCCGCAGCTCATGAGACAGAACATGAAGGCAAGGGTCCCTTTTGTAAAGGACTGAGAGCCCAGACGAAAGGCATATTACTTTTGGTTCAGATGACAGTAAATAAAACATAGTAGGTTCTGGCAAAAGAAGCCACCCCATCCCCCTCTGCACTATCAATCCGTGCCCTACCTCCATCTTTAAAACAAAGCAAAGTAACTTCTTGTCTTAAATCCCAAATTTGTGAGAAATAAACCCACTGACCCAGTCACAGGAGGGACGCGGGGACTCGAAGCACAGCAAAACGAGGCTTTAAGCAACGTTCTTGCAAGAGCAGGTGTCTGACTGACAGGCGCACACAGGGCAGTCACAGCAGACGATTTAATTCCTAGGACCCAGGTCCTTCCCCTGGTTTCTCATTGGCCCAGTACTACAGAGCTTACAGCCTTACCAGGACGTCACCTGTGCCCATATAAGGCAAAAAGCTGTCTGATTGGAACAACTGCACATTCCCTGAGGTGACTGAGAGGCTTTCAGTCCCTCCTCCCTGTCTTCTTTGGCGCATGCTCATTGCAAAGCCCGTGAAAGTAAGCGCTGGAAGGGGAGAGGTAGGGGGCTGGGAGAAGAACCAGGAAGTGAAGTGTCTAAGCGTGTGGGACTCCGTTGTGGGGAGAGTTCCTACATATTTCCAATAGGTTGTAAACCTACTGTTAGCTAGACAGTACAGCTTTTATTTGGTATTTCTGAAAATGAATCACCTCCGTTACTTCTCACACCAAACCTCAGTCTTCATAGTCGAGTGCCAAATTCCATGCTTTTGTTCACCAGGGCTGTTCCACCATGCCTTCCTACAAAGAAGCCACTAAACTGCCAGCATCAAACTTAGATTTAAAATTCCAGGCCTTGCCGCACCTGGGAGGCTCAGTCCGTTGAGTGAGTCTTGATGTCAGGTCAGGTCATGATCTTATGGTTCTTTTTTATTTATTTATTTTTTTTAATTTTTTTTTTAACGTTTATTTATTTTTGAGACAGAGAGAGAGACAGAGCATGAACGGGGGAGGAGCAGAGAGAGAGGGAGACACAGAATCAGAAGCAGGCTCCAGGCTCCTAGCCTTCAGCCCAGAGCCTGACGCGGGGCTCGAACTCAGGACTGCGACGATCTTATGGTTCTTGAGTTCGAGCACCGCATTGGGTTCTGCACTGACAGACGGAGCATGGTTGGGATTCTCTCTCTTTCTCTCTGTATCTCTCTTTCTCTTTCTCTCTCTCTCTCTCTCTCTCTGCCTCTTCCCCACTCATGCTGTCTCTTTCTCTCAAAATAAATTAATTAATTAAAAAATTAAAACTCCTGGCCTTGAGCCAGGCTTCAGCCCCCTTTTAGCTTTGTCTGATGACCTGGGAGCAGCTCCTAAATTCTCTGACCCTGGCTTCTTGCCACGCCTAGAGCAAGCTTGTAAACACCAAAGGAAGTGATAGTAGGTATCTCTTAAACTCTATATGGAGACCAAACCCCTTGGGTGGTCTTTTTCTACAACAATACAAATGCAAAATGGCTCCTATTCCCCCAGGGATCTGCTCTCTGAAGGACAGCTAATCTGATAAACAAACACATTATTTATCCCTGCTAACATATTCATACATTTGTTGCCCCAAGTAACATTTGCATTTTAACAAGAGCCTTGGCTGTCTCAGGAGGTGTGATTCTAAGGATGGGGCTTGCAGGCACCCTGATAGGTGTTGCTGGAAGGGGGCTGCTAGTGGGTTGCAGGAGTCTAAAACCACATGTTGCCTCTACATGCAACTAATGCCTCCCATACTTCTGTTCCCCCCTATATTTACTGCTGACACTGAATTGCTCAACCTCCCAGACTGGGATCATTTACTCTCACAGTTGAGAATCTGTGGAGAGTATTTCAAGAACCTGATAACCAAGGAGAAAGGCAACTTCTGAGATCTTGGTGGAGAAGCTTAGCTCACTGTCATTATTACTGGTATCATTTACTCCCATCTGCCTGCCACTGGAGGGCAGGGAGACCCCTGCTTGGTGAATCGGGCACTGAAGCCCAGGCAAGCCTGATTTCTGTCTCCAAGTCAGGATTCCAGGTCCTAAGTGAGTTGAATCAGCCAGAAAAGAGAAATCAGGAGACTTCTTATTCCAAAAGAACTTCATACGTTTGCTTTGTAATTGGTATCTAATAACAATGACTGAATTTTACTTCTAAGCAGTCGTTTCTCCCAAATGAGAGGACATTTTTTGAACATGAAAAATGCCTAAATAATCATAATGATAAAAAACAATGCTCTGCATTTATTAAGTGTCTACTGTTCTTCTGAAGCTGCGGGCATTATATCAATAAATCTGCACACAAAAACCTATGCATCATCTATTTTACATGTTGAGGAAAGAAGACCTATAGAAACATGAAAAATAAAAGCCATCAGGACATGTAAGTTGAAATCCTGGTCCTACTCCTTTCTAGCTGTGTGATATTGGGCAGGTAACTTAAACTCTCTGAGCCTCATATGTAAGATGGAGATACCACTATTTACTCCACCAAGCTATGATGAAGACTGAATGAAAGAAAGTTATAAGCTAGTAAATAGTAGATTCATAGTAAATGTTAATTTTCTTTCCCTCTCCTTTGTTTCATAAATATGGGGAAAAGAGTTCTAGAGCTATTAAATGACTTGCCCAGGGTCCCCCAGTGAGTCCTGTGCGTTGCCCAGAGAATCCAGTTTCCCCTCCCCTGGCACCCTGCCATCACTTCTTACTGTCTGTTTCTGTTCAGCATCATTTCAGCTGGGTAGTTCTTTGTCTGGGGTTCTTCCATCTGGCCCACAAGGAGCCTGGGTGCTGGCTGCCAGACTGCCTCTTTGGGATAATCAACTTCTTTCTTTCCCACAAGACTGCCGTGGCTGACATGGTTTTGTTTTGTTTTGTTTTGTTTTGTTTTGTTTTGTTTTGTTTTGTTTTACTAATTTTGTCATACTCTAGATGTATGTGCATGCTCTCACTCTGTAACCCAATGCCAATCGATTTGAAGAATGTGAGTGTTGTGCCCCAAATCATTGTAGAATGAACTGAATCATTATCTGCCCTCCATCAAGGAAATTTCCCTGGGGATTAATAAAATTTGTCAATGGCTGTTTATCTGCATACCTGTTAGGAGGCCAGAGCTGAAACCAACAGCTCCCCCAACACACACATGCACACACACACACACACACGCTCACAACAGTATCCCACCCTCAGCACTACTGACATTTTAGACTGGATAGTTCTTTGTTGTTGGGTGTGGGGCTGCCTCATGCATTGCAGGATAGTAAGCACTATCCCTGGTGTTTACCCATTAGATGCCAGTAGCAAGCACCGCCCCCCCCCCCCCCCCCCCCGCCAGGGTCTCCTCTGCCTCCAGATGTTGCAAACATTCCCTGCAGGACAAAATTGACCCAGCTGAGAACCACTGGCTTACGTGATTTCACGGGACCTTGTGACCACTAGGTTTTGTCAGAGTCCACCTCCCCTCGACAGCCCAGCACAGAAAGGAAGCTAGAGGAGACTTCTGTCACCAATTGTTTCCCCCCTTTTTAAGACTTCTGCTACTGGCTGGCCTGTGACCAGGAAAGGCTCTGAGTGTCAAAGGATGGCTCTTGCCTTTGTCGGAGAAAAGCAAGTCACTGGGAGCCAGCACTGAGATGTCCAAACAGAGCACCCTTCTGGGATGACCTGTGGGTCCCAGTCAAAGCTAATCTCTCCTTTCCTTCTTCCCTTCCCTCAATCATGTACCCTGATAGCAAAAGGCTGGAGGTAGTGACTCACTTTCTTTAACGGAATAAAGTTTAATATATGGGGACGCATGGAAAGGGAAATTAGTAAAACAAATCAAGCAAGCCATAAAGAGAGAGAGAGGGAGAGAGGGAGGGAGATGAAGTTATCAAACCCCATTTATTAAATAAAAGATCCACTTTAAAAATAACCCTTCGTGAGGAAGCACTACATTTTAACAGAATGTACCTCTGTAGGATGAAATTGCAATGATCTTTCCCTTCCTACTTCATGCCTTTGATTTTCTAGGGTCTTATTTTAATAGGTACATGTTATATGGATTTAGGAGAAAAAAGAGGCATTTTTAAAAGAAATGAAAAAGTTAAGGAAACATTTATCAAAATGATGATGTCAGTTACTGCTTTCTCTGTTTTCAAATGTATTGAAGTGTATTTCTTGACCACCCAGGTCAAAAAATTGAACACCACTGACTTTCCAGAAGCCCCCATCCTGCATCCCCTGTCACACCTGAATGGAAGTTACTTTCCTGATTTTTTTTTAATGTTTTCTTTATTTTTGAGAGAGAGACAGAGAGACAGAGCATGAGCAGGGGAGTGGGAAGGGCAGAGAGAGAGGGAGACACAGAATCCGAAGCAGGCTCCGGGCTCTGATCTGTCAGCACAGAGCCCAGCGCAGGGACTGAGCTCATGAACTGTGCCACAGTCGGATGCTTCATGGACTGAGCCACCCAGGCGCCCCCACTTTCCTGATATTTAACAGCACATCTTACTTTTGCTTGTTTAGAATATTGCATAGAAGGAATCATCTAGTATGTATTCTTGTTTGTATCCAATCTGTTAAGGAATGGCATTCAGGTTGTTTGTAGTGTGGAATTTATACTGATATTTAACAGATGATGCTAAAGGGATTTCCAAAGTAGCTTTACTACGTAATTCTCCTACAAGAAATATATGAGAGAGAGTTCCCATTGCTTTTCATTCTTATGGGCATTTAATTAAGCTGGTCAGTCTTTCAGTATCAATGTGGGGTTTTTTTTTTAGATCAATAGTATTAATGAAAAATAACCCTTCACAAAATTCACATGCATAAAAATATCAAAATATGATGTAAGCAGGAAACAAAAGTGAAAACATAGCATTTATATTCCCATTCTTATAAAATCAATATATTACATATAAATGATTGTATATGATATATTGTTATTATATTGTTTAGCATTTATTTATATATTTTGTAGCTAATTTATTCTTTTTTTAATGTTTAAAATTTTTTTTTAATTTTTATTTTTGAGACAGACAGAGAGAGAGAGAGAGACAGGTAGAGAGAGAGGGAGACACAGAACGTGAAGCAGGCTCCAGGCTCTGAGCTGTCAGCACAGAGCCCAATGCAGGGCTTGATCTCACGAACCGTGAGATCATGACCTGAGCCAAAGCCGGCCGCTTAACCCACTGCGCCACCCAGGCACCCCTGTAGCTAATTTATTCTTAATAATAAATATTTACCTTGATGAATTATATCCATATGTCGTTGTGTATCTGTCTTTATATAATATACTCACACACAAAGAAAGTGGAAGAAAGGATAAAATGTTAACTCTGGTTATAACTGATGTTGCAACTACAGTTAACTTTTATTGCCTTCTTTTGTTTAGCTGCTAAACGTTCACATTGACCATCTTTTATCCAAAGTAAGAAACTTTTAAAAATTACCAATAAAGTTTTCTTTACTCAAACATGAAGTGTAATTTCACCCACCGGTGGTATTTTTATTATCGCCACAGCAACCTCCCCATCACCTAACTCCAAGGCTCCACTCGGAGCCATCCACCTCTCATACATCCCTTCACCTTGAACCTCCTTGCCCCCAAGGTTATGTCTAGGCATCCTGCCATACCTTACAGGCCAATGCTTCTCAGACTTTGACCTGTGTGTGACAACTTGGGTTCTGATGAAATTCAGATTCTGATTCAGTAGGGGGGGGGGGGGGGTGGGGGGGTGGCCCTGAGAGCCTGTAGCTCTAACATGCCTCTGGGTACTGCCACAGCTGCTTATGCACAGGATCCCCTGAGAAGCAAGCCTCCAGACCTTTTTCCCTTCCCCTCCCAGACTCTATTTCATTCCAACTCCTTGTTGCCTCTTTTCTGCCTTTTTTTTTTCCCCTAGGTTACTCTGAGAATTTCAGAGCAGAAACAGCAAGGGAGGGAAACAGGGTCAGAGGGAGGGAAAGATCTGGGGGAAGTCAAGTTCACGAGATTAGGCCCATGAAGTTGGGCCCATGAGAAACATCCCAAGGTCTTGTGCCTGTAGGAAATATAATTGTTGGACCTCTTACCATTTGTTTTATTTCCCAGGGTTTTTACTTATTTATTTTATTTTATTTTATTTTATTTTATTTTATTTTATTTTATTCATTTATTTTTTTAATATGAAATTTATTGTCAAAATGGTTTCCATACAACACCCAGTGCTCATCCCAACAGGTGCCCTCCTCAATACCCATCACCCACCCACCCCTCCCTCCCACCCCCCCATAAACCCTCAGTTTGTTCTCAGTTTTTAGGAGTCTCTTATATTTTGGCTCCCTCCCTAACCATTTTTTTTCCTTCCCCTCCCCCATGGTCTTCTGTTAAGTGTCTCAGGATCCACATAGGAGTGAAAACATATGGACTCTGTCCTTCCCTGTATGACTTATTTCACTTGGCATAACACTCTCCAGTTCCATCCACGTTGCTACAAAGGGTATTTCCCAGGGTTTTTAAAGAAAGACCCTTGGAATTCAGCACTTGCGATGACTTCCTCCAGGGCTGCCCTTAGGGTCGTGGGAACCCCTATGGGTCTCCTTGGGTCTGGGTCTTGCTTATTTCAGAGGTGTCTTTTGTTTGGGTGCTTCCGCTGGGGCGGAAGATGGCATCTACCCTGCCTGCATGTCATAAGCCAGAAAATAATCAATTTTCCCCAACTCAGTAAGAAGCTACCCAAGATACCCCTTGTGTGTTTTTGTCTTTGGTTGACATTTATTAATAAAAGAATACTACAAAATATGGGAGGCAACTGCACTGAACATGTCTCTATGTCGTCTCACTAACTTTCATTCTGCTCTAATTCCAGAATCTCCTCATGGCCTCATAAATATCAGTGTAAGGTACCCCATGGCTAACAGACCCATGTGAAGTTATGTGAAAGGATGATAGAAGGGGGAAATGGTGGAAAACTTTCCAAATCCTGACCTTTTGCTTCTGCTTTTAGAACTTTAGATGAAAAAAGCATACTCACTGCAAACCTCACGGGTAAGTCGGATTTAATTCCCATTGTGAACGTGGAAACCAGGCTCTGCAAAGTGACCTACAGGTAGCAGCTTCCTTAAGAGTGGACCAAGATAATCACTATGCTATTCATTTACTTGAGCAGGAAAATACTCTCATGCCTCCCATTCATAGAGTGTTATTTTCTCTCTTTCTTTCTTCATACCCTCTCCCATTTGTTCATGGAGGTGGCAGAGAGAGAGTCCAGTGTCCATCTTTAACATTTCATTTCTAGGTACCAAGATATATTCTTTCCCAGGGGAGAGGGGGGAGAAAGAAGAATTTGCTGACAGCCGTGGTGCTCCCATCCCCAACTCCCATTAGTTGACTCTTTGTCCATTGTTGTCTGCCCTTGTCCAATCTCTCTATATTGAAGGCAAACTGGAAATTCACACTGGACTTTCTGAAACACAACCTGCAGCTCTGGGTCATGCAGGAGATGAGTCATTAAACCTGGGCACATATGGAAATCAACACTGAAAGGGCTTGGGTACCTATGTCAGCCCCTGGGAGGCCCACAGTCAGAGGGAAGAGTGAGGACAGCCCACCCATTCAGGAAGACTTTGGAAAAACACCATCTGAAAGGGTCCACCCACAGCCACCTTACCTCTTTCTTATCCTTTGTTCTCTCTTAGATAGACCAGCTGTTTTCTCTCAAAGACCATCTGAAACTGTTAACTGGGGGGAGACGGCAAAGCCTCCCATCCGGCCCCTCCACGCATACCCTCAAGTTAGGGGACTGGTGAGGGCCCAGGCAAAAACCAGTAGAGAGGAGGAATGACAGCATGGTGCATAGAAACACCTCCTCCAAAGTCCTTGTTCACAGATCAGTTAAGGAAACAGAGGCCTAGAGAAGAGTGTGGCACTGGGGGTGGGGGGTCATATATATCAAACATGTTTACTCTGTATATCAGACATTTGAAAAGCAAATAGAACAAAAAGAGAGAAACGGAAAAGCAGAGATGCACAAGCAGAGAAACCAAGAGGGATGAAGGAAAAAATAAAACCGGCTTTTTTGTATGTCAGAAGGGACATGTGGCTTGGTGATTTTATGTCTTGGGGACGTCACATTGAATTGTTTCACTTCCACCAGGGATTTTATAGCTTTGGACAGCACATTGCAGCCCAGACCCAGTTCTTAGCAGAGAAATAGCAAACTCATTTCAATGTACCTGCTATCTTCAGGTTACAGAGGGTGTTTTGTTTCTTGTTACCCTAAAGACAGGGGATACGGTGAACGAGAAGAAAGGGAGATAACAAGCCAAACACCAAACTTGGTGCCCAGACTTTCCTTTTGGTACATTCATGACGTGGTTGTCGACACTAAGCAACAATCCCACGGGGGTGAATCCGGAGCTCTCTGGGACTCTGAGTGTTTGGAAAACCGGCCCTCCTGGGCCTTTGCTGCCGCTGCGTTGCTATTTTTAAGGCTTTCAAGGTGAATCTCACTTATTAAAAGCTGAAGGTGTTCGGCCAGGCTAGGAGCTGTTATCTACCCCCTACTGGGATAAACACCTATGGTGACTTGTGTCCCTGACAGCTGCCATTAGGGCTGAGATTGACAGGGCTCCTACGTTTCGTTCCTCCCATGGGAAGGAACGCTTCTTTTAGGTTGAAATTGGAGGGGAGGAGAAGTGTTGTCTGAGAAGGTGGTATTTTTCCCTATTTCAGTGCCCTCATTCCAAAAGCTGTGATCTTTCTGATCAAGTCCTGTTCAACTCAATTTGTCAGAAGGATGAGTTTTTGGACAGTGGCTGTATGTAACCGCTGGCTCTTTGTAACTTCAGGGCTGAGATGTATGAGGACATATTTCACTCAGGTCTCTCCAGAAAGCTCAAGGGGAAGTCTTTCTCCTGATTCACCATCAGTACATTCCCACTGGGTCCTCACATACCCTCTCTTCTACACAGCTTCCCAAGTAAGTGCAGAGAGCAGCCTCATATCCTCACTACCCACATCACAGTGCTTCTGCAGGGTGTTCTCTGGACCCTTGGTTTGTGGAGAACCCAGCTGCTGTACTAGGTAGGACAATGGTGTCACATACGTTCTTGAGGCTTCTCGTTCTTTAAAGCTGTAGCCTGTAAGCCTAAAGCCAGCTTATCCTGTTGACATCGATCCTTCACTTGTCTATATTATTTTGGAACAATGGAAGCAAAGTCTTCCCTACAGTGTGCGTTTAACAAAGTTATTGGCTCTATTTAAGCCATTTCTGGGCTGGGAGGTCAAGAACTTCATAATTTCCCAACACAGGGTATTCCTAAATTTTTTTGGAGGAAAGCCACAACAACTCACATAAGAATTCATGGGGTGGGGGGTTGCCTGGATGGCTCAATCAGTAGAGCATGTGACTCTTGATCTTGGCCCTGAGAGTTCAAATCCCAGGTTGTGTACAGAGCTTACTTTTAACAAAAGAAGAATTCAGGGGTACCTGGGTGGCTCAGTCGGTTAAGCCTCTGGCTTCCGCTCAGGTGATGATCTCACAGTTCATAAGTTTGAGCCCCATGTTGGGCTCTGTGCTAAGAGCTCAGAGTCTGGAGCCTGCTTCAGATTCTGTGCCTCTCTCTCTGTCCCCCCCCCCTGCTCATTTTCTCTCTCTCTCTCTCTCTCTTTCTCTCTCTCTCTCTCTCTCTCTCTCCCTCTCTCAAAAAATAAATAAACGTTAAAAAATTTAAAAAAGAAGAATTCATAGGAGAGTTGCCCTCCAAACCCCTCCACTACTTTGGTCTATCTAAGCTCTTATCCCTCTGCTGGGCTAAGGGACAGCGTGGTGCCACATCTGTGTTGGTAGTAGCAATGATCTATAATGATAGCATAGGGGTGTCCAGGCAGGTATCTGGGCCTGCCCCAAGTCATCTGGCAGGCGACAGAGTCTAGGAAAGGATTCCTCTACACTGGATCCTCATTTTTCTGCTGCTTGGACTTCGGTACCTTGTGTGACTCTTTACTGTGGGTCTGTGCAGGACAGATGTCGTGAATTTAGAAGACTTTTTCAGAATAACTCCATTGCTTTTGTCAGCCACCTACATGAGAGTATTTTAGGAGGAATGTCCCAGCTTGGGGCCATAGATGGGGTTCTAGACCCAGGGTTCTAGACCACAACTTGAACACATCCCTTCCTCTCCCTGGGGCTCAGCTTTCCCTCCTGTACAAAGTAGAGACAGGATAAATTAGCCTTTCCCAAAACGTGCACCTCAAAACTAGAAGTGTGTGTGGTAGGCAGTTAGATAGTTGTGTGAGGCCCGGGTCCCACAGGAAAGAGGAGGAGCTGGGGGTGGGGGGGTGGATGTTGGGCTGGAGATATCTGGGACCTGCAGTCAGACATATCCTGCCCAGATGGTCAAGGAAATTCGAATACAGAAGCCACAGGACATCCATTAGCATTGTGGTTTCGCCCACCCCCCTCCCGGTGGGCTTTCTTAAGGGATGCTATGTAATGAATTAGACAAAAGAACTTGACGAAGGCGCATGGCCCCAAGGAAGGAGCCTTCCTTCATGGCCAGCTATTTGGAAGGTAAAAGGACTGTCCTGTCAGTACCTCACAAGGAGCTGGATCAAACCAGACAGACCCAAGATGGAGGATACCAGGACAGGAAACCCTCACCAAATTAGGAAGAAAAGGCATGAAACCCTGCTTCTTGCCCCACGTAATGAATATTTTGTCCCCCAGTTAACAAGTAAAAAGCCTGGGACCAATTCTGCCTGGGCACTTAAGCCTCCCCCAAGCTGCCTACACCCCACTCTTGTGAGTGTGCTCAGTAAACTCTGCTTGCTGGAGTTTTCTGGTCTCTTGGCTGAGTTGTTTCCTGCCAGAAGGCTACGAACCAAGGCTGTACTGCTCCAGGCAGTGACAAGAAGCATCCTTGGTGAGAAAAGTCTGGAAGGTTCTGGGTTAAATAAAGTCTGAAAGTTCCTTTACTGCATAACTCCCTGGGCTTTCAGTATGGTAAAGAACACTAACATTATCAAGTGGGGTGGGTAGAAAGTTATATTCCCTAAGCCTTACATCATCTAGTCCCTTTCCCTCTTTTCAACACATATCATGTGACAAGTGTTCTGCTGAATACACTTCAATGGGCAGCAAAAGGCAAAATTATTTCTAAAGCCCCTCTAAGAAAAAGAATTCTCTTTTTCTTTTGTGTAATTTTTCCCTTTTGATTAAAAATCATACAGAATACTTAGCTCTATCGGTGATGTCATAAAAGGCTGAAGAGGAAAAGAGAAGAAATATATACAAATATTGAGAGGGTTGAAGGGAAACTCCTCTTTACAATATGCATTTTGGAAAACAGTAATAAGAAAAGTTAGGGATTATTATTTACTTAAAGTACTACAGACTGTGTTAAATGCTTTACTTGAATTATCTGATTTAATTCTCACACTAGCCTTAGGAAGCATCTATTATTTTTGTTCCCTACCTACAGGGGAGGAAACTGAAGTTCAAAGAGGCTTGATAAATAAAGTGAAGCCGCCTGAGTAAGAAGAGGCAGTGCTAAGGTCTCCACTCATTGTAATTCCATCCTAAGATTTTTTTTTAAGTTTATTTATCTTGAGAGATGGGGTGTGGGTAGGGACAGAGAGAGAGAATCCCGAGCAGGCTCTGCACTGTCAGTATGGATCCCGACCCCAGGGCTCCGCCTGCTGAAACGCGAGATCATGACCTGAGCTGAAACGAAGAGTCAGACGCTTAACCAACGGAGTCACCCAGGTGCCCCTTATTCTAAGAATTTTAAATTACAAGTTACTGTCTCCTTTTTTGTACCCCGATCCAGCAAGCTGCCACAACAAACCAGAAATAAACTAATTGCAATGGTAATTACCTTCCATCTAAAATTCTTGAGTTCACATGAAATAATGTTGAATCATCAGTCTCTTAGGTCTACTGAAAATAGATATATATATATATATATATATAACAACTAAATGTTACCAAATGATTTATTATGATTGGTGCTAAGTTACAATGTATATGAAATGGAGTCATTTATGGAAACACATAAAAAATAGTTGCCTATTTCTGTAATTATATTCACACAAGAATCTGAAATATAGTTTCTGGTCTGCCTTTTAAAATATATCCACAGAATGACTTTTGTAGTTTTCACCACACAATTTTACAATACTGATACTGCACCTGTATCATTTACCATACTAGATGAGCTAAACAGAATATGAAAGCAGATAATAGCAAATTGGTTTTTTATATCATCAATGATTCCAAAGAAAATAGTAGTTTCCATTGGCAGTGAAAATAGATGGTAGTAATTAGCATTGTAGAAATTGCATACATAGATATGTATGTATATATTTATATGTTGCTCAGGGCCATTGTTCCATCAATAGGCAGCTGCCTTTTAGGTGGACCAATGGTGGCCAAAATGGTGTGCAATGCCATTGGGACAATTAGTAGTACTACCTTTTATGTCTCTCTCCCCCAAACAAATAGGTAAGAAAGTAATACAGCAGGCTAAAATCTACAGTGTTACATACCAAGGTAAAAACAGTTACTGAGTTATTAGAGTCACAGTAGTTTATGTATATTTGCTTTTCACAGACCGCAGACTTTTTGCTGGATAACCGAGCTGCTGGAAATTGACGACATGTAGACATGCATTCGTGTGAGTCCATAATTAATGATGTTTATGCTGTAATAAGCACATTCATTTTAACACCATTCAATAAACAGATGCCTTTAAAATTTGAGCTAAATCTGCTATCACAATTATACACAAAAAGAACCTGTAAACAATTTGACACTACACTTATGTACAAGCGAACTGCATTGGAAAGGAGAAGAGGTAATTTCAGTGGGTGCCACTTGGTATACATCAGTGTGCAACAAACTGACCCAAGTCATCAAGCACTTGAATGAGGTCAGGAAAAAGTAACATGAGCAAGGCCCCAACAGATCACCACTCGATATTAGTACCAGCAAAATTCAGACTCCTCTATGTTGACATCACATTCAAAGCATCAGCAATGGATGTAGGAGGAGCTTGATAATTCCTGGCAAACCGTGTTTGGAGATCTCCAGGTGACCTCATCAACAGGGTCTTGATTTTTATAAGTGTCGAGGGTGATGCTGATAATATTTAAATGTGTCCATTTAATTTGGACAGATTATCTTGTTGGTTAGCTTCAACCCAGTGCTCTGCTGGTTCTGAAAGATGAGGGGAACAGGAATTCAACTGAGATCATGAGTTCAATTCCTTCAGCCAACACAAAGATTCTTGATTTTACAGAGTAAAGTCTTATAAGGGAAGCAAGCTGGACTCCATCACTAATCTAAAAGGTCACCCATTTATAGCAGATCCCATTAAAGCTTTCAGTAGGACTCTCTGAAATGCAAGTCCCCTAAGTTTGTATTTCTCTGTGTTTTTTAAAAAGCTTATGTATTTATTTTTGAGAGAAAGAGAGAACATGAGCAGGGGAGGGGCAGAGAGAGAGGGAGAGAGAGAAACCCAAGCAGGCTCCATGCTGTCAGTGAGGAGCCCGACACCAGGCTCAAACCCAAAAATAGTGAGATCATGACCTGAGCTGAAATCAAGCATCAGTCACTTAACTGACCGAGCCACCCAGGTGCCTCTGTGTTTCTATGTGTTTTAAGAAGGATACCACTCCATGAATTCATGAATCCATTTCTTTATATCAGAAACAGAGTAATCAGGGGTTTTGGCACTTCTCCACCCCTCCTGATTTACAAAAAACACGTTACTCTGTCCTTTTATACACTAAGCATATTTCAAGCAAAATTCTCCTGATTCAACATTCTCCTTTGGAATTAAAAATAAATCAATGAGAGAAAATGATAGGGGAACTTGAAGCCAGGGATGAGGTAAAACTTCCCCCTCTGCTCCAAAATCGCTGGGACAAACAACCACTCCTTTTTCAAGTGTTCTTAAAGCTAATTAGAACGTTTAATTGCTACAAAATTGATTTTTCTTTCATATGCTTTTAAGACCACATCTGCAGGGAGCCTATGGGAAAAAAAAGTGACCATAATGAATTATCTTGCAAACGCTTCTGATTGTGTGAGCAAACCTGACAGGTCCCTGGGAGAAGGATTGTGTGCTTGGACAGGTAGGCTGGCCCTGGGCTGGGAGTCAGGCTATTTCTGAGGGCATGGGCTTGTAGGCATACAAACTGATCCCATGGACCTCCAGGGAAGCTCTGTTTGCATAGGTTGACTGAATACGCAAAACATGCAAAGCATGTGGTTATGAACGAAAACATAACTTACCATATTCGTAAGAGTGCCCCGATTAAATTTAGTCATTTGGCCATTCTGTCTATAAGATGCCAAAACATAAGCAATTGTCTTTCACTTCACTGTATGTTGTTCCCTCTTTGAGCAGCTGTTTTGGTGTCTGAACAGGCTTACTGGGTTATATGCAGGAGTCTGGAAAGTGTTTGGTTATTATTACAACGTGCCCTTAAGCTGTACTATATATTTACAATGTGCATATTACAAATTATTTACTATAGTCTTAAAACAATTAAACAGGTAACTAGCTCCACATACAAATTGTGTAGGGTTATAGGGATCCCCTTCGAAGCCACGAATGCTAAAGTGAAACCAGTAGGGAAAGAATAAACTAATGGATAGCAGGTGAAATACCATTAGTGTAATAACCACTGAATTTGTGCTCTTGTAGACCGATATAGTCTTATTCTTTTCTTCTTAAATATCATCATATTCATTTGGTGGGGTTTTTGCTTTTTGTTCTTTTGGGACTTTTTTGGGGGGGGGGGCGGGAATGATCATGTTCGAAAACACATAGTTTGGAATTCAAACCACTAGTTCAAATAAGAAAGCCAGTTTTTACAAGTTTGACTTTTCCTTAAATGCACTTTGGTTTTGTATCCATAGATGTTATACCAAGGTATTCTAATCATATTTTTGGTACCATAATATATACACACTCATAGTGGGAGATAACTTTGGAAAACAGATCTAGGAAACCAATGATAAATAATAATAATAATAATCCCTCAAACTCAAAATCCCAGTTTCAAACTATCAGATTTATGTGTGTATACATATGTATAGATATAGATAGATATATACATTTAGATAGATGTACACACATATATACATATATACATAAAAGTTATATATTAACACACATACACACCACACATATATACATATTCTTCATACACACACTCCTATTTCAGTGCAGTTTCCTTTCGTGGCCGCCTCTCTTATTTTCCAACTTAGAACAGTAATGATGACATTCTGGGGGCAGCCAATCATGTTTGGATTTCTGACCTATCTTGAAAAAACTGATATTGTTTAGAAGGCCCAAAGGTGAAAATAGCACATACACGCACGTACCCACACACACACGCACGCAGGCCTATTTTACCTCCCGTGAGATCTCCCTGGTAACCTGTAAATGCCCAGGAAGCATGTGCAGGCACCATCGTCTTAACACAGAACGTATCTCACCACTTTGGGTTTCTTAGGGCATCAGTGTTCCCCAGACATGTGTTCTGTAACGTTACTGCCCCTTGATAGGGCGTGTGTTAGGAAGTACAGTCTGTGGGAGGCAAGACTACCCCTCCAGGTGTGCCCTTCTTTATCTCCTAGGGAGGTGCATGTCTAATGGGATTTATAGTTTATTAGCTAATGACTTTCCGGAAGGGTGTCAGGCTGGGTTCTTCCTGGCTACCTTTTGGTTAGAGTAGAAGAAACCAGAAACAGGTGAAATCCAGAGAACAGAGACAAAACATTATATAATGAGGTGGTTGGAGTCTAATAAACCCAGATGGAAATCTGGCTCTTCCACTGTCAAGTTATGTGCGACTTTACCTTTCTGATTGTCACTGACTTCATCTGTGAGAAGAGGACAGTAACAGGGCCTACTTTGTTGGGTAATTATAGGGTTAGATAAGGCATGTTTTCTGGCACATATTCCTTGTGTGCACACTATCCTTAATATACGTCATTTATAACTTAATATTTAAATTAGAAATCTAGAATGTGGATCAGAATTACATACAAAAATAATGTTAGTCTAGGAATCGAGGGATAGGAATTCAAGTGCTGTATCACACACGTGATTCCCCAGTACATTATAATGCTCACCACAGTGGCCTGTACATGGTAGGCACTCAACAAAAGCCTGCCAAATGAATGCATGAAAAAGGAAAGAATGCATGACTGACTTTAAGTCTCTGGGTCCCAGTTTCCCTTGGATGACATGAGGATAGAATGTTCTGACCTTTATTCCAACACTGGGATGTTAGCATGAGAAGTTGAAAGAAAAATGTCAAATATTTAAGACACAAACATGTTTTGTGTCCTAATGAAGTCAGTACATACAAATGAAATAATATGGCTCAATAGCCAGGGTCTATGCTCAGACTTGTCACGTCTTTGAAAATAAGGGCATGGGGACCTCCAGTATGAGAATGAGAATATTTTCCTAGCTCTAAGTGTCATCGTTAGCAAGGGGGTTTTCGGCCTAAAGAAACAAAGTACATGATAAGCAGTTTAAGACGATGAAATCATTGGCCTATTCTCAGTACTTTTTCTCCCTTTTTCCTGTTTCATTTCTTAAGAGCACCTGTTAGCTACTGTGGTTTGGCTTGAAAAACATCCCTAACAGGGTCGTGTGAACTCAAAATGCTCCCAAAGTGTTTTACATCAAACCCATTTAGTTGTAAGATTGATGACTTCACTGAAATACCGTTTTTCTGAGGCAGAAAGTGACTAGAAGACAGAATCCCAGACCGCAGACCTACCCCGTCATTACTGACACCCCAGAAACCAGGATGTAAACTTCTCTAAATCTCAGCATTCACATTTGCATAAGAGGACAATTGTATGCCATCTTAAGTAAACCCTGTAGAGATGTAAGGTGGTATAATTACTATCACACCACCTCATCCAATCTCCTGAACCAGATGTCCTTTCTCTTCATGGCAACAATGCTTTGGAACATGAGAGCCAACCCTTAATTCAGGGTTTTTCCATCTCAGCGCTATTGACATTTGGGGCTGCATAATTATTTGTTGTGGGGCTGTCTTGTGCATTCTGGGATGTTTAGCAACATCTCTGGTCTTTACCCATTGGATGCCAGTTAGCACCTCTCAAGTCATGACAATCAAAAATGTCTCCAGGCACCTGCCAAAAGTCCCCTGGGGCTTTGACAAAGATCACCCCTGAATGAGACCCACTGCCTGAAATACACGTAACCCACACAAATCGAAGAAGAGTGTTTCCTGAGACTGTTTCTCTCACATACAAGAATAAATCAATGACCACTGGCTGCAATTGAGAAAAACTGCCAGTAATCACTGAGAATCCTGTGTATATTTTAGCTTTCATGGTTATCTTTTTTTCTTCCCTTTCCTTTTCTATTTTTTTTTCTTTTTTGAGTAAATGTCATTGCTACTAGTGACTATATGAATAAAAATGAGTTTGATGTTTACCCTGAAACCCGTGGTGCTCAAAATCCACATCTGCAGACCAGCTTTGCTCAACATTGTCAGGCACTGACACCCATAGTAAAGACCAATTCGTGCTGAATTCAAAGCTTTGAAACTTTGTAAGCGAAGACTTTTTCCATGCGTGCAGACAGCATTATCACGGACATTAGCCACTGACCCAACCCTGACCTAAAAATCGCACAAGTGTGCGTCCACACTCCCATACACTCACACGGAGGTGCAGTTACTAAGCAAGTCTCCGCTACTTTCCGGTGCAACAATCTTGCTTCCATTTGTGATGGATGGAGCCAACCACCAGCAGTAGAGAGAGTCTGAAGTGAGGCTGGTTTTTATTGTGCAAATGCAGGTAAATTAGCTAAAGGTCAATTCTAAGAATCAACTGACAAGATGAAAGAGGTTGCTGGAGAAAGGAGACACTAAATCCTCCAGTCAGCATGTAAGTGCTTTTAGGAGGCTGATTAACAGGAAAATCACCACTCCTGTTCAACCCAGGACAAACCCCTAGATAGTTGCAGGGCTAGGGTACATTCTTCTTTAGATTTTTCAAAGTAAATTTCCTAAATAAAGCATGGGTGACAGTCTAGGAACTAAAAATTCTTTCCCCAGTAAACAACACACTTTGTTCACAAACAAGAGAAACATTTTTTTAAAGGTTAGGAAGCTGGGACAATGAAGGGACCCTACTTGGGAAATAGAGGAGGGAAGCAAGCTGAATCCAATTTAACATTTTTAAAAAATCTTGGCCAAATAATCTTAACTGGCAATTTAAGTTTATTAATTTCATTAACCATTCTTTACTTTCCTATGACAGTGGTGTTTAAATATTCATGGAGGATCATCATGAGAGTGTATTTAAGCCATTCATTCTCTATTTCTTGTATCAAGTGGGAATTTGATACCTGCCCAGTTATTCTGTTATATGGGTAGAACCAACTGGATCATTGAAACTCCCTAAAATGGTTTCTATCTTAATAATCATAGTATGGCCATCCCTTCTGGTCAGAGTGGAAAATTATAGAAATTCATCTCCTTCTTGCCATCGTATATGAAATATGAACAGTGTCTTGAATTTTCTTTTTCTTCCTTCCTCTCCTCTCCTCTCCTCTCCTCTCCTCTCCTCTCCTCTCCTCTCCTCCCCTTTTCTTCTTTCCTTCTATCCTCCCTTCCTTCCTTCCATATTTATTTTCCCTCATGGGTTTTGCTTGCCAGTTTTAGTTAATATCGGCATTCAGGATCTTCAACTATCTGAGAGTGTCATAATCTTGCGTAAGTCAAATTGGACAAACTTAGCAATTCAATGACTCAGGATCTTATTGGTGAGATGCAGCTAAATTCACTAATCACTGCCTATTCATTTTGGTGGTGTTTATATGTGCAGTTAATGGGACCGCCTTTGGGGCCACACACACCACCATTAAATTATGGATCATTATCAAGTTCCTCTGACTCAGACTGCACAAGGCCTGGAAACAAACAACTGTCCTTGCGAAACTTCACCTTTTTTTCCTTCCTTGATGGGTATCATAAGGATACATCTCACTCAGAGATGTGCTCCCATCTACCCTCAGTACCAAGACATAAAACTATATTGATGCAGGCTTTCAGTTTGGCAAAAAACAAAACAAAAACAAAATACACAAATATGCACAAAATGGAAAGGTGCTGTGGTTGACAGGCAGATGAAAGGGCAGAAGAACCATGGAATCTACTCTGCCCTAGTCCTAGGATTCTTTTCTTTGGGCCTTTTCTCTTAAGATAATGAATAGTGTAAGCCTTGGCTTCTTTGTAGTGGAAATAAAAGTGAAAGGAAGTGAGAAAATACAGACCTCTTCATAGTTCCCTCAACAGAATTTCTTAAAGGTCCAGAGACCATCCCATCAAAATCATGAAAGATGCTGGGCCAAAATGCATATTCCTTGGCCCTGCTAGAAGTTTCTGAATCACTCTCTCTGGAGCTACGGTAAAGGGATCTGCATTTTTACAGGTACTACAAAAGATTTTTGTGCACACCAAGTATTGAACAACACTGCTAAAAGTTTGCAGTGGAGGTCACTAGGAAAAGAATCTCCATTTGAATGTATGTTGCAAGATGAGAAATACAGATATTTCAAACATATGAGTTCTGTGGTTGCATCATAACATGGTGATTATTAAAGTTTAAGACTCTTTTCTTTCAGCAGGGGTGGAGAGCAATAACCATTTCATCTAAATCCAGAGTGATGAAGGCAATATAAATCAAACTCATTCCAGCAGGTTTCATTTGGTCTAATTTCTCTGCAGATATTAATCATTGTACAGTCCTGTACAAATGACATCTAACTCCATTTTAACTCAGAATACAGAATACTCACTCAGATTCCTTCTCTAGTGTGTTATTTGACAAATAAAAGAAAATAAATAAATTGGAACAGTGGGCCATCAAGATTGCAAGATGCCAACAATGCCAAGACATTAAGGAGAGAAATGGCCCATGCTAAACCTACAACCCAGCATGCAAATTGGCAAAAGCATTTATCTGCTACAGAGTCACCAGGGGGAAAAAACGACTCTCTTCATTTTTCCTTTGAAAATTGCTATGTCAAGTGGAGGTGACAAAGAATTCTCCCTAAAAGTTCACAGAAAGACTCTCATTCATTCTAGCAAAGATCATCTAGAAGACCAAGGTTAGTCAAATTCCACAGCATGGTATCTAGTGGCAGAAAATACCAGCACTCAAATGCGCTGGGTTAATTCGTCACGGTACATACAAAGTTGGAAGGTTACAACTAAAACGAAGGAAAATGTCTGAGAATCTATGTGTGGCTCCCATTATGGGAGTTGGTGTCAGGAAATTTTGCCAAACACCATATATGCCTTTTCTTCTTCTCACTGGAGTGTGTTTTGCCTGTGGCAGCAACAAAGGATAATCAGAGGGGAATCTAAAGCCTAGAGAAGCAAAAGTAATGCAAAAGCACAAGCTGTTGACAACTAAGAGGGCCCACGATGAAGAACACACATCTGTGCCTAGGAATAAAGGTGCCTTTGAATCAAACAAGGGCAACTGAAAAGTGAAAATGTCCATTAGTTTTCTTCTAAAAAATGTGTCTCCCTAAGTGAATCAGTTGAGGGTAGACATGGCTAAGGAGGAATAAAGGGCGAAGGGAACACATGATTTGTGCGTTGTTCCCCTTTTATTTTAATTTACCAGGCATGCATGTCCAGTAAGATAACTGCCTACAATCACAAAGGATTACACAACAGCATATTCTGGAAGCCACCTCACTTTGTTGTTTTATGACCACATCTCAGTGCAATTTTTTCTCAGCAGGGGGAGGGAGATCACGGCACCACAGTGATCTCACAGTTTTATTTTCCTGTCTCCCCCGTTTCCTGCTAAACATAAGTCACTTCCTTTTTGATAGTGGGTAGGAGGACTTCATAAATGTGTTTCTGACTTCAGGAGATCCATGGACCTGTAGAGAGTGACATCCCCAACCTCACTGGATTTTAGCACTGCAACCTAAGTTGGGGTTCTACACATGATTCCTCATTCATTCGATCCATCGGATGTTCTTAGTTTCCTCATATCAGCAAATTACGGCCCTCATCATAACCAGTATTTAAGAAGTGAACCACATATATCGTTCTGTCCAGAAGTGAACTACAAGTTCCTAAAGCTATTCTAAGTTCTGGGAAACTGGCATGAATCAGGGGTAACCGAAGGTTTAATCGTGTAACTCACTTAGAGCTCATTTCCATTGTGGCAGGCCACACTTTCCTCAGGGGATGACTGCACTCAAACAAGGACAGAAGCTTCCCACGGACTTGGTGGCTCCTCAGAGATTTCCTGATCAGGTCTATATTCATCTCCATAATCAACACCCACAGTTGTCTTAGCTATTTGGACTACGGGTAGGTGTGTCAGTTTAGAGCTGACCCAGATTAAAACTGTTATTATTGTTTTAATCAGATTTCCTACCACCAGTTTTGTTCACTGGGGAGGTCTAAGGATTGCCTATGGAGAAAAAAATTCACGACGGGTCAAGGGTCAGGGACGTACGCCATGAACATTTTCTTTGCAGTGTTGGGTTTCCTATTGAAAGCAGGCGGTAGAAGCAGTGGGGTGGACTGACATCTTCCTCCTCCTCCAGTTCTTACTAGTGCATCTCTGTCTTGACACCATTATAGTCAGGCCTGAAATTTAAGGAAGCTGGAACTTTGGGCAGTTAATGTAGATGGCAAATTCCAACAGGGCCACAGGAATCATCCGACCTAAGTGAGTTTGGGGATATTTTATCTGTATTCAATTTCTTCTTGACCCATTCAATTCTGTGATTCTTTGCAGGACTGCTATCATTGGGATGATGGTATTTGGGTATGGTATTAAGAAACTTTGAAAGGAAACAAGACATATTGGTAGGCTTTACAAAACTATGTTGTAGTTACGAACAAATGCCTGCTGATATACTAATACATAAACGGATACCACTTAAATTCATAAATGGTAAATCTCTTAACAACTCAACTCCCCAGGTGAACTTTCTTTTTCACTTAAGTAGACCTTTAAATTCCATTTGAACCTCAGGACAGGAAAACATTGGCTGCGTTTGTCGCCCAGAGGTGAGGGCAATGATTACAAAAATTCAGAAAGATATCCATATACTAAATAGGCACTAGTAACA
This sequence comes from Panthera onca, assembly GCF_046562875.1. Taxonomy (NCBI): domain Eukaryota; kingdom Metazoa; phylum Chordata; class Mammalia; order Carnivora; family Felidae; genus Panthera; species Panthera onca. Next base: position 119,243,029 of record NC_138339.1, read on the forward strand.
GGAATCAAGAGAGAACCTCTTACATAATAAATGTGCATCAACAAAATATTTCAAAAGGAAGCGAGTGGTCATTACTTTTCCCTCCTACAGACATCATCCAGTTGCCTTTATTACCTGTGATACATATACACATACACACACACACAATAAAAAATAAAAATAGGAGTGCTTGGCACACAAACAATGATTGACAAATTATTGTTTAAGTTCCCACTGAAATGCATGAGGAATGCTGAAAATAAAAACTGGTCTTTTCATCCTCATTTACCACAAGCCTATGAAAGACCTATTAGTACATTTATGGAATACAGAACCATATGGATAGATGGCTATTAACAATTTCTTTTTGGCTGTGTCTCTACAGGCCAAAGATGGACTCAAGAAAGATAGCTTAGAAAGCCAAAACCTTCATTTTCAAGCTCTAGTTATCCAGTTGGGTTGTGCATTCATATCAAGGAAATGACAGCCACATCATAGTACAGACACAGCCAAATCCCAGAATACTAAAGACAAGACCAGCTACCAGAAGTAACAATGTAGCACTGTAGTTTGAAAAGGCTATGAGAAATCAGGTAGAGTGTGGAATACAAGTGCTTCTTAAAGAAACAAAACAAAAGGCTGGACCCCTATTCAAGTCCTGTGTGTTATTCTTACTTCCACAGCCATATAGGGACGCAGAGAACTGAATGCAGATTACATGAAAAGCCCACGCCATTAAAACGTGGGCAGGAAGGACTCTGGAAACATTGAGAGAAGGAAGGTAACTCAGCTCAGGGTGGGGAAGGCTGAGTGTGGGGTCAGGGAGAATTTTCGCGGCTCGGAATGTCTGTTTCTTTAATACAAAGAATGTTTTACTAGCTCTTCTCACCCTCTCCTAGTGCAGACAAAGAGCAAAACCGTACTATGGAGCCTGAGGGTGTTCATTCCAAAATAAGGAAGACAATTTGTTGACGATGAGGGTTACCTGATGGTATAAAGTGTTGCCAAGAGAGGCTGGGAAATCTTCCCAGAAGGGTTTTAAGAAAGGAGCTGAGACTCCTCTGTCTGAAGGAGTCTAAGAGGTTGCTGCTGGGAGCAGGGGTGATCCCCTTAGGATGCCCCGGCCCTGGGGATGTGTGCACTGTGTGTATGTACATACATCGTTGTGCTTGTGTTTGCACAAATACTCATGCGTATGTCATCAATATAAACTGGCACATAATAGATTTGAGTGAAAAGTCATATAAATCTGCCATTCCCCCCCACCCCATAAACAAAAAGGAAAAGGAAAATTAAAAAAACCCAAACCTATGCCATTGGGCCAGATCTCTTTCTACCATGCTCTCATTCAAAGGAGGGAGGGAGAAGATGAGAGAAAAACCCAGTTGGGGAGAGAGGACTCCCAAGGCCTCTCAGCTACTCCACTGTAGCTGGCTCTCCTTATACTAAGATGCTCAGCACATGGGACCCAGTGAACAAACAAACAAGTAACCAAAAAGAGATTTTCTTATAATTCCACATCTGGAAAGAGATCTACCCTGTGGATTTAAATGTTAAGGTGAACTAGGTAAATAGGCAGTAGTGTATCGATGGGCTACTGTGTTCTCACAAACGTATTGTTAGTTGTTACTTTTCTTTCAAATGTGAATTTCGCTAGGAGGTTTATTTCCAAATGGTGACATGATTTCTTTCTTCTCCCATTGCCCCGCCCCCCGCCCCTCCCCTATAGATGATACTTCCGTAAAAGTTCAGACTGCCAAGGATGTTTTCTCTCGGGGAACCGATCTGGGATTTTGATCTTTAGGAAATCCTGGATGCATTTCTCCAGCTCTTCCTCAATGGAGAGCTTTTCCTTAACAGCTTTTTTTTTGCTGCTCATGTTCGACTCCCTGGAGCCCGAAGTCAGAGTCCGGAGCAGATCGCTTTTCCGCCGCATCTCCGACTGCTGGATCAGCTGCACGGGGCCCTTCTTGATGGGACGGTCCAGAGTCTGGATGTTGGTCTGGCGTGTCACGGGCCCACAGATGACCGTCTCCTGCGGAGAGCTGGCCTCAGACTGGCTGTCGCAGCTAGAGGTGGAGAGGTCGTTGCAAGACGTGCCACTCTCCCCTTCTTTGTCGCCTGCGGTGCTCTTGCAGCAGCAGTGGCAGTGTGAGGATGACCACCTGGAAGGCTCACCTGCAAGGAAGCACAGCACCCAAGGGGTTAATGCCAGCCACCTCAGTCTGGAGGAGCAGCACAGCACCTGAACACACACGCACCCAAGCATCCACAGCCACGTCTTCAGAAAAAGTGGGGGGCCACACAGGGCAGGCTACAGCATGACTACCCAAAATCCAAATCTGCTGATGGAAGGAAGTTAGTGGTCTACTGCACAAAAGGAAGGATGGCATCACGCTTCCGTCCACAGGCATTGTGACCAACGGCTCAGCTGTACCACTCACTAACCTTGTCACCCCGGCAGTCCCCTTCCATTCTCAAAGCTTCAGTTTCCTCACTGGGAAGGTGAGTATAATCACCCTCCTACTATCTTGAGTTGTAGGGAGGATTTAAATAAATCAAGTGAAATGCTTAATGCAGTGCATGATATTTACCCTCCGTAAATGCTACCTGATTTTACTGTGGCTGACGTTAAACCCGGATCCAAAGCTCCACGTTACTGTAATCAGGTACAAGAGGGGAAGGGTCAGGGAGGGCTTCTTTTGTGGCAGCCCCCAGGTGAGTTCTGCACAGCCATCAACTCATGGGAGCCGTATGATAATTCTATGAGCTCAGTAGCCCCACTCCTAGTTCCCATACAAGGAAACTGAGACAGACCCTGAGAATTTAAGAAACTTACCCTAGTTTGTACATTTTGCCAAGTGGCAGAGCTGAGATTTGAATGTAAATTTCCCAAATACCATAACCAAAGCAATTAATCATTCTTCTTGAATTTGCTTGACTGTAAAAATTCCTGCGTTTCTTTAAAAAACAATGTTCAGGGTTTAACTTCTCTCTGCAGTCCTTGCTCACCTCTCCTCAGAAATATTTATCACTTTTTTCTCTTTATTATGGTTTTGTTTTCGAAGTGCCTCTATTATTGCACATATCACATTTTGTTATAATTCTTTTTTACTTTATGCATTTCAGCTATTCACCATGAGCTCCCTGAAGTGGGCACAGCATAGTGTCCATTGTTGTAACCCCAGCAAATAGCTCAGAGTACAGTGCACAAATTCAATAAAAGGCTGTATCCTAACAGTCACTTTTAAGCCCTGGATCTAGCCACACCTGAAGCTGGTACTTTAGGTACTTTAGGCTTTTAAGCTCTATGAACCATTGTATTATATTTAAGCCAATGTGAGTTCCTCTCTTCCTATTCCCCTCAGTCTTGACTCATAGCATTGCATTCAGCTGTTTGGAGACAGACTCATTTTTCAGATACGTGGTTGGTGACTCTCTGAACTAGAAAATCTACAGTTAGGGAACAAAGCAAGTTCCTAAACATAAGTCACTGCCCCCAGCCTTCTATGCTCCGAACAGTCTTCTTAGAGTCATGAACTTGATACTATCTACTCATCGTATATTATATGCTGGACATTTCATATAGCTCATTGCATTTAAGCCATAAAAAATAAAGGGAAATGAGTCCCCTTTATGATGCTAATATTGAGGACAAGGATAATGTAGTATCTTTATGTGTTTAAAAGGAGACCCAATTTTGATTTGTGCTATATCTTATTCTCATAAATAATGGATCATATTATAATAAGATCCCACTTTAGTGCCATTTCTAATATGGTCAAGGTAGAGGAAACCTAAAAGGGAAAAAGAAACTATTTGCAAAGTTATGTCCTGTCTTCTTGTAAAAGGCCTGTCATCTACATATCTAAATAATTTAAATATTTATAGACACTTATCTTAAACATTTTCCAGAGGGAGAAAAAAAAAAAAGAGTCCCTGTGAATCGCAGCTCCCAACTCCACAATTATCTCTAAAGTATACCAACTCTTTCAGACCACTTTTTAAAATGTGACTGTAATCATTGTATTTATACACCCATTAAATGAAATGCAACAATCCAATTAGCCAAAAGGAATCACCACAGCAATAATGTTCTACTTCTCCCGGGCTATTACCAATAAATATCTTCCATGCAACAGGGAAAATGCTCAACATGTACCAGCTGGTGACTGAAAATATCAGCAAGAGAAAATGTTTTGTCTGCCAGCTCAGATTCTGAGGGTATCATTTCTCTCCTTCTGAAGGCAGAATCTGCCTCCACCTCTCCAAACCCAGCCATCCCTATACTAATATGACTTGATGGAGAAATGGCTCGAATGCACTGGGCCAAAAAAAAAGTAATCATATCAGGCCAGAGCTGATCCAGTTTGATCCTTTTTGAGAAAAGTGCAGAAACTGACCTAAATCTTAAGAAAAAGAAAGGAGAGGAAAGAAGAGACAGATAGAAGGGAGAAAAAGAAGAAATATATGCTGAGATATGCCTGCCCATTATCTCACAATGAAATGACAAAAAATTTTGGCCATAAGCCCTGCTGAACAAGCAGAAGTGCAAGCCTGTCCTGTGCTCTTCTCCCTAAGAGTTACCTTCCCTACCAAAAAGTCATTTCCTTCAGTGGACTTGGAGGGACACCCGGGCTCTCCTAAAAGTCAGTTTAGTAACACAAACACCATCATGGGACAGAGCGCTGTGTGTTTCTGCAGAAAAACGTACACAACACTCACTGCACATCCAGGCCAGGAACCTGGGATAGATGCGGAATCCTCCCTAACCGCTGGGCTGATCGTGGATTCCAATGTCAGCTGGGATTCTCCAGCTTCCGGGCAAATAGAAATATTACTTTCCACCTCTTCCAGGCGCTATCACTATTAAAGGGAAATTGAACAACTTAATTTTAGTGGAGCCCATTATACTACCACGTGTTTCAATATTTTATGAGAACATTTGAATGTTTTAACATTTTTGGCAAGATAATTCATAAGAAGGCTTCTGAAGTCTGTATATTAGGTCAGAATCAAGGAAGAGAATGGTATTAATCCAGCTGGAGATACTGTGTGAAGAGTCATCATGAAATGTGAAAGATACTCAAATGTAAGAAGACAGACACCACTCTGTTTCTTTTTTTGGAAGCATTGTCTCTCCGATTACCCGCTTCCCAAGAACTTAAACAGAGCAGAGGTTTTCAACCAGAAGAGAGAAGTGATGTGGGTGGGAGCTGGACACAGCCGCCCTTAAAGTCCCACTGACATGTGCTCAGCAGTCCTGGCAGACGTGGAAGGATCTGCAAAAGGTCAATCTTTCTGTAACTCAAGGTGTTCTAGGATCCCCTCAATTATAGCCAATTACGATCTCATGAATGCCTTGGTGCTTAAAATCATAACATACTTTTGCTCCCAATCTGCTGAGCTTTCTATAGAGGCTGGAACATTTCTCTCCATTTGAAGAGAAAATAGGTTACAACTGATTAGCCAGATACAGGGAGAAAACCATTTCATCCTAAGAAAAGTCTGATTTATTGATACTAAAAAAGCAAAAAAAAAAAAAAATTGTTTTTCGAGGGGTTTATTAACTCTTTAATGGTCAAACAGCACAACCGCACTCTTTATTTTTAAATAAACCATTGCTGAATTTGTTGGATATTCTACCATTTGTGGTGCCCAGCACAGAATAGAGGTTTGGTAAAAAATGTTTGATGAATGAATGAATGAGCCCAAACACATATGCTGAATTGCATTAAGATCCTAACAGGGCACAGCTTGTAGGCTCCAGAATAAGCCCCACAATTTGTCAGTTTGGATAAATTACTTCACCTCTATGAGCCTCAATTTCCTCATATAAAAAGTAAGACAAGGGGTACCTGTCTGGCTCAGTCAGTGAGCCAGAGTCAGCCAAGTGTCTGACTCTTCATTTCAGCTCAGGCCATGATCTCAGGGTGGTGAGATCCAGCCCTACATTGGGCTCCGTGTGGGCATGGAGCCTCCTTAAGATTCTCTCTTTCTCCCTCTCCCTTTACCCCTCTCCCATGCTCGTGCACGTGCTTGAGTGCTGCTTCTCTATATAAAAAAGTAAAATAAAATAAAATAAGGCCAATAATAGTATCTCCCTCAGAGAGGTTTTAGAAAAATGAGACAATTAACGTGAAGGTGTTTCATGGCTGGCAGGCAGCACCAAGAAGTATTGCTTTCATCTGTACATAAGTGCTCTACTAAAAGCCAGATGCTAACCTACATAAACAAAACAAATCAGGAGCCTGTTAGATAAGATTAGTAGGTTCCCACCGATGGGCTATACAACCAGTTGTTAGGCCTGGCTGGAACATCACGTGAGGAAGGACACAAATGCTGAGACTGGACTCATCAAGAAAATGTATAATGCCATTTAGTAATGTCTGTTGTTGGTGTGGGAGTGGACCGTGACCACAAGCACACAACACAGTACGTGACCAGGGAGACTTTTGGAAAGAAGTTTCCTTTACCGTGCAGGGCTTAGAATTTCACAAATGGATGCATCTTCTGAGATAAAAATTGACTTGAAGACACATAAAATAAATTTAAACCCAGAGCTGGGAGTAATTTGTAGTTTGGATTAACTGGGGAGGAAGCAGGACCCTCAACTGGCCTAAGTCCTTAAAGCTCAAATCTTCCAACATTGTACAACTTGGAAATATTGAGAACCAATCAAGCGAACTGTACGACTGTACACGGCCCCTTTCGACTATAGCCCTAATGGCAGAAGTCCTTACTGATAAAGGAGGAATGAAAGAGGAAAGACTACAGAATATTTCTCCCCTATGAAAAATTCAAACCGAGCCACGTGAAACATGACTTAGCAAACTCACAGAGTGCTTATGCATTTTTAAAAGAGGGAGCTCTGCAATCTACCCACACTTCAAATTCTCCACCTGCTAATGGCTGTGAGCACAATGCACATCATTTACAGCAACAGCTGGGAAAACTGCTTTCCCCTGTCTTCCCTGTCAATGATGTAGGAGCCTGCCAGTCTGGGAGCTAGGTGGCTAGATTTAATTTATTGAGGCTGCTGAAAGACTTTCTTGGTATCCTGGCTGAAAAGTCAATAATGGCCAAATTGATGTTTTCATAATTCTGCTAACCTTGGAAAAGATATTTCATAGTAGAGACTGGGAATAGGCTGGCTGTGCAAGCTTCTGAGAGGAATACATTTTCAAGCCTGGTGATCATCCTTTCTTGCTTCCTTTGCCACTCATGGACATTTGGCCTTGGACGGGCCCAGCTGGGGCTCCTCATTAAGGGGTGGCAAATTTGGGTAAGAGCAGACAGTTAAATCAGTCACGGGTCAGTCGGGGCCAGTCAAGAAAACGCACATGCCACCTGTAATCTTAATAGGGAGAACTGAATATAAGGAATTGGCTAAACAGGGATTGGAAGGATGAAAAAAGGTGAAGAAAGACAGCACTGAAGAGACAAATACAGTAACTGCAGGGGGGCAGCTACCAAACTTAAGGGTAGGGAGACAGATGGAAGACGGAGTCATTAGAACCTGGAAGCTTGCAAGGGTCACTCTGTGGAGGTGGGACCCAGGCATCTGAGGAGGGCATGTGGCCTGCTGGTCCTGGTATGTCTGAAGGGCCTCGCTCTGCAGAGGACAGAACACAACAAAGTTGGGAACTGGGACCAACTGCTTCTGAGATAAATAAAATCTGTGTTAAAACTACAAGCAGCGAGCTGATAAGGAGTCCCTCCTCTGTTCACGACTAACAGCCTTCATCTGGCAACCCCTCTGGACAGCACAGAACCCACCGGGAAGCCCGCTGGGCAGATGCAAAATGAGGTGAGCTGAATCCCAAGCATCACACAGCAGAACGGGGAGGGGTGGGTTTGGGGCTCAGAGACAACAGCTTAATAAGAGCACACTGACCCTGCCACGGGGTGAAAAGAAAAGAAAGACACAGTTCCTGACCTGCTGGAACAGGTGCTCAAATGCAGGAGTCAAGAAATGAAAGGACAGAAACCAATCACCTCGGTTCCATGCCTGCCCTTCTGCCCTTTCTTATACCTGAGGGTTTTGTATTTGTTCTCCCTCTGCCACACTCACTTTTCTGATTTTCACCTGTTTTGTTCTTTTTTGTCCTCCAATGCTTGGCTGAGATGTCGCTTTCTCAGAGCAGCCTCACCTCTATCCCCCAACCAGATGGAAGCCAGTCCCCAGCCTCTAGACCGCTTCTTCTGCACCACCACAATGTGTAATTATGGACGTGCTTCTACATTTATTTGTTTAATGTCTGCTTCCCACACCCGACTGTAAGGCCTGTGTTTGTTCCCTTCTGCGTTTTAATGCACACTCCAGGCCACATACAGACTAGTGTTTCAGGGCACATAGTAGTAGAGGCCCAGGAAACATCTGCATGATAAATGAATGGGAGAGGAAATGGATGGGGTGTATAGAAATTTAAATTTTTGGTTCAGAGTGTATGATAGAGACAGTAAACCCTACACACACACACACACACACACACACACACACACACGCACGTTCACACACAGGAACGAAAAATTTGACATGCAAATGTAATTAAATTGGAAAATAATGGGGCACATGGGTGGCTCAGTCGGTTGAACATCCGACTTCAGCCTAGGTTATGATCTTGCGGTCCATGGGTTCGAGCCCTGCATCAGGATCTGTGCTGACAGCTCAGAACCTGGAGCCTGCTTCAGATTCTTTGTCTCCCTCTCTCTGCCCCTTCCCCTCTCACGCTCTGTCTCTCTCTCAAAAACAAACATTGAAAAAAAATTCAAATGGAAAATATTTAGGCATATCACTAGACGTTTGATATGCATTGACAACAGTGTGCTGACCAGCAGAGATAATGGCAAGATCCATAGGCATACCCAGAATTGAATAATGCATGTACGTACGTGTGTGTGTGTATATGTATGTGTGTATATATGTGTGTGTATATATATGTGTGTGTGTGTGGGGGGGGGGTATATACATATATATATATATATATATATGTAATTTTTTAAATGACCATCATTCAATCATTTATTGATGTAAAAAACCCTTGGGGGTGTGTGGATGGCTTGCTTGGTTGAGTGTATGCTCTTGATTTCAGCTCAGGTCATGATCCCAGGGTCGTGAGATCAAGCCCTGTGTTGGGCTCCATGTTGACCCCAGCTCATGCTCTGTGATCTCTCTCTCTAAGGATATATATATATATATATATATATATATATATATATATATCCTTGAAGACATTACACAACTTCAGTAAAAATTAACTTTCCTAACCATTCAACCATGGTCTCTATTCATATTATTTTCCAATTTGGTAATGCTCAGACCTATCCTCCTACCTCAGAATTCTCACCTGTGGGATTTCTCTTTCAATAAAACAATGTGATGGTTTGCATAAAGCAGGAAATGCTGAATTCGGACTTCCTGGCCTACCACCTTGCTCTCTGAATTTTCCTGGATGACTCATTTATTTCCAGGGGCTTTTTACCCTTTTCCAGGTTCTCCTTGCCCTTTTCTTGCTTTCTTCCTCCTTACTGTATTTCTTCCTCTTGGTCTCAGCATTTCTCAGTTAAGATCATTATGAGTTACTCCTGCCTCAAAAGTCCTCATTTCTCTGTTTCAGAGGGAAGTCTTGTGGCCCATCCTGATCCCTTTTCCTACCCAGTCCTCTTCAGCGTGGCTGCTCCATTTTACATTTTTCTTCACCCATTTTTCATAAGCTTGAACTATTCCCCCCAACAATAACGCCCACTATAACTCCTCTCATCCAATACCTAATGGTCTTTTGTCTCTTAGAAGGAAATATATATGTAATGATGATAGGGTTTATTTGCTCTCTTTTTCCAGTAGAAACACCCTTTTTCTCCCTTTCAAGAACTGCCTCTTCCTGACCCCATACTGTCCTCAAGCGACTGTCACGCATGCTGCCGTGCCTAGCCACGAGGAGAGGACACTGGACCCCTATCTGAACCTCCCATCTCCCAATCGTGTGACCCCAGTTGTGTGAATCAGTCTTCACTGAAACTGTTTTGCTGTAGCTTATGGGTAAAATATGTTCTAGTGTGCGATAATACCAGGCTAGAGGGATGTGAGTTCACTGGCCATCTTTCCCACCAGTTGAAGAGGACATTCATGTGGAAAGAAGCCAACCAACACAGGCAAAGCTGAGAATACTCAAGAGACAGAACCCTACATCTAGCAGTGTCTCAAGCTGGCCCCATTCCTAGGCTTACAATTTCATAAGCCAGGCATTTTCTTTGCTTAATCTCATGAGAGTTAGTTTTCTGTCCAGTAGAGAAGTAATCTTTTTTTTTTCCTAATGTTTATTTATTTTTGAGAGAGAGAGACAGAGCATGAGCGGGGGGAGGGACAGAGAGAGAATGAGACACAGAATCCAAAGCAGGCTCCAGGCTCTGAGCTGTCAGCACAGAGACCGATGTGGGGCTCAAAGCCACGAACTAACCAACTGAGCCACTCAGGTGCCCCCAGTAGGGAAGGAGTCTTGAACACTCCATTACTTTCGTATGAACACTCAAGGCCTGCCTGATTTACCTCTGTCATCCTTGTGTCACTCCAGCACTAATGTGACCAGTTCTCTAGGGGCAACTGCTCTTACTTGGCTAAACTATTCCATAGGTAACTTGTTTCTTTTATGGGATGGTGCCTCTTCACTATACGAGTTCCAATGAAGTTGGCTAACACTCTCAGATGTACTAAGGCTCTCTTGCCACCTGTTATACACAATTATTCTGATAGTGGATAATAGCTGTATCTCCAAAACCAGAAACTTAGCATAACAGATATAATTTATTGAGAGCCCCCTATGTGCCTATTATTGTGTTCAGTACTTTATAAAATCTTCACAATGCTCTCTTAGGTGGATGTTATTCTTTCCTTTTTGTGGAAGAGGAAATTATAGCTCAAAGTGGTTAATTATCTGATCAAGTTACCCCAGCCATCCCACATGCTGTCCACGAGCCCCACTGACATCTCTGAATTCATCAATGGCAGCTTGGAGGTGGCAGACACTGACCCAAGCCTCCCCGCTCTACGATACAGCTCTCATCTATGACTATGAGGGGGATGGTTCTGTGGCAGGGATGCTGAGCTCCAGCCCAGGTGACAAGGGACTGCAGCCTCTGTGTCACCCTGCTGGCAGAACTGTACAGGTCCCCATGAGGGTCGGAGCAAAGGCCAGGGAATGAGGGCTTTCCGATGTGATTCTGTGCCCACCTTGCTGAGGGCACAACCACTCAGACACAGAGGGCAGATGTCCTTCCCAGGACAGGTAGCCTGATCTCGCGGGCCTGCAATGGTGGCTGTGAGGCCCAGCTGACCTCTGCAGAGGTGGCCAGACGGCACTGGGCCCCATCCCTGAGACAGGCAGCCTGCTTCTGTATTCCAGGGCCCAGAGCCTGGAATTGCCCCTCCCACCCCAGAACCAGACAACCCTCCTGTCAGTCACCTCCACTCCCAGCTGCCTGCCACTCATACGGACTGCATTTTTATGTGAAAGGAAGCAACCCTCCCACCCCTGAATTAAAAATATGCTCTTCTAGGGGCACCTGGGTGGCTCAGTCAGTTAAGGGTCTGGCTCAGGTCATAATGTCACTTTGTGATCTCTCGGTTTGTGAGTTCCAGCCCCTCATCAGGCTCACTCAAAGCATAGAGCCCACTTTGAATCCTCTGTCACCCTCTCTTTCTGCCCCTCTCCCACTAGTGCTCACTCTCTCTCTCTCTCAAGAATAAACATTTAAAAAAAACCCAGAGGCACCTGGGTGGCTTAGTTAGTTGAGCATCTGACTTTGGCTCAGGTCACGATCTCACAGTCTGTGGAGTCAAGCCCCGTGTGGGGCTCTGTGCCGACAGCTCAGAGCCTGAAGCCTACTTCAGATTCTTTGCCTCCACCTCTGTCCCTCCCCTGCTCGTACTCTGTCTCTCCCTTTCTCTCTCTCTCAAAAATAAATAAAAAATAAAAAAAAAGTGCTCTTCTCTCAAAAAAATTAATCACTTGTAACTTTTAACTAATTTGACAAGTGGCAAACTAAGAATTCAGATCCAGATCTCTTTTATACAAAGCCTCTGCTCTTTTTGTTGGACACGATATTCAGTATCATGGAAGTTTTCCACCAGAGATATTAAAAAGTGGAGTAAGCCCAAAGGGTCCAAGTGTTGACTTTAAGTCATGGTAGTCCCAGTGACTCCAGCACTTCAGTAACTTTTAGAAGTAACCGACTCACTGAGCAACTTGAGAATCTGTAGGACTTTTATCATCACACTTATATAAGAAATGCTAGTTCTGCCTCCCGAGCTGACAGGAAAGAACTGAAGATGACTAAACGAGGGATGAAGTGTTACGGGCACTCCTCCTGCTGTGTGGGCACGCCAGCTCCACCCGCCATGCTTCAGCTCCAACACAGGTGCCGTGCTAGCAACCTGCAGTCCTTGAAGTACTCACTTAGCACAGGAAAAAAAGCCTCTTGCCACTTAACTAAGATAGAATGCTTACTAATACTGCTCCATGGATTTTCAACAACCAACCGATATGTGATACCTCCTCAAAGGCAGAAAAAATCAAAACATGACCATCTATGGTTTAGTGGCAAATGCAAACCTAAACTTGGAGTGATCCTCCTGGTAGAAGGGGAAAAAAATAAAGGGCAAATTAAGCCAGAAACAGAGAACCCTGTGCATTTTATGAGAATCACAGATTCAATAAAAGAGGTGCCTTAAACATTTGTAAGTCACCTTAAAACTATTCTGAAGGGAGTTGGGTTAACCATGAGAAGCACAGCCGGCCATGAGGCGGCCCACCTGGACCACGGTGCCGAGCTCCCTGTGGGAAGGCCCACGCAGAAGCTAAAGAAAGGACCTTTGAGGCCTCTGAGCATCCTTGTTTTATAATGAGAAAGAAAGGGGCCTAACAGTAAGTGTCAGAGCCAAACTCCAAGCCTGGAGCCCTGTCTGGGACGTTGCCAGAGACACAGCTAGGAAGATGTGCAGCTCTGTGGGCAAAATGAAAGCCAGCTGGAGAGGGGCTCACGTCTGGACAGTCTTTCATCTGCGGTGGGGAAATTCACAGGGAGAGTCCACTGCCGAGTCCAGTCAAGGTAAGCAAAACACAGAAGGGTCTGGAGAGAGCAGATTCCTGCCATATGTTCACACGCCTAACGGTGAGAGAAAGAGACAGAGAGAAGGAGGCAGCATCAGTGGTACCTCTACCTGATGATAATGCTGACCTCTGTTTGCACCCACCCTGAGCCACACACAGGGCACTTCACCTGCACCATCTCATCGAATCATTACAACCAGTGAAGAGAGGTGAGGAATTGCAATTCCTACCTCCTGGATAAGAGGCTCAGGGGGACCGAATCTCCTAGCTCCTAGGGAGACTCACATTCCATCAGAGGAATTCGCTTAGAAGCAACTCTCAAAGGCCTTATTTCGAAGTGCATGTACCCACAGTGTAAGAATAAGTATGACACATCAGTGTGCCTCAGTTTATCACAATGCTTGGGCTCAGCGGAGGAGGCCTAGGAATTCACAAATGGCATTAATGAAAAATAAGAATGTCCCACATGTCATGTGCAATGCTAAGTGCTTTATACACATTTTATTCTAACAACACTCTAAGGCAGGGTTTCCCACTACTGACATTGGGCTCAATAATTCCTTGCCATGGGGGCTGCCCTGTGCACTGTAGGATGTGTATCAGCAGGCCGTTCCTGGTCTCTATGACCACCCTCTCCTCCCTTCTTCAGTCAAGGTAACTAAAAACGTCTCTGGGTATTGCCAAACATCCTCTGGGGGGCAAAATCACCTCCAGTTAAGAACCACTGTCCTGAGGTAAATAAACACTGTTCCTATTTTATGATAAGGAAACTGAATTCCACAAAATTTGACTAATTTGCCCATGAATCATACAGCTAAAAAGGCGAAACCAGGATTAGATTTTTGGTCGATCTGACTCTAAGACTGTTCCACTTGTTCCACTGTTATGCTGTGGTGCTCCTGAGAAATGCTGCCTTTCTGAAAAACAAATCTTCCATTCACAGGAAGTTCCAAAAGAAGCTGAGTAAAAGGAAATGAAGAAAACTGACTTGCCTTTTCACTTTTCATAAAATGCAAAGAACACCTCATCTTTGCCAGGTTATCTTCAGATAATAGAATACAAAGATGTGCAGAATTTAGCAGCTCTGCCTGAACGTGTTATCTCTGCTACATGGTCACTGATTCATTACTGTTCTTTTATTTAGGGTTTCAAAACAGGACAATGGAGGCTCTGCCCAAAGACTTTTCCCACCTGGCCACAGCCTATATTCACAATCACCTCATGATAATAAACGACATCAGATGGAGTGGTTACTACATTCCAAGTGTTGCTCTGTCCTTTCCTTGCAGGATCTCATCTGAGATCCAAAACATCCTTCTGAGGGTTGATGGGGGGGGGTTGGAGGGAGGGGAGGGTGGGTGATGGGTAAGTTGGAGGGCACCTGTTGGGATGAACACTGGGTGTTGTATGGAAACCAATTTGACAATAAGATTCATATTAAAAAAAATAAGAAAAAAATAAAAGGTCTCTGCTTAACAGAAGACCATGGGGGAGGGGAAGGGGAAAAAAAAAAGTTAGGGAGGGAGCCAAACCATAAGAGACTCTTAAAAACTGATAATAATAAACTGAGGGTTGATGGGGGGTGGGAGGGAAGGGAGGGTGGGTGATGGGCATTGAGAAGGGCACCTGTTGGGATCAGCACTGGGTGTTGTATGGAAACCAACTGGACAATCAATTTCATATTAAAATTAATTAATTAATTACAAATAAATAAAACATCCTTCTGAGGTAGTGTCAGCTGTGACTTGCATTTTGCCAAAGAGCTAACTGAGGCCCCATAGCTGACCCAAAGTCTCTAAGAGGCAAGCTGTGATGCAGGCCTGGATGGTCCGGCCCCAGCATTTCCATTACAAGTCAGGCAATAACTAAAGCCTTGTGGTTCAGAACTTGGGCTTTGGAATCAGAGAAACAGGAACGGAGCACAACTCAGCTGGTGACCTGCAGCTTCCTCACCTGAGCATGTTAGAAACAACAACACTTCTCTGGTGGGAGCGCAAGAATTAAGTGGTATTTGTCCGCAGCATGACTAGGGTCCTAGAATATATTTGATGCCATCGAACAATGGGTTTTTTTAAAGATAACTGATCACTTTGACACCCTAACTGGCAATGTTTGTGTTAGTTATAGTTGTGAAAAATTTAAAAGGCAATTTCAATAATGATAACTTGACAGGTAATTTCTTGTTTCTTCTCCTTTTCTTCATCTTCATGTTACTTAACCCAGATCTCTACTTTCCATTCTCATTATGGGCTGTTTACCAAAAAACTAATCCCAATGCATAGACTGATAATATTTAGGAAAACATTGCTTAAGAACAAATACATTACTAGATAAGTTCTCTTCCTCCTGGCTCTGGTGTGACTGCAGTGACTCTAGGGCAAAAGAATTTCTGAAAGGGGGTAAATTGTGTACCGTGATGATAGTTCAGAGTTACACCTTTATATATAATTTTCCCATTTCTCTTAAGTCATAGTTATTACACACAAATGCACAACCTCATAAAATTGCCCAACTCACTCTTCCCTGATACGGAGAAATACCCTTAAGTCATGGAGCACACCAGGGTTAATTCATATAAAACAGTCTTTAAAGTGTTTTGACAGATATATCCAATATAAATGAAAGCAGAGGGGTACTGCCAACATAAATAAGCACTGACAATTTCCACATAGTAGGGCATGGAAAATAAATGTCTCTCTGATCACCCTGGGGAAGTTACACTGAGAGAGATCCAAATTCTATATTGCTTGGTCTGTGGTTGTTAAATATATTATCTTCTCTTAATTGATGATTAGATCCCTAGTAACACATTCTTTTTTTTTTTTTTTTTAAGTTTATTTATTTATTTTGAGAGAGAGAGAGAGAGAGAGAGAGAGAGAGTGAGTACAAGCAGGGCAGAGGCAGAGAGAAAATCCCAAGCAGGCTCTGCACTTTCAGGTCAGAGCCTGACGTGGGGCTTGAACTCATGAACGGTGAGATCATGACCTGAGTTGAAAGCAAGAGTTAGATGCTTAAATTACTGAGCCACCCAGGTGCCTGTCCCCCTAGTAACACACTCTTAATTGTTAATATTTGGAAAATAGCTAGAAAATAACTGTTTAAAAAGAGAACCAAAAAATATGAGTCCAATTTCATTTTTCTGCATGTGCTTATCTACTTTTCCTAGTACCATTTATCGAAGAAATGATCCTTTCCTCATTGAGTACTCTTGGCTCCCTTGTCAAATGTTAGTTGACCATATATGTGAGGGGTTTTTTCTGGGCTCTTGATTCTGTTCCATTGAACTATGGGTCTGTTTTTATGCCAGTACCATATTGTTTTGATTTCTATTGCTTCGTAATATAGTTTGAAATCAGAAAGCCCCAGAAAGCTTTATTTTTCTTTCTCAGAACTGCTTTGGCTATTCAGAGTCTTATGTGACTTCATACAAATTTAAGGATTTTTCTTTCTTTTTTTAAATTTTAATTTCTGTTTATTTATTTTTTAAGTAAACTCTACACCCAGCATGGGGCTCAAACTCATGACCCCAAGATCAAGAGTCACATGCTCCACCAACTGAGCCAGCCAGGTAAGCCTGGATTTTTCTTTCTATTTCTCTGCAAAATGTGATTGGAATTTTGATAAGGATTGCATTAGCTCAAAGTGGATTAAAGACTCAAACAAACTCTGAAGCCATAAAACCCCAAAAAGAAAACACAGGGGAAAAATGCCCTGACCACTGGTCCTGGTAATGTTTTTAAAAAAAATTTTTTTTAACATTTATTTATTTTAGAGAGACAGAGAATGAGCAGGGGAGGGAACAGAGAGAGAGGGAGACACAGAATCCAAAGCAGGTTCCAGGCTCCAAGCTGTCAGCACAGAGCCTGACGCAGGGCTCGAACCCATGAATTGCGAGATCATGACCTGAGCCAAAGTCAGTTGCTTAACTGACTGAGCCACCCAGGTGCCCCATGGTAATGATTTTTTTTTTTTTTTTTAAATTTTTTTTTTTCAACGTTTTTTATTTATTTTTGGGACAGAGAGAGACAGAGCATGAACGGGGGAGGGGCAGAGAGAGAGAGGGAGACACAGAATCGGAAACAGGCTCCAGGCTCCGAGCCATCAGCCCAGAGCCTGACGCGGGGCTCGAACTCACGGACCGCGAGATCGTGACCTGGCTGAAGTCGGACGCTTAACCGACTGCGCCACCCAGGCGCCCCAATGATTTTTTTAATAGGACACCAAAATTACAAACAGCAAAAGAAAGCAAAAATCAGCAAGTGGGACTCTATCACACTAAGAAGCTTCTATGCAGTAAAAGAAACAACCAACTAAATGAAAAGGCAACCTATGGAATGAGAGAAAGCATTTGCAAATCGTGTATTTGACAAGGGGTTAATACCCAACATATATAAAGAACTCATATAACTCAATAGCAAAACAAACAAACAAACAAAAACAAAAAAAAAAAAACCTGATTAAAAAAACAGGCAGAGGAACTAAACAGACATTTTTCCAAATAAGGCATACAAAAGGCCAACAGGTACCTGAAAAGTTTCCAGGATGAGGAAAAGGTTGGGAGTTGGGGGTTGGGGGTTGGGGGTTGGCGGTTGTGGGGGGAGGATAAAGACAGACACTATTTCAAATTCCATCCCCCTTCCTCACATTTCTCATCTCTTTCCATGAAGACATCTTTGTTTCCATAATTCTATGTCACATGCTTGCATCTATACAGTTGTATAGAGAAGCATGGTGTAAAACAGAAAACGGACCTCAACAATATGAATATAAGATATCTTATATTTTCTATAAGACATTCAGTTTTACTCTTATGTTAATCTTGTCTTTCATTTAACTATTATGACCTCCTGGAAAGTAAGTGTCCATTTGAAAGTTCATTTCTGGCTGAAAGTTATATTCATTCCACTCTGACAATGACTTGAGAAGAGTCCTGACTTAGCACGAGATAAGAAATTATGAAACCTAGTATTTGTACAATACTTAATAGATTATAGAACCATTTCCATTCACTATACCTCATTTGATTCTCTGACATTTATTCACTTGGCACTCAACTAATATTTGGTGGCTCTCTGCTAAACACTGTCTAGGCCATGGGTTCACAGCTAGCCACAGGGATTTACATAATAACACTAAACAATTAAACGATAATAAAATTTCAGATAGTGTAGAGGGCTGCAAAGAAAATAAGACAGGATAATATGATGGGGTGACTTAGGGTGAGAAGGTTGTAATCAACAGATGGAGTGATCAGATGGCATCTCCAGAAAAAGTGACATTTGAGTGGGGACCCAATGTCCAAAAGAAGGTAGCCTGTGAAGATCTTGTAGAGGTGATTACAGGCAAAAGGAACATCAAGTGCAAAGGTCCTGAGGTAGGAATAGGAGAGCATATGCAAGGAGAAAAAAGAGAGCCTGCATGGCTTGAATGCGGTGACAGAGAAGGAAGTGTAGAAAATGAGGTCAGAGAGACAGAAAGGGGCCAAACTGAGTAGGACCTCAAAGGATACAATCAGGAGTTAGGGTTTTATACCAGGGCATTAGGGAGGAAGGCGTTCACAGAGGAATTACATGACTTTCAGTTGTGTTTACAACAAGCTTACTCTTGCTGCAGAGTAAGCTAGAGCATGGATTATGAGTGAGCAAGAAGAGAGGTAGGGAAATCAGTTAGAAGGCTACTCCAGAGCCCAGGCAACTGATAACAGTGACTTGTAAGAGTAGAGATGGAGAGCAGGGACTCGAAGAGATACATTTCCTTAGTCTCACTTTACAGATGAGGAAAGTGAGGCTCAGGAAAGCAAATGATTTGTCAAAGCTGGGTAGGAGAGTAGAGAATTTTTCTGTTTAGAAGTACAGTTATCCCCCCTCAGTCATGGTTGTGTCAGTGGTTAAGGCATCTGAATACACTGATTATTAAAATCTTCCACAAGCAATCCGTTTTTGAGAAAAGATGTTTTCACTGTATCTAGCCCTATCCTATACATCAGAACACTTACTTAGTCAGTCCTTTAGCTGATCTGCACCTGCTGGGGTTACGTGACTGACTTCACAAACTGGGAGCCTGGCGTTTAATTCTACAATCAGGAATCATTATATTGTTTGTAAACAATGACAGACTATGATAAATATGCATCCTGGTTAATCACTTCCTTCCCACTTGCTGTCTTTACTTTCTCATTTCCATCATCTTGTCACATCTTAGTACCTGATTGTGCGTTCCCCACAACAGGCAGAGGGAAAATAGCTGCCAACATATTGAAATGCACGAAGACACCCCTGCATCCTTTGGGTTCTCAGAAACAGGAGCCAAACCTGAAGGTCAGAACCAGTGAAAACTAACAGATTTCAGTATGTTCAATGAAATCCTTACATTATTCTTTGGTTTGCACATTAGGTTTTATTTCAAGAAACAGAGTTCCTACTAGATTTCCATTACAGCCCAGCCCATGAGGCTGGATTATGAAACAAACAGTAACCCAAATTGCATTAGGGTATAAGACATTTGGTTTCTTTCTTTTTTTAACAGCAGGACCAAGGAGTAGTTAGTAAACATTTTAGGACAGGGTTCTTTTATCTACAGAAGAACAGCCTCTGCAGCAGAATTCTTGGAACAGAGAGAGCAGTCTCCATATGGTATATTAAATACCAACAATTCACATATGGTACAGTATAGGTGCTGTGTAAATCAAGCAGCAGTATAAGAGAAAGGCAGTTTCACGTGGCAGTGAAGAACTTGGGCTGTGACGTCAGACAAATCTCAGTATGAATCACACTGCTACTTATAACTTGTGTGACTTGTGTAAGGTGCCAAACCTGTCTGCTCACCTGTAACATGGGGGGCAATCACAGTACCTGCCCCATGGGGTTGTGAAGTAAATGCAAAGTGTATTTACATGGCTCCTGAACTAAACACATTTGTCATTGTTGTTACCAGTTATTATTAGTACAAATAATACATTAGTAATATAGATTGTTACTAATTATAAGTAATTGGTAATTACCAACCTATCATCACTAATTATTATGGATTATTCCTTAATCTGTTTCTTTCATGTAAAGGGAATGAATCGTACATATGAATTATATGTACAATAGGAGCTTTCTCTCCTCATCAATGAGGTTGACCCTTGACCCTGTCCTACTCTACCGAACAGAAGTCCATCTGAATGAACCCACGGGTGAACAGACAGCTGGCCTACATTTTAGGATACAGTGAAGACCTTGCGTAAAGGTACCTCCGTTACAAGGGCGGATGGCATACTGCACCAGCCACAGTGTGAGATTCTTGTTCTAGGTACTTATCTGGTACCAACAAGTTACATGGCTTTGGCCATATTCCTAAAACCCCTATATTTTTCTCATTATTAATTTTGATAATATTACTACCCCACTTAAAACCTGCTAGGTTCCATCAAATGAGAATATGCATGAATATATTTTGTAAAATTATAATAATATCACAACATATAAATTTGAGGTAGAATTTGTATCTTTGGTATTATTATCATTCTCAATGTCAGTCTTTAGTTTGGTCTCACCCACTGGATTATTCTCCTGTGCATGACCGAGGAGATTCTTTTTTTAATTTTATTTATTTATTTATATTTTTTTAATTAATTTTTTTAATATATATGAAATTTATTGTCAAATTGGTTTCCATACAACACCCAGTGCTCATCCCAAAAGGTGCCCTCCTCAATACCCATCACCCACCCTCCCCTCCCTCCACCCCCCATCAACCCTCAGTTTGTTCTCAGTTTTTTTTTGTTTTTTTTGTTTTTTTTATTTCTGAGACAGAGAGAGACAGAGCATGAGCAGGGGAGGGGCAGAGAGAGAGGGAGACACAGAATCGGAAGCAGGCTTCAGGCTCTGAGCTGTCAGCACAGAGCCTGACACGGGGCTCGAACTCACGTACCATGAGATCATGACCTGAGCTGAAGTCGGACGCTCAACCGACTGAGCCACCCAGGCGCCCCTGTTCTCAGTTTTTAAGAGTCTCTTATGCTTTGGCTCTCTCCCCTTCTAACCTCTTTTTTTTTCCTTCCCCTCTCCCATGGGTTTCTGTTAAGTTTCTCAGGATCCACATAAGAGTGAAAACATATGGTATCTGTCTTTCTCTGACAGAGGAGATTCTTGACCTGATATTGGAGTCTCTTCTTAATCTAGTCTCCTTCCTTGCCCATATTTACTCTTTAGTGTTTGTACATTAGGTTTCTTGCCTCACTGATGACTCAGATTGCCTTTCCTGCCTAGAAAACCTTGCCTGTGCCCTCTTCCATTTGCCTGGATAACTCATCTGAAAAGTCAGCTTAGTTGTACGTTCTCCAGAAAGTCTTCTCATTTCCACCATATCCAACCACCACGACCCTAGAGGTCAAGGTAAGGACCCTTCTTATGCCCCTCCCCCAATCTCTCTTGCACCCACACCACTGTATTGTACTCTTTCAGGAGATCCTCCATCAAACTCTAGGACCCTCACCAGCAGGGACCATGCTTGTTCATCTTCTATGCCCACAGGAGAGCAAAGGGCTTACAAGGGCCACCCCGCTCTAGTCACATGAGTGAGCACAAGTTTCACAAGTAAATGAAACACTTTTTAATCGATGAGGCTGACCACAGATTCATTAAATATTCACTACACTTAAATACACACAGTCCAGTGATTATCACCTTTCCAAGTCCACACATCACGTGAGCACAGCTTCATGTGTTTCCTCAACGATGTTACTTGGAGCTTCAACTTCACTGTTCATCTATAGCTTTGTGCATATTTTGCTCAGAAAATTTCTCTATTCTCCTTCTCTCAGATCTTTAGAGACCACTTATGAATAAAAACAGTTTGTACAGCATAAGGTGTAAGAGAATGTTGAGGGAAAGACAATTTTAAAGAGCCGATCTTTTCAAATATTCATCTTTACAGCCATTGCAGGAGGTTGATTTTCTTGTTTGTTTTTACATCAACCAGGAAAAAAGAGACGTGGTGTAGTCTCAGAGATACTGTTGCCAACATCAATTCAAAAGCCTAGATCTACCCAACTAAAAATGAATCAGTCAAAAATACATTCCTCAGTTAAATGAAATCATTGAATCATGCATTAAGGAAAATGAAGAGTAACCTGAGACGATGGCAATTTACCTTCCTCAATGGAATGAAAAATGGGCAGAAGTCTGATATTGAAATTTCACTGGAATATACCCCTAATGTATGTGTGGGTGGGTGGGTGTGTGTGTGTGTGCGCGTGCATGCGTGTGTGTGCGTAGGGAGAGGGGATGAATGGAGAGGAACAAAGTGACAGAGCAAGTCAGAGAGAGGAAAAAAGTACACCCTGAGTTGAGAGACTGGTTGTGTTTTTAGTTATAATTAATTTTAGTTAAAAGCATGCAGATATTTTCTTGTAAGCTAAAATGTATTAAAAGTCAAAAAGAAGTACATTACTCTTATATTATCCCTATTCTTCAAAATCCCAGAAAAATTATACTTTTTTCTCTTTGTGTGTGTGAAGGAAATAAGGAACTTAAAATAGTGAAAATAGGTAAGGAATTTAAATTAGTGAATATATATATATATATATATATATATATATATATGAAGAATTACATGTGCCTTTTTAGATATACCTGGAGAAAACGATTGAGTTCCCAAATGACAATCATGTGCCTATTATTTGAAGATGATGTGTGTACTACGTATGTATTCCTACGGGTTTCAGAAGGTCGTGTAAGCTTGATACAATTTGAAAATGGTATAGTATGACACATGGCAATGGCTTGCAGTTTATCTTTGAATCAAGTTGACATTTTTAGCACATTTAAACACGTAACACTGGGCACAAGTTTCCCTTCTGTGATGCTGCTGCAGGAGAAGAGGGCACAGACCCAGGGCACCAAGACAACAGCCCCTGGAGAACTGTACCCATATCAGGCATTCTCGACGGGTTCACTCCCAATTTATGCAAGGCCCTTTCTTAAAAATCACAGACTGTGGAAGCCGCCACTTCAATGTTTGATTGCCCTCTTTGAACACGGCTAGTCCTGCCCAGAAATACTCCTTCTCCTTCCTCCACCTTGCTACTTACCTTTCAGACTACTACAATCCCTTGCTCCCCCACTAAAGCATCAGGCGCAACCATTCTCCCAGTCCATCTCTCTCCATCACACCACTTGGTTCCATTGATCCTGCTCAGCCAGAGGGGCCACAGTAGCTGGGGCTTGCCCCCAGGTCCCACACCAAACTCATTTATTCTCTGACTCTTCCTTCTCTTGGTCTCCATATCATCTACTACTGTGATCTCAACCACAGCAAGAGAATGCTCTAATAGCCAGTAAAATTAGGTACTGTTGCAGAAATTGAATGTGTCTTCCTCCTGTCAAATGGTGCTGGGGTACCAGTTGGAGGAACCCAATCAGTAGGAAAATGGATTCTGGCTAAACGAGGAGGAGGAGTCTCACAGAATCACACACTTTGGAAAGGAGGAGGTTATGCAGAAGCAAGAGAAAATTAGGGGACATTCCACACTTGCCTCTCCCTCATCTCCTCCAGACTCAGAGGTGTGCACACTCCTCCATGCTGCCATGCTGCAGAAGAGGAGGAAGGATCTGCTACAACTCACAGGGGTAAAGCTGGGGGTGGGGCCTTCCCAGATAGCAGGGAGCCTGCGACCTCTTGGGGCCCTCCAAAACACTAAACCTTGCTTAGCTTATGCTTTAGAAATGTCAGCTCCATGAGATCAAGGGCTTTTAACATCTTATCTATTACTGTATCCTCACTGCCTAAAAGAATATCTGCACATAGTAGACACTAACCCCAAAATATCCATTGAATGAATCAGTGTAATGCACTGGCTTTGGCCATTATATCTCCATCACCATATTCCCGTTCTGGGAAACATTAGTCTGAGCAGCTTTTACAGCTCTAAATTTCCCCAAAGGAGTCACCAGATATTCAATGATACTTCCCTTTCTTTGGGGGAAAAATGGCAATAAAATAGTAACTTTTACCTAGTGTCCTTAGCAAGGATAAATAAAGACCTGTGTGCACCTTTCTCAGAATGATGTATCCCACATTATTGCAACAAAACAAATATCCACTTTCTTTTTTTTAATTTTTAATTTTTTTAAATTTATTTTTGAGAGAGACACAGAGCATGAGTGGAGGAGGGGCAGAGAGAGAGGGAGACACAGACTCTGAAGCAGGGTCCAGGCCCTGAGCTGTGAGCACAGAGCCTGACGCAGGGCTCAAATTCACGAACAGTGAGATCATGACCTGAGCTGAAGTCGGCCGCTTAACCAACTGAGCCACTGAGGTGCCCCCAGAAATATCCAACACTTTCAAAGTTTGCTTGAAAAATATGCTCAAAAGTTCCCCGCTTGCCACGTAGTGGTGCTCCTGAACAACATGGAGTGGAACTGGGCACTAAATGTGCCTCAAATGGAGTAATGGAGCTCCAAGTGGATGTTGTTATTAGAGGTCATATTTGCCCAGAACAACCAGGAAAGAGGATGAGAACAGGTCACCACCAGCATGGAAGCGGATGCCTGTTGTGAACATGACCACTAACAGACTACACAGTCCACATTATCTCAGACATGTGAATAGAAAAAGGAGGAAATGTGAAGCAGATGGTTGAAAGTGCTGTGGTAACTTCAGAATGTGGTAAACTCCCAATGTGCTATTTTAGTGTTGGGATCTATAATAAAAGGGCAGCACAATCACGTCCTGGGTGGCCTCCACATTTTTGGTGACCTGAAACTTGAGATTCTTTGTTTGTCTACTAGTCACCAAGAGCATTTCTCCATCAAGATTATGAAACCTAGGTGTCACGCTTTCTTAAAAGGAATCAAAATGTGGACTAACACAGAAAAAAGACATGTCCCTGACTCATGCAAATGAACCCCTGATAAGGAGAAAAAGGCAACCCACACATGTAGGGTAACAAAGAGAGAATGACAGAAAGTGCCTCCTTCTCAAAATTGAGTTATCAATGAGGGATCTTTACAAATGATATCCCAACACTTCCCATAGAAACTGTAATGAGTTTAGGGGCGCCTGGGTGGCGCAGTCGGTTAAGCGTCCAACTTCAGCCAGGTCACGATCTCGCGGTCCGTGAGTTCGAGCCCCGCGTCGGGCTCTGGGCTGATGGCTCGGAGCCTGGAGCCTGTTTCCGATTCTGTGTCTCCCTCTCTCTCTGCCCCTCCCCCGTTCATGCTCTGTCTCTCTCTGTCCCAAAAATAAATAAAAAACGTTGAAAAAAAAAATTAAAAAAAAAAAAGAAACTGTAATGAGTTTTAAGACGCTTCTGATGCCAATTAGGGCCCAACCACAAACTTTAACATTACTTATATGAACAAATGTTTCCCAGATTTGATATTTATAGAATTGCAGATATGTGGCCCATTCACAGTGGGCCTTAAAAACTCCTTAAACATCTTAAAAAGTTGGCTGAAAGAAGAATCCACATTTACTGGATATTATCAGGGGCAGATGATAGAGGAGTATTAATAATGAGTTTCCTAAAAAAAAAAAAAAAATAATAATGAGTTTCCTAGAAACCACAACACTGATTTACTCTGTCCATGTGACAAAAACAAACAAACAAACAAACAAACAACCCATAAAGTTGAAGGGAGTACTTCTGGTTCTATGAATGCTTTAATTTTATGAAAGATATGGGTGATTTAAAAAAAAATTTAATGTTTTTATTCATTTTTGGGAGACAGAGACAGAGTAAGGGAGGGGCAGAGAGAGAGGGAGACACAGAATCTGAGGCAGGCTCCAAGCTGTCAGCACAGAGGCCAATGTGGGGATTGAACTCATACACTGCAAGATCATGACCTGAGCCAAAGTCTGACGCCCAACTAACTGAGCCCCAGACATGGGTGATTTTATTAACTTCAGTTTTTTTAACAAAGATTTTTTTTTTTTTACTGAAGTACAAAAATTGAAAAATATTTTCATGGTAAACTTCCTCAATTCTAGGTTTGGTAGCAAAATAATGCATAGCATAAAGATTTAAGCTTGGGGTCTATTAATTCACTCTTGATTTCTCCATCATAGCTAGAACCCTAGTTAGAACAATGTAGGTCAATTTTGTCATTGAAAGAAATCTGAGAGTCAGTCCTCCTTGATCCCAGTACACGTCTCATCCCCACTGGCTAAATTTACTGAGTTTGGCTAGGCTCAAGGTTACACTAATAGCTTTTCCAGGAGGTCACACTGGAGTCAAAGGAGGCCACCTCTGAGACCTTAGAGAAATTAATTCCTGTAAAGGCTTGGTGTAGTTTAATATCTCAGTCCCAGATTGAGGCCAGGCTAAAACCAGTAGAGTAGGTAGCTGCTATGGGATACGATACTACAATCTCAACGGTAGCACCCCTCCTCTTCTGCCAAAAATACTTCTTTTGCTGGCCAGTCAAGAATTCTACCATGATAAAAGTAATAACCCAAACAATAATTGCTCAATGCTCAAGAGCATTAGCAATGAATTATATATGACTCTAATCACATTTTACTCTTTATCCTGTGAAATAAATGATACTTTCTTCCATTTGCCACATTAATGAATTGTGATTCATATTAACTAAGGACCTTTTCCAGGTTCCACAGTTAGTGTGGACTCACACTGGGGGCTCATGATACTAAATCCTATCATTGGTTCTCTTAAGGCATTTTGTTTTCAAGAACCTCCTGTGAAGATCTAAACAGACCACAGAGACATTGTAAAGTGGTCAGGAGAGTCTTATGACTCAGGATGAAGCGACTTCTTTTTCAACATCAACATGAGAGGAAAACTAGAATGGGATGTATTTCACCTCCTTTTTTTTTTTTTTTAATTTTGTAACGTTTATTTATTTTTGAGACAGAGAGAGACAGAGCATGAACGGGGGAGGGGCAGAGAGAGAGGGAGACACAGAATCGGAAGCAGGCTCCAGGCTCTGGGCCATCAGTCCAGAGCCCGACGCGGGGCTGGAACTCACGGAGTGCAAGATCGTGACCCGAGCTGAAGTCGGACGCCTAACCGACTGAGCCACCCAGGTGCCCCTCACCTCCTTTTTGATGGTGGGGAGAAAGGTGAGCAGACCAGGAAGTTGAAACATGCTGGTTGTTCATGCTGGTGCTGAACTCAAGCTTCATGTTGTTTCCATCATCACAGTGATTAAAGGGTGTGGTATTTAATTTTGGTCCAGCTTTGGCAGCTGATTTGGCAAATGACCAAGGTCAACTAGTCATCTGCACATTCTCCAAATGGATATCCTAAAGTAAACCCCATATTTAAAAAACTGGATACTGGATACTGTATTTTCCTATGGCAATGCTCCCTCTACCTTCCTTCCGTCCCTGCCCCTCTCCTCCCCTCCCCTTCCTTACTTTCTCTCTCCTCTCCTCTCTCTCTCTCTCTCTCTCTCTCTCTCTCATTCTCACTCTCACTCTCACTCTCACTCTCACTCTCACTCTCACTCCCACTCTCTCTCATATTGCATTAACAAATAATTAGGCACATCTTCCTTTCTCTGCCTGGAACGAAGATTTTTATGTGTCATTGGATAAACTGCCATCTTTAAGTCTGTACTGTATTTAGATTTCATTATCTTCCTTGATTCACCTATCCTGTTCCTTGAGATAGGTTAAATTCTACATAGTATGTTCAAGCTCAGATTATCTGAGAATTTGCCCCATGTTAAATCTCAGGATTAGGCTAAATCCAATGTTCCTTAATACCAAAGTGCCTTTTTCAGGGTGAAAGACACAATGTTTCTAAATATGGAAGGGACACATCTTTCTACTGGCTCTGAACCAGCCAGAGGATCAGTTGGGAGATAGGAGAGAAGTGTCCATTTGTAGCACCAAAGAGAAGAGACTAAGAGAAATTAAAATGCTATGACTGATACAGTTTCACTCCTAAGTGTAACATCTTTCCCTTTCTCCCTCCCTCCTGAATATTCACACTATTAAGGGAGATGTGTGAAGTCCTTCTCACAGTTAATGAGTAAGGATGCTCAAGAGAAGTATCTCAGAATACCTGCTTCTGAGCCAGGGTGTTGAAGCGATGAAACCCCAGTTCACAACTGCCTCAGGAAATGCAATGCATTCATGTTCCAAGTACAAAGCCCCTCAAACTCACTTTGAAAATTTGCTTAGAGTCTAAATAAATCAAACTGAAAGACTTAATTATGAAATCCCAGAGCTGGTCATGAGGATAATAAAGTGCCTGGGTTTCTGTTTCAATAGATGTGTTAATATTTTAGCAGCCCCTAACTGCCTGTGTTCTATTTCACAATTCATGATTAAAGTTTGATTTTAATAGAGACTCAAAAAAAAAAAAAAAAACCACCAAGGAGATCTGCATTTAAGTCCCTTGCTATTGCACTAGTATGTGCTTTCTAACATGTAATTAATGTCTCCCTCCTAGCCATTATCTCTTGATGGGGCAGAACCAGCACAGTCAAAGCCAAGCTCCATGGGGTGACCTGATCCACACTACACAAAAACAGACGCAGAATCATCAGGTGGCCTCTTCTGTATCTTCTCGTGCCATTTACCCCAGGTATAAGTTGGCGAGTAAGACCGATTTTAATAAACTGACGACCCTGCTAGGGGGGAAAAAACAAACAAACAAACAAACAAACAAACAAACAAAAAACACCTCTCTCCTTTAATTTGAAATCATAACTTGAGACCTCTACAGAACTGAGAAATGAATGGAGGCAGGTTAAGTTGCTTTAAGAGACACGTTAGTTTCTGCTATTCAGATAATAAATATATGAAGAGTAATAGATTCTACAAATCCCTCGACAGAGTCTGTAAGAAGGCAACTTCTACTAGCTTAGAGGAAAACTCTAACTATACTTGCATACACACACACACACACACACACACACACACACACACACACACGTATATATGGCCACTGTAAGAAAACTGGAAAAAAAATTAAGAACACTGAAAAAAGTTAAAATGAGCTGCAATTTTATCAAAGAAGAGGTAACCATTTTTATTATTTTGGTGTGAATCCTTCCAGACTTTGTATCATCAACTGTCCATAACTGTAAAGATGAACCTGTGACATTATTTTTAACAGCTTCATGGTAGTTACTGGTTGGTCCAAAAGTTTATCTTATTTCTAATCAAGATAAGTTGTTTGGTGTCTCCTGGGACTTAATGTGATACAATAAAACCCATTAGGAAAAAGTAGTTTCTCATTTTTTTCCTAAGGGCGGAAGCATTAAGAAAAAGAGATTTGATTAAGAGAATATGGAGACAAATCAAAATCTTTAATCCAGGACAGAGCCTTCTGGAATCATGATTTAATCTAAAACAGGAAGTCCTCTTAGAGATGTCATTTAAAAAATATGCTTGCTCTTGTCTCTGAAGCTGTTTTAATGCAACCACTGATAAGAATCCACTCCTCACAATACCAGAGCCAGACCAAGCATATTTTAAAGTGGCAGGTCTAATTTCCAACTGCAGCCTGGGTATTATGAATATAAATCATCACACGGAGAAGCAAACATTCTATAGAGGTCCCAGTCAGCAACTCATCCTTCTCAATAAACTTTCCAAAGACCAAAACTTACTGTCCAGGAATTCATGGAGATACCCAGAGACAGCTGAGGGCTTACCTGCGAGCGAGGAAGAACTGGTTCATGTTTTCATTCAGTTAGGGTTCAACAAGGGGTTCAGTATGATGCAAGAAAGCCTATCAGCCATTTTCCTTGCCTTACGTTAAGACCATATACCTGTAATAATCTTTAAATCTTTTACCTACAAGCTATATATGTGGTAGTTATCAGGTGAATAGACATTTTAGGTGGAAGGGGTAATTCTAGGCAAAGAGAACAGTATAAGTAAAGAGACCAAAGAAGCAACAGGGTAATGAATTTGAACACTATAACTCGTTTGATATGGCTGATACATGGGTTATTTGTGGGCTTGCCAGTGAATATCAACACAGAGAGTTGGAGAAATGAGAAAAGAGCTAGATTATAGTGTAAAGGGCCTTCTACTCAAGCCCCCCTCCCCCACCCACAGGAATCACCTGGGGAGTTTTAAAAAATGCACATGCTTGATCCCATGCTTGTACCCTAGGGTAAAAGCTGGGCATCAGGATTGTTGAAAGCACCCTAGGTAATTCTAATACAGGGCAAAGTTGGAGAACCACTGTTCTAGCCTATTAAAAGAAGCATGGAATTCATCTAAGGATAATAAAAATATATAAAATCATTTTTAAAGTACAGAAGTGCCACATTCAGGTTTGTTTAAAAAAACTGCTCTGTGGGATTTGGGGGGGAATGGCAGATGTGACAGCATTATTTTTAACACTTTGGAAACCCACATAAAAAGAAAAAAGAAAAAGCAGTATATATGATTGATTTACGACAAAGGAGTCAAGAATACACAATGGGGAAAGGAGAGTCTCTTCAATAATTAATGTTGGGAAAACTGGACAGCTATGCACAAAAGAATGAAAAGGGATCTCCATCCTCCTAAGCAAAAATCAACTGAAAATGGATTAAAGACTTAAATTTGAAACCTCAAACCGTAAAACTCCTAGAAGAAAATACAGTGAGTAAACTTCTCAACATTCATCATGGCAGTAAGTTTTTGGATTTGATGCCAAAAGCAGAGGCAACCAAAGCAACAATAATTAAGTGGGACTACACCACACTAGGCAGTTTCTGCACAGCAAAGGATGCCATCAACAAAATGAGAAGGTAACCAAGTAATGGAAAAAATATTCGCAAATCATGTATCTGATAAGAGGCTAACATACAAAATATATTTAAAAACTCACACATTCATAGCAAAAAATTGGATTTAAAAATGAAAAAAAGACCTAAATAGATATTTTTCCAAAGACCTACAAATGGCCAACAGGTTCATGAAAAGGTATTCAACATTATTACTTATCAGGGAAATGCAAATCAAAACCACAACAAGATGTTACCTCACACCTTTTAAAATGTCCACCATCAAAAAGACAAAAGAGAATAAGCACTAGCAAAGATGTGGACAAGAGCTAACCCTTGTGCACTGCTGTTGATAAGTAAATTGATACAACCACTATGGAAAATAGTATAGTATGGAGATTCCTAAAAAGTTAAAAATAGAACTATCATATGGGGCGCCTGGGTGGCTGAGCCAGTTGAACATCTGACTTTTGATTTCGGCTCAGGTTATGATCCCAGGGTCATAGGCTTGAGTCCCACATCAGTTTTTTAAAAAATTAAAAAAAAGAAAATAGAACTACCATATGATCCAGCAATACCATTTTTGGGTATGTATCCAAAGGAGTGAAATCAGGGTCTGGAAGAGAAATCTGCACTTCTGTGTTCACAGCACCATTATTCACAGTAGCTAAGATATGGAAACAACCTGAGTGTCCACCAATGTATGAATAAAGAAAATGATATATATGACATATACGTATAACAGAGTATTATTCAGCCATGAGAAAGAAAGAAATTCTTCTGTTTGTGATGACATGGATGGACCTTGAAGACATTGTACTAAGTGAATTAAGTCAGGCAGAGAAAGACAAATACTACATGGTATCACATATATACAAAATCCAAAAAAGTTAAACACCTAGAAACAGAGAATAGGAAAGTGGTAACTAAGGGCTAGGGGTGGGGTAGGTAGGAAGAAGTTGGTAAATGGGCATTAACTTTTAGCTATAAGATAAATAAAGCCTGAGGATCTAATTTATAATATAGTGACTATCGTTGATAACACTGAATGTACTATATAAGTGAAATTTACTAAGAGAGTAGAATTTGAATGTTCTCCCTCACCAAAAAAAAAAGTGAGAAAATGGATGTGTTACTTAACTAGATGGAAGCAATCCTTTCACAATATATACATATATCAAATCATTATGATGTGTCCTTTAAATATCTTATAATTTTATTTGTCAATTATGTCTCAATAAAGCTAAAAAATAAAATAAAATCCGGGGCCCTTAGGTGGCTCAGTCGGTTAAGCATCCAACTTCAGCTCAAGTCATGATCTCACAGTCCATGAGTTTGTGTCCTGTATCAGGCTCTGTGCTGACAGCTCAGAGCCTGGAGCCTGCTTCAGACTCTGTGTCTCTCTCTCTCTCTCTATCTCTCTGCTCCTCCCCCACTCATGCTCTGTACCTGTCTCTCAAAAATGAATAAAAGTTAAAAGAAATGAATAGAATAAAATAAAATAAAATAAAATAAAATAAAATAAAATAAAATAAAATAAAATCCAAGAAACAAAAGAAAATAGCAAAAGCAAAACCCATGGAAAACATTTATCACCAAACTAGCTGACAAAGTAGACCCTCAAGTAAACAAATAAAAATACAAATAGGAAGGTACAAATTACCTACAGCTACAAGGCCTGTATGACAATGGTATCTGTGTGGAAAAAAGCAACAAGGTGGGACATAAAGGACTTGAGAACAGGAGAACCCCCCAAATAGCCAACACACATGCACTTGAAAGCACAGTACACCATTTGAGACCACCCCCCTCCCAATTCTGGGGGAGGGCCCACAGTATAGACTGAATAGACTGAAGCAGTCTGGCCTCTGTAAACCCTAGTTACTGACCTACCTAGATTCCTTTCTAAGACAGGCTCTTACTGAGAAGGAATTGCTGGGAGTAGAAAAAAAAAAAAAGAAGAAGAAAGGAAGGAAATAGAACAAACAGATGAAAGGAGAGAGTGTGGGCTAAGATGAGAAGGAGAATGTAGCTAGGAAATCTCAGAAGGTAGCAACCATGATTTTCAACATTATACTAAAACAAAAGAAAAGGAATTTTGTGAAATTAGAACATCCATAAACGTCACCTTATTCTAAAAGGCCAAGAAAGATAATTTTACATAAAGGTAAGCAATATAAAACTGTTGAGCTCAAATTCTATACAAAGATATAAGAAAGGAAGACTAAGTGAGAGAATATGACTTTTATACAAATGTATTATAAGAAATAGAAAAAAAAGAGCAGAATAACATCCCTACAGACAGCAAATGCATTATAGAATGACATGCACATAAAAAAGATTAAAACTACAATTTAGTATTTAAAAATGAATTCAAATACATTGAAAAACTGATACAAAAGACTGAAGGATAACATAAATTGGAATTGGAAAAGACTAGGAATTTAGATGACAGTATTTATGAAAGAATTATAAACAGACGAATAAATAATTTTTTAAATGAAGACTAAATGGGAAAGATCACAGGAGTGCAAGAATACAACAGATAATGTCTTAGAAATAAAAAAGGAATAAAAATACTTACAAAAATATTAAAAAAAAGAAATCAAAAGGGTTGTAGAGAAAGTGACAAATAAATATTGAAGATAGGCCAAAAAAAAACAAAAACAAAAAATCAACAATCAGATAATAGGCATTTCTAAACAAGAAAACTGAAGCAAGGAATAGACCAAATGTTAAGATCTGTTTATCTAAAAAAGTTAATTATTTCATATATGCCTAAGTAACTTTAAGGAAAAAGAAAGAGCATGTGACTCTTTAGGGAAATAATATTAAATTATCAGACTTTCTGACAGCAATACTTAATGCGAGAATAATCAAATTTAGGATATTCAAGGAAAGAAAGTGTAGACCAAGGATTTTATATCCAGCAAAACTAACTTACATATATCAGTGGCACAAACTGTTACCAAGTGTAAGAACTAGGGATAATCTTCTCTTGAGAGCTTTCTGGGAAATCTGTAATACAACAAGATTTAGTGAACCAAAATAACTGGAGAGGGGTCAAGATTAGGACTTGTGGTTAACATTAAATACATATTTATTTGAAGCAGTTAATTACTGTGTCAATTTAGCTTAGCTAGAATTGTGCTTTCCAGAATGCCTTTCCTTATATATTCCTAGATTAAAGCTGTCTATAAAACAAATTTTCATAAGAATTAGAAAGCAGAAATGAAAGAGAAGCCATTATGCTGTGTATGTCAGATGAGGATTCCATGTACTACTATTGCTTCACCCACCATATAGTTGTTATTGGATAGCCTTGTTGGTCTCTACCATCAGTCAGAACTTAAACTCCTTCAGTTCCAATAAAACATCTTTCTTTAGCTTCTCTAAGTCATGTGTTGTTAAGCATGTGTGCAACTCTTTGGCAAAGTGCACCAGTCTCTTCTACAGATTACCAATGTTGTTGGGGTTATAGGGAGTGAGAAACAGACATAAGACCCAGATTCTCTTTATGGGGTTCCACTTTTTCTTTGTTTTTCCCTGCTTCGTATATACTATTTCTTCCCTACTGATCTATAACAGCTTCAGACCTACACATTCTAGAATCAGAGGAAACAGCCTTAACAGACTTCTTCATTAGCTTCCACAATTATGTAAAATCTAATCCCTAAGACCCATATCTCACACCATATCATTTGGAAAGGTCTGCTTCACTTATCAAACCCTAAGTGATCCCCTTGTAGAACTAAGATTAATGAAGTGTAGGAGGAACAGAGTATAGTATGCACAGGTTATATATCATGATTTTTTGAAGCAGAACAAAAGAGATCAGATATACTACAGAACAGTTAAATAAAAACCCTATAGTTTTTCATCTGTATTGTAAGTATCAATAGGAATTAATCAGGTGTTTTATCTTTCTATGTGTATTTGCATTCTAGCTCTGTCCACTGAAGAGACACAGAAATAATGGCTACCCCAGTGGCAATGAGTATTCTTAGTACCCAGACTGTGATCTTCAAATACTGTTTCTCATTAAAATAAACCAAACTTTCTTGGAAAAGACTGATTTTAGGTCTGGAATAGGAAATATACAAGATGAGCTTGGAATACCTCATGATACCCGATTGCTACTAAATGATCAATGACTATGAAAATGAAAATCCTATTAAAAAGACTCAGCAAATTGAAGAGGTTCCCATTGGCCAAACAGAGAACAATTTAAGCTTCATAATGATAATAATTATAACATATCTAAACCCATCAAATTAGTCTAAATCCATGAGTTAATGATAATTAAAAAAAAAAAGTAACTCATCACAAAGGAGAACAGGGAACCAGTTCATTACCTTGACACCAAATATGTGTAACAGGAGTACTAGAAAGAAAGAAGAAAGGGACAGAAAAACTATTTAAGGAAATAATAGCTGAAATCTTTCCAAATGTAATTAAAAACATTAATCACACATCCAAGAACTCCAATAAGCTGCAAGAGGGATAAATACAGACATTGAAATCAAGATACATTATAATAAAAGTGTTGAAAGACAAAGACAAAATGTTGATAGCAGCATGAGAAAAATGACTCATCATGTACAAACTGAATAAGGTTAACAGCGTACTTCTCATCAGAAACAATGGAGGTCAGAATGCAGTGAGATGACATAGTCAAAGTACTGAAAGTAAAAACTGTCAACAAAGAATCCCATACCCAGCAAAACTAATTTCTTTTTTAAAATGAAGGCAAAATAAAGACATTACCAATAAACAAAACCCAAGAGAATTTGTTGCTAACAGATCTTCCCTACCAGAAAAACTAAAAAAAAGTTCTTCATGTTAAAAAGCAAGTGATACCAGATGGTAATTGGAATCCATATGATAAAACAAAGGATGCTGTTAAAGGTAATTATCTATGTAATTACAAAAGACAGTATAATTATATATTTCATTTCCTTTGTTCTCCTGACTGATTTAAAAAGCAACTGCATAAAAAATATGAATGTAATTGTAACATGGGGCCTTTAACATACAAAATGTAATGTATTTGACAATAACAGCACAGAAGAGACCAGTTAGAACAAAGCCATACTGTAGTAAGAAAATGAAACCAGATGGTAGCTTACATCCAAAGACAGTAATGAATTAAACCAGTAAAGGTAAATAAGAAGGCTAATATAACAAACTCTATAAATATATATTTGTTTTCTTCTTTCAGTTCAGATTATGCAAACTGAAAATTATAACAAGGCATTTGTTGGATTTGTAACATACATAGACATAATAGTATATATTAGTATAGTGTATAATAGATATCTCACAAAAAGGGTGGGAGGAAATGGAGTTTTATAAAAGTAAAGTTAGTATATTTGCCTGGAACTAGGTGGCTCAGTTGGTTGAGCGACCAACTTCCGGTTCAGGTCACGATCTCATGGTTTGTGAGTTTGAGTGCCACATCGGGTTTGCTGCTGTCAGGGCAGAGCCTGCTTAGCATCTTCTTACCCTCTCTCTACCCCTCCCCTGCTGGTACTTTCTCAGAAACAAATAAACATTAAAAAAGAAAAAAGAAAATCATGGGGTGCCTGGGTGGCTTAGTTTGTTGAGCGTACAACTTAAGCTCAGGTCATAATCTCACAGTTTGTGAGTTCAAGCCCCACATCGGGCTCTGCGCTGACAGCTCCGAGGCTGGAGCCTGGTTCAGATTCTGTTTCTCCCTCTCTCTCTGCTCCTCCCTCACTCACACTCTGTCTCTCTCTCAAAAATAAGTAAAAAAATTTAAAAAAAGGAAAGGTCACAAATCAATAACCTAAGCTTCTACCTTTAGAAACTAGAAAACAAAGAGCAAACAAAACCCAAGAAAGCTAGAAGAAATAATAAAGACTAGAACAGAGAAAATCAACAAAACTAAATCTTTGAAACGATCAACAAAAGATCTTTGAAAAGATCAACAAAACTGACAAACATTTAGCTCTACTGAGCAAACAGTAAAGAAGATGCACATTATTAAAATCAGGAATAAAAGGAAGAATGCCATTACCAATATCACAGAAATAACAAAGGATTATAATGTTTTACTCTGAACAACTATGTGCCAACAACCACATAATTTAGATGAAATTTTAAAATTCCTAAAAAGACACTAATTACTGAAACTGACTCAAGAAGCAATAGAAAATCTGAATATGTTCACATCAGGTGAAGAGATGGGATTACTAGCTTAAAATTTTCCCACAGAGAAGAGCTCAGGCCAAGATAGCTTTGTGAGAAATTGTGCCAAACATTAAAAGAAGAACTAATACCAATTCTCCAAAAACTCTTCCAAAAATAGAAGACACTTCCTAATACAACCTATGTGGCCAATATTACTGTGATACAAGGTAAAGATATCACAGGAAAGAAAACCACAGAAAATATCTCTAAAATACAGATGCAAAAAGCCTCAAGAAATTACTAGCAAACGGAATCCAGCAACATGTAAAGAAGAATTATGTACTACAACCAATAAAGATTTACCCCAGAAATGCAAATTTTGTTTAACATGCAAACATCAATATAATAAATCATTTCATAGAATTAAGGATAAAAACCATCTGATCATCTCAATAGATACAGAAAACCATTTGATAAAATTCAATACCTTTTTATGGTAGAAATGTTCTACAAATTAGAAAAGTAGCTTCCTCATGATAAAGGGCATCTACAAAAAACAAAAAAAATATGATAGCTAGAGTCCTACTTAATGGTTAAAAGTAAATGCTTTCTCCCTAAGATCAGGAAAAAGACAAGGATTTAAACTTTCACATCTTATTCAACATGTACTGGAGGTTCTAGGCAGGGCAATAGGGCAATGAGTTTGTATAAAAAAATTTAAAGAATCCAGAAACAAAACAAAACAAAACAAAACAATGGTGGGCCCAATAAACAAGTTCAGCCATGTATCAGGATATAAGATCAATACACAAAAATCTATTGCATTCTCATATAGTAGCAATGAACATCCAAAAATGAAAGTAAGAAAATAATTTCATTTGCAGTAGCACCAATAAGAATAAAACATTTAGACATAAATTTAACAAAAGAAGTGTAAGGCTGAGATACTAAAAACTACACAATTTGTTGAAAGAAACTAAAGAATATCTAAATATTCTTCTTTAATGATATGTTAAAATGTTTATAGATGGAAGCCTTAATATTATTAAGATAACAGTACTCTGCAAATCAATCTACAGGTTCAATGCAATCCCTATCAAAATCCCAGATGGGATTTTTTTTTCCAGAAATTGGCAAGCAATCTAAAACTTCATGTGGAAGTGGATGGGGCTCAGAATAAGCAAAGCAATATTGAAAAGAACAAAGTTGGAAGATTCATACATCCTTATTTCAAACTTGCTACAAGATGGTATAGGTAGTACATAGGATAGACATTTAAATTAATGGATTGGAACGCCTGGGTGGCTCAACTGATTAAGCATACAACTCTTGGTTTCCACTCAGGTCATGTCTTGCAGTTCATGAACTTGACCCCCACATCTGGGCCCCATGCTGCCAGTGCGGAGCCTGCTTGAGATTCTCTCTCCCTCTCCCTCTGTCCCTTCTCTGCTCTGTCTCTCAAAAAAAAATGTCAAAAAAATTTTAATAAATTAATAGATTAAAACTGGCAGTACATAAATAAAATCTTATCTTTATATTTGTTGATTTATAAGGGTATCAAGACAACTGATATGAAACAATAACAAAAAAATAGTGTTGAGACAACTAGATATCCACAAGCAAAATAACGTAGTTGGACTCCTATCTCATACTATATACAAAAATAACTCAAAATTAGTGATAGACCTAAATGTAAGAACTAAAAATATAAAACTCTTAAACACAGCAGGAAACCTTTTTATCCTAGGGTTGGGCAACAGTTTCTTAGATAGGACACTAAAAGCACAACCAGCAAAAGGACAAAATGGGCTACATCAAAACAATTAACTTTGTGCTACATCTAGAATATATAAAA
Organism: Panthera onca; assembly: GCF_046562875.1. Taxonomy (NCBI): domain Eukaryota; kingdom Metazoa; phylum Chordata; class Mammalia; order Carnivora; family Felidae; genus Panthera; species Panthera onca. The sequence goes on from NC_138339.1 coordinate 119,281,809, forward strand.
ACTCTCACAACTCAGTAATAAAAAGGTAAGTAACACAATTAAAAAATGGATGAAGAATGTGAATAGACATTCTTCCAAAAATGATCTACACATAATCAGTAAATGCATAAAAAAGAATATAAATGAAAACTATAATGAGGTATTACTTCACGCCTAGTAATCAAAAGGTCATATGATAATAAATGTTAGCAAGAATGTGTAGAATTAGAGATGGAAATGTAAAATGGTGCTGCCATTTGGGAAACACTTTGGCACTTTCTCAAAAAGTTAAACAGAGAGTTACTATGTGATATAGTAATTCCACTCCTAGGTATATAAGCAAGAGTAATTAAAACATATGTCCCCACAAAAATGTGTACATAGCTGTTCACTGCAACATTACTCAGTAGAGCCAAAGAATGAAAACAACTCAAATATCCATTAATTGATGAATGCATAAACAAAATTTCATAAATTCATACAAAGGAACATTTATAATTAAAAAGTAATGAATTATTCCAACATGAATGAACCTTAAAAACAATATGCTGAGTAAAAGAAATCAAGTATGACAGAACGCAGTATATGATTACATTTATAAGAAATGTTCAGAATAGGTAAATCTATAGAGACAGAAAGTAGATTAGTGGTTGCCTATGGCTTCAGGCTGAGCTGGGTTGGGATTTGAAGTAATTCCCAATGGGTACAGGGTTTCTTTTGAGGGGAGACAAAATGGTCTAAGATGAGAATGTGGTAATGATTTCCCAACAGAGTGAATATATTTGCAGAGGACAGAGAAGTACATTGAATAATATGATGTGCCTGCGTTCAGCCACAACCAAAACTCTGAGAAATTCCACAGTTCAAACAGCCTGAATTTTCAACACATTAGTTGTTAGTCAAAGGAAGTGATGGAGGGATAATCATAAGAACATCCAGGAAATATTTAGTATAAAATTCAGGGTGGTGCTTACTTACAAGAGCGCTAAGGAGTTGTGTTTGGAATGGGACACATGGAAGGTACTTCTAGATTGTCTAAAAATGTTCTATTTCTTGACCTGGATGTGGTTTCAAAAAAAATGTTTGTCTTAGAATAATTCATTGTCACAAATTCTGTTTTGCACCATTTTCTATATCTGTGGGGTTTTTTAAAATATTTTTTTAATTAAATAAATACATAATTACTTTGGATGTATTGGGGAGCATAGATTTTGGATTTCAGCAAAATGAAATCAGAACTAAAAAGAACATATAGGAAACTACTGAAGAGGCAGGGGAAGTTGGGGTATTTATATGTAGCTCTTTAGAGGCAAATTAATATGATATGGGGACCAAATGGATAAAGTGTGTGAGCAAGAAGTGGAAGGAGACAACTTAGGGACTGATGACTCCAGTGAGTATGAGATAAAGACTAGATAATTCTCTCCTACTCTGACAGCCTTTGATTATTGATCTTCCCTGCCCAAGAGCCATTCACATTTGGTCTGGTAACAGATAACCTATTTTCTTGGTGACCTTCATTCTTGGTCCACGGGTTTCAAATGACTGTCTCCACTTGTGCTCTAGGGAGCCTCCCAGAGAGAGGCCTGTCTAATCAATGCATAATATGCCACGCCACAGTGATTGGTGCAGTGGGGGCATATGACCCAAGCTAGATTTGTTGGAACTGAGGAAATGAGACCATCTCTTGTTCTTCTAGACTAGGAGGTAAAAAGCTATAGACGTTACTACTGTCTTTAATGTGAAGTGAGAACATGCTGAGGAGTGAAGCCAACACAGCAGAAAACAGAACAGAGACGGACACGCAGAATCCACATGGATCCTCACATTGGTAATGACATCAATTTGATCCAGTCAAGTCTGAAGACAGGTTATTCCCATACTGTTTAGTTATGTGTGAGCCATAATATTCTAATTACCCCCTTTTGTTTTAAAGAGCACATTAAGTTGGATCTCTGTCAATTGAAAATGAAAATAAATTAACTAATGTGGGGATCAAAGAACATTAAACTGTTTCCAGAGGGCTCAACCATATACCTGCTCTAGTCCAGCAAGGGTCAATAGAAATATAATGTGAACCACAAATGTAGTTTCATATTTTCTAACCTCCACATTAAAAAAAGTAAAGAGAAATAGGTGGAATTAACTTTAATAATATATTCTATTTAACCTAACATATATTTGTATATATATAATATCATTTCAACATGTAATTAAATATTTTAAAAATTATTATTAGAATACTTCATATTCTTTCTTTCTGAGGACTCTGAAATACACTGTTTATTCTACTCATACAGCTCATCCCAATTCAGACTAGCCTCATGTCAAGTGCTCAACACCCCTATGTGGCTGGTGCCAATCTTATCGGGCAATAAACTCTAGGCCATGCTCTACCATTTCCCGCCAGACTCTCTCTGCCTTCTCCTGAATCTCATTCATAGCGTTTTGGCATTGTTAGATAGCTTAAATGTCAAGTGGTCCACATTCTCCTGTTACAGACGGAGTACCCTAGCGAGATTTTGCCTGTGGCCTAGCCTCCCAAGAGGCTGAAATTTTGCTTGTTTCCTAGAACTGAACCTGTACCCTTCTGTTTATCTGAGAAGTCATGGTTAAATTCTTACAGTAAATGCCCTTTGGCTTAACACATCTAGAATAAATTTGTATTATCTACAAATAGGAATGTTGATTGATACCAATAGGAAATATTATTATAACCATCTTATGCAGAAAGAAACTAAATCTTTAAAAAGTTAAATATTCTGCCCCATATTGCCTAGGAAGTATTTGGCAGAGTGGAATTTGGATCCAGACCTCTAGTCACTTTATCTGTTATCCTTGGACTAGAATCTAGGTTTTCTGATCCCAAGATCAGCTTTCTTTCCATGATGCCAATTCCCTAAGCTACAAACAATAGACTTTTTAATATGAGGACACAGTAATAAAATAAAAGTGCAAAGTTTTTCATATGCTTCCTAAAAATCAAATCCTAAGGGGAGAATTTTCAACACTATGGCAGAACAGTGCAAGAGATATCAGGGAACCGGATAATCGTAATAGGTGGTTGGCAGTCAACTCTATTTCCACTACACCAGGGCTGCCTGTCTCAATATGTAAACACTCCTTAAAGCTGCACAGAACTTTAGCTTTAGCCCAACAGAGAGGAAGATTAGAGTCAAGGCTTGGACAGCTTCCACTCTGGAATCGCATCTGCACAACATCACCTAGTTAAAACCAAAATGGTTTCCGTGGGGAGCCAGACAGAGCAGTTCTATAAATAGTCACCTAGAAACACAGCTGGTCTATGGCCTTTGGGTATGTGGATGGCTGAAAGCAATGCGTCAGGGAATGGAATTAAAACTATACACATATACGCACACAGCACAGAGCACTCGTGAGCATACAATTACACAAAAACAATAACCATCCCACAACAAAATTCTCGCTATCACTGCTGGCAAAAGTGTGGGAAGAAGGGAACTCTCTGATACTATTAACAGAAGTGTAAATCAAGTCAACTGTTTTGAAAGACAATCACCAATATTTATCAGACTACATCCATAGATGCCTTAGCAATCCTCTTTCTGGTAATATGGAAGGGTACATGTACAAGGATATTTACTGCAGAGTTTTGTTTTTAATAGCCCAATAATGGTTAATAATGTAAATGTCTATACAAAGGGGCCTGATAATTACAGTACATTCACATTTTGGAATATAAAGTTGACTTTAAAAGAACAAGACTATTCTTTTTTTTTTTTTTTTTTCAACGTTTTTTATTTATTTTTGGGACAGAGAGAGACAGAGCATGAACGGGGGAGGGGCAGAGAGAGAGGGAGATACAGAATCGGAAGCAAGCTCCAGGCTCCGAGCCATCAGCCCAGAGCCTGACGCGGGGCTCGAACTCACGGACCGCGAGATCGTGACCTGGCTGAAGTCGGACGCTTAACCGACTGCGCCACCCAGGCGCCCCAAGAACAAGACTATTCTGTGCGTGAGAATATGAAATGATACCCCTGATAAATTGGTGTGGGGAAAAGCTAGTGGAGGAATATCACAGTAGATAACCCAGATCAATAGACAGATCCAGTGATGTGGAATGACAGGGCTGGCAGCTCTTTCTATATGTTAATTCATTTAAACCTCACAACAAACCTACAAGGTTGATACTACTGTTATCTTTGCTTTATGGATAAGGAAATGAAGCAAGTCACAGAGAGGTGAAACACATTAGCCAAGGTCATAGCTGTTCAAAAGAATGGAGAGGGTGAGGGGCTATCAGTCTTTCCTTTTATACAATTCCATAGGGTTTTATTTTTCTTTAATGAATGAGCATTTTTTTTTATGAAGCTGGAAAAAAAAAGTAGGTAAGAAAGAAAAACAATACTGTGAAAATCTCTTTAAGAAACCATAAAAACTATGGGCCCACAGATTGCTTTACACTCACCTCTGGCCATCTCTCTACCTGCCCCCATAGCACACTTCTCTTAGCTGCCTTCCTTGCATGCTTCCCTGTTCTGCTTTGAAATAACAGAAAGACTTTTCCTCTTATTTGCTCAGGGATGGCCCTACCTGCTAATAGCCTTCATCATAGGAAATATGTATTGATATTCAGACTAAAGGCTCTTTTGCTCAGTTGCATCCCACAGCATGCGTTACATAACAATGCAGAACAGAGTGTTTTATGTGACCTGCAGAACAGTAACTACCACGATGATCTAATTGTGTTAATGACACATATTTTAGGTACTGAGGCCAATACTCTAATCACTTCAACTACAAAAGAAGGAGTCAGTTTTGGGTGATTCTTTCAAACCGTCATCAGGTTTGTCCAGTTGCAATTAACTACTTGTACCATACCCAAAAATGGTATAATGAATAGCATTAAATTGACACTGATTGAAAAACAGGGGTGTAAGTAAATGAGATGAAGTATGGGGCCAATGTGACCTAATCTTCTCTCTGGCCTTTGAGAAAGATTACCATAATTTACATCAGCAATAGTATTCCATGAGCTATACATCCCTCCCTCATTTAATGTCCACATACTGAATATTACATTTAGGAATATTATTATATTGTCTGCAAAATATAATCAACTTAGCTATTTATTCTTGTATCAACCATAAATATATGACTGCTTTAATATCAAGTAAAGGGAAATCACTTCTCAGCTGGGGAGTGGATTTCAAGTATTAAAATAAGGCACAAAGATTGTCCATAAAGGTAAAGATCCCCAGATGATAAACTCGATCTTTAAGGTTAATTACATCCAAATACTAAACACTTCTTTAACATTTCTTATTTCCCAGAGATAAGCGGACCACCACAGGTGAGTAACCTCTCGGCTCAACAAACTGGCTCAGTGGATAGTTTTGTTTCATTGAAGAAAGCAATTAGCTTTTAGTGTGCTGGAAAGTGGGAAGCAATTTCACAGATTAGTAGAGCTGCGGGCTCTGTCTGCTGGTGATATCGGTAGATGGCGAGACCTACTTCCCACATTCTTTCAGGGCCAGCATAATCAGCAGATGATAACACAACACACAGAGGCAGCTGTGTCCACTGACAGGCTCTTACTCGGCAGAATGCATTATCTGAAAAGCCCAATGACAGAGGCTACATCGACAAGGAAATAATGCATACCACCACATTGTTTTTCATAAGCAATAGGGCACGATGCAGTAACTAGAGCAAGAAAGACAAAGTTTTAAGGACTTCAACCATCATCATTATTGTAAACATGTTAACTCTACCAGGCACATGAGAAAGAACAAAGGAATATAACATAGCAGAAACAGGAGGAACTTATCACAGTCAACTTGGGAACTCAGAAAAGCTGGATGCTACTTCATATGCTGTTTTCTACTCATTCTTAAATGACAGATAAGAAATAATCACAGCAGTAGAAAACAAGTGGTCTAGCAACTTCGTTAGGGTTCCATACATGTTTGAATTAGGTGAAAAAAATTTTTATTTTTATTTATTTTGAGAGAGAACACAAGCAGGGGAGGGGCACAGAGAGGAGAGAGAGAATCCCAAGCAGGCTCTGTGCACTCAGTTCAGAGCCTGACATGGGGTTTGAACTCACAAACTGTGAGATCATGACTTGAGCCAAAACCAAGAATCAGATGTTTAACCAGCTGAGCCACCTAGGCACCCCTATTTAGGTGACATTTTAAAATAAAATAAATAATTAAACCTATAGCCAATTTTTAAAACTTAGGAGATATTACATAAAAACCCAGAGTGCCAACTTTTCTTGAAAACTCAGAAAATCTGGTCCCTCTGGATCATCATGTTCTCAGGCAGCAGTTGGCTGGAGAGGAGTAATGCCTGCTCCTCTCAAAGGCCCAGTTCACCACAGTCTGTTCAGGAATGAACATTGGCTGTTTGGGTACCAGGAATGAACATAGGCTGTACTTTATCACTGCACTTGACTATCACTGCTCTATTATTTCCAGATAGCAGAGAAATATTGCTCTGTATCCAATATTTCTCTATACAAAATGGGAAAACAGAAGAGTGGCCAAGAGAGCCAAGTAATTTCTTTTTTTCACTCCTGACCTGCTATGTTCATATTCATGACTAGTCTGGACTCTATAGGCACCTGAGTTTGTGACACCTGCTGTAGCTGATAAGAAGCTGACAATAACAGGCTTTTGAAGTCATAGAGACTTGGGAATAGCCCCTGGTTCTGCCACTTAATATTGTTTGGCCTTGAATAAATCATTTTCTCTCTACAAATTTGTTTTTCCATGAGTAAAATGGGAACAATTATGGCAAGAATATCTTGACATAGATATATACACACATAGATACATAAAACTGGGCAAAACAATGAGAACATAAAAAGTGACAGAGAAAGAAAACTGACATAATTCAAGAAAAATTGGGCTTGACTTACAAGATAGAATAAAATTAGATTAGCAGAGGAAAGAAATTTATTTGGATAAACTATAGAGTCTTAGTTATCTAGCTTTTCTCCAAAACATCGAAGGACTTCATATATATTTATATAAAATTTTGTTTTAGTCTTTGCCACTATGGTATGAATGTGATCCAACATAAAGTATTCTCTTTGGCCCACATGGACCACTGACAAATTACAGTCACTGATGAATTAAGTTTTTTTCAAAGGAATCATTTCAGTAAGTCCTGATAAGATATCTATGCTAGAAAAAGGTAATTGAAATGTTAGGTAAAAACCATTTCTAGTTCTGGGGTGCCTGGGTGTCTCAGCCAGTTAAGTGTCTGACTCTTGACTTCAGCCCAGGTCATGATCTCATAGTTTGTGAGTTGGATCCCCATGTCAGGCTCTGCACTGACAGCGTGGAGCCTGCTTAGGATTCTCTCTCTCAAAATAAACAGGTAAACACACACACACACACACACACACACACACACACACACACACACACACACACATTTCCAAGGGTGCCTGAGAGGCTCAGTTGGTTTAGCATCCAACTGTGGCTCAAGTCATGATCTCACAGTTCGTCAGTTCAAGCCCCATATCAGGCCCTGTGCTGACAGCTCAGAGCCTGGAGCCTGCTTCCAATTCTGTGTCTCCCTCTCTCTCTGTCCCTGTCCCTCCCTGCTCTCACTCTCCCTCTTTTTCAAAAATGAATAAACATTAAAAAAAAATTTCCATGGGGCGCCTGGGTGGCTCAGTCGGTTAAGCGTCCGACTTCGGCTCAGGTCATGATCTCGCGGTCCGTGAGTTCGAGCCCCGCGTCGGGCTCTGTGCTGACAGCTCAGAGCCTGGAGCCTGCTTCAGATTATGTGTCTCCCTCTCTCTCTGCCCCTCCCTTGTTCATGCTCTGTCTCTCTCTGTCTCAAAAATAAATAAACATTAAAAAAAATTAAAAAAAAAATTTCCAGTTCTACTGGCTACTAGTTAGGTGACTGAGCAGTTTACTTCCCTGAATCCATGTTTTCATCTGTAAACTGGGTATAACAATTGCTTCTTAAGGGGTTGCAGTGAGGCTTAGCACAATGTCTTTAAAGCACTTGAAGTTCTTAGCACATAAAAGGAGCAGGACACATGGTTATTCCATTTACCTTCATTGTAGTGATTCATTTGAAAAGCATACTACTTAGATTTAAAAAGGAAAAAAAACACATGAGATTGGTTTTATTTTTTTTTATTTTATTTAAAAAAAAATTTTTTTTAACGTTTTATTTATTTTTGAGACAGAGAGAGACAGAGCATGAACGGGGGAGGGGCAGAGAGAGAGGGAGACACAGAATCGGAAGCAGGCTCCAGGCTCTGAGCCATCAGCCCAGAGCCTGACGCGGGGCTCGAACTCACGGACCGCGAGATCGTGACCTGAGCTGAAGTCGGACGCTCAACCGACTGAGCCACCCAGGCGCCCCGAGATTGGTTTTATTTTTAAATGAAAACCAGAGCAATTTCAAACACTGATGAAACTGCATTACAATAATCTAAACGTACATATTTTCAAAAAAGCATCTACTTGCAAGGTGAATTAGAATAAGAGAGAAAGAAGGAAGTTACCACATCATCTATTTCATTTTTGTTGAATTATAGAACGTAAATGGCTCCTTTCACAGGATTAGAAAATGAGCAGCTTAGAATGATCAACATATTGAAAAAACATAGTATAGGAAAATTTAGCTGTGATTCCTAAGACATATGGTTTGGTGTTAACATTTTCCATTCCTTCGTATATTATGGTATACAGTGCTCTGCGAAACATTCTGAGCCCAAGCAATTTTCCCATGATTCACTCAAGCGGGAATAATTCAAGTTCATGAGCATGTATTAGGTATCTGTTATGTACAAGGTATTGTGTCAGAATAAAAACAAGATATGATCTTTGCCTCACGCTATCAAACCCTCTACTATAATATTTCTCAAAGTGTAACCCTGGAACCCTCCGCGTCACAATCACCAGAATGTTTTACAAATGCACGTTTTTTGCCTCTTCTCACAAACTTGGGGGCTGAAAGTTTTGTGATCTGCACCTGTCAACCTGCATTTTAATACACCTTGTGATCTGTATAACCCCTGAGGTGGAAGAATCAATTATCTACTAATACCAACTGAGTTAAGAACTAAACTCCCTTTCATTAGTAAATGATGCACTGGTCAACTATTTAACTATATACTAGAACATTAAAAACTTAAAACTGATGCCGAGTTTAAGAAATCATGCATCTAACCACGCCCTTGTACAAGCAAGTCTCTTCACCCCTCTAAAGTGAGTGACTTAGCTGCTATCATACTTCAGTGAAACAATCAGTCATTTATGGAAGAAAAAATTGCCTGATTTTTCTACTAAGTAGACTAAACATGTTACATGTGCATACAAGTGGGCTGCTATTCAGTGCTGACATAGGATACTTCATTTAAATACACAATGAGATTTTTTTTCTAATTTTACAATTCACAATTAAAAATGTTTTGACATGATGATAAAGTAACATCAGGCATTTAATATCCTGGAAAGTTTCCTTGGGGCTACATGTTTGGTCTTCAGAAGGACTATGAAACCCTTGAAATTTTATGCAAAACATGGAATATTTATGTTCTTAGGTAGCACATCCACAGCTATTAGATTCTCAGGGAGGTCTATGCATCAAAAAGAGGGTACAAACCACTATGAAATGAAAACCAGGAAAGCAATTACAGAAAACTCATTCCAGAGATGCTGTCAGTATAGATGGGAGATCCTCTGGATGGAAGTATGGGGGGTTGGACCAGTTTCCTTATACTCCTCCTAGAAGGAAAATGCCTCATCTGTCACAGGGAAAAAAACCTAGCAAACCAACTTCCACTAAAGCATTAATGATAGATGATGGCTTAACATGTTACCTGTCTCATTGCTTGAAGTCCTTTTCAGTGAATCCAGACACAACCCTTCTTACTACTAATTGATCAGAATGGGCCCATATCATGAAACAAATTGCCATCCCTAATTTAATTCAATCTCTCTCATTTTAGAAATGAGATATTTTAGGTTCAAAGAAGTGATACAACTTGCCTGAGGCCAAATAACAAGTTTATATCAGCCTGTCCTAGAAGTAAATTAAATCTGCCACAGACAAACTGACAAACACTGAGAACTCATTTCCTCCTGAATGCTGCCTCAACCTGGCCCCACTCCTTTATCATTCTTTCCTGAGTCTTCTCTGCCATCTTGGGCTTTGAGCAATTCCCATTTCAAATTTCTTATCTTTTTATTTTAAGGAAACAGTGAGCTATGTCTGTGGAATATAAAATAAAATTAATTAGTAACTGGAAGATAAGCATATTTGCAAAATTGGAATTAAAAATGAGGTCTTTGGTTTCACTGCTTTGCTTTACACACACACACACACACACACACACACACACACACACACACAAACACACAAGAAGCTTGCACAAGACCCATGTTCCCTGAGATACTATGTAGACTAGCGGAACTTGTATATTTCATACTGTATTTTTTTTTCCTATTGCTTTATTCTAGTCCTCTTACAACCTCACACATTTGTTGTTCTATAAAAGTGAGGCCTATAAAGTCTCTCCTAAGCCCATTTCCTTCTTTTTTCCATTTCTCCTTCTTTCTCTCTTACTTTTTTTTTATTCTTTCATTTTTTGCTTTGATCCCTGGATATTAAACTTATTTGTGAATATGTCTTAGATCTCTGTATGGATGTACATTCCTTGAGGGCTGTATATATATCTGTCTGCCTTATTCATCTAAAATGTGTTCTTCATTTTAGCTTCCATTGTTGCTGAGAGAAAGTTTGTGCACTATCATTGCCACCCCCACTCCAACCTTTTCCTTCTTTCCTTGGGGAATAACTTCTCTTCAACTAAAAAAACATGGCTCTCTTGTCAAATGCTAATTATGGTACCCTGCCATCAGCCAGAAACAGGTGTATATCTCAGATCTGGCCAATCGTACCCTATCATTTCTACTATGGCACATGATTGGTTAAAGGGAGGTATGTGACCCAAGTTGGACCAGAGTCCTTCGCAAGACTGTTTAAGTTAAGCCGTTAAATATTGCATCTACATCTTGGGTCACTCAAATAAAATGGTGTTAGTTCACTGCCTGAGGCCATGTTCCCTTTTGTTCAGAGAGGAGCCCCTTGCAGCTAAAGAGGATGATAGCAACTTGCAGAAAGACAAAGAAGCCATAGGGAACCCAGCTTTCTTCTGTTCTCTGCGTTTGGTGAGCTACACCAGTATCTTTCCAATAAATTTTATCTTTGGCTCAAGTTTGCACAACTTGACTTTTGATTTTTGACTTTCAACCAAAAGTTCCTGATAATAACACTCATAATGCCTTAACCCAAGTAAATGCTTAATGAAAATGTGCTGAAGGGTTTTTATTCCGAATCACTCTATTCCATTTTTCTTATCTCTGCTTCCTTAGATTATACCTTTCTTCCTGCCCAAAATCTGTCTTCTGTTTTCTCCTTTGGAGAAGTATTTTACTGCTACCTGCTACAGATGTTCTCATGCAAGATGTCAGTCCAAGTAGTATGCAGCAGAATACCTAATCTTGAAAAGACACTTCAGGAAAAAAGAGATATTATTCTTGTCAACTGATGTCAGAAAACAAAAGTTGAGACAGAGGTAGGAGAAGACATGGTGTTCAGCTTAAGAACATCTAAAACAAGCATTTAGGAAACAGCATCTGCTCTGCTCACTGGCCCCATCTCTTCTTCCAGAACTTAACTGCTGCTCATTCAGCATTCCACTGTGTTCATGTGACTGGTGCATTTCTCCTGACTTTACAAAGCATCTGGGAGATTATCTCACTTTAGAAAATAATCACCTTTTGGCATCCACCTTCTCCACTTGCTATTTTCCATGCTGTATCCCAACAATGGAGTACTAAGGGTTGAAAACAGTATTGCTCATTATTCATAGCATACATAAAAAAGAAGAGCTTGCTTTGAAATTTTGAGATAAGGTAGTCCTTGCAAAATGCCAATTTAAGTCATTCACTCAGGCGAACATGTTTCCTGGAACACCCTGCCAAAACGACACACGAATTAAAGGTCTTATGATGAATGAGGGAGCAAGATCTAATTGGTGCTTTAATAAATGTATTTTGACTTGGTAATCCACCTAGATTTATCAACAGAAAATGCCCCTGTCTAAATCGAACTACCAAGTTATGGTGTAAAAACAATGACAAATGCCTTGTAATTGGCTGTTACACAAGGGCTGGCATTGGGAAGACAAGCACGATATTGGTATGTAGAATTGTTTTCAAGATGCTGAGTAACAGACAAGCAACAGCAGTGGAGGGGTGACCATGATTTTATCTATTTCATATGGTTTGGAATAAGAATGGGTTGCAAGGCATACAGAAGTTGTACTTGGAGGACAGAGCTTTGGAAGATACTGCCACCTAACTTGGCATCCTCTCACAAGGTCTAAGAAAGAAAAAAGGATCTACTGTACCTATAAATGGGGCAAACACAGCCCTCATGCTGCCACAAATCAAGGGCTGGGAACATCCCCTTTGGAAGTATATATTTATTTTTTGTAACCTACTTTTTTGACTTAGCATTATGAGTATCTTTCCATATCATTAGATATTCTTCTCTTCTTAAATGTCTTCATTTTAAGTGGTAACATACTCTTCTATAGAATACCATAGCCTACTTAATAAATTCCCTATTGTTGGGTATTAGCTTGTTTTCTTTTCTCACCTCATTATATAAGCTCCTTTATCATTCATGTTGTGGACAAGGATCACAGGACACATCATCTTTGTCAACGGAATGAATTTTACTTGTGATGTTATTGAATAGTGACGGACACTCACTTCCCCAACCAGATATCCAAATCAAACACATGGGGCTGTACTATTTGGAGACAGAACTGAAATGGACCTAGGCCAAGCAAGAAGAATAAATAGCATTTGCTGAAATTTTTCAGTACAGCCTGTTGTATTTTTTACGGAAATAAGGGGAACATAAATACTTCCATTTGTGGATCTGTTGGAAAATTTTAAAATGTGGATGTTCTAACTTTCAAGCTGCCCGAGTAAGTGGGAAGATTAGTACAGGACATACCACTCAGATTCCCAAATCAACACACAATCAGACAGAAACAGTTAGATGGAAATCAATAGCTCAGAGAGCCTGGTCCTGGCTTCTCTTACACGAACACTAGACCACAGCTTTGATGATCATCAGCTCAGCAAAGTTAATGGCACTTTTAGGTTTTACATACTAAGCATCCCGCAGTTTAGCCAGACAATTTGTTTCTGGTCTCACATGCCCTGTCTTGTCACTCAGAAAGCAGAGATTTTAGATGACATTTAAGAGTCAGAGAATGTGATAAGTAGACGAAGGACACTGATTAAAATTCTACCAGGGGGACCCACTCCAGATTTTTGACTGAAGTTCCACCACACATGTAGACAAATGTCTTCCAGTCCAGGGCTTTTATGGCTAATACAAAATCCTGGGTCTCACATGCCTTTAAGGACAAAAGATGTAAGATTATCCAAACCCTATTCAAGTTTTGTCCACTTATTTTGGGAAGCTTCAGGCATCCTCTAACAGAGTCTCTCTCAGTTACTTCTTGGGGATCCCCAGGGTTGACTCAGGCGTGCCCCAGAATGAATCTATTCATGTTTCTCATCTCTATAATTCTTACAACCAAAGTCTCTGCTAAGTATGTTAGCTCTGGATGTTCCCAAAGTTGCCAGTTCTAGAGTTGTGAGAGTAACTGTAACGTTCATGCAATGACAGAGGCAGAGGCCGTCTGTCTCTCTGTAACACTCTCTCACTTTGAGAACAAATCCTTTCAGCTCTGACTCACCCTCTAACTCCACTGACATCCAAACCTAGTCCAAGGAGTCAGGTGGACTACTCATGTCATTCCACCTTCTTCTAGACCCTAATCACATACAAAAACTTCTTCCTACTCTTTTACACACAGCAACCCCTCTTATAATTCAACCCACACAAATAGATGCTTGACTGATTCCCAGGCCAACAGATTCACATGCACATCAACTATAAATACAAGTCGGGGCTCAGAGGAACACCCTTTTAATACACGTCAAATCATCTTCTTGCAGGGAGATGTGGGGCTTGAGAGACTCATTTGATTTCACTTTAATATCAAATGATTTGTCTGATTTTCAAAATCTAAGTCGGGAAACACCCACATTAAATCATTTGGAGTTAAGGACAAAAAAAAAAATCTTCCTGTGTATTCTGAACAAGATTTTCCAATTAAAAACAAGTAACCAAGACATGCCTACACTTGCCCTTGTGGCCTGCCTGCCACATGACAGCTGGGAAAAGTTCTGAGAAACCGGAATAATAACAAAGTAGAGCTTAAAACCACTAAGGGAGAGAAGGAGCAGAGAGAAGCTTGAGATGCTGAACAAAACAGAGGCCAGAGCAGATTACACAAATCTCATTTCCTGTGCATGAATTCATTCCATTGGTTTTGAGATGATTTCATCAAGGCATGCATTTCACACTCACAGGGCAATCCAAACCATTGCCATGGGTGAAGTTACCTTGATGGTTATCAGTGAGCACTTGACAGCTACTTTTGCCTCAGTCCGCTCTTAGGGTCCCTAAGAATATTGCCTTCCAGGATATATTAATATATTATGTTAACATCATATTATTGATTAAATTTTAATTATTAATATCAATATAATCTTGCAATATAATATTATATATTCCAGGATGCTATAAGCAAGGCATTTTCTCTTTGGATTATAACCAGCTTTCAAGCAGAGGCACTGCCCATGTATATATGACTCTGCACGATTCATCGGACTTGTGAAGTACCCCATTCCCAAGACAGGAATTAAGGGCAGTTTCTTCCCTGAGCACACCCAAGTATGGTTCCAGCTCTCAGTCTCAAGGAAACTAAAGCTGTTCTGTTTTAACCATGGTATCTGGAAGAGGAACACAAACACACATTTTAGGAAGTCACTTTGGAGCCATCTTCAATTCCTCCTTTCCCCTTACCGCCCAGATCCAATCAGTCATCAAGGCTTGTCAATGCCACCTCCTAAATATCTCCATATTCTACCTCTTTTCTCTTTGCCCACATTACCATCGCCTTAGCTCAAGCTATGGTATCTTTTTTTTTTAAGTTTAGTTATTCATCTCGAGAGAGAGAACAAGAGAGAGAGCAAGAGCGAGCATGTGCAAGCGGGGAAAGGGCAGAGAGAAAGAGAGAGAGAAGAAATCCCTGGCAGGCTCCGCAATGGCAGTGCAGATTATGATGCTGACTTTGAACTCACCAACAGGGAGATCATGACCTGAGTTGAAAAAAGTCAAGAGTCAGAGGCTTTAATGACTGAGCCACCCAGGCACCCCAAGCTATAATATCATTTACTAAATGACTGCAGCAGTCTCTTAACCAGTCATGTCCTCCACAGCCCATCCTTCACTTTGCAGCCAGATATTAAAGAACACATTTGGCCAAGATATAGTCCTGTTTAAAACCCTTCTGAGGATGCTTGATGCCTACAGGGAGTCTGTGCTCCTAAGAACAGCACAGCAGATCATGATGTGGCTTCTGCCTCTACCAGCTGTAGTCAAGCCTCAGCTCTGGTCATTTCCACCCCTCATTGCTCACTCCAGCCAGATCAGGTACCACAATTGCCAAATATACAATGTTTTCTGCCATCACCAGGCCTGTGCATATATAGTACCCTCTGACTGGAATGCATTTGTCACCTGTTTCACCTCTCTTAGTCCTATTTATAACTCTGCTATACATTTATAATTATAATGGGCCTGGTCCATTCCCCAACTGTTTTCCTACTTGTCTGCCCCAGGATGGGCATATACTAAGATAACATTAAGCAGACTATGTTTTAGTTGTCTGTTTACATGTATATGTAGTTCTTCCCTGTAAATGTATGTGAACTCTGGAGGCAAGGACTATGTTGTATTTATTACTGCATCTCCAGGGCCTAGGTCAGAGCCTGGAAGGTTGTATCTGAAAGCTGGCCTGCCATAACAGAATACTGTAGATCAGGTGGCTTCAGCAATAGAAATTTACTTCTCATAATTCTGGAGGCTGGGAAGTCCAAGATCAAAGTCCCCACAAGGTAGGTTTCAACCTGAGGCCTTTTCTCTTGGCTTATAGGTGGCTGCCATCTCACTGTATCCTCATTTGACCTCTTCTTTGTAACAACACAGGAAGAGAAAGAGAGCAAGCTTTCTGGTGACCCCACCTCATGACCTAATCACCTCCCTAAAGACCTCACCTCCAAATACCATCAAAGTGGGACCAGGGCTTCAACATATGAATTTTGGGGAGACACAAACATTTGGTCCATAGCAGAGATGTAATGGATGCTGGAATAAGATATGATGATTCATTTAATAAATGACATCTTGGACTAAATTTGTCCATTTCTTTTAAACAAGTAAGTACAATTATCTACCCATCCACTAGATTGGTGATTTTCAGGGTATGTGTGTAGAGGGTATTTTGCTCCCCTGCCCCCAGGAGACATTTGGCAATGTATGCAGATATTTTGATTATCACAATTGAGTTGGGGGTGTTTACTGGCATCTACTAATAAGAGGCAAGGATGTCACCAGTCATCCTGTAACACACAGGATAGCCCCTCACAAAAAATTATCTGGCCCAAAATAGTGCCAAGGCTAAGAAACCCTGCACTAAAATATAAGGACAAAAGCAGGAAATTATATTGTTCTTTACCATATCACCAGCATCTAGAACAGAGCTTCATACATAATAGGTGCTCAAATACAGTAGTATGAAATACATAAATGCATAAATTAAAGCAGATGGGAAAATTGCCAAAAGTCATTTGTCTTCTGCCTTGCTAATTCCCCCTCAGTTACTTCTCATCTAATGTTTCTTGCTTATCAGCTACCAGGGTTACTTTTATCTATGTTTGCTCTATAACTCCATTCCTACCTTTACCGAGTTCAGAGGTCATAATTTCTAAGGGCTTCCTTGTCCAAAATGGTACCAACTAGCCATATGTGGCTATCTACTTTAATTTAAATTATTTAAAACTAAATAAAATTAAAACTTTAGTCATTTCCCCAATCACACTAGCTACATTTCAAGTGCTCAATAGCCACATGTAATTGATAGCTACAATATTAGAAAGCATAGATGTATTTCCATTTCTGCAAAATGTTCTTTTGGACAGTGCTGGTCTATAGAAATGAGGTGGGTTATTTCTTCTTCATCTCCACAAATAACAACTAGAAATAAAAGGCATTTTACCTCTGCCTTTAGGACATTATCTTGACAGCAGCAGAGAAAGAGGAAGAAACACAATGCTTGATAACTGTGGGGGAAATCTTCCCATTCAAATTAGACATAAACAAGAGAGCAATATATGAATTGGCAAGGGTATATCTTTATGCTAAAGGGATATTCTATTGGCTGAAAGACAAAAAATCAGCAAATCACTTTGTGGCAGAATTTCTTACTTATTTTTGTTGTTTTGGTCATAAGAAAAAGATCAGGTAAAGTAAGCTAAAAGGGCATTTTAAACCCCAGCGACTGAGTTCAGAAAAAGGTGCATGCAACAGATTGCCCTATTAACCTTTCCGAGTTTAGTTTGAAAGGTAGTCTGAGATCTAGGCATAGTAGGAAGGCAAAATGCAACAGTGCAATTTTCTTTCTTTCTTTCTTTTTTTTCTTTCTGCAAAATATACTGGAAACTGAGCAAAAAATACATGTCAAATGGACAAATCTAAGCAATATTACAAGAGCCATATAAGTTATTTGATTTGTTTTTTAGGAAGATCCCTACAATTCTACTAAAGAGTGGGGAACAAGACAAGAAGCAGAGACATGACTACTTGTATAGCTAAAGACAGTGTGGTACAATGGAATGGGCATGAGCTTTGTAGTTGAAGGATCTGTGTTCCAAAGATGATCATGACATTAATGGATTGCACAAGCCAGTGTGTATGATTCTACCTCATGGTACCTCTTTTCTACAAGAGACTCATGATTCTGTAGGATTGTTGTGTAGTTCAGAAATAATATATGTACATCTTTGCCAGCATGGTTTAGCACACAGAAAGCCTGTAGCAAATAGAAGATATTTTTGTTATTAATATATGTAACTTCTGAACTTCTATTTCCCCACTGGCTAAAGAAAAACAATAATCACTCTCCTGTGTTTTTCTTCAACCTTGTGAGAAGTAATAACAAAAATAAAGATAATTTAATTCACATATCTAAGGCCAACTGACTTTTGACAAGAGTGCCAATACCATTCAAGGGGAAAGAATATTCTTTCAACAAATGATACTGAATCAACTGGATATCCACATGCAAAAAACGTTTGACCTCTATCTCACACAATACACAAAAATTAATGCAAATGGATCATGACCTAATACATAAGAGCTAAAATTAAAAACTCTTACAGGAAAACAGGGGTAAATCTTTAGGATTTTTTATTCGGCAACAGATTTTCAGGCACTATGCCAAAACCACAAACAACAAAAGAAAAATAAATTGTATTTTATTGAAATTAAAAAATTGTGTATCAAAGGACACTATCAAAAAATAAAAAGATAATCCACAGAATTGGAGAAAATATTGTGAATCCTTTATCTTATATGATTTAGTATCCAGGATATACAAAGGACTCTTACAACTCAAAAACAAAACAAAACAAAAAACCCAAAAAACCCAATTTAAAAATGAGGAAATAACTTATGCAGACATTTCTCCAAAAAAAATATACAAATGGCCAAAAAACACATGAAAAGATGCTTAATTTTATTAGTGATTAGAAAAATGCAAAATCAAAATCACAATGAGGTACCACTTTACACCTACTAGTATGTCAATAATAATATTTTTTAAAAAGAAAATAACAAGTGTTGGCAAGGACAGAGAGAAATTGGAACTCTTGTACGTTGCTAGTGAGAATGTAAAATGGTTCAGGCATTCTGAAAAACAGTTTGATGGTTCCTCGGAAAGCTAAAAACAGAACTACCATATGACCCTGCAATTCTACTCCTAGGTATATACCCCCTAAAACTGAAAACAGATAGTCAGATACTCAACCAAGAACATGTACACACATATTCATAGCTTCCCTATTCACAATAGTCAAAAGGTAGAAGGAGCCCAAATATCAATCAAGGGATGAATGGATAGACAAATTGTGGTATATACATATGACAGAATATTAATCATAAAAAGCAATGAAGTACTGATACATGCAGTGTGGATGAACCGTCAAAATACTACATTAAATGAGACAAACTACACACCACAGATCACATACGGTATGATCTCACTGATATGAAATATCCCAAATAAATACATCCATAGAGACAGAATGCAGATTTGTGATTAACAGGGGCTAGCGAGAAGGGAAAATGGAGGAGGCTGTTTAATTGGTACAGAGTTTTACTTTGGAGTGATGGAAATGTTTTGGAACTAGACAGAGATGGTGGTTACACAAATTTATAAATGTACTAATTGTCACTGAACTGTTCGCTTTAAAATGCTTAATTTTATGTTACATAAATTTCATCTCAATTAAAAAAAAATTGGGGCACCTGGGTGGCTCAGTGGTTAAGCGTCTGATTTTGGCTCAGGTCATGGTCTTGCAGTTCATGGGTTGGAGCCCCGCATCAGGGTCTGTGCTGACAGCTCAGAACCTGGATCCTGCTTTGGATTCTGTGTCTCCCCCTCTCTCTGCCCCTCCCCCACTCACATGCTATCTCACTCTCTCTCAAAAATAAATAAACTTTAAAAAAATAATAAAAATTAGGGTGCCTAGGTGGCTCAGTCGGTTAAGTGTCTGAATTCGGCTCAGGTTATGATCTCACGGCTCCTGAGTTCAAGCCCCGCATCAGGCTCTGTGCTGACAGCTCAGAGCCTGGAGCCTGCTTCAGATTCTGTGCCTCCCTTTCTCTCTGCCCCTCCCCTGCTCGTGCTCTCTCTCTCTCTCTCTTTCTCAAAAATAAACATTAAAAAATATTTTCTAAATAATAAAAATAATTTTTTAAAAAGTAAAAGTACTTTGTCTTTTATAAAACAAAGCCAATTCAGTTCCTCAGTGGAGACATACTGACTTGAACAAGGAATACCTTTAATAAAAATGTCTCCCATTTCTATCATAGGTATACCTCATCCAATCTTCACAGCATTCTCCTTGGGAGACCGAGTCTCAGAATAATGTTGTAACTTATCCAGATTTGGGCAGAGTCCAGAATAGACATGACTGACTCTTGGGCTACTGTTTTCTGCCTTTTAATCTTCCAATGCAAGCAAAACTCAATTTACCAGAACAGGGCACCTCAATAAGGAAGAATGCTTGCCTATACCTGTATTTCTCTTCTAAACTTTTGTGTTAAGGAAAAAGCTAACTACTTTGGAGATACACAGCCTGGGTTTGTGTTCTGCTATTGCTTCTTACTGACCCTACAACACTGAGGAAGTTACTGGTGTCCCTAAATCTTAACCTCCTCATCTATATAACAGGAGAAATAATAGCACCTCCCTCATACAGTTGTTGAGGGGATTAGAAAATCAAGCGTGTAAAACATGGCACAGAGTATGTGGTCAGAAAGTAAGTGGTAATGATTAGCATTATTATTAAAATCCTACCACCTATTCTACATTATGAGAACATCTATATATTCAGAAATAGTCCAAAAGCAGCTTCAATTTTTCACTCAGCACCCAATTGTTTCATATCACAAGGTTTCCTTTAGTTATGAGGCATGAAATAACAGATATTTATTTGAATATCATGGACTTAGCAGCTTCCAGCACAACATTGCTTTTCAGCATCATTTGTAGTACCTACTGTCAAAATTTTTAGAGCTAACAGTAGTTACATTTCAAAAAATACTTCAAAATACATTTTCAACTTTATTCCTCTTAATAACCATGAGAAATAGGACAGTCTAGGATAATTGGCCCCATTTTCAGAGAAGTACTAGCCCAAAATCAAATAGTAAAGAGTCTGTCCACGGACCTGGATTCTTTCCACTATTCCTCAAAGCTTGCTGGGGGCATACTTCAATGGACATGTTTTCTGCTCCAAGTGACAGAAAATGCAACCCAAATGTCTTAAACAACAAGGGAATTTATTGGCTCACAAAGTTGCTAAGTCCAAAGGAACTTCGGGTGTGGTTCAAGTTCCTCCCCAGTCTGTGGCTTTTCTCTGTTCTTTGAGAACTTCATCCTCAGGATCCATTTATGGTGTTATGGTGGCCAATAGCTCAGATCAATCAACACTCAGATTTAAGGCTAGCTCAAATGGGACATATCTGTCTGTTTCTCAGCAGTGTGTGTTAATATAACGGGTTCACGTGTCTAAAACCAGTTAATGTGGCCACAGGAATACAATGCTCTGACTGGCTAGACGTAAGCCACATCCCCACTTTTGTGGTTGGTGTAAAAGTGACTTCAACCCAAAACCCACGACAAAGCGTTGGAGAGGGAGTCATATCCCAGAAGAAAACTGGAGTGTTAGTAGATGCTGGCAGTAAAACACACAATGATCTATCTCCTGTGATAAATAAAACTTTCCAGGTTTAAAATGATCGTCTTTTATACAGAAGTTCATGTACCAGCAAGATTCTGAAATTTATTCATTGACTTATGCAAAAATCATGTATTAAGTGTGTACTCTAATGTAAGGCCTAGGGATTCAGTGATTAAGAAGACATTTTCTTTGCCTAAGTTAAGCCTAGAAAGTGAAGATTTGAGCTGGATAACCTCCTATCTTCACACTACTACTGGCTCAAGATTTCCCATTGCAAAAATAACATGAAATAGTTTGCAGGGACACACAGGCCATGCACTCCTAGTGCACTCTGCAGGATAGAAATGTCATCAGTTACCATGACAACCTATTTGAGTTCTGAGAGTATGTAGCATTTTTCATACTATCAATCAGTAGATAGATTCATTTTATAGTACCATATAACACTGACCCCATGGAGAGGACAATATGGATGAAATAACTAAAGGAATACTGAAGAAATGACAGTTTAATATACCTATACTAACACCTTGAAAGTTTGGAAGCAGAGAGAAGTTTTTCTAAATATTGACTTCTATAACTTGTAACCATATGGATGGCTTTTAAACCCACCAAAAATCTTTATAGGTGTGAAATGTTTCTCAACCATATTAGCCCACTGGGGACACTTAACAACATTGAATGTTACAAGTAAAATAGACCTATAAGGTCATCAAGGCCAATCCCTTCAGCTCACAGATGAAGACTGTAAAATCCACACAGAAAAGCAGTGGTCAAGGTTCCACAGACCTAATGACAGACCTCAAACCGGAACCTGGCTCTCCAGAGCCAGTTAAACCCCTGGTAATCTGTCCATTCAAGAGAGAGTACTTACAAATCTTATAAATCATAAACTATATATTCATTCCAAAGCTTATGGTATAACTGCAGATCACAGGATTCTCCATCTTGACCATGCCCTAAAGATGAATGACTAATGTTACTATAGTAAGTACCATTTTCCTAATAACTAGGCAATTCTCTTTATTCTAATCTTTCTTATATTCCTTGATTCTCTTCCCCTTCAAGGAGTCTTGCAGACTCCTAGGGGAAGCTGATAACATTCTTGACAGAAACACTGATAATACATTCCTGAAAAATACACATAAACATTTTGCTCTAAATTAATAAAAGATATACCAGGCAGTTAACAAATGAATGAATTACCTGTAATCTTCAATTTATTCACTTAAGAAATGGGATAGAGCTTGTATTAGTTTGTGAGGACTGCCATAAAAGTATCAGAGACTGGGTGGTTTAAACGACAAAAGTATATTTCATTATGGTTGTAGGGGATAAAATTTGAGATCAAGAGGTCACCAGGATCATTTCTTCTGAGGCTCCTTTTCTTGTCTTGCAGGCTGTCTTCCACCTCTGTTTTCTCACTGTCTTTCCTCTGTGCCTGTCTGGGTCCTAATCTCTTCTTCTAAGGACTTTAGTTAAATTTGATAAGGGTCCACTCATGTGACCTCATTTAACCTTAATTACCCCTTTAAAGACTATATCCAAATATAGTCATATTCTGAGGGACTTCAACATGTGTACTGGGGGTGGGGAGGCATGGTCCCCAAATACTCAGTTTCTAGCAGGACTGTATTTATATATATTAAGCAAAAGTTTCAAGTTATCAGACTTTTACAAATGAGAACAAGAAAACATTTTTTTTTTTCTGTTCAAGGCACGATCGAGGCTTTGAGGGAAAAAAAGAAATCTCTGAAATGTCATTTTCCCAACAGTATATGTATTGCCTGGTACCAGATCCCTAGTACCATGACGACATGGGCTGAGAACCTGAGGAACTTGACACAACAGGTCAAGCAGGATAAAAACCAAATGTCACAAAGGAATGAATAAGTCCATGTTATTGGGAAGTAGCACAGTTTGAAAATCCACAGCGTTAGTTAGAGTTCTTTTCTATATTCTATAGGGAAAAAAGAGGAATTTCCTTTTTGCAAATAGTCCCCTAGAATTATCTCAGTTAAATATGAAGTTATGAGTAGGGTATTACGAAAGTCAAACGAAATAGCAAGGTGGTACTAATCTAACTTCTATAGAAATAGATTTAAGAAGCTACTATCATAGAGAATAAATTATTTAACAGACACACAGACCATACGATTGATCCTACTCTGGACCTTGTGCCTGAGAAGGTATTAATGAAGGCCTCTTTTAGGAACCAGAGAGCCAAACAACCTAAGATGATCTTCCCTTTGCTTTGCAAGAGCTTGTGCACAGCGATGTTTAGCTACATTTCTTAGTCATCTACTTCTTAAACTCTCTGCTCCCGCCTTTCTAACTATAAAGCTTCTTGAAACAGGTCATATTCTCTCTTCCCTAGAGATCTTCACACATGCTAATGCCTCTTCCTGATACACCCCTCCCCTCCTCATCCTCACCTGGGCAACACTACCCTTCCAGTCTTATTTGAACTGTCACAGTATCATGGAAGTCTCCCTGATGTCTCATTTGCATTAGGTATTCTGCCTGTGGGCCATCATAGATACTCCCCCATCTTGGTACTCATCACTGTATTGAAATCACTATTGTTAATTGCTGATTTATTGAGAGTGTAAGAAACTTGAGGCAGAGAAGGTCTTGGTCATTGTTATAGTCCCAAAGTCTAATATTGTGCCTGATTCTCAGAGTGATTGTTGAATGAGTGATAGATTACACAGTTGTCCTAAGAACTATGTCAAAGACTCAGTCATGGAAGCTGTTTACAAATTGAACTATGGTATACCTTTGTGGAAATAGTCTTCTATGCTCATAATGTGAAACAGAATTTAATGAAGCACAACCAATGTAAACTTAAAGTCCAATATGAAACTCAACTTAGAAATCTGGTTCACATTTTTTAGTTTACAAAAGGTGAAACTGAGGCCTAGAGAGTTCTAGAAATTGACACAATAATGCGAGAGATGGGACAGAACATAGATTTTTTTTTACTTCCAATTCACTCAACTATTGAGTAGTATTGATTAAACATGTTTATGTGCCAGTCACTGGGGCTATAAAGGTGAATAAGAGAAGTGAGGATCCCGTCCTCATAAAGCATGTGTTCTGGGGAGACAAGATAGATGACAAACAAATAAAAAAGGAATTACAACAACAACAACAACAAAACCTGACACAAGAGAGAGCTTGTTGCTATACAACATGATCAGGGAAGGTCTGTCTGAAGAAGGTGCATTTGACATGAAATTCAAATGTCAGCTATGTGAAGATCTAGTAGGGTGCAATAAAATAGGAAGACAACTGGAGCACTGGAATCAAATAAAAGAAATCAGGACAGTGGGAATGTAAGGTGGGAATGTAAGAGGCAATGAAGGTAATCGTGGACGGTGAGGCTAGAGCCACAGGCAGAGGGCACATAACTTATAGCCCAAGAGGCCAGGGTAAGTAGTGTGGATTTATTCTAGGTGTAATTGGAAGCTCTGAGAAGGCGTGATGTGACTGGTATATACCCACTTCAGAGGTCTTTTTCACCAAACTACAGTGTCTTGCTTTATCCCATCATTACTGTTGAATTGGTAAGTCAAACAGAGTGAAAAACTTTTAAGAATTAATATAGCAAATGAGCCAAGGGTTCATTTCTAATACATTTCCCAGAAATTAGGAAGGATTTGTAGTTATACATAGGCTTATGTGAGTATTTGTTCTGAGAACAATCTGACTGGAGCCCAGGTGCTTAAACCATACAGTGCAGCTTGGCCTTGGGAATCCCACCAAGTTATGGTATCCAAAATAGTGTTCCAATGAGAATGCTCTCTGCCAGGGATGTGAGGAGCCAGTGATTGTTTACAAAGATTATTCAAATACCAGCCCTTCTGCTCTTGGTTTTGTGCCTTATCCCACTAGGCAATGTGCAGAAGAGCAACGGTAAGAAAAAGTAGCTGAGATCAATAGCCTTTAAACATATGTGGTCATTCAAGGCTCTACATTTCCACTTTATACTAAACATGAATTCAGTGAGTTTAAGTGATGAATTTCTAAAGAAGCCTAAGTGAAACTATTTTCTGTGTTATTTATTCTAATACTTTCAATCCAAAATTTGAATGGTGGGAGAGGAAAAAAAAGAATACTAGAAGAAATAGTATGAAAAGTTTGGAGACTCTGATAACCCTACAACATGCCATTTCCCCAACTGCCTCCCTTCCCCCTACCTTTCTTAAAGAGGCATGAACTTTACAATGAAATACCTGCTCATTCCCTTCCTAGGCTTTGCCACAAGACTTCCTGCTCTTTACTCACCTAACCACAGGGCCAACGGATACAAGTTTTACCTTTAAAGATCAGCTAAAAATCCTGCCCTTGTGACCCGTTTGAGATAGTCTAATAGGGTTTACTGATAAAGATTGATCAGTCAGTTGGGAGGGGATCAGGAACAGGATTTCAGCCTCCAAATCCCTGAAGTATCAAGTTTGAGACTAACCAAAAAGGTATTCTGTGCATAGTTGCATAGGGAGGTAGGCGTCAAGGAGAGGAAAGCTCCCAGGAGGGGCTTGTGTCAACTGGCACATCACAGACTTTGTTGGGATCTCCCTTGCGTCACCCCTCTGCCTTCCTCATAGTGTTCACCCTCCAACACCATCAAACCATTCTTGCCCCTCCATTGGTTGTTACTGAGTGGATGTTGTTGGCCAGGTTTTATGAAACAGATGCCTGCTTGATTATTCACACCAATGTGATGTATGTGTTTATCATGAAATGAGATGAACCATAACTAGTGCATATGGACCACAGGATAATAAGGGGGGGGGGATCTTGCCTTTTGACAACTGGGGGAGACAAGTGTCACTTGTAAGTGGAGATTTTTAGAAGAGATCATTGAGGTAAGGCATTTAAAAGATGCCGTACCACGGAGGTGATTTTTAAATCCTTTCGTCAGTTCAATTCATTAATAACTATCTGACCTTTAAGGACTTTTTTTCTGCCCTTCTTGGCATATTGTAACAAACTAATGTCCTTCAGTGACAATAAATTTGAGACAAAGTAAGGAACTAACCAACTGTGCCTCGTGATGGGAAAACATCAATCACTGCCTCTGAGCCACTGCATAGGGCTAGAACAACCTTTGTCCAAAGTAAAATCACTGTGTGCTTGGTTTGAGTTTCTTTTTATTACATTGAAATAGCTTTGGGAATTCTCAGGGTGATTCCTAGCTATCAAGTAATTCTCACTGTGGTCAGGCACAAGGACTAGGATAGTCACATCATTTGCTAATGCAAATAGCCTTGTTTGCAGGGTATGTACAATGTATTTCACCAGAATGAAAGAGTTCAACAATTTTCCTGCTTTTTAGCAAATCTGCCCTGTAAACAGAATCAAGATCAGCTTTTTCATCTACTCGCTTGGACACTCAAAATTAACTATGATTGCCAGTGGGGCTTAGTACCACCAATAGCTTCCAAGAGGCTACAAGGGAGAGGTAAGACTCACAGCCTGAGCAGAGAGCCCTATTGTCTTGGGTCTTTCCGAGCATTCTTCCATTCTTCGGGAGAACCCCACTGCTGCCTTCTGCTCTCCCAATCAATTGTGTGAAAAACAGAGCTGTTTGCCAACAAAAGCCCAAAGAAGCCGTGTCATCAGGGAACCAGCTTCCTGTGGAGGAGACACTTGCTAGAATGTGTGGCCCTGGAGTTGCAAGTTCACAGCTACCGGGAGGAGCCTGTGAAAAGCAGAACCTAAGTCCCCATCTTAGCAGGATGAGCCTTCTCATGTGTTAGATAGAAAGGAAACTAAGACAGGGGTCCAAAGAAGTCTTCAGGTACAATGAAGGCTTATTTTGTGGAAATAGTTACCGGCAGGTCACTATCTCTACTGAGGACAGAACGAGAGGAATGAAGTTCACGCTGTAACAGCAGGGATTAAGGCAACCTGGAAAGTAATTTTCTAAACATCACAGGGTCCTAGGAAAGTCTTTTCAGCTCATGACATTCTCACTGGCCTGAATTCACCCCAATCTCCAGCAAATCGTGGTCTATAAGAAACCATGTTTAAACCTTCTGTTGATTGTACCATAATTTCCAGACCACATTTTACAGAGAAAACACTAAAATCAAATGAGTATTATTTAACATGGAATATTAATTTCCAGAGGCAATTACTGTAAGATGGCTTAAAGCTTGGCCTTTGGAGTTAGAAAGTTGTAGGTTCAAAGTTGTTGGCTTTGATATTTTATACCTGTGATCTTGGGCAAATTACTTAACCTCAGTTTCCCCATGAGGAAAATAATAATGTGTGAAGGGCTTAAGAGAGCACTTGTTACAATAAAGTACTCAATAAATATGAACTAAGTATTATTATTACTATTAGTGTTCATTTCTAAACTCTACTCATGGTACGAGCAAGATCTGGCTTAATTTGTTCCTGACAAAGAATGGAAGCCAAACGCCTGGATTCCCTGAAAGCTGTGTTCTGGCCAGCTCTGCATCTGCTGAAGTGCAGGGCAGTTCAGCCATGGGAGAGTCTTCATGCAGCCGTGTAGATGGGGTCCAGGGACCACTCCTACCTTTTTCTCTAGTGTAGATTTCCACCTGCCACCTCTTTACCACAGTGAGATTCATCACAGAATACTCCCAACATGCAACGGTGCCAAATTCACTCTTCTGGCTTCTCAACAAAGAATAAGGCCCATCGGTTTTGCCTACTCATTTTTTGTTCATAATTATATATTTCTGCTTTTCTCTTTTCAAAGCATGTCCACATATGCCAACTCAGATGTATCATGGTCTTGGTATTCCTGTGACACAGATAAGAAGGGGTTGCCATGTACAAATTACACTTGAGGGATATTCCCCATTATCGGAAGATTTGCCAACCAGATCATACACAATTCCAAACTGACAGGGATGGAGTATTCACTGAATATGAAGGGTAGACACATAGTCAACCATCTAGAGTGTGGGAAAAGGCAGAATATAGCTATTAACATGATGATAATATCAATATTAATTGATATTTATTGGATGCCTATTACTATTGGTGAGGTGAGGTGAGGGACTTCTCCTCATTTTTCTTTGTTTCCACACCAGTTGATAGGGAATAGTATTTCCCCCATCTTCAAGTGGATGAGGGGGCTGTTATATATAAAGTTTCTAGACATTTTTTTCTATCTTCCTACATTTTTCCCCAGAAGAAGTGTTATTAAATGGATCCAGTAGATCCTGAGACATTTTTCAGGCCGTGTTTTGCAGTGGTGGGTCAGAGTACTGTGTGTGGAAGACTGGACTCTACTCTGCCCTTCCAGTAAGGCAGCAAGGGGGTACACAAGGCCTGCCTCCCAGGCCTGGCCCTCTGGCTGTCATACTGCACATACACAGTGTAGAGTAAGGGGACCCTGAGTTTGCTCTACCACCTTAGAATTGGGGTGGGATATTAGTAAGTCTCATTTATCTTCATTTCCAGAACTACCACTTATGCTTTGGTACTTACCAGAGAGTCCTGCATGGAGAGAGTGGGGTAGGGAAGACTAAGCAATGTGTGTGGTAGGTGGGCTGAATAATGGTCTCCCAAAGATTTCTATCCCCAGAATCCGTGACTATGTTATCTTACACAGTACATTAATTTCCTGGGGTTACCAGAGCAAATTACCACACACTAGTTGCTTAAAACAACTGAAATTTATTTTCTCACAGTTCTGGAGGCCAAAAGTACAAAATAAAGATGTCAGTAGGGCAATTTCTTCTCAGAGGAAGAATCTGCTCTAAGCCTCTCTTTTAACTCCCAGGGTCTGCTGACAATACAATCCTTGGCCATCCTTGGCTTGCAGACATGTCACTCCAATCTCTGCCTCTATAGTCACAAAATATTCTCCCTGTAGGTCACTTCTATCTTTGCGTCTTCGCATGGCATTCTCTTCTGTGTGTCTGTGTCTAAACTTCTCTTGTTGTATAAAGATACCAGTCATTGGATTAGGATCCACTCTCATCCAGTATAAACTAACTTTATTTTTTTTTAATTCTTTTTAACGTTTATTTATTTTTGAGACAGAGAGAGACAGAGCATGAAAGGGGGAGGGTCAGAGAGAGGGAGACACAGAATCTGAAACAGGCTCCAGGCTCTGAGCTGTCAGCACAGAGCCAGACGCGGGGCTCGAACTCATGGACTGCGAGATCATGACCTGAGCTGAAGTCGGCTGCCCAACCAACTGAGCCACCCAGGTGCCCCAGTATAAACGAACTTTAACATGACCACATCTGCAAAGACACTATTTCCTTTTTAAAAAATGTTTATTTATTTTGATCACTGTCAGTGCAGAGCCCGATGTGGGACCTGAACCCACAACTCTGAGAGCATGATCTGAGCCGAAGAGTTGGGTGCTTAACCAACCCTTTGCAGCAGGTACCCTTATTATTCCTAGTACAAAGCTGAGAAGAATAATAGAAGAAACAATAAATAACTTTTAGCTAGCAAGGTCATATTCACTGGTACTCAGGATTAGGGCTTTAACATATATTTTTAAGAGACACAATTTAACCCACATTACATGGTAAAAAAAAGACTGCAGATATGATTAAGGATCTTGAGATGGGGAAATTATCCAGGATTATCCAAGTGTGCTCAATAGAATCACACGGCTCCTTATAAAAGGGAGATGGGGGATCAGAGGTCAGAGAGAAGAAGGCTATTTGACTACGAAGGGGAATGGGAGTGATCCAGTCATATACCACCATATACAAACAGACACCAATGCTAGAAGCAGCAAGGAACAAATTATCCCCAGGAGCCTCCAGAAAGAATCAGCTCTGTGAACATCTTTGATTTTTAACCCCAGTAAAACTCATTTCAGACTTCTGACCTCCAGAAATGTAATATATCTAGGTTATTTTAAGCCACCTAGTTTGGAGTAATTTGACACAGCAAGAATAGGAAACTGAACACTAGGCAATTAAAAAATATATAATTTTTACACTTTGTTTTCCATTAATATTTGGGGATACAGTTCCCTTACCAAGAGGCAAATGAGCGCTTGGTAGAATTTGAACACCAAAACCATGCCAGAAACCTTTAACAACTAAGTTATACCACTCAACTAAGCTCTCTTGAAGAATTATCTCAACTTTTTTTTTTAATGTTTTATTTTTGAGAGAGAGAGAGCATTAGCAGGGAAGGGGCAGACAGAGAGGGGGACAGAGGATCTGAAGCAGGCTCTGTGCTGACAGCCCCCATGTGGGGCTAGAATTCATGAACCGTGAGATCATGACCTGAGCCAAAGTCTGACACTCAACCAACTGAGCCGCTCGAGTGCTTCATGAACACTTCAACAACCCTTTGCAGCAGGTACCCTTATTATCCCTAGAACAATGCTGAGAAAAATGAGGTCAAGAAACAATAAATCACTTGTAGGTAGCAATTAGTAGAGTCAGAATTGAACTCATATCATTTTGACTCCAGGACTTCTATTTTCTTTTATCAGCACATCATACTCTTACTCTATTCATCTATCGTCAGATAGGTGACTTCACGGGACACAAGACATAAAGCTTGGTCTACAAATACTGTGAAAGTGCCACACTCGTCATTTGTCTTTATACAAGAGAAGTAGCCACTATTTACCTGGCCACCTAAGGGGAGGCAGTGAAAGAAAGGCCAAGTAAACATCTTCCTGCCACAAATGCTATTGTGAAATAATCAATCAGTCCAGTAAAGCTTCTTTTGAAGCCAATGAACAATCACTGGTGCCAGTGCCCAACTGGCAGAAGAATAACAGCCTTGGGTACTCCGTGTGCCAACAGATTCTGGCTTAATGCACCAAGCTGACCTTTTCTTCCAAAAACTGAATGTAAGAAAACCATCCTCTCATCTCTAGTTCTTTGGGCTATTTCTGAGGCATTGGAAAGTTGTCCAGCATAGGCTGTAAGCTCCACAAGGGCACCATGTCTGATACTCACTTCTGTTGTCAGGGCCTAACACAATGCCTAGGAAAGAGGTGCTCCACAAATACTAGATAAATGAAGAGAACAGGAGTTTGAAATGCTTAGATCCAGACATCATTCCTACCATCTATCAGCTGTGTTAAATTGAGTAATTCACTTCTCCTCACTGAGCTTATTTCCCTATCTGTGAGGCACAAATTTAAAATCTGGGAGGCAATGACTTTGTGTTATGGAGCATTAGAGAACACAGCAAGATGTACTGCACATAAGTTATCTTTTTTTTTTTTTTTTTTTTTAGATTTTCTTTTTAAGTAACCTCTAAACCCAACATGGGGATCAAACTTAAGATCCTGAGATCAAGAGTCACATGCTTTGCCAACTGAGCCAGCCAGGTGCCCCGTAAGTTATCTCTTAATGAAACAGCCATGACTGAGTCAATGGATGAATGGATGGGTGAATGGAGAGTAAAGGTAAGTTGGGAACATTTTTTGTTGCCCCAAAGCAATGCTAATATTGCAAACATACATCTGTCTGCAAAGTGCACAGAAAACTGCATGCTCCCGCTTGTCAATGCTGTTGGCAGACTCAAGATGGCCACAGCTTCCCCAAAGGTCACCAACTAAGCCCTATTTACATGGAAACAAATTAAAAGTACGAGTGGAATAATATTTTTCTCCTTTTCACACATATGGTATCTGTGTTTGTGTCTGTGCATTCCGTGTGTGTTTCAGTTGAATATAGGAGGAAGTATAATCCTACATCACGCAGAATTGAAAAAGACAGTGCAAGTTTGGCATATTTCCCCTCTGGAAGTATGCTCATTTCTTTTATTTTTTATCAATATTTCTGTTATGAATTTCATATGATTGACATTGTAACTCCCCGTTATATATGAAAATCAATGTATAATGTAAGAATTCAAGTGAACTACACCTTTAGTAAGAATGTGACTGTGACATAGAGGTCAGAGCAGCAATCGGAGCCTGGGCTGTCACTCACCACCTTGGTAAAGACACAAAGCACCATGTGTCTTTGAGCTTCAACTCCTTTATCTTTAAGAGGAGGGATTCATACTTGACCTATAACTCGGCCTACAAGGTCTCATGATATAGCCTCTACCTACCTTTCCAAACATTGGCCAACTACTCCCCTCCCTCACTCTGTCCCAATCACACTAGCCTTTTTTCTGTTCCCAAACATGTAAAGCTTCTCATAGTTCATGACATTTTACCTGTTGTTCCAACTGCCTGGAAATGCTCTTCCCTCAAATTTTCCTATCACTGGCTCCTTTTCCTCCACCAGGGCTCAGCTCAAATGACTCCATGTAGGGAGGTCTTTTCCAGTTGCCCAACTTAAAAGTGAAAATCTAATGATTATCATGATTTTGGTTTGTTTCCTTTATAGTATTTATGAATATATAATGTTTTCTTGATATTTGCTTGCTTTGTTACTGTTTGACTCCTCTCTTTAGATTGTAAGGTCCACACAGATAGGAACTGTTATCTGTCTTTCCCATCATTGAATCCTAGGATCTCAAACAGTGCCTGGTATAGAGATGGTTTTGAATGAGTAATTTCCAGGTTGCCGTCCATGTATAATGTTCTCTATCATGTTAAAATTTACTGCGACTTATTAGACATCTCTCTTCCCCCAAAGCACTGCACCCAGTAATAAAAGAAAATAAACACATGGATGTGTTGCAGGAGGATTCCTGTGGTAAGCAGTTCCCTGCAGCTGTGCTCTGGACAAGAGGTGCTGATACACATACCATGCTTAGGAACTCTACCTGATCGGATGCTACAGGGTTCCAGGTGGCCACCTCCTTCCTCCCCCTTGGGCTCTTGATCCCTTCCTTGTATCAAACTAGTAGGGATATCACACCTGTGAGTCACGTGTGGTGGACATCTCTCAAGGAGGCCTCTCGAGCCTCTGCCTTCTTTACTGCAAGCCCCTTGTCCCATCCAGCAGGCTCCTATACCCATAAGAATTCTGTCTTGATTTATTCAAACTTCCTTTGCTGTGTGACACAGAACTGAAACTCTTGTTGTAAGCCAAGGGTGAAAGTGTATCATGCGGAGAAAACAATCAATATATTTAGAAAGTAAACATACTGAAAGTAAAGAGGCACTGAGATCATAGCTGTGCCTATTTTACGACTATGGCATTATGAGTGGGGGATATGGGAACATAAGTTAAAGACAAAGCCGAAACAATGAAGTATTTGAACTTGAGTTTACAGATTCTCAAAGGAATAATTCTCGCACCCAAAATTCCTTAGTTCTTTGCTCTGCTATCAGAGGTACAATCAATCTGAGATCTTTTCTCATGTGGAGATTTAGAAAATAGAGAACTGCAGTATGCATTTGGTGCCAGATGATGGGCCGAGGATGAGAAAATGAGGTGAGTATAAGGATATGATAATAATTGTTGCTATATTCATGATAAACTAAGTTCTATATAGGAAATGCCGTTTGTTCTTCTG
The DNA here is from genome assembly GCF_046562875.1 of Panthera onca. Lineage (NCBI taxonomy): Eukaryota > Metazoa > Chordata > Mammalia > Carnivora > Felidae > Panthera > Panthera onca. Next base: position 119,315,669 of record NC_138339.1, read on the forward strand.
ATTTATCAATCAGACTCAGGAAGATTATACTGAGTGGACTTTGTGGAATGGACTGGCTTTTAATGAAATATACTTCAACATTTCAATAAGATTTATAGAATGAGGAAAAATGTGCATAAACTGTCATTATATATTCAAATAGTTTCATCTCAACAAATGTCCTTGTAATTGATATGGCGGCCCCCAAATGGTAAAACGCGAGCACTTTGTTCACTGGAAATGGCTTCTATTCAGAAATGATCAGAGAAAAGATATTACAAAAGCCAGAGAAGCCTAATTACTGTCTCTGTCTCTGCCTCTATATAATGTTGTAAAGTTGCAGTATTAGATATTAGGATATTAGATATTAAATATTAGTATAAGAATATTAGGTTCTTAAAATGCCAGGTGAAAAAATTCCACTTAATGGTGAGCCACTTGCACCTCAAGGAATGGAGAAAATAGGAATGACTTAGATGTAACTTGAGGGCACAACATAATCTCATGTGAGTCATCTCATAGTTAGATAACTCTGGTAAAACTGTACATGTAGGTCAGGAGTGTTCCTAAGGCTCAGTATGCACAGTGATGGTGTCACTTTAATATTCAGATTCCCCCGAGCACCAGGCATCTTGTTTCACACATAGTAGGAGTTCAGTCAACATCTGCTTCAAGGGAATACAAATCAGCACCCTGCTCCTCTGTATTAGCAAACTTGCTGTCATTTCTCTCCAGTACCTACCGGATAGATGCACACTAGAGCCTTTAACTCACAGAAACCAGTTGAGGATCTCATATTTTACTGTTACAGCAAAGGTTTCAAAAAGTTATGGTATATAGGTACAAATGCAAGGAATTATTGAGATGTAACAATAAAAAACATGGCTGTTTGTACTGCAGACCTAAGTCCTGAAGAAATAAAAAAAAAAAAAAACTCTGATAAAATAGTACAAATAAATAACTAAAGCAGGTAAACCTATATGGGAGTCTCTCTCTGGGGTGAATTTACATAAATGTACGTGTGTGTGTGTATACAATATATTCTCAAGTGTTTATACCAATAGCTTATTTGTATTAACTACTCCAAACTTTTTATGGAAGGAGGCATTTTCACATCTAGTCAAGCTACAAAACTTGTGAATAACTTTTAAAAACAACTTGGAGACATAAGATAACTAATATTTTTAGAGCTCATGCTGAAAGGACTTAATGAGGAATTAGCCGTGAAGTAAATTAAAGCAAATTCCCACTTTCTTTTAACAACCTGCCTTGTACTCTGGCTATGTAAATTAGCATGAGCTCATAATCATGTCAGACTAAAATAAATCAGACTGGACATAAACATAAGAAGATTGAGGAAAAGCAGGATTTAATAAAAATGTTAAAGTATATATACTAATAACAGATGCAGGAAGCTCTCTTCTTTACTACCTAATATGTTACTACCATTCCACTATAAATATGAAAAATAGTAGTAAACACATTACTATTTTGTAAAACTATAAACTGGCAACATATCTACTAATAAAACATAAAAAGTGAGCAAAATACACTCAATAGGTTTAGCTACAGGATTTCCATTGGTGGCAAAGCACAAAGTCAGTAAGCTCACCAGAAAGTTCATTGGATTTGGGTATGAAGAATACAAAATAGTCAAATCCATGGTTTCATGGTTCAGCTATTTGATTACTTGTTCATCAAACCAGCCCACCTGCACAGTGATGCACTAGTTGCTAGTGTGAAGGCTGGGATGGAAGGCCTCATGTGACATGTTCTATACATGTTTATTTTTTTTTTTTTTTTGGATCATCTCAAAGGGAATCTGAGACATGCTCTCCTTACCAGCATGAGGGATGGCTTCTTTTTTATGGACCATTTGCCTGTGTCTCCATCATTTCCAAAATATACAAGACAAGTATTTCTATAAAGTGAATCCAACAATGCTAAAAAAGAAAAAGAAACAACTAGCAAATGAATAATAAACAAAGTACTGTACTTGACTAGATGTTACCAGTCAGTTTACATCTCAGAGACTGGAAAAGAGGCTAATCTGTCTTTCACACAGGAGCACTGATCAGCATGAAACCTATCTTGAGCCTCTCTGAAAGAGACAAAATTATGCTTAGATTTTTTTATTTGCAACATTAGATTTGGGCAGAAAGCCTGATGTGGATTTCAGAAATGACCAAACATATTATTTAGGCAAGTAACCTGTAAACAATCTCAGGAAGCTTCCCTGCTTATCTCTTCAAAGTATGTCTCTGAACCTTGATTCTCAACGACAGAAGAAGGTATCAACTAAGTTTTAATTAAGTCCACAAATAGTTTCCCTACATCTTTCTCTAATCAAGATCCCAGAATGTCAGCTGAGTTTTATTTAACTGTTTAAACACAAATGTCATTGGGATATAAATCATGAGTGTTGGCTAAAGACCTCAGGTGATAACTTTGAGACACCAAAATGAAGTACCAAACTAAATTCCATGCTTTCAAAATGGATGGCCCAGATGGGCTTTATGACTATGTCTCCTCATTTACACAAAGGGAACACAGACATTGAGAGCTAAAAAAAAAATAGAGGATTTTTACAGTAATTTATTGCATAAGCTGCTGCCATGTAGCTACTTTCTTTCCTTAAAGGCAAGAGAGGGGTAGAATCCTTCAAGGTGACTACCTGAAGAACTTGATAAATCCCTGGAGTTTGAGAGGCCAAGTGGATTGGAGTATGACTTCCCATTTCCTCCTCCTGCTTCCTTCCCCTGTCTTCCCCCTCCCCCACACCCAAATTCTAGAACAAGGTTGGCAAACCTCTCAAAATAAATAAATAAACATTAAAAACAAACAAACAAACAAACAAACAAACAGGCAGTGGGCCAGAATTGGCCCATGGGCCATGGTTTACCAGCATGTGATCTAGAAGTTGACAGATATCTTGGGCAGTGCAGCCCAACGAGTGGCTACGGAGGTGTGGTCAGCTTACTTGACTGTAGCCCTTAGGCAAAGACGATTGAGGGTTTCCCTTGGTACAGATAAGGACCATGTTGGAAACACAAAGCCAGCCTGGAACTGCTTGAACTGTGCCCAAAAGTACTACCTGGGAGGGCATTAGAACTTCAACAGGGAGACTATCATCAAGAGAACTGCCAGAATGTAAGGATGCAAGGAGGAGGGTGTGAGTGAGGAATAAAGAACCCTACTAGAGGTTCCCCCTGCAGCCAGCTCAGCCAGAGTGGAGACGCAGCCTAGCAATTGCATTGAGACCTATTAGCCCTGAGAGAGTTCATGAGACTTTCATTGCCTCAGAATGCTTAGAGAGGCCTCCATGAGCTTTCTGCTCAAGGCAGGGAAGGCCTTGTTTCGGTCGATAAATTTTAAAGGATGCGTGGAAAACAAAAAAAAGCTGGCATTTTGACTACATTTCTTAAGCTATATGGTTCAATACAACAGATACAGAAACATCCCCTCCCCATGCCTACCCATTAAAAAAGAAATTGATAAATGGAAACAACTATCTGGGTTATCAACTCAATTAAGTAACTCTCCCATGGTTGCACCGATTCTCCACTGTCCACTTCAGTTTAAGTCAGTGCTTCTCACATTTTAGCAAGCACCAGCCTCGCCTGGAGGACTTCTTAAAACACAGATTGCTAGGTCCCACTCCCAAAGATTCTGATTCAGTGGGACTGGGCTGGGACCTCAGAATGTACATTTCTAACAAGTTCCCAGGGGATACTGATGCTTCCAGTCCAGGATCACACTCTGAGAAATACTGGTTTAACCCAGGCCTGGTTTCTAAATGTGACTTGTCACCACAGTATAGGACCTTCCAACATCAGCTGGGCACATTATAACACTTCAGTTGTTCACAGTGGTGATTAGTCACGCTGGTTCAGTTTTCAGAAACCAGCTATGGCTACCAAATCATTCATCTGTTTTGCCAACACCATCTATCTCTTCTGGTGTCATGGGCAACTTTTCTCAAGGAACCTGGATTTTCTGGCCTTGCCTTTCCTTTGTTCACATATAACATGAAGGTAGTTGCCTGCCAATATCAAGCATTTTACACAATGTCACCGATCCATCCAGTGCAAGAAAGGATATTGAAGGGAGTTTACTGACATATTGTCTGACATTGTCATGATCCATGAGTGGCAGAAAATAGACACCAGTGAGTAGGCAGATTTCCATCTGGCAAGAAGATGGCTGTAATGAGCACCAATGTGAAATGACAGATAGTAATAGAAACTAGAAAGTCGATGGGAAAATTAGTTTTTCTCATTTCACATCTGCACGACAGGGGGAGCTGCCAATCAAGGTCTCCAGAGAGAGAAGCTTATCTAGGTTCCCAACCACGTGCAAAGCCATGTTCTCCTAAGTTAAAAAAAAAAAAAAAAAAAAAAAAAAAAAAGAAAGAAAGAAAGAAAAAAGAAAAATCATGGGGAAAAAAATAGAATCAGTCTGTTATAGAGCTTTAAACAAATGTGGGGCTGCGAAACAAGCTGTCGCAAATTGGCACAGAGAATGCAGAAAATCAATGTGAAATGAAAGCTGCCTCTCCCAACAAAATAAAGCCAGCAATTAACTCTTCCTGTCCTTGCTGCAACCTGCAAGCCATTTAAACACCAGAACGCAGGTTGCTAGGGAAGGGGCCAATGCTTTAAATACACAGCCTACTCTCTCCTATAGCATGGGTATGTGAGTGGGTAAGAAACAGGCATGCAGGTGGCAAGGAAGAACCAACTTGGCTTTCATATATACATATCTAAATATACCCAAATATATACATTTTATATATATTTATATACACACATATGCATATATAAATCTATGCGTATGTATATATGTATGTGTATGTCTGTATGTATGTACATACACACACATACACACTAAATAGGCACAGGAGACTAAGAACATATATTTGAATGCCCAAAATTATGCTTGTTGCCTAGAATGGGCAGGGATGACACAGGAATAAAAAAGCATCTCACAAGAGTCTTAATATTCACATGCAGAGACATACAAATCCACCACTACTTCAAAACACAAATTAAAGAATGTAACAATTCAGACACACGTATGTTCAGCTGTTCAAACGCATCTCTGTTTTGAAGGATATACAAACGATAATAAATAGAAGGAGGTAACTAAAACAATTATGAAAGTGCTTAACGGCACAGACTGAAAGACCAGGATATTGATACATTTCACTAATTAATGTTGCAAGAATAATGCTCTGAATCAGAACGTAAACAAGTGCAACAAAGATGAGCTATAGTTCTACCAAAAGAATTCAAAAGGGTCATTCATTGCAGTATCAACATCTTTGTAAAAATGCAAACTAATGAGCATGTTTATGTGGAAGCACGGTATCAGTCAAGACACTTACTGCTGTAGTAACAAACATCCTCTAAATCTCAGCGGTTCAGGATACAACAAAGGTGTACTGTTTGCTTATACTAACATCCAGCGTTGGTCAGCAGGGAGACTCTGTCAATCATAGTCATTCAGGGACTCACAATGGTGGAAACTTCCATGGATAAGTTATTTCCATACACATCAAAGGAGAAAGATAGAAAAGACAGAAACGCACACTAATTCTTAAACTTCCTTTAAAAAAATGTTTAATTTATTTATTTTGAGAGAGAGAGAGAGAGAGAAGCAGGGAGGGGCAGAGAGAGGGAGAGAGGGAGAGAGGGAGAGAGGGAGAGAGGGAGAGAGAGAGAGAGAAGAGAGAGAGAATCCCAAGCAGGCTCCACACCATCAGTGCAGAGCCCGACACGGGACTTGAACTCACGAACCATGAGACCATGACCTGAACCAAAATCAAGAGTCGCATGCTTAACCGACTGAGCCCCCCTGGCGCCCCTTAGTTCTTAAATTTTCTGTCCAGAGCTGACATGAGTTCTCAGTTTCACTAACCAAAGTAAGAATTTAAAGCTCATACCTGAAAAGGAACTGACAAATGAAATCCAGAAAGAAGAGAAGTAGAAATATGCAATGAACAGCACCAGTGATAACCACAATCACTCCCATTTCTTGCCAGGACCAATGCAATAAAACTAAGTCTTAGCCTGTCTACATGTTTCCACTGCAGGTCTACCTCTAACCTATTCACAGAGCAACCAGAGAGAGTGAAGTGTTTTGTTTGTCTGTTTTTTCTTTTTTAAGATAAATCTACTAGTCCTATCAGTTTCATGCTTCAATACCCTTCAGTCACTCTGCACTGAACTTACAATGAGATTGAACATCTTAACCATGGGTTTACAAGGCTTTGCATGATCCAACCTCTGGATACATCTATGAATTCCTCCATCTGCTCATTATTGGATCCAGGGAAAGCACTTCCCATTATCCACCTCATTCAGAGCCACCAGTGATCTTCTTTAAGTTTCCTGAATTTATGAAGCTTTGTCCATGTGCTATTCTCTCTATTGTGACCTGGCTTATTCCTACTCATTCCTTCAATATTAGGCTTTCATTTTCTATCATATCTTTCTCACAGGCCTTATTTTTTCTTCATAAATCAATTAATATGCTTTTAATTATAAATTCATAATTATATAGTTATTTATGTGTTTACTTAATATCCTTTTCCCTCTGTAAATTCCCTAAGGGAAAATAAAATATTTTTTTTCCATACCTAGGCATAGCACTTGGCACACTACCTGCCATACAGTGACCACTCAACTACCACATGGATAAGTGAATCAGACTCACTTCTGCTAATGTCTAATGAAGATCAACAAATCAGTTAAAAGAAGTGTAGCACAAAGCTACTAACCTGAGATTTACAGTGAAAGTTCAATGTTAGAATTAAACATGTCTTTGTATCTTTGTCTACGCTTCACCATTTGTGCAGAAGATTCATATCCAGTATGACAAATGATCCCTCGAATCCACAGTATGTAGGTCAGCTAATGAAGTTGCCATTTTACAATAAGATAATAGAAGCTGGGAGAAATGAAGAGACTCACCCAGTATCCTACTGCTAGTAAGAGGCAGAGTTAGGAGCTAAATTAAGAGACTTCTCATTGTACATCTGCTTCGCTTTCCACACACCATCCTGTCTCTCGATTCAAGAAGGTCAGCCTTAGAAGTATTCATGTGGGACAGTGTTAATGAAAGGAAAATTATTAATATAACACCTGGGCCAGATTCTGTACAGATATGCATAGAATGACCTTCATTCTTACTAAGCATTTCAGAATCTCTGCCCAAAGGAATTGATTAGACAAAAGAACTTCATCAAGGGTTCAGCTTTATAAATGTATCTCTCCCTGATATCCCTAAGGACCTTGAAAGCTCTACCTTTAGATCATGCCAACGTATATTTCTAAGAACACTTTATGAGATACCTGTGGTATTTGGTAGAGGTTACATATTAAGCTATGACCACATTTCAAGTACCTACTGTATGCCAGAGGCTGGCAATGGAACACAGATTCAAGGTACCAGGTTAGCTGGAATGGTCAGGAGGACAGGCAGATGTTTTAATGGGAACAAGGATCATGGTAGAAATGCAGGGTAGGTGGAATCCCAGTGGAGAAGATAGAGGCAAGAAGTGAGTGAGCAGGAATCGTTGGGAGTGGGGGTTGGAGGAAGCTCACAAAAGGCACCAACCACATTGGAACAAAAGGAAGAAACACAGGAGGAATGGAAAAAGGGAAAGGAGGATGAGAAATGTCACAATTGTGTCCTACAGGTGATGAATGAGCTTGATCCTGGTTTGAGAAGAATACAATTAACGCTCGTTTGTGATCTTCTCATGAATACTCAAGATGATGTCATGACTGAATTTTCAGCTAGTGTATAAGTGAACTTCACTCCCAATGCCAAAGCAAGGCCCTTCCAACACCATCTGGAGCTAGACCCCAATTTCCTCTCTCCCTCTGCCCAAGGGTTCCAAATCCAACCTTCACCTTTTTCCTTTGAACACATCACCATTTCCAGTTCTTGCCACAGGGTGCCCCCAGTACATGCTTCTCCTTGTTCTCAAAAAAGAAATCCAAAACCACTGTTTGGTAGGCCTGGACTAGAAACAAAGAAATCCACCTGCCTGGGCAGATAGCCATGATAACTTATCATGCACAGAAAAGGTGCTAAATAGATTGGCTATAATTCCACTCACATCCATATAAAAGAGCTGCATAAAACATTAAATGTGTATAGCCACTTGCTTCAGAGATAAATGATAAGACTCATTGGTTTGGACAAAAGAATTTTTTAAAATATGAGATTAGGTAATGAATATCCTCAAGAGGCTCTGTAGAAGATAGTACACATTCAGAGATAGTCTACAAGCTAGAATCCAATTTTAATTAGGTCATTCCTCCAGCAATAACCAAGACCTTTGGAAGAAAGAGAAACTGTTCTTTCTCCCAAGCAAGGAAAGGGTCAAATCACTTCTGAACCGGAAACTTGCATAACCAACACAAAGGGCAGCTTGATACAGCCAAGAGAATTTTTACCAACATGCCTATACTTCATACCCTGTACACACCACTTACAGTTCTCCTGGCTGTCCCTTACTTGATGTCTGCCTCTGGTAATCATTTATTTGCACTGATTTGCTCACAGATCAGAAATGTCCATCCACCCCAGGACCCATGTAGTCTGCTGCAATGGGCAACCCCACAGGGAACCTGCCTCTTGGGAAGGAAGGAAGGAAGTTACCCTCACAGTGGTCTTCCATGTCCACCCTGTATAGAACATCCGCCCATTATTAGAACATACAGCTGTTATTCCTCATCATGCCTTTACCTAGCTTTGTTTTTCTCTGTGACATTTCTATCCCTCACACACACACACACACACACACACACACACACACACATTTTTAAAATGTATTTTATCTACCAGAATTAAAATTTCACGAGAATGAGATCTTTGGTTAGTTCATCGATGGGTTCTCTCTGTCTTGACTAGTGTACCCCAATCATGGTAGGTGTTCAACAACTGTTTGTTGAATGGATATTTTTCCTTAGGGTGCTCCCTCATAGCATGTCTAGGAAGAAGAGACTGTAATAGCCCATATAAAAGTCTGAAATAAATTCATTCTACTTTACATCACAAAGGCTGAAAATGTAAACAGAGAGCTTCACACGTTTGCATAGAGAGCCGAGACTTCATGAATTAGAGCTTTGGGGTTAAAATAGAAGTCTGCTTCTGCAGTAAACAGTGGCTCTTCTATGGTATCCAACTGTCAAAGAGGCCTAAATTTGAGGATAAAAATCTCAAGAACATGTATTAAATCCAAGATAATACTCAGAGTGAATTAATTAAAAGGGTGAAAATTGGTAATGAAAGGAAAGCAAGAGAACACAAAAGAAGTTCATTTATTTTAAAAGCTTATTCTTAAAATTCAGTTTTTTTCTGGTTAATAATAGATGATGTGTTCTATATAATATCTGCAATTTGAGCTTAAAAAGGTGAGGAAAAGTAAGGAGGTGTATAGAAATGCTAGCTTTGCTGCTTGCTAGCATTGTGTCCTTAGGCAAGTCACTAAACCTCTCTGACTTCAGAATTGCTGATTGGTTAAACTAAATGGGAGGGGTCACGAATAAACTCCTAATTTATAAAGCGGTTGCTAAAGTACCTATTCCTCACAGCTGGACTGAAATGTCCACCTGGTGGCAAAGCTCTTGGAGGGGTCATGTTTTGAGTACAAAGATCCACTTAGGAAGTGACACCTACAAAGTCTTCATGGAGTAACAGACAGTCTCATACTCCTGAGCTCTTTAATCCCTTTGCTCTGCCTGGAGCCTCTGTGCCTAGCTTGTGGCTCATGCACAACTCCAAAATCTGTGGGTTCCTTGATTTCCTTTTAGACAAAGCAAAGGAGTAACCCTTTCTTAATTCTTTAAATGAGTAAGAAGCACCATTACTCACTAAAACAGAAGGTTATTACCCTGTAGTATTTGTGCTATTGTGCAGGAAGGAGTTCTGACCTAGCTTGAGAAAAACAGAGCTTGAACCTTGACTTCACTACTGAGTATGTGATATCAAACCAATTAATTATCTTCTCTCAATGAATCTGTTTCTTCATCTGTAAAGTGGAGATAACAAAATAGCTCCCTCGTGAGGTTGTTGAGAAAACTGATAGTGATGCTGTGTATGAAAGAGCCTTGCAGTTGGTAAAGGGCTTTACAGATGTAAACTATCTTAGTCTGATGAACATGGGGTTGTCATTTGAGATAACAGGAATACCCCCTTCACAGTTGACCAAGTACTCTCACGTGCGTTAATTCATTTGGATGTAATCTGAAATTCTGTCCTAAGTTCTAATTCTATCAGGAATGGTAGGTTTTTTTTTTTTCCAAATAAAGTTTCAAACCCATTTTAGAATGCATCCTTTTTCATTTCTTTCTTCTCTCATCCACTACTTAATAAATGAACATCTCTTGTAAGTACCACATTAAGCTAAGAAACCTAGGAGATATTAAAAAATGAGGATATGTCCCCTTGTCCTTTGGAAACACACATTCATTTAGCAAATGTGTACTGAGCACTCAAAATGGACTACACGATCATATCAAATACAGAGTTCAAAGTAAGATGTGTAAATGAAAGAGAACACATGTGACTGTAGTACCATAGTGCTACCACAGAGTTGCCAATAGTGACCTAAGAATGTACCAATCTCATGTCACCAATTGTTAGTCTTATTACAATGTCTAGAAATCTCCAGAAATATATGCTTAAGAAATGTCTCTTGTCACTAACTGCATGGAATTATCTAGGATTCTCTGGAATTGGTTACCAATACAGGGGGGATGCTGCCATTCAGGATATGTGAGGTACCCACCCTAGACACACACTCAATTCACTACACAGGGCCTTTTACAATCAGCTGAGAATGAAAGTCAACAGGTATTCAGGTCTGTAGAAAAGACTAAGTGAAGAGATTAATAAGCTTTGCTCTTAACTGAGTCTTTCTGCCAATCCAGCAGACATACCCATTTCTCATCTTCTATTTATACATTTCTAAAAGTACTATCTCTCAGTATCAGCTAGACAATGTGAAAACATTGTAAGAACAATCTTTAACATCCCCAACAGTGATTACTACAGAGCCCAGCCTCACTCTCAACCACCAATATTTTTAATGAGGAACAGATGGCATGTGAAACTTTTGAAAAGCAACTTTCCGCCTTTGTAAAATAAAACACTCTTACACGATTTGAGAGTTGGCAACATTTCTGTGCAGCACTGAGCACTATTCATGAAACAGGTGAATGTTCCAGAGGCAGACACTGTACTTGTGCAAATTTGGAATTGGGGCCAAGAGTTGATTCTGTCTCTTCTGAACAAATGGATAATACACGAACTTGGCGACATATGGTGGCCATAATTTCCATTATGAGAATGGGAAGCAGAGAAAATCATTCTATACTGATGGAGTGGCATAAGGCAGATGTCTAGAGGAAATACAGAGATTTAAGATGGAAAAAGGATGATGTTATTTCGCCCATTCCACCTATTGTCAGTGAAAGTGATGTAACATCTCAAACCAGAAAAGGGAGATCCAGGGCACCCGGGCGGCTCAGTCAGGTTAAGCGTCCAACTCTTGGTTTCAGCTCAGGTCGTGATCTCACAGTTTCATGAGTTCAAGCCCCACATTGGGCTCTGCACTGATGGAGACTGTTTGGGATTCTCTCTCTTCTCCTTTCTCTCTGTCCCCACTGCCACGTGCTATCTCTGTCTCTCTCAAAAATAAACAAACTTAAAAAAAGAAAAGAAAAGAAAAAGGAAAGGAGAGAAGAGAAAAGAAAAGAAAAAAGAAATGGATGTGAGGGGAAAAAATCCCTATGACTTGACTCCAAGAATATTACCCACAACTATTTAAAACTAAATATGGAAAAATAAATAACGAATCCATAGGTCATGTTCCTGATTACACTTTTGTTATCAAGATTTGTTGACTTTATGCAATATATGGTCTTCACTGAAGTCCTCAGTATCTATGACTAAATGAAAATATTTTTCTGAATCTCTGCACCTTATAGTTTGCCTTATATTTTAATGAAAGGTTATATCCTCAATCAACATTTCCCTTTAGGGACAGCTATAATCAAGGCAAATAATTTTAAGCTCAAATATTATTATTTCACAATAAAATATGAAGGGAATCATGATTCATGAGTTTGCTGACTATTTATTCCTAGCTGCAAACATCACCCCGTTAGCCATACAAAAACTATAATGCATTTATCTAAAGTGTCAGGCTTCCAGCAATGAGTCCAAAGGGAATGAGCCTCTAAAGAGCCAAAACAGACACCACAATATGGAACATGTATTCAATGAAAGGTTCATCTTACAATTATGTTGAATCTTACTTTATCTTATTTTACACATCTGATTACCTATTTACTTATCCTGAAACTTTGAAGAGTAGTCAACTGACCATCATTAAAAATAAAAAGCTGGAAGACAGAAATATAACCCTAAAAATTGACCACAATTTTTAGGACTTTTAATCAAAGTCCATTAGCTTAGTAACATTTAGTCTCTACACTAAATAAGTAGTGCTGCAAATATAAGCAATGCCTAAAGGATGTTTGTAAAACTTATCCTGAGTCATCAGAAAAAGTTAAATTATGTTCAATGGATTTGTCTTAAGATGATAGCAAAATGGGGACTATACATAGAAAGATTTATATTCCGAGTGGAATTTTATTTTAAAGTCACTTGTAAAATATATTTATGTTGAAAACTTCATCATGAGGTATCACCATATTCAGAAGTAATGTAGCTGGTGCTGCTGTTTCCAACAGAAGTTAAATAGAGACAACAGAGAAAGGATTTCAAGCACGGACTGGCCTATCTTCTTTTCTACCCTCTTCCTTTCTCCAGTACTGACGCCTTCCCTTGGTCTCCTTACCAGCTTTTCACACCTGCAAGGGTGAAGAAAAGTGCATAAAACTTGTATGTCCACTACAAGGAAATCATGGGGACCCATTCTTCACAGATTTGAATACATTCAGAAATGAACCACTGTGCTATTTGATCAGCATGGAGGAGAATATGAGAAGGGTGTAAAACATAGCAACTCTCTATCTTAAGCCCTTTCCCATTTTATTGGCTTCTCCTTCTAGTTTTTCCTTGGGGGGAAAAATCGCTACTTTTCCACTGCAGAAGGACTAAATATTTAATTAGGGGAAATCATTGTTTTATAACTGTTGATTCATAGCTGCCACATTTACTATTTTGGTTTTTCTGATCAAAGATATGTCTACAGCTCATCATTTTTAATGAATAGATTTTTATATATTTTATGTAATATTGGTTTTTAACCCAGTGTTTCAAGCCCATCTGGATTGCTACTAAGCCTCAGGCTCACATGGTCTTAAAGGCAGATGATATAAGTGGCACCAAATAGAGGATGAGCAAGATAACCCTAGGGTGGTCACAATAATGCATGTGAAAATTTCTGAGGTATGACTCTCATTTGACTCCATAATGAAAAACTACTAGTCACCATTCCCTTTGCTAACACTGATTCTGGAACCTCATGGGCTATTGTAACAAGAAAAAAAAAAAGAAAACAAAAAAACTCTCCTGAGAAAATATTGCCATTTTAGGAAAACAATGTTTTCAGCTGCTGTAATCATTCTAATTACTTTAGATCGTTTCTTTTCTTTTTTTTTTTCCCTTTCACCCTCTAGGGCCTTTTTTGCCTTCAAATCAGCTACAGAAACAAAGCAATTTAGCACAGTAAAAAGCTTATTAACACATGATGCAGTTCAGTGGCATGAGAAAATGCTAGGGACAAAACAAGGAATCCATCCCACGAAAAAAAGTGAGATGTGAATATTTCAAAAAAAAGAAGCTGAGCCGGGGAGTGAATAACTTGACAGGATGTGGGAATAAAGGTCAAGATGGCGGCTCTGACTGCAGAGAAACCTCAGCAACATGGGATGAAGATAGCCCTTCAGTTCCTCAAGTCGCCCAGCAAGTGCAGTTTACAGCCAAGGCGGGCAACTATCGAACTCCTTATCTGTCATTTAAGAGAGTCCCCAGGTTCTCTTCAACTGTACTTTCTTCCGTTTTTTTCAAACTTCTCTGTATGACACCAGGGAAGGTGAAACAACCCCATTTATCTGTGGAAAGTGAACGTGAAGATGGCTGCTTCTCTGCAGAGGTGACAGTAAGGAAGTGTGAGGGTGAAGCGCCAAAACTATCTTAGCAGAGTACAGTCAGAAAAACAACCTGATGCTCCCTCCCCGAGAATTCTGAGGGCTTGTAATGGAAGGAAAATCATGTACGCAATAGGGTGCAAGATACACACGAGTTGGGCAAAGCAATGTGGAATCCAGCGGTGACCTTGATGTCCCAGTAGTATTTTCTGGATCCACGTAGATTCTACCAGAACAACTCCGTGCACTTCCAAAGTACATGAGCAAATTCTCAAGTGAAAGACACGAACATCAAGGGTCTTGCAGTGGATACAGACACACTTTGAATAAAGACTTTGTCTCCTTAAGAATAAACATTCATTCTTCCATTCGCCCCTTGGCTATCAGGCATCCACCCTATGTTGGGCATGGTGCTAGCTCTCGACACGTGAACGTGAACAACAAGTTCCATGTTTCCTTGGAGCTCATAGTCTAATATGGGAGAAAGGCTATACATCTATTCAATATCCACTGATGCCATGCATGTTCACTGAGCACCTAAACAGAGTGAGCTCACTCAGAGGAGCCCAAGGATGATGTCGGAGAAGGCCACGGGATCCATGAAGGCTTCTCAGAGCTGCTGATGCCTGAGCAGGCTTCTAAAGGTGAATTCTTTATTATGGTGAATGGCACTCTAGGCAGAAGAAACCACACTTGCAAAGGGATGTGTGCATGAAACTGGCACACTGCTGGAGCACATTTATATGGGAGGAAAATTAGAAAAATGAAATATATAGACAGCTTCTATGATCTAGTGCTTATCAGTGTTGGAAACCCTTAGATGACTGGTTTATTCTTTTATCTGCATTTTGGTTGATTCGAATATAACTTCCTTGGCATATTTCTGAAAGGAGTGATGAGGATTTGAAGCTACAACCACTGATTCATGTGAGCTAAAATTTTCAAAATCAGACACTAAGCATGGGTTATTTGGTGCATTGTGTAGGGGCTCTCTTTGCGGAACTTTAAAAGAAAGAGTGGAGGGGCGCCTGGGTGGCTCAGTCGGTTAAGCGTCCGACTTCGGCTCAGGTCACAATCTCGCAGTATGTGAGTTCGAGCCCCGCGTCGGGCTCTGTGCTGACTGCTCAGAGCCTGGAGCCTGTTTCAGATTCTGTGTCTCCCTCTCTCTCTGACCCTCCCCCATTCATGCTCTGTCTCTCTCTGTCTCAAAAATAAATAAACATTAAAAAAAAAAGTAAAAAAAAAAAAAAAAAAGAAAGAGTGGATAGCCCCACATTTCCTATCACACCTGTACAAAGAAATCTACTTGAAAAACTGTCAACAGTTTTATCTTTGAAAATAAAATAACTCTATTTAGAATTCTAGGATGCCCACAAATCCCCCTGATGAACCCCTTGTCCATAATCTATCAGGATGATGTCCTTACAGATATCCTCCAAAAGAATCTTCCAAAGTCTCCCTCAGTAATGCATTCGGGTTTCTCACGGCCCTTATGGTCACAAAGCTTAGCTACAGAACACCTAGATTTATCTTAGCATAATTCTATTCCCATCTCAGGTAAGTCCCTCTTCTTCCAGGACATGAAAGATCTCTTTATTTACTAATCCCCTAACCCCATCCAAAGTTCAACCCAAGGTGTAAGCAAACAGGGCCTAAATAACAAAAGAGCTTCTTTCCTATGACTTCCTTGTCATCAGTGGAAACACCTGAGGAGTCATAAAAGTGGGAACGCTAACAGAAGGAGAGAAAGAAAGTGCAGATGGTGGTAAAAGGCACATACCTGCCTGGAGGATTTTGTGACAGACTGAATCTACTTTTGAGCACAAAGCATGCTGAGGGCAGGAAGTTCCTCTGGCAATACCCAAAGTATGTATTACTCACCCTGTCTAGTAAATGAATATTCACTCTGAAGCCAGGTACCTCAGAGAAAGCCTTCAATTAACATAGCAAAATCCTATTTCATGGATGCTTGCATTTTCTCCTGTGATGAATGTTAGTTGAAGATCAATACGTGTAAAAAGTCATCTGACAAAGCAACCATGTGTCCATATGCACTGAAGTGGAGAGAACAGGCCAAATAATACATTGGTCCAGCTCAATCTATGTCTGCTACATTAGTTGTTTACCTAATTTAAAAACACAAGTCTCTTCTGCTGCCTTGACCAGAGCTAAACTTAATGAAGTTAATCTGCCAGCGATGACACATGTAAAATGATTTTAATGCACATAAAATATTTACTTAAATCACACATTAAAATAACAAAAACACAGAACTGACACAGTCGATAACATTGGATTCCAAAGCGGTTAAAAAAATAAAGTACAGATCGGCTTTAGCATATCTGCGCACATCTGAAACTAAGTAATTATTTCTCTAACTTTATTACAGAAATGAAAACCATTCTGTTACAAGCTAGCTACTAGCTTTCAGGAGAGTAAGAGCTTATAATGGCTCAGATGTGGTACTGAAAAAAATTTTTAAAAAGATTGATTTAAATCCTATAAATCACTTACTAATAACCTGACAAAGCAAGGAGCTAGATTTGGTATATTTTTATTTGACTATATATTGATTTATCCATATATGTATCCATCTGATTTCACCCTGTGTCTAGAATTCCTTAGGTGTAAGTTCCTCTACTGCTTTTCACTACGGATTTTTCTTAAAGCTCTAAACATACTTTCTCTCTCCAGCCTCATGGCAAGTAGTGTCCCTTCCCTTGGGGAAGAGGAAGGAGAATAAAGAAGGGGGAAAGGCCACATCTTTTAAAATTCATAAAAAAAACATCCTTAAAAAACTAGGGGAGCCTGGGTGGCTCAGTCAGTTGAGCAGTCAACTCATGATTTCATTTCAAGGTCATGATCCCAGAATCAAGGGATCGAGCCCTGTGTCTGGCTCTGCACTGAAAGTGGAGCCTGCTTAAAATTCTCTCCCCCTCTCTCTCTCTCTCTCTCTCTCTCTCTCTCCCTCTGCCACTCTCCCCAGAGCTGTCTCTCTCTCTTTAAAAACAAACAAACAAACAAACAACCCCTCAAACCATGCATGGAAATCTGGATAGATGATGAGTGTTTAAGTTCTTCTTAATTTATTTCAAGATTAATGCTCCCCCAACAGATTCTATGTGATATGTACGTAGGTGAGAGCACACACACACACACACACACACACACACACCCTCACACCCTAATAGCAATGGAATGAAGTAATAAAAATGAAGTCTATTTAAAAAGAGAGAGAGAGATGGGAAAGACAGTAACTCGGTTAACTGTACAAAATCCTGGCATTGTGGAAAGAGATTTGCCAGGGAGGGATGGAGAGCTTTGTTAATAATGTTCTCTTTATCATGTCCCTCCTCATTCCTGAATCTGGGGACTTAGTGAACCCTAGATGACACTTTTTTCAAAAATTTTTTAATGTTTTATAATTTATTTTTGAGAGAGACAGAGCATGAGTGGTGGAGGGGCAGAGAGAGAGGGAGACACAGAATCTGAAGCAGCTCCAGGCTCTGAGCTGTCAGCACACAGCCCGACATGGGACTCGAATTCACGAACCACAAGATCATGACCTGAGCCAAAGTTGGACGCTTAACCAACTGAGCCACCCAGGTGCCCCTAGATGACACTTTTAACACAAGAGCCTGGAGAAGACTTGTCAGCAGGATGTGTTCTTAGCACTATGAAACGGTGGATTGATTTTTAGATAATCTTGAACAGGCCTAAACTTAGGGAGGGCCACTGCCCTCCCTTCTTCAATCTGTAGAATCTGAAATGTGTGCAGCAGGTTAGGTAAAGTTTAGAGAAGAAAGGGTTAAACCAAGGGCATAAACCGATGATACGGACTAACTCTGGTCCCAGAGATACATTTTTTTTTTAAATTTATGCAATGCAATAAAATTAATAAGGATCACATAAAGTTCCTAATTTCCATATTCTGTTGAAAATCAGAGTATCTGGCTACAGTAGCCAAATACTTGCCTGGTAACAATCAGCTAGTGTTTAGTATCAGCTGTCCCCTTTAGCCAGGATATAAATTCAAAAGATTGCCACAGTCTTGACCATTTCTTACAGTCTAACACCCAGCCACTTGACACTTGTCTGTTATCCCCCAGATCTCCAGAAACACTTAATTTGAGGATGTTAGAGTTAAGATGATCGAGGAACCCCAGGGGAAAGTAAAAAGGAGAGAAGTTCAATAGTGGATGTTTCTCACAAACAGAGAAAGGCTCTTGAAGGAGGGCCAACACCCAGAGCTACAATTACAGGCCTATAGGAGCAGGAGGGGGAGGAAATGAGCTGCATAAAGGACAGAAACCACTGTCCAAACTTCACCACTTCATCTAATATCATCCCAAATGTGCATGGGCAGGTATATGCACCCAGGTCTCCAATAAAGGATATTCTGCTGGATTTATTCTGGGAACTTAAATGGCTGCTTGTTTACAGATGGTGCAAAGAGCTCAGTATGGTGGCCACACCGTACGTCTCAGCTTTATTTTGTTAGTGACAACAGCCAGCGAGATGGTGCTTCCTAGTTTATGAACTTCATCATCTCCCCATCCTTACAGGCTTCTACCAGAAAACCAAACAGAGGAAGAATATTGCAGGACATTTCTAACTGAAAAAGTTGGCCTCGCAGGAAGGATCCATATCCTACTCCACCATCATTTCATTTGGAAAGATATCAACTAATACATGATTCCTCTCTCAAGAATCCCTGGCTACTCTTGTAAATCAGGCTCCTTAACTCATCCTATCCTGTTCTCTCCTTGTGTAAATCACAACCCTCTCCTTCTGACTCTCACTGCTTTATTGTACAGGGGAGCATCATTCTTCTGAATCACACCTGGGTGCCAATCTCGAGCGTGGGACCCAGTGGCTCATTTCTCCCCTGTGGATGTCTCATCAAAACATTTTCTCAGTAAAGCCTATATCTTTCTATAAAGGAATCGCTAGACCAAGATTATAACATTTTTCCCATATCATTACACATGTATCCAGTATACCTCTTTTTGATAAAAAAAAAAAAAAACCTGCACTTTCTATAGTGCTCTAGTCCACTTTCTACAGATGCTATAAAATAATATGTATCAGCAAGAAGCTAAATCATAATGAAAAGAAGAGTACTGGGATCCAGATGTCCCAAAGAATTTATAACAAGAGGAGAAAAAAAAAAAAGTAGAAATGAGTCAGAATGAAGAAGGTTTAGTGGAGAAAAAGCCTTGATGTGGCAATCCTCCAGTATGGGCCCTAGAAAGCACATCTTGGGGTTCCACTTCTCTGTTTTCAGATGGGAACACTAAGGCAAAGTTCTTGGTAACAAGAAGATTAGCAAATACAACTGAGGAAGTAAGAACCTTCTTCCTCTCACACCACAGTGGGGGTAGTTCTACCACATAAGCCTTTCTGGTACCTAGGTTCTACCCATCTGGTGGTTGCACCATCACCTGGGACGTTGCCTCTTCCGCAGACCAGCATGGCACTGTCACATCCACGTCCCCGATCAGTGGAAGAGAGAAAGACACGGAGTCCAGGTCAAGCATTTTGCTTTTAAGTAAGTAGCTTTTTGTTACATGTGCTTACATATCATGGGTGAGAATTAGGTTGCATTTCCACACTTTTCTGCAGAGAAATGCGTATGCAACTGTAGACTCCAGTGAATTAGGTGAAATTCTATTGTAATGAAAAGAAAAAAGGAAGTATACTTTGGAAGAGACTGTGAGCAGGCTGGTGTAGGTATCAAGAAGGTAAGATACTTGCCAGAGATCGTGTGCTATTCCAACCATTTCAGGATCCTAACCAAGAGATTTGGCACTGTTCTCTAGGATCTCTCTCCCCCTAAAGAGCTAGGCAAAGAATACCATAAACAGAAGAAATGAGATCACAAGAAGTAGAAGAGATTCTGAATGAAAGCCCTTCCTAAGAAGATCATAGCTAGCCCATGTCGATGAAGCCAATGCTGTCATCAGGAACAAAGCTGCAATGCAATGAAGTGTGCTATACAACGGACCTAAAAGGCATTACGATAGATGCATTATTGCTGGGGAATGAAATAGAAATCCATGCGGACCAGGAGAGGACAGCAGTCTCAAAGTGAAAACCCCTGAGAAGGAGGCTTTACATGTTTTTTTTTTGTTTTGTTTTATTCTTGGGTAGAAGCTAAGAAAGTAGAGTAAAAATAAACCTGTCCCCAGTGGAAAGCAGCACAGAAGATTGTGGTAATGAGGGCTACAGGCATATCATTCACCTTAGCTGAGTTGAACTTTATCAGGAAAACAAACAAACAAACAACAACAACAACAAAAAAAACAAAACAAGGTGCTATTTTGTTTGTTGGGAGAGCATAGAGACCACAAGGCTGGCTGCAGGCCACTGAAAGAAAGAAGAGTGAAAGGAGTTATCATCCAATACCTCCTTGCTTTCCTTTTTACCACACATGGCCAAACTCACTTCTAGTAGCAAAGAAATGAAAAATCTGGAAGTTATGGTGTGGAATCTCATGCCAGTGAAAGAATTTGGATGTATGGAAAAATTGGAATTATTTTGCTTTCTGCCTTCCATTTCATCTGCACCACAGCATTTAGCAGAAGATGCTATTTCATCTTGACAATTTTTCTATCATGTCAAATATTAACCTTGCTATCCAATCTTAGCCTCACATTCCCCCCAAAATGCTAGATTTTAATGTCTTCAGAAGCTGAAATTATTTCATAATTTCTCCTATGTCCCAGCACACCTACTAGAATGCATGAGGCATCATTCATGGTCATCTTCAAAGCATCAAGTCCTGATTTTTCATGATGCTTTGAATCTCAAACACTTCTTACTGGAAGCCCAGCATTTCATTTTTGAGAAAATTGTCACTTGGAAGACTGTCTAAATGCCCCTCCAAAGATGTCCGCATCCTAATCTCTGAAACCAGTAGATGTGTTACTTCACAGGGCAAAAAGGGACTTGCCAGTTGTCATTAAGTTAAAGATCTTGAGATGGGGAGATTCTCTTGAATGACCCATGTGGGCCCCAAATGTAATAATAAAGATCCACATAAGAAGAAAGCAAGAGGGAGAATGTGATTTAATGACTGACATGGTCATTGGAATGAGACAGCCAGGAGCCAAAGGCCACCTGATTAGAGAACTGTAAGGAAATAAATGTGTGCTGTTTTAAACCACAAAGCATGTGGTTATTTGTTACAGCAGCAATATAAAACTAATACATGTATCCTCCTAATTAGCAATGGTATCACATGGGTTAACTAATCTTTTTTTACCAATTACATTTTCCCATATACAAATCAAACAGGAAGATGGGATTTCAAACATCCATTAAAAAGAATAAGAACCATCTACAGATGTTGACCTCTATGCTGATAGAGATGATATACCATGTAAAAGATAATAGGCAGCAGCACACTACAGTAATTGAGGTATCTCTCAAACATCTTGGAAGGATACACACCCAATTGGCCAGCATGGCTGTCTCTAAAGGGTAGAAATATAGGATAACCTTCCTTTTCTTCAGTTCTGTATTGGTTCATGTTTCTTTTTACAATACAGTTTTATTATTTTAACAACATGAATATGCAGGGAGGTTTTTCTATCTCGGACAAAAGACAGGTTTTATTTACCCACAAAGACTTAACATAGCTCATGGTTTTCCATGACTGATGTACCTGCCAGCACTGTCGTGGACTCTTCTAGCACCTACGTGTCAAGGTCCTTCTGTTTCTACCATGGCACTACCAAAAGCAACACCAATGTATTTTATGGGGGAAATGAAGGCAAACACAAGTCAGGCGTACCACAGAATTTAATACAGGAACCTCCATCTTCTCCCTGACCCAGTTCTATCCCGTTTTTCCATATGGTGTTTCATGATACCACCACCTCCCCAGTTGCCTGAGCCAGAGCATCAGCACTGTTTTTAATCCCCTGTATCCCACATCTCAGCATTCACCAAATTCTCCCATTCTATCCCCTAAGTTTTTCTTGAATCTATTCCTTGACCTCCATTCTCACTATTATTAGTAAATTTAGACCAGGTCACTTGATAATTTCTTCCCCAAAGTAAAGTAATACCCTTCTAGCTGGGCTCATTGACTATAAATGGTATTCACCCGACTTGCCTCCTCAGAGGCATGAACGAATGAATGAATGAGTAAATAAAGTCATTGCCTCCTTATAGATCTTCACAGGCTATGTATTCTGGCCTAAGAGCTCCCAAATGGTCTGGCAAAGATTTTCATGATCTGGTACTTCCAATCTTTCTGTCTTTTTATTACTATCCCCCACCCAGACCTCTTGGATATAATTCTTACAACAACACAGAACTTCTTCCACTGCCATGCCTTTAAACATGCAGTTTCTTTACCTGCTATACCCACTTGGTGTATCCAGTAATACCCCTTCACCCTTCAAGTTTTGACACAGATATTGCCTCCTCTGTCACCTGAGTTAGGCCCCTTGGTCCCTAAACTCAACTTACCAGTACCTTGTAACATACCACAGCTGTAGCTATAGTCTAGAGTATCTGCCATTATGCTGTAATTAACTGCTATGGAATCTGCAGCCACACCCCCATCCAACCTATGAACTCCTAAAACCACTGTGTTCTATTTATTTATGTATCCCTCAGCACATAGCGAAGTGTCTGGCACAAATAGGCAATTAGTAAATGGTTGCCAAATGAATTCATAAATAAATGAATGAACAGCTACCTTTTTTTTTTTTACTGTTTATTTATTTATTTTGAGAGAGTGTGTGTGTGTGAGCAGGGGAAGGAGCAGAAAGAGAGGGAGAGAGAGAGAATTCCAAGCAGACTCTGCGCCCACAGCATGGAGCCTGACACGGGGCTCAATCCCACGAACTATGAGATCATGACCTGAGCTGAAATCAAGAGATGGACACTTAACCAACTGAGCCACCCAGGCACCCCCACAGCTAACAGTTATTGGAGGCTCATTCTATAGAAGGCAATGTGTAACATTTTCCAAATGAATCCTTACAAAAATCCTATCAGATAGGTTAATACTATTATTTGCATTTTTTAGGTAAGGAAAACTAAAGCACAAATGGGGTTAAATGAATTTCCCAAATTTACCTACTTAGAACTTGCATAGAAGCTGAGACATTCTGACTCTAGGACAATGACCTCTATTTAGGGAGGGAGGGAGGGAGGGAGGGAGCAACCTCCTGACCTTTCCCGTTACTGTCCAACACGTATGACTCTGGCCTAATTCTTAACCCCTCAATGAGACAGATGTGTCCAATCCACTGTCCTTTATTCCTTCTTGTGTTGAAAATGGGGTGAGAAAGTGAGAAGGGATGTTATTAAACAGAGCATAAGGCGAGAATCCACTGACAGCTAGTGGGAGGAGAGGAAGGGGAGGTTTGGTGTTATTAAGTAGTGTGTTAATTATTCATTAACAGTAAGTTGTGGCTCCTGCCTAGCAGCTATCCCATAAATGGCATGACAGTAAAAAAGAAGAGCAATGGTTTTGATCAACCATTTCTTAAATCTAAATTAAGAAGACAGCCTCCAAGGTGAATTTCAATTCCTCACCACATTATTAACTTCCTGGGAGCTTTTCCACAAACATCAATGCCATGGAACCTGAATTAAAGAGAATGTGTTTAATTCCAGCAGAGTTTGCTAACTGCTTGGTGACATATATAGAATCAGCAGTCTCTGGTTGTTGTGCTTGCTGCCCAGGAACAAGGAACATTCAGAAACCTTCCCTGGTAGATATGAAGAAGAAGCAGATAATAGATCCTCATCTTACAAAAGAGAAACACAAGGCCCGAGAGGCTGCCATTTGGACAAAGCTGCACAGAAATGTAGTGCTTGACTCTCAGATCCCAAGAGTCTTGAAATACATGCCTTTCAGTCACAGCAGAAATGAGCAAACAGGGACAATTTCCATTTTACCCTACCAACGAGATTGTTATTTCAGACTTATGGTTGAAAAAAAAAATTTCCAGAAACACTTCAGAAGACTAAAACCATAGTGCGATACAGAGAATTTGGGTAAAGGGAAGAGTAAATATGAGTCTGGTACACCCAGCTTGTCAAAGCAGAGTGAAGCAGGAATTTGGGTTGTAGTTGTCAAAAACCACTCCAAAGTGTCTTGCACCCCAAAGGGAGAACCAAGAAGCTCATATGACCAAACAAAAGGGAGGGAAAGGACAGGGTTAGTCAGAACCAGAGAAGAAACTAGTAGAATTCTCTTTTTTTCCCAAATGATGGCATCCATCAGGAAAAGGACTGTCTCATTTTTATCATTAGGACTGTGATGGATGGCTGATGGAATAGTGGGATCCTCTATAGTTTTTCAGCAGCATTTGTATTTTCTTGAAAAGATATTTGTTTCTCAAGTCTAATGGAGGTAATGCCAGTGAGCAAGGGAGTTGTTACAGGTCATATCCAGCTCACCTTCGATCTTTATTGCCTTATAAATACAATTTATATTCCCATAAGTAAGAATCTGCGTGATACCTATTCTCCAAATAGATGCCTAAGGATTAGTAGCAGATTCTGTCCTTTATAAACAACTGCTCCTACAAGCTACAGAATCTCAAGCTGCTTCCATATGGGAAAGGCAGGTGTGGGGGGAAGCATAGCAGGAAGAATGTTATTTCCCACAGGACTCAGACAACACTAAGTCAGACTCCTTGGCTCATGGAGTTTTTAAAACCTCCTACCAGATATGACATCAAATAGCCTTTAAAGAAAGTTTTACTAGGGGAGAAAGGCAGAAATACAACTAAGGGGGTTTCAGGGAGACCAGGTGACTGCTCTCTGAGCACATTCTCTGAATGGCATTTCAACTATTTAAAAATTGTAAATCTGTAGCATGTTATGATGGTCCTTAAGACTAGGTGATGGAACATAGGAGGGGACAGCACTGGGGCACCTGGGTGACTCAGTTAAGCATCCAGCTCATGATCTCAGCTCAGGTCTTTGACGTCAGGGTCATGAGTTAAGTCCTGCATTGGGCTCTGTGCTGGGCATGAAGCCTGCTTAAAAAAAAAAAAAAAAAAAAAAAAAAAAAAAAAAAAGAGGGGGAAGCATTAAAATTTATTTGTTTTTGAGACAAAAAGAGAGCCAGAGTGTGGGAAGAGCAGAGAGAAAGGGAGAGAAAACTCCAAGCAGGCTCCATGCTGTCAGTGTAGACCCCAATGTGGGGCTCGAACTCACCATCCACGAGATCATAACCTGAGACAAAGTCAGACGCTTAACTGACTGAGCCACCCAGATACCCCATGAGGGGGTACATTAAAACTAAAGCAGGAGACTGGCAGAAAAGACGCCGTGGATTGGAACCCTCGTCTGAGTTTGTTCTCTACCAAATATTAAGCCAGGGTCCGAGGTTTAATTCCTTTCCTGCCTGTGACAACGTCAGCATCAGGGTAAGTACATTTGGGGAGGCATCACAAGATATGCACAGTGGTCCGAGCTTTAACATCAGCTCTCTGTGAGACCCTAGAGAAATCACTTACTTGCCCATGTTCCAGGTTTCTTGTCTGTAAACTGATGAGGTAGGTCAGGTCCCTCCTGGCACCAAGATACTGTGAAGACTATTGTTCTATCAAATGGAGCCAAAGTAAATTGTGCTACCGCTAAATAAATAAACGAATCTCCTAGTGCAGAGCCTGTTTGCAGGTAAAGCAATTCTGGGAGCCATCGTCACTCTCTCAGGCCAGTAAGAATCACACTCATTTTTCCTTCAGGCTGATAGAACTCAGAGAAAATTTGAAGGCTCCCGCATCAGGCATGAATGACCTTAAACCTCTCTGTAAGGGGCTTTTTATATCCTCCACTGTGACTCCAGGCAGCCTTGAAACCTCCACCCTATCCTCATCTTAATCCCCAGGGGACTGGGATGTCTTCTATCTTCTCTTAATGTCCTCTTTGGCACTAACCTGATGAACTGAGAAGTCACACTAAAGCAGAGATTCCATCTGCCACAAACTGCCTTCATAATATCTCCCTATCTTTGTTCTCCCTGTATATAATTTATATAATTATCTATTGAATAGTTTCCTTTCAATAGACACACTATTTTTACCTGCTACCAACTTTAGCCTTGTTAGAAATCATGCACTTAACATGGTGTGTATGTGTTCTCATAACTCGTATTAAAAACACACAACAACGAAAATCACATGTTCATCTGTGAATCACCTAAATTAGGTCATGTGTCCCTAGTGGTATGAATTTTATATGTGCACAATGCTTTATTACAGTATGAATAACAAATACCTTTTACCAGGGGTATTAGATTTGGATCAAATGAAAACTCCTAACATCTTTTAAGCTGCTTGCTATTTTCTTACAACCATGTGCATTTTGGAGGTGTCAAGGAATGGGTCACAAAGGTAAGAAAACATATTATAGGACATTAATCTGAAACCAAAGGAATGGAAAGATCCCTTAATTGTGACTTTAGACACTTTGGAGGCAGACAGCTTTTCTCCCTGCCCCTGAAATAACCGTATCATAATGGCATGGCAGTAACAACACAAATGACCACTGCATATCGAGTGTTGAGTACTGCTGGGATTCAAGGACTGCCCTATCTCCCCTTGATTTGTATTCCCGCCTGCACCACCCGCTGCCATATCATACAGAGGACCCGAGAGACCTTTTTCATGCCTGCCCTTATTTCATCTTTAAAAACAAACAGTAGGGGGGAAATAGCCCAACCAAACTCCATGCACCGTGTCTCTCAGGCTTCAGCACAAAACCCCATTTCATGCTTCAGAGGCTTGACTCTGACACGGTGCTCAGGTTGCCAAGCAGGGTGGGAGCTGGGCCCCAGATGAGCTCCTGCCGTGGACTGACTGAGGCTAAATGGGCCCTGTGGGGCAGCCGGGCTACGTCCTGCAAATGCACAGCTGCTGTCTGGCTCCTTTTCTCTCCCTGACAAGCAAGCAGAGACGAGGCAGTATGAGCTGTATACTTGGCCTAACAGTCCAAGCAGTGGTTCTCACTGTATCTTCCAGGATGATGGGGCAAGCTCTCAATTCCAGATGGCCAAAATTTCACATCCCACTTTGGGAACAACTTGGGTTTGCGCCTCCTGCAGGTACGCCTCGGTTCAAATCCTATCTGCCAATTACTGAACTCTATTACTTTAAAGCAGTTACTTAACCTCTGTGAGCCGTAATTTCTTCATTTGTAACTGACAGACTCAAGAGTCTCTCCTTCCTAGGGCCCCTAGATGACTCTGGTGGAAGGCCTGGAAAGCCCTTAGCACTGGTGCAGCAGCTACCAATGCCCTAAGTAATTGCCAGAAACACGGTAACTTGGAACAACAGCCTCTCATTAGCTCACAGTTTGCACAGGTCAGAAGTCTAGGCACAGCATGACTCAACTACATTCTTTGCTCAGAGTCTTACTCTGATCAAAGTACTGACAGCACTGGGTTCCCATATGCAGTCTCCTGGGGAGAAGCCACTCCCGAGCTCATTCTGCTGGTTGGCAGAATATCCAGGTCCCTGTGACTGTAGCTCTGAAGTCCCCATTTCCTTTCTGGCTGTGAGCTGGGGCCACACTGCTCCTAGATGACACCTGCACTCCTTCTCCCCTGTCCTACTCCAGGCAGTCACAGTGCTGCACAGAGTCCTTCTCAGAGCCCGGCCTCTGCCTTTCTCGTCTACGTTTAAGGATTCATGTAATTTTCCGGGACAATCCATAATAATCTCCTTATTTTAAGGGCAACTGATTAGTAAGTTGAAGGCCAGTCAGTGCAAATTCCCTTTGCCATGTAACATAATGTATGTATGAGTGTAACATCAAATGCAAAGGTCATGGGGGCCAAAATTCTACCATCATAATTATTCCTGGTTAATTACTAGTCACAGGCTGGCTATACATAGGTGCATAGTCTATTTACCATGACTGCCTATAAGGCATAGAGATTAAAAAAACATAATAATACTCTCTAACTTTGGTCTTTACAATAGCTCCTGAGTAGGGGAGGTAGCATCATTATTCCCATGATACAGATATTAAAATGTATTAGAAGAGTTTAGGACTTGAAAGGATTCCAGGGTGTGGTGAAAAAGACACAGATTACTTTCCCCAACGGGGATTTATGGCAAGAACACTGAGCCTATAGGCTGTGGCCTCCCTGGGGGCACACAAGGTTACTCTGGGTCTCAGAACTTCTGGGAGTGATGCATGGCAGCGTCCATCACAGAAAGCCAGACTTCTCAGTCATGGCTCTCCTGATTTCAAGCAGTGGGAATCCCCTTGAAAAAGCATAAACAAAAAAGAGGAAAATGTTTTAAGAACTTAATATTAAGGGCACAAAAGGATATCACATAGCCTGTAACCAAAGACTAGAACCAGAGACAAGAAAGCCTCAGAAATCCACGCAGCCACTCCTATGTGGCCACTCACCTTTGCATACCTATTAATGCCTTAGTCTTGGCAAATCTGCCCTCTTTTTTTTTTAAAATTTTTTTAACGTTTATTTATTTTTGAGAGACAGAGAAAGAGACAGAGAGAAAAAGAAAGAGCACAAGTGGGGGAAGGGCAGAGAGAGAGGGAGACACAGAATCTGAAGCAGGCCCCAGGCTCTGAGCTGTCAACACAGATCCCGATGCAGGCCTTGAACCCACAAACCTCGAGATCATGACCTGAACTGAGGTTGGATACCCAACCGACAGAGCCACCCAGGTGCCCCTGCCTTCTTTTGTTTTTTAAGTGCTTATTTATTTATTTTGAAAGAAAGAGAGCCAGAGAGAAAGCATGCACACGCACATGGGAGGTGAGGAGGGGCAGAGAGAGAGGGAGCAACACAAAATCCCAAGTAAGCTCCACCTGTCAGCACAGAGTCTGATATGGGGCTTAAACTCATGAACCGTGAGATCACGACCTGAGCCAAAATCAAGTGTTGGACACTTAACTGACTGAACCACTCAGGCATCTCCAAATCTGCCTACTTTAACAGTACTACACTTCCCACCCTTTCCCCCAAATCCAGAATTTACCTGACTGTAGTTCAAGTGACCAACTTGACAAGGGATTCTAGGTTTGGATTCTAAATATGGCAGGGACAGTTTAACTAGTTGTCCATCTATACCCAGAGGGGCAAAGTCACACAGGGTGGATATTGCTGCCAGGCCCAAATGTGTGTGTGAGTGTATGGAGGGACAACTCTCAGAGAGGCAGAGCCCGTGAGCTGGGCGAACATGGCTCAAGAGCTTTCTCAGCATTCTGCACAATATAGCCAGAACTCAAAAGACCCACTCTTTGTATGTATTTTCTGAGCAATCAAACCTCCTTGCAAGTGAGGATCTGATTGGATCTGACTGCCACTGTCCATCTGATCAAGCAAGAAACTTGTGCTGGGTAACAGGCCTTCAGGTGACAGGCCTACTTTGTAGCCAGGCCACATGTGGCCACTGCTGGTTCGCATTCTGTGCAGTCACTTGTGACTAGGGTAGCGGGGCTGATTTCCTTCGGGATACACATTGTGGACACCTGAGGTTATACTAAAAAGACTTCCTTCAGGCTCTTCCCTCAGACAAGGGCCACAGGTACAGCAGCATCTTGAAGGCGCATCAATTGCCCACAAGTGAAGCTGAGTCTTTATTCGAGGTATTAGAACTCCAAATTCCTTACTCTTCCAATTCACTGTCTTGGAAAAGTTACTGGAATTTACAGAAACATCTGAAAACCACGTGCTCCATTTCCAGCGGATAATGATAGCTAGGGATGTCAGGGGACAGAAGCCTTGCATAAGTAATGTCTGGCACAAAAACTGTAGTCTGGCCGTCTGATATTCTTGCACTCTGCTCTGGGATCTGCAGTTCAATGAGACCCCGAAGGTGAGTTTTCTGAGCAGTAGTGAAGTCTTTGACAGGGTACTCAGATGTGTGTGTTAGCACAGTTTCAGCCATGAGCTAGCTTTTATATGACTACTTATAAAAGCAATACAAGCTAATCTTCACTGAGCATTTATTAGTATCAGGTTCTTTTCTAATCCATGTAAATATATATGTGTATGTACATATAGATTTTGAGTAGGTAAAACATGCGTATGTAAAAAATATGTTAATGTAAAAGTATACTTCCTTCCAATCCCAATCCCATCATTCCTCCCAAAGTCAAACTTTGTCACCAGCATATTGAGTAGCCTTCTAACAATGTGTGTATCAACAATCACAGATCAATAGCCAATTAATTTTATACCAGTGGCAGGATAATATTCATGCATTTCTTCACCAGTATTTTTTACTTAACAGTAAATCTGAGAGTTGTTTCAACTTGGTATACTATATATAGATATGCTTTTGCCTTTATAACACATAGAAAATAAATAAACTTCAAAAAATAAGTTGTCTACTATACCCTCACCTGCTATACAGACTCTAATCCTTTACTGGGTTGCCCATTGATTGTAACTGGGTGCAGATGAACACATTCATTTATATCCTGAGAAACTACACAGTTTGATTGGTACTCACATCCCTCTGCATTTTACATTACCTGCAACACAAGGATTTTTCAGGGAAATTTAACAGGTTAGAGTAACCTTAAGCAAGTAACAAAGAGTATTGATCCTTATCGGTTTTGTTCCTGAAGATGCATGCAATTTGTGTTACCCGAATTTCAAATGGGAACAGGAAACAAGTGGGAAAAGAAATGTTTATCTGGCATGGACTTAATTAGTTTACAACTGTCTCCCCCCTCCCCTGCCCCCGCCAACTAGACAAACAAAAAGCTCCCTATTGATCTAGTCAGAAGTCATGATTAAAAAAATAAGTAAATATTAAATAAATAAAGTGCACCTTTATAGAGCATAAGACAATCTAGATGAGTGGCTTGAGTACATTATCTTTCTCTTCCCCACTCCCTCCAGCACCAAATAAATGAGTAGCTATAGCATATCAAAATGTCTCCAAGAGGAATCTTTTAAACGCTCTCACAACACGGAAATTGGGGTACAAAAAGAGCTGTCCCAGTTACCGTTAAAAATAGCAAATGGAAATGCTCCTAGGACTGGTGACCTCACTGCCATGTTTGTGGTAATGACAACTTTTCATCAAGGAAGCAAATAAGGGAGATGCAGGAAAAAAAAAAAGAGGTTTACTCTGCTCACAAATTAACTTGCACCCAGTTTTGAAAGCTGCTGCTAATGACAGCCACTAAAAGAGCCATAAGTTGGATGCGTTCTAAGGAGACCATGCTGCCCAGATTGCTTAAGGTAAAAATAAATAAATAATAAATCAAAATACCATGGCATTTCTCTTGAGATGACTGCAGGGCTTCTGATAGCTGGCTAGCATTGCCTATCAAATGAAAGATTCATCTGTTTATCTCCAGTTGTTTTACTTGGAACAATTCCTTCCCGCAAATAATTATAAAGCAATTACTTGACAGTTTTCACTTTACTGGTTACTACTTTTACTCAAAGAATAGCAATTACTACATAATTACAGTACATGGTTATCTGAACAGTCTTAACTATGTCTACCAACGATAAATTATACAGTCAGGGTAGCTCTAATTGCATATTCTATAGAGCATAAATATGTAATGACTGTGTAGTTACATATTAATAAGTGCTTCTTTATTTTTCAGAGCCTAGCACAATAAAATGCCATTTGCTGCACTTCCTGTTGGTCATCTCTACAGTCATAAGCATTGCTCTGCCTGGCATTCTGGAAGCCAATGGGCTACAATGTACATTTGGTGTTTGCCACCAGTTCTCAATCTCGTCCAAGCACACTCACTAGGGCAGAGAGAAATAAAAAATGAAAAGTAAAAATCTGTTCCTAACCCTCCTTTTTAGTGTGTCCTTTTTGATGAAAACTCAGCAGCAGTGGCTTAGATTCAAGAATTGCAGGTGCATAAGCTTAAAAGTGCCACCACAGCCTTACCTACATATCATCACTGCACCCAAAATGCCCGGATTCAAAAGCAGGAAAGAGGCTTAGACTTGTTTTGGATCATTCATTTGTTGTTTATGGTCTTAGGATACTATTTTGTTTCCAAAAGTGACCATAGGGAATTGAGTATCTTAGAATAAAGGGTTTAACAATCCAATCATCTAAAAGACCTTTTTTAATTTTTTTCTTTTAAATATAGGGCTAGATTTCACACACACAAAAAATATGAGTTGCATGAAAAAACCATGTACCACCAAACTAAATAAAGCCCATCAAGCTGTACTATACCTGGGTTACTACACATAATTCAAATGAAGGGAATTCATGCCCAGGAAGAGATTCAAGGAGGCAGAAGACAAAGGACAAGAAGGTGGCTTTCTCAACAGTTACTGATGATCTCTGAGAGGTGCTACCCAGGTACAGACCCTGGTGTGCACACAGGAGGTGAGAATGAAATGCAAGTAGACACCTCAGCACATGCCGTCCTACTCTTGGCCACACAGCCTCTCCAGAGGTGGCTGTTTTCTGAAAACTTGCTCCTTTCCAGTTTGTCCCAATGCTCCTGGAGCAGAGATTGTGCTGACTTGTCAAGTATTCATGTGGGAGGGAAGAGCCTAGCACAAAGGAGTAGGAAGAGGCAAGGGCAGAGAATATGTGTGCAGAGATACAGGGCTAAAGCTATTACCACAGGGGCCATACCACAGAAGGAGGGTGAAGGGATAAATCAGATAAAATATGGGTGCCATCCTCCCTGGTCTTGAGGACTGGATTCAATTCAATACACAATAAACATTTAAAAAAAAATAAGTAAATGAGTGAAAGAGGGTCTTTATAGAAGTTTTCAGTTAAGGAGCAATGTAAATTAAAGAATGGATTAAGAAAAGAGAGAACATTTCTTAAAAAAAAAAAACTATTGCTCAGTTTGAGGGTTGATGAGGGGGTGGGTGATGGGTACTGAGGAGGGCACCTATTGGGATGAGCACTGGGTGTTGTATGGAAGCCAATTTGACAATAAATTTCATATTAAAAAAAAAAAACTATTGCTAAGTGCCAATCACCCTGCACATACTGTCTTCTCAATCTTTGCAAGAACTCTGTGTGATAGGTGTTATTCTCATTTAACTGATAAAGAAGCTGAGGCTAGGACTGAAAAGTCCCTTTCCCAGTATCACATAGTAAGTGGCCGGACTTGACTCTGCACTCAAGTCAGCCAGATGCTAACAGCCCATGCTCATTCAATCCTGACACTCACATTCAACACCAGGTAATAATGACAACTTCTTTTTTTTTTAATGTTTATTTATTTTTGAGAGAGAGAGAGAGAGAGAGAGAGCAAGCACATACACAAGTGGGGGAGGGGCAGAGAGAGGGAGATACAGAATCCAAAGCAGGCTCCAGGCTCTGAGCTGTCAGCACAGAACCCAATGAGGGGCTCGAACTCGTGAACCATGAGACGAAGTCAAAGTCAGATGCTTAACTGACTGAGCCACCCAGGAGCCCCAAAACTTCTTTTTTTTTTCTAATGTTTATTTATAGAGGAAGGGGGAGGGAGGGGCAGAGAGAAAGGGAGAGAGAGGGAATGCCAAGAAGACTCCGCACTGTCAGGGCAGAGCCCAACGTAGGGCTCAAACTCACCAACCATGAGACCATGAGATCGTGACCTGAGCCCAAATCAAGAGTTAGAAGTTTAACCCACTGAGCCACCCAGGCACCCCAGAACTAACTCCTTATGACTACTTACAGATGCTTTATACACATCATTTTCTTCAACGCTACTAATACTATTAAATAACCAGGGATAATTCTATTATTATTCCCACTCCACAGACAAGGAAAATGTGCTATTAGGAAGTGAACTCTTGCCCAAGATGACACAGTAAGTAAGTCCTGGAGCTGAGATCAAACCCTGTTTAAATGAGCAAAGCCTGTACCCTTCATCACCACCCTTCAGCACTCTTACACGAGAGATTCAAAGGGAAAGGGGGATTTTCTGCCGAAGAGAAGTCTATAATCTAGTGGAGGACCTCTCGCCTTCCCACAGGAATTCATTACTGAATTATATTCAAATGGTAAAAGAACACATTTTCCTCTCCTTGTATGCATCACCTTTCCCCACTTCCCTAGGTATAGTAGGGAACTCACCTGCACACTCCCATAGTACCCTGGGTACAGACTATCCTCTTTCCCTACTGGGTCTAAAATTTCAATTCTTGTGTCTGCACCTGTAGGGCCATGCACAGGACCTAGCTGACAGCAAGTGTCCAATTTCTTTAGAGAGATGAATGAGTGAATAAGGAATGAATGAAAGAGTAAGTAAGTAAATGAACAGACATGGAACCTTAGACTGGAAATGATTTTAGACAAAATTTACTCCAACTCCCTCATCTTACAATTATTTTCTTGAATCCAGAAAGATGTTAAGTGACTTTCCCAGAAGCAATTTCTAGACAAACATGTAATACACACACATAAACACACACACACACACACACACACACACACACACACACACACACACACACAATACTAGCCTCCTAACAAGAACAAATTATGTAAAATTTGCCTCTCCTGGGACTAAAGCTTTATGCAGATTTTGAATATCTTACAGGTTTTTTAGCTATATAGGCTACAGATTGTGATGAGAACACACCCTAATTTGGCAAGTGTTTTGTATCCATAATGAGATTTCTAAATGTTATCTGTTTTTAGTATATAAAGATATTCTGAGTAAAATATTTAGTGTAATTGTGGCACTTGTCATAGAGTCTTTCCTCCTCCTATACCCCAAAAGGATTACATAGCCTGAGGTGATAGTCAGCAATGAAGGGGTTCTGTATATTTGTGTATTTTTCACTCATGATTTTTTAAACATACAGTTTATGCCTCCGCAGTGAGGGATTCCTAAAATCACGGAGAGACTTGAGATGGATGCAATGCCTCTGACTAGCAGCCTTATTAACTTACCATCCAAACCCAGATCTGATATATCTGAGAGTGAAAGGGGCTGTTATTGATAATTAGGTCTGGCATGTCCCCAGTATCTCAGGGCAAACACTTATCCTCCTCATCTGGACACATTTACAGAGCCATATGAAATAAGTTTTCAATGAAAGTAAGAGGCATGGTTAGGAAAAAGCAATGGAGAAAACATTCTTGAGATGAAAAATGACAGGGACAGAAGCATTGACAGTTGTCATCTTTGAGGGTTGATAATTTGATGGGAATCATAGACCTTCTCCTGCAAATAGTGTATACACACACACACAGAGTTTTGCAAAAAAAAATGTCAGGGGTCCATAAATTCCTCAAGCTTTATGCAGATTTTGAATTTCTTACAGGTTTTTTAGCTATATAGGCTACAGATTGTGACGAGAACACACCCTAATTTGGCAAGTGTTTTGTATCCATAATGAGATTTCTAAATGTTATCTGTTTTTAGTATATAAAGATATTCTGAGTAAAATATTTAGTGCAATTGTGGCACCCGTAGACTCCCAGACTGTCAGCACCCCCAGGTTAAGAACGCTCGTTCTAGAATGGGATTTCTCAACTTTGGCACTATTGACATCTAATGTTGGATTATGCTTTGTCACTGGGGGCTGTCCTATACAATGTAGGACACTAAGCAGCATTCCGAGCCTCTACCCACTCCATTAAGACAACCCACCTCCATTAAGACAACCAAAAATGTCTCCAGGCAAGGCCAAATGTCTGCTAGGGCACTGGCCACTCTTCTAGAGGTAGGAGCAAGAAAATCTCACCAGGGGATAAAAAGTAGACATGACTTATTAGAATGCAATATAGACCAAATCAGAGTTTAATAAAAAGTGAAGAAGTACAGTATAAACATTGCAAAACTCCCAACTTTGACTCTGTGCTGTTCATTTATGACAGATAAGACCACTCTCTTCACTAAAGAGAGCTAACGACACCTACTTAGGAGAATTTGGCTCCATTGAAGAGTACCTGGGCTCTATCACCTCACACCACCATCTGACAGGTGTCGAGCAGAAATGATTCTGCTACAAACAGTCTGAAGTGTTTGTAACAAGGAGAACTGGTAACCTAAACTGTGAGAAACATTCTGGGAGGCTGTTCCATTTATAATCAGTCCTACAGAGATGAGGCTTATTAAGCACCTGCAGAAGTGCAGTTTCCAATTCAGGAAGTGTTTATTAGTGGCATACTGTATCCTCAGCATGCTCTTCTCATTTGGAAAATGAGCAAATGGACATGTGATCTCAAAGATCCTTTCAGTCATAAAAATGTGATCTTATTAATGTGTGTATATGATAGAAAGATAGAAATATGAAGACAGATACAGATGTATCTCTCACTTGCTGAACTTTCTGAGCCTCAGTTTCCTCTGTAGACTGAGGTCAGACAACCACACAGCAAATCCAAATGTGGGTATGGAGACTAGCACCTGCCAAACCGTGTAAGATGCCCCCAAGGAAGTTGTAAATGGTGGGGGAGAGGGGGCAGACAATGGAGTAGCGGGCAGGGGCTTGGAGTGTTGTTTGTCCCAGGGTCCCAGATGTTAACTCTGCGCTATCACCAGGTGAGATTATACATACAGTCGTTCTATTTTGAACCTATGTTAAAATAATTCACTAAATGTAACCATATTAAAAGTCAGAGATTTGCTCCTCCTACTGTGGCATTTCTCCAATATCATATGCTAGGAGCTTCAAAAAATGGAATTAGCATAAATTTCTCAGCATCGCTGAGGCTCTGCCTATTACAAACATAAATGCCTGTACCCAAGCCCTACTGATTCTATTTCAGCACCTCTGGGATGGAGCCTGAGACTCTGCATTTTCACAAGCACCCCAGGTGATTCCAAGCAGATGCCCTGGGAGCACACTTTAACAAGCAGGGATTTAGCTAAAGAGAAGGAAAAAAAAAAAAAAAAAGGTATCTTCCCCGGGAGAGTAGACAAAGGGGAAATACAGAGAATTGTGGGCAACTTGACAAGTTTAAGCTCCAACATTTTCCTTCGCTTCCTTCTCCGCCTAACAAACTCTGGCTTCTTCTTCCAGGCCCGGCTCAAGTGTAACCACCCTGTGAATCCCTCGGACAATTCCCTGTTCCATCCATTATTGTAACCTCCATTGAGCCGCGAGCTTCCAGAGAGAGAGAGCATACAATGGTTATATCTTATTTACACGGTGCCTGGTATGAGAAATATTCAATAAATTTGATGGCTATAGTGTGTTCTTCTCTGTCACAATCTGTCCCGCAAGATTCCAAACTTCAAGAAGAGGCCATAGATTCTCATCCTACATCACATAAGGTTACATGCTGGAGTAACACCTGAGATGAGAGGGAACTGCCAGCAAGGTCAGGTGAGGACTTTCCTCCAGGCTGCAAATTTCTTGCATCCTCACCTGGCTGAATGGACTAGAGATTTCTCTGGAGACTCTTTTATAAGAGCATGAATCCCACTCATGAGGATTCTATTCTCAAAACGGAATCACCTTCCAAAGGCCCCATCTACTAACACTAGCACCTTTGGGGGTTAGGATTTCAACAGATGAGGACTGTGGGCACAAAAACATTCAGACCGTAGCACATACACATTTCACTAAGACTGTAGTGGATTTTAGCAATGATATATGGGAATTATAGAAGCATCAGACATAGTCCCTGCCTTAAAAGTTTTGCTACCTTTTTAGTAAAAGGACATTCACAAATGAAACAAGAGAGCAATAAACTCCGAAGTACTGAGAACTTAATTGTGTTCTACAAGCTCCTGGAGGGAGGTCAACAAAGGCTAAGATTTTTCCTTTCAATGTCTCAGAAGCTACAGAAATATTTCTCTCAAATGAGCTGACCTTACTAGACTTAAGCTGATTTAGAAAAATAGATAGGATTTTAATAGAGAGAACAGAACAGGAAGGGCATTCTGGGCAAGGGGAATAGCTAGAGGGGAAAGGAAAAAAAAAAAAAAAAAGGAAGCCTGAAACCAGCATGGTATATTCCTAATACAGGCCTCAACAAATCTAGAATAAAAGAAAGGAAGAAGGAGAATAGAGAATGATTATAAAGGATCAATTGACAGAAACTACAGAAAAAGGATAGGTTAAAAAATAAAGAGGAGTACCTGGGTAGCTCAGTCGATTAAGCATCTGACTCTTGATTTTGGTCAGGTCATGATCTCACAGTTCATGAGATCGAACTGGGCTCTGCAATGGGTGCACTGGGCTCTGCACTGTCTGCTCAGGATTCTCTCTCTCCCTTCTTCCTGCCCTGCCCCCACCTGTGCTCTCCCTCTCTCTCAAAATCAATAAATAAACTTAAAAAAAAAAAAGAAACAAAAGAAAACAGAAATAATGGTAGGAGGATACATTAATTTGAGAACTGTGAGTAGGTTCCGGGTTGTATAGCTGCCCGCTAATTTATGGAAGGACACTAAGGCCCACAGAAGGTGAGAGATACGCCACATTATGCAGGTCTTCTGGATAGTCCACCATGTGCCCACTACTTGTCTCTTCCCAATGGGTGACACTCTTCCGGAAGCTTCAATTTCCTAATGTAGAAATTTAGTTTGAAGGTTAGTTTGGAGATCTGATATTCCTTAAACGTATATGGCCATTTTCTAAACATTCCTCTTACAAGCCTCTGAACTGAATAGCAAGAACATAAATTTATATTTTTGTTTTGATCTGCAAAGTTAAGGTCATGTGAACAGCAGATAACCAGAGAACTACATCTCAAAAAATATGCTCAATGTCATTATCATCCACAATAATAAGTGAGTGCCAATCCATAGAATGGGTAGAGGGAAACCATGGACATGGCAGTAGTAGGTTTGTTTTTTGATTCCAAAACTTTGGCCGAGTCACTCAGTCTCTATAATTAGGTTCCCTTAACTATAAAATTAGGTTGATAAAATCCTTCAACTCCTGGGAATGCTGTAGAGACCAACTAAGATAAGGCATGTAAAGTACTTAATAACAAGCTTGGAACAAGTTGAGTCCTCAGCAAATGTTAGCTATTATTGGCTCTAATACCTTCAAATACACCACGTTGTAGAAGAAAAGTTGGAAGATAAATCCTAGGGTATCAGACTATGTTCTGATTTTTAAGTCTCAATTGAAATTCACTAAGAAACTGACTGCTTTCTGGTTCACATGGGTAGTTTGTTTTTATATTAACTAATACACAGACTGAGTACATGCTTCAGACCCAGCAAAGCAGGAATCCCCATAAATGGCATCTTTCTTTTTCAATGAGTGCATTCCAATTTTTGCAATCATAAAATCTAGAACTAAGGTATTTTAATTTCAACATAAAGTTTTGTGTTTTACAGTTTATTATTGTTTCCATGTGTGATTACATACGCAGGCAATTTCTGCTGAGTTTGGGAGTTCCATGGGTCTTAACTGGCTGTAGTGGTGGGGTAGAGAGGGTTTAAGGATGACCTCCAGGGGTACCATAAAGTCTCTATAAATTGGGAATGCTAAAAGGTCCCACAGATATAATTAGATTTTCAAAGGACTCCATGATAACAAAACTTTAAGATCTAATAAACAATACCAATAAGGGAATAATAAAGTCAATAATTAAACACATATACAATAATCAGTAACAGTTCTTACAGTTAAGTAGATGAATATGACTGATAAAGTCTGTGATACATTGATAAAAATGAGTTACAGATTTTTTTGTAGGTTGCAGAATGGTGTTTATGATACATATTTTTATATATACTAAATACATGTAGTGTTTCTAAGCAGACATCATATATAGCATATACGTTAACATATTTTTATAAAATAAAGTTAAATCGTGTATAGACATGTGTTCCTGTGTATGTACTATGTACTTATTTTAAAGACCTTAGGGTAGTCTGGGTGGCTCAGTTGGCTAAGTGTCCAATTTTAGCTCAGGTCATGATCTCTCAGTTTGTAAGTTCAAGCCTCGCATTAGGCTCTGGGCCGACAGCTCATAGCCTGAAGCCTGCTTCAGAATCTGTGTCTTCCTCCCTCTCTGCCCCTTCCTTGTTCGTGCACACTCTAAATAAATAAATAAATAAATAAACAAACAAACAGCTTAGAAAATATATTATGATGGTTAATAAAGGTTATCTTAGGGAATAAAACTAATACATGAGGTATTCTTCTTAAATGTCGTATTTTCTCAAGTAAAAGTTACTTCTTCTCCACATTTTAATATTTATGAAATCAGAATTTACCATATAATCAAAATATGCATCTAATTAAGTTTTGTTTGCTCCCTTCTGCCAGAAAACTCTTAATAATATATAATAAGTCTTGCAATTGGGGGTGAGTTCAAGTCAAGAAGATATAGTAAGTATGTATTTCCAAATTGCTTAAATTCTTCTCAAGGAGCAAATATTTTATGGGTTTTTCTCCTTTAAAACAATGTAGATAAGTTTCAAGCTCCTTACTTTTATTCCACGCTATTCAAATAAACTAGGTCACAGGAATGTGCATCTACCTACAGAAATTCAATGTTTGAATGCATTTGCATATTATTTGGTATCATTAAATGCTAGTTCCTCACATCTAGGAAAACTCTCCAGCGGTAAAACAGCACTACCATGATATGTTACAGCTAGAGGATTTCTTCCTCCCAGCTCTCAAATATTTTCACATGGATACAAATATGTGATAATAATACACGCATCATTACAGAGTTCTTATAATATGTGAGGCACTGGTCTGAGCACTTTGCATGCATTACCTAATTCCCACAATTATAACATAAGTTCAATGTATTATGCCCAGTTTACAAGTGAAGACACTGAGGCCCAGAGACTGAAAATTATGCTAAGTCTCATAGCTAGGATGAAGCAGTGGCAAGGATCCTACAGATCTCTGCCTGTCCCTAAAGCTTCATTTTTTAAAAATGTTTTTATGTATTTTTGAGAGAGAGAGAAAGAGAGACAGAGAGACAGACTGAGCGGAGGAGGGGCCGAGAGAGAGAGAGGGAGACACAGAATCCAAAGCAGGCTGCAGGCTCTGAGCTGTCAGCACAGAGCCCAACGTGGGGCCTGAACTCAAGCTACGAGATCATGACCTGAGCCGAAGTGAGACCCAATGGACTGAGCCACCCAGGCGCCCCCCCTGAAGCTTCAGTTTTAAACAGTGCACCTCTCCTTCTCCA
This sequence comes from Panthera onca, assembly GCF_046562875.1. Classification (NCBI taxonomy): domain Eukaryota; kingdom Metazoa; phylum Chordata; class Mammalia; order Carnivora; family Felidae; genus Panthera; species Panthera onca. The sequence goes on from NC_138339.1 coordinate 119,356,818, forward strand.
CCTCTTCTAGCTCCACCCCCCTGGCCACAGAAATTATATAAATGTACCTGGAATATAATATACTGTTTGTGTCCAGCTGTGATGAAGGCAGAGTGTTCCCCAAAGAGGAAAAGAATGAGCAGTAACGCAGGGCAGATCAGTGTAAAGAGCTTATTCAAAGATCTCTCAAAAGCTAATGTGCTCGTTAGGCCCTACTTCCCCAACAATGTACCAGGGTCTGACCATGGCCCTTTGGGGCAGACACTATTTTCAAAGGTTCCTACAGGTTTGGGAGACCAGGTGGCAAACATGAGCCCTGGTCTACATTTAATAAGGCTTTTCCTGGGGCGCCTGGGTGGCGCAGTCGGTTAAGCGTCCGACTTCAGCCAGGTCACGATCTCGCGGTCCGTGAGTTCGAGCCCCGCGTCAGGCTCTGGGCTGATGGCTCGGAGCCTGGAGCCTGTTTCCGATTCTGTGTCTCCCTCTCTCTCTGCCCCTCCCCCGTTCATGCTCTGTCTCTCTCTGTCCCAAAAAATAAAAAAAAAAAATAAGGCTTTTCCTCAGCCTTGCTCCTATTTAGATTACCAAGGTTTGTGTAGCTTAAAAGGCACGTTACCTTCTTAAAAGCTAAGTGGAATGAGCAAAGTCTAATTAAGCGTGATTTGCTGGTTGATTCAGTATTTATAAGCAGACAGCTCACCGGCTTCAGAAGTGAGTGTTGGTGTCAGTAAAGCAGAGGATATTCAGAGAGGTTAAAAATAAATGGATGGAAGATAAGGCTCAAAAACCCGTTAGTGCCAAGCTAGATGATTTATTTCCATAAATCATTCCAATGTTCAGATTTCACGTGTTAAAATAATTCAAAAATAATTTTGTACCGCCTTTTGATCTGAAATCATAGCTAGTGCTGCCACTGAAGCAGATGAAAAATTAAGTGTCTTCATTTCTTCGGAAATAGGGCACAACTAAATTGCTCTGTCGTAAATTTTAACATCCACAACTCAGTGCTCTGTAGGGACTGTGCTCAATTTGCTAGGTTTTGCTACCACGGAAACCGAAGAGCAATTAGGTATAGGATAGGAAACTTGGAATGAAAACCTTGGGGGACAGAACAGGCAATCAAAAGAATTTTCCAAGTAGCGCCCATTTCAGGAGTGAGAACCAGAGAGGCGGTATGTGTGTCACAGGTACATTTTGGCGGGAAGGGGTTATCAGCTGACACCACCAATTCCCTTGCATTTGCTCAGCTGTTATCCTCTGCCTACACTCCTTCTCTTGGCACTCTTGAAATTTTCTGTGATCTGCAATTCCTCCACATTTTTACCCGGTTTACCTTCCTCCTATCCCTGATACCAGTCCCCAAGCCAGATGGAATCAACAGCCCAAGGTTATTTATTTGCCATTGACATTACTGTGTTCTTAAGTGGACATGATCATATTGTGTTGCTGCTTTCAAGCATTTGTTGGCTCCTTATTAGCCACAAAATCAAGTTCGAATCCATTAGCACAGCATAGAAGGCTTTGGATTTGGCCATATCCTCTCTTTCCACTTACTGCTCACCACGCTTTGGTAAGCCACTCCCTCCTCTCCAAACCATTCACCAAACAGGACACACACCTTCACGTCCTAGACCACTGTTCATGTTTTTCTGCTGCCTACGATCTTCTCCCCACCTTTCCTTCCGTGTCTGATGAGGGCCCAATGTCCAAGGCCCAAGTCCAATGCCGACTCCTTGGAGAAGCTTCTTAGAGAAGAATTAAATACTCCCTTTCTTTATCCAAAGGTCACATTAACCATATCACAGCTATTGTGTTTGTTACGTCGTGTTGTACGGCCAGCCAGTCTGAGTAGCGCCTCTGGTCAGCAGAGAGTGGGTGCCCTCATCAGAGACCCAAGCGTGATCCACCCTGATCCAGTACTACATCCTTCACAGGATGGTCAAGACAGGCTTATAAATGAGTGAAAAAGAGAGACAGGAAGTCAGACATGAAGAACAAGATAAGGATCAAAAATCTTCTCCATTAAACACTTTAAAGGGAAGTAATAGGAACTGCTGATCATAAGCCCTCTCACCTATCACGCATCATATATATATATATATATATATACACGTTCCATTCCACTTTGTAATCTATGTTGAAAGCATATTTTACTTCAGGTTTATTTTAGTTTTAGAGACAGAGAGGGAGCATGCATGAGCGGGGGGGGGGGGGGGGGGGGAGGGGCAGAGGGAGGGAGAGGGAAAGAGGGAGAGAGAGATTGGGGAAGAGAGAGAGAATTTTAAGCAGGTTCCATGCTCAGCATGCAGCCCAATGCCTGGCTCAACCTGGAGACCCTGAGATCATGAACTGAGACAAAGTCAAGAGTCAGACACTCAACTGAGCCACGCATGTTTTACCAAGCATATTTTACCTCAGTGGCACCCAGGTTTAAATTTTAAATTGAAATATAATTGCCTTGATTCTTACCAATTAGGTTTACTCACAGACCTGGATTTAGGGGCAATTTTCTTTTCTATGGAAAATATGTGTATGTTTCATGCCACTCAGCATTCTCTAGAAAACAAAATATCTGAAGGTCTCAGCATAAAGCAGCCACATGTAATAGAGGGGGCTAATATAGCTGTTGTCTGTGGAAATACAAGGAGAGTGGGAAAAAAAAAAGGAAAGAAAAGAAAAAGGAAAACTGTATCACTCCTGCAGGTTTACCTTAAAAGAGAAAGACCATAATCTCATGAAGATCTTAACTGCATAATGCTGCAAGTATTGTTTTCTTTTCTAGACATGCACACCCAGAGCTCTGAGTACCAAGATTCAACATTTCCAGTGCAGCAGCTATAATTCAGAAGTATTCATATACTAGAGGTTTTCTGCAGCAAAGAGGAGCATCATGGGGTCAAAAACTCTCCTATTTACATAGGTAGGAATTTTGGGGTAAGTCACTAACTCTGAGACTTCTCTTCCATGTAAAGTTACAATGCCAGTGTAGTATAAAACTGAGAAGGCTTCACCCTGTCTCCATCTTTCCCACGAGACTTCTGTCAGCTCCCTGTATCTGGGCTGCCCTGCCTTGTAACCTCTGGACACTGTACTTACAGAAAAAGACAGGGAGGTGGGGGGCTGGTAGGTATCCTTCAGGGCTGATGCAGGAAGAGTCTGCCTTCTATGAATAGGACTATGGACCAGAATAAACACACAAACACAAATCACTATTTCTCAACCTCCAGAAATCTACAAAAACAAAACAAAACAAAACAAGAAGGTACTTTGAGATCCAAGACTCTTTAAGGGAATTTATTTTAAATTTATATCTTTTAAAAAAAATTTTTTAACATTTTTTAACGTATTTTTGAGAGACAGAGCATGAGTGGAGGAAGGGCAGAGAGAGAGGGAGACACAGAACCTGAAGCAGGCTCCAGGCTCCGAGCTGTCAGCACAGAGCCTGACGCGGGGCTCCAACTCATGAACCATGAGATCACGAACCTGAGCTGAAGAAGTTGGATGCTTAACTGACTGAGCCATTCAGGTGTCCCAATTTATGTCTTTTAATATCAGTTGAAATTTAGAAAAAAAAAATTTAAGTTTATTTGAAAGAGAGAGAGAGAAAATGCAAGTGAGGGAGGGGCAGAGAAAGGGAGAGAGAGAGCATCCCAAGCAGGCTCCGTGCTGTCAGTGCAGAGTCCAACGCCGGGGTTGACTCACAAAACCTCGAGATCATGACCTGATCCGAGACCAAGAGTTGGACACTTAAGCGAATGAGCCACCCAGGCACCCCTATCAGTTAGAATTTTTCATAAATAATAAATCACGTTCTCAATTATTCCTAATGCCATCTCTTTGTAACTGACCAGGGCTCCAGGACTAATCATGGAAAGAGCAGATACACCAAGGCTTCTCAAACTGAGAGAAGAAACCACATATTCGGGTTCTTCAAGCTCTCAAACTTGAGACGCAGGCCACTGAACAACAGCTTGAAGTAACAAGATGAGGAAGACAGGTAGAGTATTTGGGAAAAGCACTGAATTCAAAGTCAGACACCTAGTTGGTGATTTGAGTCAAGGCACCATCTCCATGTTTTGGGACAAGAAAATGCAACTCTCTAGAATAATTTTTTTTTTACTCATCTGTAAAAATGGGTATGGGGATGGTGATCATGATGTCTGTGACAGTTATAACAATACTGATAAAAGCAGCTGCACTTCACATGTGTTCCCATACGTGCAAGTACTTTGCGGCGCTGAGAGAACACTAGGACCAGAATAAGGAGGCTACAGGGAGAGAAGTCAGTGAAGCGGTTACGGGGGGCCTACCTGAGGGGGGGACAGCGGGGAGGCAGTGGAGACACAAAAATTTTAGGCATTGGAAGGTGGATCATACACAATTCAGAGAAAGGAATTAAGTTCTCTTTCCAGAGAAATCAGAAAAGGTGAGACACAGAACGCAGGTTAGGCAGCAAGTATCTCCTGTGCTGCCTGTGTACCCTGGAGTGTGAGAAGCTCAAAAAGCATTCATGGAGCCACTGGGCAGACCAGACATGGCAGCTCAACAAGAGAAGGACGGAACAGCATGTGCCTCGCTGCTCTGCGGCCTGGTACGTGCTCCCAGGCAGAGCCAGTCCTTCCAGAGGAGGGCTCTCATCCAAAGTAGAAGCTTCCAGCCCGGGTGTGGGTCTGGGAGGGATAGACATTCAGGGGGAAGAGTCAGCACATTCAGGGCACTCCTTGCTGCTCCTTCTGCCTGGTGTCCTCCTCCTTCAGCTCCTCCCAAGTCCGGCTCCTTCTCGTACATCCTTCAGATCCAACACAAAAGTCACCTCAGGGGCAGTCCTAATTGCTCTGTCTGAGGTCAGCCTTCCCCACCACCGTCAGCACATTCTGCCTCGTCCCTGGCACTTATCACAATCTGAATATACACTGGTTTCAAGTCAGTCTCTCCCACTAGAACTGTGCTGATATCATAGACACTAGCTCTGTGTGGTTATTTAAATGTAAATATATTAAAGTTAAGTAATTCTCAAAGTTCAGCTACTCAGTTGCACTCTCCACATTTTAAGCGCTCAGTTGCTTCAAGTGGTTGGCAGCTGCTGTACTGGACAACAAATCATCCCCTAATTTAATCTAATCACTTTGCAGCATTTCCATCATTACAGAAAGGTCCAGTGGGTAGCACTGATCTGAATGAAAGTTTCACAGGAGCGGTGCTCTTACCTATTTGTGTTCACTGCTGTATTCCTACTGTCCAAGATAGTGCCTGGTGTAGACAGGTGATCAGGAAATACCTTCTGAACAAGAGAATGGAAGAATGAGAGTGAGGATAGGCACAAACTCTTATACCCATCCTGGTTAAGAATAAAAAAAAGTAAATAATGTGTTTGAAGAAAAATGGGTTTGCAGTCTGAAATCACCAAGGAATTCTCAATATCTAATCTGCCCACAGCCTATAAAAATCAATGTGTGACATGTGTGTTACATTGCATTTTCTGCTAATTAAACTTCTTAACGTAATATGACTTTGTGGCCACTCCCACAGTTCAGATATTCCCAGGAGATCTCTGAAAGGAAGGTGAAGGCAATAATATACTACTGGAAAATTTCTGTGAATTGACTTACATAAGAAACTGCGTGAAACCAATCCATGGATCCAATTGCTACACAAATGTGTGCTTAATGGGTGACAGAGTGAGAGAATAGCACTTACATTTCCTATAGGGCTATGCACAGTCTATTCATGTAATAAATACATGAGCATATGCTACAGACAAGTGGGAATGCTTTGATCCCTAAAATCTAACTCTATGTCCTACTGTGGCTAAGAAACAGGAACTCAGACTTGCAGAGATCCCCCCCCCGCCGCCACCACCGCCAAAATGCAACGAATCAACCAGTTGGTAGTGGGTTTTTCTCATTGAAATTCAAGATCCACATGTAAATATTCTTTTGAAGATGTTGTCTGTTTGTAATGACACTAACCCACTGTAGCACATAGTCTTGCTCGTTATGGATCTTCAGATGTCTGCTGACAAAATAGGTCTTTAGCTGTGTCCCCATTCACAATAGGGAGGGCTATTAGCCAATGGGCTAAGGGCTGGCATGAGGAAGAATGCTTTTATAGGGTCTCTGATCTCTGATGTGTGTCTCTGATCTGGAAAATACTGTTTCCCCTCAAGTGAGCAAGGTGGTATAGTGTTATTCTGCCCATCCTCGCTCCACCCAGATGAAAAATAAAGGGTCCTGCCGGGTCCTGTTAACTGTTCACAATAGACATCTAGTCATGTTGCTGGAGAAATGTGGACAGACTCAGGCTGGGTGCTTCATGCCCCAGAGAAGCCTCATCCAGTTCCCAGGGTTCTGGCCAAGCTCCTCTCTCTAATTCTGCCCCGCAGATCCTGACTTGTAGGCATGACCATAGGATCCCATCTGCCCTGCTTCCAAATGTCTGCTCAGTGAATGGAACAGAATTAGATGAGATTTACCCAAGCCTCCCTCCACCCCTTCGTTTAATCTTCGGTGCTGCCCTTCTTGTCCAATAGCTTTGTTCTGTTTGGAATTTTTATAAAAGGCATCAGTCAAAGCATTATCTTACCAAGTGTTGACTGAGGGATAAGCACTGAAGCAGAGGCCCAGGTAATGTGCACTGCAGCCTGGCAGTGGGTCAGAAACAGGTTTTAATCACAGCCATCTTGCTGTGCATTTTATCTGTACCTCTAGCAATAAGCCAAGTGTTTGATATAGAACACTCATCTGACAAATATTTGTGGAAGGAAGGGAAGGAGGGGGGTCATGGGGTGAGGAGGAGGGAGAGAAGGGAAAACAGACAAAAGTGTTTCCCATCTTTGGGAGTGTCAGCTCAAACATCTTGCATTTATTCAAGTCCTTAAGGGCACTGGACCACACCTAACAGCACCATGTACTTATTGAGTACTTTCTGCCAGCACTGCATCAGACATTACGGAGAAATAAAAACACAGGAAAATAGACTCACTCAGCAGAATGCTTGGCACATTATATGAGTTCCATAAATGTTGAGGGATTGAGTACATGAGCAAGCATTTGGGCAAGGGCAAGAACAGGAGAGGAGAGGTGGAGAGAAAGGAAATGCAATGCACGGGGCCGGGGTTGGGGACACTGGGGAAGAAAGGAGAGAAAGCAGCAACTGAACAGTAACTATGCAAAGAGATTATGTAACGCTAACGTTAGGGACTGGGAAGAGCACAGGTTGGGAGACAGGTAGTCCTAGATCTGAATCTGACCTCAGTTCTTACGAGGTGTGCAAGCTCTCTAAGCCTCGGTTTCCTCATTTGTAAAAGGAGAATAAAATGAGCACATGATTTGAGGGTTGTTGAGAAGATTAGATAAGATAATGACTCTGCAGAGTGCCTACAGTAAGTGTTCAATGGACAGTAGATGATTATACTGACCAAAAGTGGTGCTAATCTAGCTGTTCTGTAGGAGTGTGGAAGTAGTCCTCTGGAACAAACCTTGCCTCAAAACCCGGGGGTTTGATCAATGGAGATGATCTCTCTAGTGAAGCTGCAAAACACAATGCTACCCGGTCTCCTGTTCATCACCAGCAAACTGGTCTGTGCCTTTTCAGTGCCTCTTTGCCCTGGTCCTGAAGGCCCTAATAAAAGTGAGGGGATGGGGCGCCTGGGTGGCTCAGTCGGTTAAGCGCCCGACTTCGGCTCAGGTCATGATCTCACACTCCGTGAGTTCAAGCCCCGCGTCGGGCTCTGTGCTGACAGCTCAGAGCCTGGAGCCTGTTTCAGATTCTGTGTCTCCCTCTTTCTCTGACCCTCCCCTCTTCATGCGCTCTCTCTCTCTCTCTCTCTCTCTCAAAAATAAATAAATGTTAAAAAAGTTTTTTTTAAAAAAAAGTGAGGGGGATCACGATCATCCCAATGTATCTCAGGGAGCAAGCCTCCCACCATCAGAATCCAAGCCTACCTTTCCAGCTTATTTGCCATCACTCCCATACCTCAGCCATCCACATCACTTGAAGTACATGATTTTCATCCTATGCTCCCCCACATGCTTGGATATGCCTACCAAAAGTCTGGGTTCATGCCACCCTACCCCATTGATGGCCTCTCTTTAACCCTCCCTTAAATCTGTCACCTAAGGACCAGTTCAAACTCTCTTGTTCTCTGAAGCTGTAGGATTTTTTTTTTCCCCTTAGGCCATAAGAGAAATTCCACTCACCCAAAATAGAATTACTCATGCCTTTTCAATACTGCTTATAACTTTCTGCAGGTTTACTATGTATACAACACATACACATACACTTTTCAACTTACTTAATTCTCCAAACAACACAACAAGGTCTGGATGAGGCTCAGAAAACTCAAGCAAGTTGCTCAAGGCTGCACAGCTAGCCTATTACAGAGAATGGATTTGAACTCAGGTCAGCCAGTCTTCTAAGTCCATGCTCCATCCACGTTGCCATGCTATTATTTAACACACATGTTTATTTCTTATCTCTTCACTTAAACCTCCTGGAAGGCTGATTTTTAAAAAAATACTTTCTCCCTGGACATAGCAGTTTATCACGGGGATTTGATGTAGAAGATTCTTGATCAACGTTCACTGAAATATGAAGTAGGGCCGTAAGCAGCAAGGATAGGACTGGGAAAAAACTTGGAAGAAGGTCACCGTTTACTTTCCCTTATCTTTTCCGCCCATTAAAAACTCAGGCGTCATTTCCCTCTGATTCTCTTAAAATTGTAATAACTACATTTATATAGTTGTTTTTTTTTTCACTTATACAGTTCTTGATTTCAGCCATCCATAGCAAGCACTTTGCTTTTATCAATCCTTTTAATCTTCACAACAGTCCTACGAGTAGCTATTATTACTATCCCTATTTCATGTTCTACCTAAAGCCACAGAGTAAATGGTGGAGCCAAGATGTGGACCTGGATTGTCCAACTCTAGTGCACTGATTTTCAGCCACTCTTCTGCCTTAGAGGAGGTCAGGGGTGCTCTAAGAAGCTGGCATCTGAGCAGACAGCTGAACAATGATAAGTAGCAAGTCTAGCCAAGACTTGGGGGAAACCATTTCAAAGAAGCAAACTGTTAATGTCTACAAATGTCTAACATGGTGTACAAGTGGTTAATACCCATGCCGTGTAAAGGAGTCATTAAACTTCAAGAGAAACATGAAGATAGATACATATCTTCACCAAATATATAAACAATGCAGCTAAGAGAAAATATACAGTAAGTGGGGAAATATTCATGTGCCCTACTAATCATAAAATTTCAAATGAAGGCAACTTTGTTGTATCATTTTCCACTAATGTGTTCTACTAATAGGTTAGTAGAACAAACAAACAAAAATCTTAAAGTCATAACATACTACCGGGAAAATTCTGGTGATATTGGTACATTCACAAGCCTAGTGACATAAAAAGTTTGCACTACCTATTTTAGAAAGCAACATGAAAATAATTAGGATCACAAAAGTTTTTCATAGGTTTTGCCTCAGTAATTCTACTCTATGACACTTATCCCAGAGAAATCATTCTGCAGCAAACAACGCAAAGATGTCCATTATAGCCTATTTGATAATCACATGTATTTAAAATGGAAATGTCCAAAATGAGACTACAAGCAAGTGAACTATGATACATTAATCAATGCAATATTATGTTGTAGTCACGAAGACAGTAATTATGAAGACAATGAAGAAACTTGGAAAGTGTTTACGACAAGGCAAAATATAAAGTTATATACAGAATATTGGCCCTCAATCGCACAGACTTCCCTCCTCTCGAGTTTGATGTAACTATGAATTCCCTAGACCTCAGTAACCTTCCATATAGTTTTACAGATAAGAGGGACATGTATGAGTGTGTTTTATTCTATGCATTGGTATGATGTGTGCATCACGGTAAGTGTGGCAAGTTTCACAGGGAAGGAGAAGCATATGAGTGGAAGTGGATTCATCACATGTGAACAAGCACTTTCTTTCTGGGAACTCTTGGAGAACAGTTTATCTTTTTCATCTAGAAGAAATCATAGAAACAGCCTTACCAAGCACCTACTGTTGCAACCTGGCAACTTCTTTCACTTACAAAGGTGAGAAATTCCCAGAGCTTTAGAATAATGCCCTGGATGTAACCAGAACATAGCAGTGATGACCTCTGGGTCATGAGTCAGGTAAGGGACCAGGGACAAAGAGGCTTCAGAAGTATTTTCAGGCTGAGAGAAGCAAACGATGACATTAGGAGAATTCGCAGTGACAGCTTGCTTACTAATTCACAGCATGAAAATGCAGATGCTCTTACTGGCTTCCGAGTTGCCTGATTCTTTCACAACCTGTTCCAGTCTTGCAGGAACAGATTTTGTGCACCATTGTGGACTGGGGTTCAGGCTTACATACACCTTCCTGCTTTGCTCATTGCCCATACTGCTGTCGGAGTGCCAGAGAATGAGGTCAACAGCTGTGCCAGGAGCCTGCTCATCCGGCACCCCAGCTCCTCCAGTGCTGGCAAACGGGGGAAAATGAGAACTTCTCCAAAACAGATTTTATAGCAGCTCTGCTTTTGCAAGGGCCAGTGCACAAGACAACCTGTCTGCCTGGATTCTGTCAGTGTGGGGATGCCATGTGGTCTCCCGGGAAGGTCCTTTCAGCTAAGATGGATGGCACTGGACAAGTGGCATCCCCAATCTGTGCCTCTGCTAGTCCTCTTGGAAAACAGGAGCAAACCCTGCCCAACATGGGTACTGAAGCATTTTACCATTTTCACTTTTACTTAATTATGGATTTTCAGGTTCTTAAAATCAATGGCTCAAACATTCGAAGTAACATCTCCATTTTCTCCACACGACCCTTTATAACCTGTGCCCTGCTTGCCTCTTCACATTCTTTTCCCATTGTGCCTTCACACTGCACTCTATCCTGCACCTGCAATGGCCTGTCCATACCTCAGCATTGTAAACACTGGAATGGGCTTTCCTACTTCTGTTTTTACTTATTGGTTTTCTCTCTGAGGAGTTCCTTCTCATTTTTCATGACTCAGCTCAACTGTCACCTCTTCCATGGAGCCTTCCTGGACTCAGACCCTGTTTCCCCCACATCAATCCAAAGTCAGTCTTTATTACAACCCTTTGCCATGCTACATTATCACTGTGTGTGTGTGTGTGTGTGTGTGTGTGTGTGTGTCCATCACTAGAATATGAGCTCCTTTAGGGCAAGGCCTGCCTTACTCATGCCTCAATCCCCTGACCATTCTTCTTAGATTTCCAATAAGTGATCATTAAACAAACAAACAAAAGTCATTTTCACATGTATAGCTCTGCAGACTCGTTTCAGTCACCATCATCCCCTTGCCCTCCACCAGTGGCTATAAGCTACTTACTCCCTTTAAGTATGGACCACATATTTAAAAAGTCTTCTTTATCATTCTTATTCTTATCCCCTCACTTTGAGCAGTATACTGTACACAGTAAATACTTAACAAACATCACCAATAGCACCATGACTTCTGTTTAACGCAACTTACTACATCATGGGAATTAAGTCAGGGGTGAACACTTCAGGGAGTGCATAAAGTTCACAAGGACATAAGATTGCTACAATGTACAGTATGACAAGAGTAATTAAGAAGGTGGATTCCAAAAGCCTAATTTAAAAAGATATATGCACCTCTATGTTTATTATAGCATTATTTACATAGCCAACTAAAGGAAGCAGCCCAAATGTCCATCAATAGATGAACGAATAAGGAAGAGATGGTACATATAAGCAACAGAATATTATTAAGCCACAAAAAAAAGCAAGTCTTGCCATTTGTAACAACATGGATGGACCTAAGTGAAATAACCTGGTCAGAGAAAGACAAATACCATACGATTTCACTCATATGTGGAATTTATGAAGCAAAACAAGTGAGCAAACAAAAAAACAAAGAGACAATAACAACAACAACAACAACAACAACAACAACAAACCAGACTCTAAAATGCAGAAAACAAACTAGTGGTTGCCAAATGAGAGGTGGATGGGGGACGGGTGAAACAGATAGAGAGGATTAGGAGTACACTCATTGTGATGAGCACTGAGAAATGTTTAGAATTGTTGAATCATTATTTTGTACACCTGAAAATATGTATGTTAATTTTACTCCGATAAAAAAGGGAAGAAAAGAACACAGGTTCTGGAATTGAACTGCCAGATTCTTTTCATTATACACTCCTCAATACCTGTGAAATCAGGTAAGTTATTTGACCTAACACTCAGACAGGGATAGTATTAACTTCCATAGCATTCCCATTAAGGGTAAAATTACGGTGCTGAAGGGCTTATCATAGTGCATGGCACGTAATACACAGCCGGCAAATGGCAGTCATCATTATTGTAGCTAATCCTGTCACAGGCTAAGTTCATGATCAAACAGTTTTTGTCACATTGATGATACAAAAATTTTAACTGATCTATAATCTTATACATTTAGATTAGGTATCATCACCCATTTCTGTCACTGAATCATTAAGTTTTCTTTAAAAGGATAATCACCCTGTTTTCTCAATAAAGGAAGCAGAGTCAAGTGGCTTGTCAAGGTCACCCAGCTTGAGCCCTGTAACCAAGTGCTAAAAGATGCCTACTCTTCCAGGACACCTCCCTATATGTGGTCCAAAAGTTTGGACTTTGAAGATGGATCAGAGGAAGCTCCAAAGTAATTCTATCACCTCTACTCTGAATGGGGATTTGTAAATTCAGTCCCATGTTGATTAAATCCTTCATAACCACAGTTCAAAGAACAGGAAGTCTGTTGTATAAACTGGTTCCCTTCAACCTCCAAGGGATTCCTTTTTATGTCAGTGGCTTTCTAAGGCAAATGCATTTTGGTTTCACAGGGAGTTGTATATTTAAGTAAACTGACACAAAGTACATAGTTTGGGGTCCTTTAAGCCAAGAGTAAAGTGTTGGGTAAAGACAACCCCCAAAAAATCTACACCCCCTAAACTTCTGAGTGAAGTCCATACATAAAAGATAGGCAGAGGAATAAGGTGAAGCCAGATGTGACAAATTAATACCACTGACAGACCCAATTCTTAACCTACCCTTGTCTCTGGACTTGGCCATGTGACATGCTTTAGCCATTGGGATATTAGCAAACACGATGTTAGCAGAGGTATGAAAATCATTTACACACTGAGGCTTGCTTTCATTCTTGCCCCTCTGCCTTTGCCAGACTGCCACCCATGCTAGACTGCAGGAGGATGAGACCTAGGAAACAGAACTGAATTGCTCCAAATCATCCCCACATGAACAACCCTCAACCTGTCAACACCCAGCTGATCCCCAGACACACAGAGAGACTGTCAGAGAGAGTGCAGGCAAGAAATACAGGGCCATCAGGCCTACCTCCAGCTGACAAGACACAAATGAGTCGAGGGAGCCCAGCCAACAGAATAACCACCCAGCCAACCTGCACACTCTTAGGCTAAATAAAGCTTTATTGTGTTAAGCTGTTGAGATTTGGGGAGGCTTCTTTTGCAACATTATTGTGGCAACAAAACTGATACACCAAGGACTAAGTGGGAAGAACAGAAGAAAATCCACCTTACAGTAGCAAATACATATTACTTCTCAAGAGCCTTTGGGGAACTCATTAGAAGCTCCTTTTGCACAAACACCTAGAGATTCCAATGCTCTGGAATGGATTACTGAAATGTTCTGGTATTAATAATCTCATCCTAAAAATCCTAAGGTATGTATAATGTAATTACTTTTAAAATTCATGTTGTTTTGGGGGAAAAAGGGACCAATAGCATCATAACACACTTACAGGTTTTACAGTAGCACTATCCAAGATTTGGCTGTTTCTTTGGGGGAATGTTGTGTTAGTTTTACCAGTGTCTCCTCACTCCTTGCTGGGCATATCAGTTTCTGTAGTGAGCAATACTCCAGTTTCTTGCTGAACTATTCAGAGTTCAGGGAAATATGCAGAGGACAGAAATTGAAGGTTTTCTGAATCCATGTGTAGATTTTAACCTAACCCCCTATTTTCAGGGAAATACTTCAGCACTGCCCTTCCTGGGTTATCATCTCTGAGTTGAAAGCCTCCCTGATTCAGTTATTTGAAGAAAACCCTTGTTCCTGCCAGGTCAGGGAGGGTGGGTTACTGGCTGTATAAGGTGGGTGACTGATTGGGTAGCCTCACTGCTCCTTACACAGGCTTTCAGAGGACACCGCTGTTGGCCGTCCTTCCTTCTGACATCTTCAGTGACTTGGGATCTCCAGTCTCCTGGGGCCTTGTCAGGCTCATAGGCTCAGCCCGTTCTTGTTGTCTTTACCCTCCATGCAGGTTCAGCTTTCTACTCCCTCCTAAGACAGTTACCATCACCTGCCCATCCACCTTCTAACTTGCAAAGTGTTGTTGACATTGTACATCGGGTACCATATTCTAGAGTGCTGTCTTTGTCCTTGTAGTTTTATGACATTTTATTCCTCTTTTGTCACTTTAGAGGCACGTACTAGGGATCAGAAGGAAAAATAAACCTGTGTATTCATTCAACCTGCTGACTTTTACCAAAGCACCCTCTCTTTTATTTTTTAATATGCATGGGCTTCCTTTAAGAGTTCCTGGTAGCTTGGGTGCCTGGGTGACACAGTCCAACTCCTGATCTCAGCTCAAGTCCTGATTTCATAGTTTTGTGAGTTCATGCCCCACATCGGGCTCTGCACGGACTGCAGGGAGCCTGCTTGGAATTCTCCCTCTCTGTCTGCCCCTACCCTGCTTGCACTCTCTCTGTCTCTCTCAAAATAAATGAATGAACTTAAAAAAAAAATAATTCTTGGCATCTTCCTATGCTCTTAGTAATCAGGACAATTATGTATGCTCTGAGTATAAAGACTATTCTTTAAAAGGCAGAGCAGAGCTTTCTTACTTGCTTCCTATACAGAACTTAAGCATGATGAAACTTTAAGTTTGAAATTAAGTTGAATTCAACTCCACCAAAGCATCTTTATGGATAAGCACACTCCATGGGTCTTCTATTTCCAGTTAACTCTAGGACTTCCCTGGTGTTCCTTAAGAACAGAAGGTACTCCGAGGATGCTGTTATGATTTTGTCAGACTCTTATTGATATGAAATCAACACTGATGAGTGAAGTCACATTGTACCTTCAAATAAGAGACCCCAAGGTCTTCAAGAGAAATGGACAGACTCCCCCCACCCACCACCACCACTGCCTCAGCCCCACTAACTTTAAGGATATATCAGAACTAGGATAACATATTGTTTGACAGCTGACAACACTCACTCATTTTGCCCCTGGGTAATTACATACTCCCGGCTTTCAACCTATGCTATTGTCTCCTATGAGATTAGATGAAGACGTGAAATCTTTTCGTATATTTAAATAGCAATCACCATGTTGCGGAGGGCAGCTAAAGGCCAATTTGTTGACATTTATCTGCACTAAAATCCATTCTGCTGTGCGCTCCTGAAGCTAGTCCAGTGATGGTGTTATTCTCTGGGCCCTAACTTCTGTAAAAGTTTGAGGAACTCATTTGAGCTTGAAGTGACAGTAATGACAGGACCATCATGCAGGACCTCAAGCAACTCAAACAGTACCATGAACCCTATGAGGATTCAAAAAACTCTCCAAGCAGCCCAAAGAAGAAACCCTTAAATGTGATTCCATGTTTTTGCACATGTTTTCCTCTCTTCCTAGAATGTCCTTTCTCCTTCTTTGTCTACAACACTTTTATGGCTATTTTCAGACCCAAGTTAAGTTCCATCTACTAAAGTGAGCCCTCTATGATTTTCCTTACTTTATGTTCCCACAACACTTCACTCATTTCTTTGCTAGTGAACTCCCCTCAGTTCACTGCTAAGTTTTCTGTTCCTGTGTCTGTCTACTCCAGACCATGAGCCAGGGATCAGAGCATGGGGAAAAAGAGTTACAGAGAGGCT
Organism: Panthera onca; assembly: GCF_046562875.1. NCBI lineage: Eukaryota > Metazoa > Chordata > Mammalia > Carnivora > Felidae > Panthera > Panthera onca. The sequence goes on from NC_138339.1 coordinate 119,372,723, forward strand.
AAAAAGTATGGGTTTCTATCACACCAGCCTTTGAATTAAATTCCGTTCTCCCACATACTGTTTACATTGGAGGTAAGCCTCAATTACCTTCTCTAAAAAATGAGACAATAAGGGAACTTATATCATAAAAGACTGTTGGGAATAAATGTTATAATGTATCTTAAGTGACTGGCACTTTACCTGACATATCATAAGCTAACATCAGGAAATATTATCTAATACTGTTATTGTTCTTAAGAGTAGAAATTAGGTTATTCATTTACATATCTACTACAGTTCAATGGCTAGTACATAGAAAATACTCAGCAAATTTTAAATGAATAAATGAAGCAATACTTGAGTAATCCTGTAGTAATCAAATTGTTTTTAAAATCCAAGTAAATAAAACCCTAGATGTCTTTATTTTTAAGACATTGAACTATCCCTGTGGATTAGCCATCCTATTCCAGTAAACTGAATACCTACACTGTGGCTTTATTTTTCACTCGAGATGCTGATTCTTTGGACTTGGTACATTTGACTTGAAGATTAGATTTGAAGCCACTATAGCTTTGCTGGTAATTTCTCAAGCCATGGGGTATAACACACACCAGAGACAACAAAGCCACTCATGAAAATCTCAACCTCACATCCCTCAACTTCTCTGAACTACATATGCCCTCATCTCTAAAAGAGAATAACTATATGAGTTACACCTGCCCCTTCCTAGGGTTAGGGGACTGAACATATGATATATGCAAAAATATTTTACAAATTTGTGAGGCCTATGCAAATACTTATGTCTGTGTGTTTATTTATTTGACTGATTGTTTATTTGTAGAAGCTTGTTTCTTGGCACCACCTGAAAATTCCTATCCAACTTCACTAATATCCACATTCCTTCAAATACATCTAACAGATTGATTCAAGGCCACCAACAAAATCTGTTGCTGTTTTGGTGCATAGTGGAGTTTTGCGATTTTCTGTAGTAAAACCCAAGAGGGCCAATAAAATGTTTTCAACTGAACTGCGGTGTCAGTTTTAGATGCTGCAATGGCTCTGAACAAGAGTCATCTTTTAGCACTCTGCTGTGGATTTACTTTTTATGGTTCTGGGATCTAGTGGGTAAATCTGACTTCTGCATGAACACTAACCTGAAGAGACAAACCTCTCAGGAGGACCATCTCATCTTTATGCTTTTCCAACCCTTGGGCCATAAATCCTATCAGCCTGTAGAGAGGAGGTATCCTGAAGACTACGGGGGCACAGAGGTGCTCTCTGAATGAACCGAGCTGATAAAAATTAAAGCTCAAAGTCGCTGGGTAATCTAAGACATTCATTAAAGCTGTACTGAGCCAGGCTCGGCTAATCAGCCAAATAGGCATCAGCCCGGTGGAGAGGCAGGTGAAAGTAAGTACCTCTAAGATTCACCTTGCCTCCCCCCAGGAGGAGGGGATTTTATTATTTCAAAATAAATGTGCCTTGGAAAGCACTGGAGGTTTTAAAAATTGCCATGAGTCTCTAGGCTGGAATATAAATGGGTGACATATTTACAGTTCATTCACTAAAAAACTGGGTACGGATTAAACATCACTGTGACAGCCAGTGTGAACTAAGGATGACTGGCATCAATGAATCAGACAAGAAATCAGACGATGGGGAGGTACACCTGGGTGGCTCAGTCGGTTGAGCCTCAGACTCTTGGTGTGGCTCAGGTCATGATCTTACAACTCATGAGTCAGGGCCCTGCTTCGGGCTCTGTACTGACTGCACGGAGCCTGCTTGGGATTCCCTGCCTCCCTCTCTCTCTGCTCCTCTCCCCTTCTCTCTCTCTAAAATAATAATGAACATTAAAAAAGGGAAGGGCGCGAGGGGCAGTAGCAAAGGCTCTTACAGCCCTAAGATTCAGAAACAGGTAAACTCTTTTCACAATGAAGAGGATAGAATGATCCCCAAAAAGAGCCTGGCAGAGTCCACAGGTCTCCAGCTACCAAGAGTAGCAGGACACACACTTGAAGCCAAATATTGGAGGGTATGGATGGTCACGCTACAGAGTTTAGAGTGTATCTGTTAGGCCCTTGGATCCATAAATAGTGTTCACATGCATCATGTATAGGACATGAGGAAACTAATGTTTCAGCACTTCATCAGGCAGAAGTACATACTCACTGCTTGGGGCAAAGAAAAGAGTGTTCACCCCTCCCTCCCTGTTCACATCACGCACCCCTATCACCAGGAAGTATGTCTGCTGACCCTTGAGGATGGTCCACTCTGAAAGAAAAGATATACAGGTTGACTCTGGAACCATCCCTCCTTCCTCTTCCTGGGCCTCGAAATAAGATTAATGAGGAGGTTGCATACAACTGCCTGGTGAATTCACAACCACATTCATACCTTTCCATGAACCATCAAACCTGTCTCAGTGTCACATTAACGTGTGACTTTGATATTACCTCCGACAGAACTCCACGGTGTTAGCCCAACCTAAAATACGGGCAGAACTTTTCATTCATCATTTCTTCGTCCTGCTCATATTCATGGAGCACTATGCTAGATGCTTCAGGGAACAAGAGAAAAAATGCACCACCCTATGCCAATTTTCACACCTTCTAGGTGGCAAGAAAGAAAAGTAAACCAATTTTTATATGTAATGTGATGCTGATACAGTGTGACACTAACTGATATCAAACTTTACAGTACAGTCAATCAACCAGGAGTCAATACACACAGGCCCTCTGACCCCGAAATCTCACTGGGATGAAACCTGAAGACATATTCACAAAAGTTCACAAGGCATGATTTTTTCATGGCAGGGCTTAAATTAAAAAAAAAAAAAAAAGGGAAGAAAGAAGGCAAATAATCAAAATGATTCTAATTGGGAGCCTGAGCAATTATAAACTATAAAACATCCATAAAACAGAATCAGTAGGCAGCTGTAAAAAGAATGAGGCAGACCTATAGGTGTTACCAGAAATATATCCAAAATACAGTAAATAAAAAGCAGAGTGAGAAAGATCGCCTGAAATATTATCTTTTTGTGTGATTTTTAAAAATCTATCTTTATATTTAGTTACATGTGATATCATCAATATACAAAATTTCATTTTTATGGAGAGAGACACAAGAAACTTAACAATGATTATCTGTAGAAAAAGGGATTGTGGTAAGGATACAATTAATTATTTATAATTAATTAAATTATTTAAAAACAGTGTGGCAAGTGTACATAGCTCGACGGTGGATGCCATGGAAACACAAGGAAGCATTCTTGAATTCTAATGGAAAAGAAACAGGGACGCCCAACAAAGCTATCCAAAAAACGTTAACAGTTGAAAAGAGAACCAGCCTTATATTTGGAAGAGCAGGCACAAAGGCACAAACCTATTCTAGAAGAGGGGAACTACTAAACTTTAACCAAGTAGGTATATGTTACTCTTGGCAAGGGTTCATTGGAAACAAATAGCTTCCAAATCCCAAACGTCACTAGAACACATGCTCTTAGCTGGTCACCAATGTTATGCAGATTTAGAAATGACTGTACACTTCAGTATGAGGAAACAATGTCACGCTGGCCCTAGAGGCATAATCTCCACCCCTGACAAAACTGTCACCATAGTTGCTGATTCTAAAACTTGGGCTTCCATAAATAAACTCAAATTGGATGGTTTAATTCCCTTATTCTGTTATGCCCTGTTTTCCTCAAACCTCCTGAACTCCCTCAGAACTCCCAAACAATATTGAATGTAACGATATCCTAAGCACTTCAAAAGTTTCAAGGGCTGGCCATAACATTATACTTGGGAAGAGGAAAGCGTTTGGTTATGAGAACAACTTATTTGTTTTGTAGAATGTATTATGACTGAAGTTAAATATTTAAATTTGTTGTTGTTGTTGTGTTTGTTTGTGGCTCAGTCTGTTAAGCATCTGACTCTTGACTTGGGCTCAGGTCATGATCTCAGGGTTCATGAGTTCAAGCTCCAAGTCAGGCTCTGCATTGTTAGGATTCTGTCTCCCTCTCTGCTCCTCTCCCACTTGCCCTCTCTTTCTCTCAAAATAAATAAACCCAGAACTATTCTCCAAAAGGCAAAGAGGTGAGCCTTGGAAGCAAGTAAACAGAACTTTTTCCCTCAGTTTTTTGAGCGAATTCCAACTGATTTTCAAACCAGGTGAAAGTCAGTCTGAGAAGCAGCCATAAAAATCTCCTTCCTGTAATCCGCAATCAAGAGGAGACTAGTGGGAGGTATTGAAATTAGGAGGCACAATTAGTTATAAGGTCAATTTGATCTGTGACACAAGTGTTTCCATTTCCATTTTAATACATTGAGTTGCATATATTGAGTGGAGTTTGATAAAATGGATGACAAAATATTTCAACTCATCACAAAGTAGTATACTTGATAGCAAAGGCTATAAACATTAAAAAAAATTACACTACAGATACGTGTTTTTCCTCTATCAGATAATTATTTTCTATTTTTTCCTAGCTGGCTCTGACATCCATCAACTCTGATCACATTGGTATTCTGTATTTACTGTTACTCTCTCAAAGTCAATTTACTTCATGGACCTTATTGTCACAGACATGAGCATCTATCTTAGAGTGTTTCTGAAGGGAGGTATCCCATGGTAACCGAAGAGAAAAAAATAGTCACATATTTGTACCATTTGGTGTCTTCCTTTTAACAACTGCAAAACATTTTATAAAATATAGTTGCCTTTATGAATGGCCTCAGTTCTATGAAAAAAACAGGACATTTTACCAGATCATTAAAATAACCATATTAAAACCAACTTTTATTGAGTATCTTATTATGATTAACTATTAATCCCTTTCTGGTAGGTTTCTTTATGAAAACGAAATGGAATACACATAAAGTCATCCATATGTTGCAAAGTCTCTACATGAATTATTTTATTTACAGAACAAGCATTTACTGAATGCCTACCATGTGTCAAGAGTTATTCTAGACACTGCAGATTTGGCAATGAATAGTTCCTAAGTTCATGGTCCTCACAGTCAAGGGAAAAGGGGAAATGGGCAAGTCAAGAGGCAGTTATGACACAGCATGGCAAGGACTTTTTAATGGGGAAGGTTCCATGAAGATCTTAACTCCTCAAAATAGTTCAAAATATTTGAGAGTCATCATTGTGGAGAGGAAAAAACTTATCAGGTTCTGGCCAAAGCTGTGCCATTGTCAGTAGTCCTGAACCATTAGTAGAATGCAGGACAGTGATTCCTAAATCTGTATGATCATCAGAATCCATTTTATAAATATGCAAATCAGGGGCTCTATCATAAACCTACTAAGTCTGAATCTCTCTGCAGAGGAGCCTGGGGATATTCTTATTTAAACAAGCTACCCAGGTACTTCTCAAACACGAAATTTTGAGCACTGGGAGAAGAGTTCACCATGGACAGAGAAAATATATGAGTAATATGAATCCCTAATTGCATCTGACAATAATGTTTCTCTCACCAACATCTCATCTACCCTACGGATCCTCACGCAAGACTGCTCTGAGTCATGGTAAAATAGGCCATGGAATCCTACTGGTATATTTTTGTTGCTTCTGCTTTTGGTGTCATATTCAAGAAACAATGGCCAAGATCAAAGTCATGAAAATTTCTCCTATGTTTTCTTCTAGAAGTTTTACAGTTTCAGACCTTAAGTATTTACTTGATTTGAATTGGTTTTTGTGTATGGTAGAAGGATCCTATTTCATTCTTTTGCATGTATATCCAATTTTCCCAACACTATTTGTTGGAGACGTTATACTTTTCCCACTGGGTATTCTAGGCACCCTTGTTCAAGATCAACTGATTGCATATACATGGGTTCACTTCTGGGCTCTTTGTTGCATTGGTCTTTATGTCTGTTCTTCCGTCAGCACCATACTAGCTAATTAATTAGCTAATTACTTTAGTTTTGTAAGACATTGAAATGATGCCTGCAGCTTTGTTCTTGCTCAAGATTGTTTCAGCTATTTAGGGTCTTTTGTGGTTCCATGTGAATTTTAGGACTGTTTTGTCTCAGAATGCCATTAGAGTTTTGATAGGTATTGCAATGATTTGTATATTGTTTTGGGTAGTATACAAATTTTAACAATATACTAAGTCTTCTAATCCATAAATACAGGATGTCTTCTCATTTATTTGGTTTCTTTAATTTCTTTCACCAACGTTTTATTATTTTCAATGTACAAGTCTTTCACCTCCTTATTAAATGTATTCCTAAGTATTTCATCCTTTTTGATGCTACTGTAAATCAGAATTATTTTTTTAATTTCTTTTTTGCAGAGTTCACTGTTAGCACACAGAAACAACTGATTTTTGCATGATGGTGTCTGCATGCTGCAACTTTATCAGTTCTAACAGTTTTGTGTGGAGTCTTTAAGGTTTTCTACAAATAATACTGTTGGGAAAACCGAACACTCACATGTAAAAGCATGAAACTGTAACCTTATCTTACACCATACACCAAAATCAGTTTAACTGTATTAAAGACTTAAATATCAGATCTGAAACTGTGAAAATCCTAGAAGAAAACACAGGGGGAAAGCTTCATGACTTCTATGGTGACCATGATTTCCTGGATGTGACACTTGAAATCACAGATAATGAAAGCAAAAATAGACAAATGGGGCTACGTCAATCTAAAAAGCTTGTGCAGAGAAAAAAAAATCAACACAATGAATAGCTAACCTACAGAACAGGAGAGAATAGTTGAAAACTATATATCTGATAAAGGATTCATATTCAAAATATATAAGGAAATCCTACAACTCAATAGTAAAAAAAAAAAAAAAGAAAGAAAGAAAAAAATAATTTGATTTTAAAAATAGGCAAAGGACTTGAAGAGTCATTTCTCCAAAGAAGACACAAAAAATAGCTGACAGGTACATGAAAAGGTGCTCAACAACACTAATCATTAGGTAAATGCAAATCAAAATCATGAGATACCACCTTATACCTGTTAGGATGACCAATTACCAAAAAAAAAAAAAAAAAAAAAAAAAAAACCCGTAAGATAACAAGTGTTGGTGAGCACATGGAGAAATTAGAATGCTTGAGCACTGTTGGAATGTAAAATGGTGCAGCCACTTTGGAAAACAGTAGGGAGGTTCCTCAGAAAATTAAAAATAGACCCAAATATCCCATTTCTGAGGGTATCTCCAAAAGAACTGAAATCAGGATCTCAAAGAGATATCTGTACTTTCTTGTTCATTGCAAAATTATTTACAATAGCCAAGATACAGAAACAATGTAAATTTCCACCTGTGGATGAATGGATAAAGAAAGTAGACATATATTACAATAGGATATTATTCACCCCTAAAAAATAAGGAAATCCTGCCGTATGCACCATCATGGATGAACCAGTATCACTTATTTCACCTAATAAGTAAAAATATGCCAGTCATAGAAGGACAAATACTACATGATTCCACTTATATTAAGTACCTAAAATAGTCAAATTCATAGACATAAAGAGGTGAGTGGTAGTTGCCAGGGCCTGGGAGCCAGGGAAAATGGGTAGGTACTGCTCAAAAGTTATAAAGTTTCAGTTATATAAGATGAGTAAGTTCTAGAGATCTGCTGTACAACATTGTGCCCGTAGTTAACAGTACTGTATTGTGCACTTAAAATTTTGTTAAGAGGGTACATAGATCTGATATTAAGTGTTCTTACCAAAATAAACATCTATGAATAACAAAAATAGATTAAATTAAAGGAAATTAATGTAGGACATGGAGTGCTTTGCCCTAGTTAGTTATCTCCTCTTTTTTATAGCAATATATTGCCAAGCTAATTTTATGGGCAGCCTCCTATGAATAGGCTACAAAGACTGAACTGACAAGGACCCAATTATTTCTGAGAAGCAGATACACTTTATTCATTTAGTTAACAAATATTTTGAGTATGTTCTAAGCTAGCTTTGTGCTAGGCACTGGATTTAAATTGTAAGCAAAATCAGACATGGTCCTTGCTCTCACATGGCAAAGACAACCACTGATTAAATATTCATATGAATAAATGTGTAATTACACATTAACAGTAGCCCTAGCTATAAAAGGAATGCAATTTTATAAGCACAATTCTTAGAAGGTATATTAAAAAAAGAAGCTTTACTAGACTGTAGAGTCAGGGTAGTCTTAACATGATTAAGTTATTCTGAAACTGAAATCAGAAAAATAAGTACAAAGCAATGAGATAAAGGAGAGAAATGGGAAAAGTGATCCAGAGAGTAGGAATGCCGAGTTACAAAGGCTCAGGAATAGGATAGAGAAGGATGGCTTTCGTGTAACAAAAGAAAATGAGACAGACCTGAAAGACTTAGGGCCAAAACTCCTAAGTGGTATAAAATGACTCATTTCAGATCATTTGTTCAGCTACAGTCTCTAAAAATAGTACCTATGGCTACAGGCCTCTAAATAGGCCTATTCATAAAGTCTTCATGTTTGTTACTATCATCGTCATTATCATTCTCATCACTAACAAATACAGGGCACTTGCTATAAGCCATGTACTCTGCATAGCACTATGTATAGTTTATCCCATTTGATCTTCTCATGAAGCCCATGATATAAGGGCTGTTGTTATTACCACTTCAGGTTTAAGGCATACTGAAGTTAAGTGATTTGCCCACGTCCACAAAGCTTCTAAGCAATAAGCTAAGATTTTAATAGGGCTGCCCTGATCGAAGTCCATACTTCAATCACTATGCTACACTACAGTGATAATATTTAGAAGAAAGTCTTAGTATGTGTAGTGGCTATAAAAATGTGCCAATTACAGGGAGAAATCTGACCAAAGGCCTCAATTGCCATGTTCTGAAATTCATCACTGTGTGCTATAGACTGAATGTCTCTGTATCCCCCAATATGAAGGTATATGGAAGTAGGGTCTTTGGGATGTAATTAGGTCATGAGAGCAGAAGAACCCTTTCAAATGGGATTAGTCCCCTTATAAAAGTGACCTGAGAAAGTTCCCTCACCCCTTCCCCCAGGTGAGGACCCAGCAAGAAGACAGCCATCTATGGATCTGGAAGCAGGCTCTCACCAGACATCAAATCTGCTGGTCCTTACTCTTGGATTCATTACCCCCCTCAAATTGTGAGGAAAAAAATTTCTGTTGTTTATGAGCCACCCAGTCTATGGTAATTTGCTATAGCAGCACAAACTAACACTATGTTTGTACACCTCAAGCACACTTTCTAGGGGCTGCTCTGAGCCCAGGACTAAGTACTGTGGGCATACTAGAAGTGGACAATTCTTAGGAGTTAGGGGATTTCTCTCACATTTGGCTTTGGACTGAGGATACCCTGAGAGTCTTGCATAACCTAAAACAGAACACTTCTACCCAAACTTCCTTCTTCTCTCCTTCCCTTGGGGTCAGATTTGTACCACAGCCCAACTATACTCCCTGCCTTTTCTGACTTCCTCCTCATTTTCTCTCATAGGGATGTTTCCCTAATGAAATTATTACACATTTTATCCTGTTCTGGCACCTGTTTCTTGGAGGACACAGACTAAGATGGTGTTCAATAAGAAATAGATATAGATATAGATATAGATATAGATATAGATATAGATATAGATCTGTGTGTGTATATACATATATACATATATATGTATATATATATAAAATCATAAAAACTGATAGAAATGAAAAAGATCTCATGGCTTTTTAGCACTCCCTTAGATCTATTATCTCAGCTGATAAGAGTCTGGTACTAAGGTTACAGATTCTAATCCATTTATTTTCGATCTATTCCATACTATCAATCTCAATCTTTGTGGAATAGTTTTAGTTTGCACCTGCTATCCTGTCATAATTGTCCCACTTTTTCCTTCTTGAAATTTCATCCAATGAAATGATGATATCCAGGACTCACTTCAAAATAAAACTAAATGGAAAGATTTTATGGGATACAAAAGAAGGAAAATTGGTCAATGAATTGATGGTGTTAAAGCTTGGTGACGGGTTCACAGGTGTTTATTATATTATTCTGTTTACTTGTTATGTAGATTTAAGATTCTCCATAATAAGAAGATAATAGAAAAATAAGTATTTTGATTTAGATAAAAATTGTATAGTCACCCTACCTATAACCCAGGCCAACTAATCTGTTCTACTGGTCACAAGAGAGATTCAGGAGGACCTATGCAAGACCCAGTGCCCAGTGCAAACCCTTTTCTATTCTTGGAAACTAGTAAGTTTCAAAAAGTGTTTTAAATGTTTAACATTTTTTTTGTTGTTGCTACAAGTGATAGAAACCGATGGCTTAAAAAAATAAAACAAGAAAAAAAATATTTTGATTGTATAACAGTCAAAAACAGTAGTATGTGATTTTAAGACTTGGTTAGATTCAGGGACTTACATTCTGTCATCAGGAATTGGTCTCATGCCTCCCTCCACTTTTTGTTCTATGATAGTAGACTTCCCTTTCATGGTGGCAAGATGAGTGTGTTTCTCCAAGTTTATGCCCCATGTTTTCTGTACATCTTTCTCAATCATCCTAGACAGGTTTAGGATCAGCTCTGATTGGACCAACTTACATTATAGGCCATCCTAAACCAATCACAGTTCCCAGGAGGATGAAATATGCTGATTAGTCAGGGCTGGGTTGACTGTCCATCTTTGACTGTTAAAGGTGTAAGCACACAGACTCTGAGGGAAATGGTTATTCCGTATCAGGGTGCTACTACCATTAGAGGGAAATGAATGCTGGGCAGCAGGTAGAATAGCTGTTCAGTAGCCTTCTCATCTGCTTAGGAATCCACTGCTTAATTATCACGTAAGTGAGAAGCAAGACTGTGTGTGTGTGTGTGTGTGTGTGTGTGTGTGTGTGTGTAAACATGACTTTACATCTACTCAAAAACTCAAGCTAATAAAAAATTATACTTGAGGAATTATTCTTCTCCCTTGAGATTCATTAAAGTGATAAAACTGCAAAAGATTTATATTGCCTCTACTCTTTCTCCTTTATCAACAAAGATTTGTTTTGATTTACTTATATTTTTAAAAAATAAAATGAAATTGGATGTGTACCTCGCTAATTAGGTACAATATACAGCAAATTGTGTAGCAAGGACAGAGTTAATAGCAGAATAAAGGAAAGGCTTTTCAGTACATGTATTATTCTTTTTTCCTCTGAGAAGACATGCTTGAAACTGAATTTTAAATACTTCAGCACTGGTGAAACAAATTAATAATGGCTCAGACACCGAGGTGTTGCATATTATTCATGATCTTGAAATTATTAATGTAACACCGAGCCATTATTACCACATATTGCCATCAGAGTAATTAACACATCTTATCTAATAGAATAAAGCCGTCAAATCAAACTAAGAAGTAATTAAGTTACATAACTACACAGCTGAGGCAGAAAGATGCATGTCAAATGAATTAAAAATTGGAGCTCACCTACGTGGTTTTGAATAGCCAAGCAGGGTGATTTGTTATTTACTGCCTACTTTACCATTGATAAGTCACTTCACTGCATTATACCTCAATCTCTATGTACTACGAGGAGATCAGAATAAAGTGTTTACCAAACTAGTGTTCATAAGACTTTCCTAAGGAGCTTCTGAAAAATCTGTATTTCCTGGTCTCCCTTGGAGACACTAATTCAGAAGGTCTAGAGTGGAAATCAGGCATGTGTATTTTTTACACCCAGGTGACTCTGAAGTCCATGAGATGTATGACCCACATTTTGAGGAATTCTAGAAAGAAGATTTTCAAAGGGCCCTTCCAGTCTTAATGATCAATGATGAGATCGTTGGCCTTCCCAGATATACTAGAGAAGTTTTTGTCAGAAAGTGGCATTTGCTTCATATATGAAATGCCCATATCCCCATTATCTACTTACGGTCTGACCCATCTCTTCCCTAAAACAAGCATGAAAAAAACGTGAAAAGCAAAAGAAGAGAAAAATAACCACTCAGCTCGGAAATTATTCCAAACCTTAACACTCATGTCCTATCATAAGTAGTAAATGACTCACACAGAAGAAATCAAGGTGTGAGGAACAATTTATAATTTTAATGAAACTAAGAAAACTCTGTAATATATTTTTCCAAAGGCCTCTTCCTTTTTAGCCCTCTAATTTCACCTAGTGGGGACTATTTATAGAGAATGCAAATAGTCTTAAACTTAAAAAGATTACAATTGTGGTAAATTAGAAGCTACTGGTATCCTGAGATTTCCCAAAGATCTGAGAATGGCTTTCAAGAATTTAACCAGTTTTATTTATCAGATTGAGAGACTTAATCAATACTTAGCCCATTCTTACAGCTCTGGCTAATAGATCATTGTGCCCAGCACAGCACAGACATACTATAAATATAAAGAGTGGGGTGGGAAGCTTTTGGTCACTTAAAATGTATAACTGTTTATGAGTGAAATGGGCAAAATAAGTTAGTTATTTATACATCTATATGTAAAATCAACAAAAAACAGTATAGTAATTTTGAAAATCTCTTTTATCCCACTCTCGGCACCTTCATGTGCACCACTGACATTCATGTCTTGGTGACCATCAGAGCCACTGTTTGCATCAAGCAGTATAGCTGTCCAAAGCACAGTACAGCACCATCATTGTCATAAAAGGTGTCTGAGATAGAGTACTGTTTGGGTCATTATATGACAAAGTCCTCAGGAATCTCAGCTTGAGATGTGACAGAACATTCTCACAACATTGGCAGTGACACTGAAGAGGAGTTCCAGAGGACGGGACAGAAGCAGAGACTAAAAGGCGTGTCCGGGGACCTCTAAGACTTCACAACATACATGCTGTGCAAACGGGCAGGGTCCAGCGTGATTTATCAAAGGCACAAGCGTGGCAGCACACTCATGACCACACAGCTAATTGAGCTAACTTTTAACATGTTGGAATATTTTTACCACCTTAGGGAACCCAGGTGGGGCTGGAAATAAAAACCCCATTTTAACTTTCAAAATCTATTATCTAGGGATTCAAAGAAATGCACTTGGGGTTTGGTGACAAGGGAGAGCAGACCTATCACCACTAGCTGGGGGACCCTGTGTAAGTTACTATCTATGCCTCAGCTTCTTTATAAAAGGAAGACAAAAGGGCAACTTACAAGTCAGAACTAAATGGCATTTTGTATGTAACATTTCTGGCCCAGTGACTGGGCACAGTATCATCGTATAATAAATTTTAGCTAATATTATTATTTTTATTACTCATTCATTCCAATAAATACCTATCAAGAACATACTACATATCAGGAATTATACTGTATCACAGTATTTCCACAATTTGGTTATTGGAATATCACCTTAACTATTTCAAATTATTTTTTTAAGTTTATTTATTTTGGTTGGGGGGAGGTACAGAGTGAGGTAGAGAGTGAAAATTCCAAGCAGGTCCGATGTGGGGCTCAAACCCCTGAACCATGAGATCATGACGTGAGCTGAAATCAAGAGTCAGATGCTCAACTGACTGAGCCACCTAGGCGCCCTTCCTCAAACTATTTTTAATACTATTTTCTTATATTTTCCTTTATTATTTTTTTTAATTGAGGTATAACTGACATAACATCATGTTAGTTTCAAGTGTACAACGTTATCATTCAATATTGGTATATACTGCAAAATGATCACAACAGAAGCCCGATTAACATCCATCACATAGTTACAACTTCCTTTTTTTTTTTTTTTTCTTGTGGCGCAAACGTTCAAGATCCACTCTCCTAGTTATTTTCTTTTCTTTTTTTTTTTTTAATTTTTTTTTCAACGTTTTTTATTTATTTTTGGGACAGAGAGAGACAGAGCATGAACGGGGGAGGGGCAGAGAGAGAGGGAGACACAGAATCGGAAACAGGCTCCAGGCTCCGAGCCATCAGCCCAGAGCCTGACGCGGGGCTCGAACTCACGGACCGCGAGATCGTGACCTGGCTGAAGTCGGACGCTTAACCGACTGCGCCACCCAGGCGCCCCTCCTAGTTATTTTCAAATTTAAGTTTTCCTTCAACACCTAATTTGGGCTCCTAAACATCAAATCTACGAAGTCACAGGTTTTATGTACCAGTTTAACTCTTTCTAACACACATTAACATAAACATAGAACAATGAAACATTTGTAAATGTTGATCCATGCACCACCTAAAATCATCAGTAGTGGCACAGTTCACTTTGGAGAATGCAGAGATAGTGCCCCCATCCTCAAAGAACGTTTCTGCAATAACACAGGGCAGTCCTAGCCTAGTGCTAAGAAGTATCTGGGGTCCAGCTGTCAGGCAGGGCCAATGAGATGCAAGGCCTGACAGAAAGGTAACTGCAGAGGAATAGCTGTGAACATGAGCAGGACTCACAATACTTAGGTAGAGCTCAAGCTTCCCCTTAATGAGTCTGAAAGTGGCAAGTTAATGCAATTACCTTCCTGTAACAGAGGATACCTGCTGTGGCACCCCAAGAATCACATTCTGCACGCAAACCAGCATCTACTGAGAATACACTATTCCTAATGTAATAATCTCATACATTTCTTCCGTGTCGCCGGGCTGTCACACAGACATCCCCTTCCTTATTGCATTATACGATAGTCTCACTGGCAACGTAGTGTGAACAAGGTTCCATCCGCATCAACCAAGTTAGATCAAAGCCTCTGATAACATATACAGAAAATCTTCCCCTTGGTCCCTAGCTACAAAGGGAAAGTACTAAAAAAGGCTTGAGCAGGCAGTTCAGAGCTGTGCCTTTGATCCCTCTTTCAAGGCTAGAAGGAGATTTGCAAGGGTGGCCACTATAAGAAGCTTCCTTCTTCAATCTCCCCTACCCAGGGTTGAAGGGAAGCAGTGGAGGCAGGAGAATGCATCACAGCCAGAAAACATTCATGCCTGCCAGTCTCAGTGTGGTGGCAGACTGAGTGGAAAGCATGCTTCCCCCAGAGTACTTGTGCACTCATTCAGCAGATGTTTGTTGAGCATTATTATTTACCAACCAGGGGCACAGACCCTGGGGAAGTACAGATGAATAAAACCCCATCTCTGCCCTCCTAGATTTCACACTGTAGTAGGAGTGCCACACAAGCTACAGTTTAATTGCAAATCTGGCTGATGTGTGCTAAAATAGAAATACAAGGTAGAGGGGGAGCCACACAGTAAAGTCAGAGTGAAGGAACCACTGGGCTCTGCTTCAGGGGGTAAGTGCAGGAAGGAATCAGAGAGAGGAGGGCACAAGCAGGGATTTGAAGAAATGTGCTTAGTGGTATAGGAACGAAAAGGTGAAGGTGTACATGCCAAGAAGGAACAAGGGCAGAGGGACTGAGCCCAGACAAACATGGCAGGATCAAGCATGGTAGGTTGGTTGTGCTACGAGAGGCAGGGCCAGATCATACAGGGCCTTACAGGCCATGCTTATATTAATAAGGTTGGCTTTCTCGGCGGGGGAGGGTAAGGTAGTTCTTTTTTTTTTTTTTTTTTTTAAATAAATGTTTATTTATATTTGAGAGAGAGGGACAGAGAGGGTGTGTGCCCACGAGCGGGGGAGGGGCAGAGAGAGGGAGACAGAATCTGAAGCAGACTCCAGACTCCGAGCTGTCAGCACAGAGCCCCACAGAGGGCTCAAACTCATGAGACGTGAGATCATGATCCGAGCCGAAGCGAGATGCCTAACCGAGTGACCCACTCAGGCGCCCCCTCAAAAAAGGCAGTTCTTAATGCTGGATTTATGCTATTAATTTCTTCAGTTATGTTTCATTTTTATTTTATCAGCCCAGTCTCTGGGGAGTGGCTTTGGAATTTTTCCTTCCTGGGAAATTCACCGTACTCTTTAATGTTCATGTTTTGAAGACGTGGTTACCAAGACTAACTGAGAGAGGTATATGAACTTCATACGAAAGATGCAAAAAAAAAAAAAAAAAAAAAAAAAAAAAAAAAACACCTAGAAAAAGAAGTAGATAAACGGCTTTAATAAACACATCCCCTTAGATGTATGGAACATGGAAAAAGAGAATAACTTCCTCTCCATGAGTAACTTCTGCAGGGGTGCCTCTTAGCATGCTTGATAATTTCATCATAAAGAAGTTCTCTTATCTGAACTTGACTTTAGCCAAGTACCGACTCAAAAGTACAGGCTGGTGCCCAGGGCAGTGCTGAGGGCTTAGAGCTAGTAAGCCCCAGGCACCACTGCCTCACCAGATCTACTGTTTGCTCACCAAGAATCAGTGGTTCTTGTGCCCAAGTTGGTTAAAGCCAATTTTATATTTGCTGTTATAATGATCCAGTTTCTTTTAAAATTACATCAACTGGTAAAATATAAGAACAAAAAGAGTTGCTTCTATGAAAACTAAATTAATTGCTAAAAAAACAAACAAAACCTCTGAAAAATTTACCACCTGCTATAAAGTTACAATTGAAAATTATGTTATGGGTGTTGCTTATTTAAGAAAAGCAAAAACTGGGGCTCCCAGATGGCTCAGTTGGTTAAGCGTCAACTTCGGCTCAGGTCATGACCTCATGGTTCACGAGTTTGAGCCCCACATGGGGCTCTGTGCTGATAGCTCAGAGCCTGGAGTCCGCTTCAGATTCTGTGTTTCCCTCTCTCTCTGCCCCTCCTTGGCTCATACTATGTCATTCTCTCTCAAAAAAAAAAAAAAAGTTAAACATTAAAAATTAAAAAAAGAAAAGCAAAGCAAAAGTCAGTTGGCGTAGCCAAACTTAAGAAATAGCCTGGGGGGCTCCTGGGGAGCTCAGTCCGTTAAAGGATTAAGTGTCTGACTCTTGATTTAGGTTCAGCTCATGATCTCACAGTTCCTGAGTTTGAGGCCCACATGGGGGGACTCTGCTGACAGCACAGAGTCTGCTTGGGATTCTCCCTCTCCCTCTCTCTCTGCCTCTACCCCACTTGCGTGCTCTAGATCTCTCAAAATAAATAAGTAAACATTAAAAAAAAAAAAAAAGAAATAGCCTTGGCGTTACATCATTGGTTAAGGAATTAATGTATAAATGATGTATATTTTAAGTTAAAGTATTATGATGTGCATAGCTCATCTTTTACGATTTCTTTTTTTAACATTTTGAATAGGGTCCCCAGGGATAATGCCTTAATATAGTAAATTAGGGTCTGGCTTCGCTATTGACTACGTATGTGGTATAGGTCCCTTTAACCTTTTATCCCTTAGTTCCCTCACATACTAAGCTGGGAAATAATAGTACTTACCCCCTAGAACTATTACGAGAGATATATCTGCTAAGGAGTCCAAAAGTTGAGCATGGCACAAAGTACTTAATAAATATGTTATTTCGATTTTCATTATCATCATCATTACAGTTGGGATGAGGTTACAAGAACTTCCATTTCTAATTTATATAATTCTCCACTGCTTAAATGTCTATAATAAGCAGTATATAATTTATGCTTGATAAAAATATTTTTATGTTTTGAAAATGAGTAGGAAAAAGGGAAGTTCTCTTTAATCTAGATAAAAATGTTCAAAGTATTTCAGGAAATTGTTTCAAAAGGAGGGACAGGAGGGAAATAGAACACATTTGCTCTTTTTACACAACTGGATTTGTTCAGGGATGATGGTCCACAGTAGGGTTTACTGCAATAAAGGTTCATGAGAGAATGTTTAGATGAAACTCGAATTAATGTCCCAAAGCAACATATGTCAGAGCAAGCACACTTGTCTTCAGGAAAGCTGGGTGAGACCACTTTCGCAGTTTATAGCATGGAGGTGCTTGTGTCTCTAAAATACCTTCGAATATTAGAAACTCAGAAACAACATGTCCAACAATAGGCCTAATAAATGACAATGGATGTACCTTTCCTTGAGCCACAAAGATCACCACGGTCTTTAGAGCATACCCATGCTGGAACACTTGTGTACTTCACCACAGATTTCTAGAGAAGTTTTAGTAGGACAGAAGTCTGGGCAGGAAAGTGAGACTTAGAAATGAATATAGGGAAGGAGATGTGGTCCTGTCCTTTTTATTACCCCATCAGTTTTTCAGCATGAAGTTTCCAAGGTTTCAAAATTTCATTTATTTTTCTGTGTGTGTGTGTGTGTGTGTGTGTGTGTGTGTGTGTGTGTGCGCGCGTGCGTGTGTGGTGTATGCATGCTCGGGGGCCCATGCACGCATACATACTCATGTATGTTCTATTAAGAACAGTTCAACAAATATAACATAAAACCTTTCTGTATTCAAATAAAGCAATAACTTCTCTATTTTTAAAAGAAGTGCAACTAAGCAAAGGTCACAGCCGGATTTTTTTCATACATAATCCCAACATCCCTCCCTCCTGCAGTCCTTCCTGCTTCCTCCCCTAGCTCCTGTAACAAGCCCTAAAGACCTAACATGATGCTAGCTGGGTGATAAAAGACACCTGGGCACAAGGTGCTCTCCAAGGAGTTTGTGGTCCAGTCTCTAGCAAGAGTTTTGTTATTGGGCTGCCTGACCAACCTCTCCTACATAAGAATATAATGCACATTTCTATAGTTTTTTGTGTGTTTGTTTGTTTGTTTTACCAGATATGTCAACTCTAGGAACAGCAGATGACATAGCCTAAAAACTTGTGGGAGAAATTTCCTCTGCCCATGCTTTCATTACTCCCAAGACAGTTATGCTTTATCTCAATTTGCTGTGGTTGAGTACTCCCCAATGTTCCAAAGAATTCATGCCTCCCAGTCAAGAAAAAAAAAAAAAAAAAAGAACAAAGTACTTACAGTATCTATCATGTGAATACTCTGGGGTTTAACTGTAATATTTGTATTAATCACCTGCATTGGTTAATAAACCTGCTAATTGCCAAATCTCTTTTGTTCCCAGTGAAATGAAAGTAAGCGGGAAATTATTCTGATAATTCCAGTGATAGTTACAAATGGGCGTTTAACTGCATAGTGCCTGATACTCGGCTTTCCAAGTCAAAACCTGCTGTTTACCTCTTAAACAAGTTAACAGATCCCTTTAAATCTCAGTTTCTGATCTGTAAAATGCAGGAATAATAAAAGCATCTGCCTCAATGGGTTACAGCAAAAACAAAATAAGATAATACATACCAAACACTAATTCGAGACCCCTGTCAATGTGAATATAACTGACAGCACCTGGCATACTGTGGGCTCCGTAAAAGTTTACTACCACTACCAACACCACTACCACTGAGAGACAAAAATAGTTCTGGAGGCTCTGAATATTCCAGGTTGACTACCCGTGTGGATCAACTTTATCACATAAATTTTCAGCTTGCCACGACAAGGATGTTGTAATCATAAAGAAGTCAGTCATCACTTCCTGGCTCCCAAACAGGGAAGAACAGTATTGTTTATAAGATTTACCTATATCTTGAGTACCATTAAATTAAAGTAACAGCATTCATAAATCTGTAGCAATTGCTCCTGTCACCAGAATCTGAAAAAAACAACAACAACGACAAACTGTAGCTGCACTTTCTAAATTCTGATCTACCCTCTGATAATAAAACCGAGTGATGGGTTTGGTATTTTCATGTGTGATCACAGGGACAAGCTAAGGTTCATTCATGCCCCAGGAGCCCCAAGGCCATCAAGGTAAAAAATGTTCACTGTTAGCTTAAGACATAATATGTTTGGCTATGTTTGGCAGAAAATTTTTGATGGCAAAAGTTGAGATTTTACTAACGCTTATGTCTAGCAGCAGATGGATGCTATGGGAATCTGACCCATCAATGCTAATGTGCTTTTTTGTTTCTTTGTTTTAGTATATTTAATATTCCTGCTGTTTGTTTTGTACTGATCTCTTACCTCATCACAGCCATAGAAAACAAACCCCAAACGTTGTCACTCACTTCCACCACCAATTCAACAATCATGTTCCATCAGCTTTTCTTGGTACCCTACATCGCCATACATATTATACCCTTTTTTCTGCAATGCTGTCTTGTCAGTCCAACCTCCTGCCATCATGACTACGCTTACCTTTCTCACCTACACTTGGGACTGAAGTCCACTGGCAGAAGTAGAATTATTAAAATTGTCCCTTACAGACTGCTTAGGACACATAAGTTTGACAGCTTTCTCAGGGGTGGCTCAATTGGTTAGGCATCCAACACGTGATCTCTGTTCAGGTCATGATCTCACAGTTGGTGGGACTGAGCCCCACATCGGGCTCTGTGCTGACAGTGCAGAGTCTGCTTGGGATTCTCTCTCTCCCGCTCTTTCTGTCTCTGCCCCCTACATGCTCGCTCGCTCACTGTCTGTCTCTCTCAGAATAAATAAACTTAAAAGAAAAGTCAAAACAAGTTTCCTTTGCCTTGTCACTTCCTCTCACAGAAGGGGAAGTTGTGTTGCCATCATGTTTTTACAGCCACTCTGAAGTCCATGAGAAATGCTCAGGAAGGGGATAAATAAGAATCCTCCACAGCCCTTCCAACAGAGGGTCCTCCAGCACTTTCCTCACAGGCACCATCTTATACTGACCCATTGTGGAAGACACCTCATTTACAGGAGCACAGATCAAGACTAAGATTCCTCTCTTCTTCTGTGTGTTCATTCTAAAAAATTAGACTGAAAATCGTATTCCATTTTGAGGACATATCAGTGAATGAACAAAGTAAAGGAAGCCCCTAAAATCACCTTGGCTCCCTTCCTCAGGAAGAGGCAGGCAGCTCCAGCACGTATACATGGGAGGACATAGGACAGAAACGTGATTCGAAGAGGAGGTTAGTTGAAGCTGCACCGGAAGTCACTTTTATTTTTGCTTCAATTGTGTATGTGTAACCAGGGTGAGGAGTGCTAAGGATAAAGGATGATGGACGTTACTGATGGCACTGAGCAGCTGTCTGGGAGCCTTTGGCTCAACCCCTGTGTACGTGGCAGAAGGGACATGGGGAAGCAAAGCCCCAGCTCCCACCTCGATTAACAGAGACAACCAAGTCAAATGCAGTTCCTTTTTCTGTGCTTTGGGAGGATTTGATACAGTCTTAACTCTAAAAGAGCCGACACCGTATATTTTTGTGAGCCATCTAATAAAGGGCCTGGCATCTAGTAGGCTCTTTACAAATATTTGCAGAATGGAGTTGATTAGAGTGCCAGCAGAAATCTGTGGCCAAATGTTTTTAGCAGTGTATACCTTTAGTAGCTTTAAAAGGTAAAATGGCAATGCATTTTCATGCAGGAAAGGTTTGAAATGCTTATTAATAGACACAAGAAAATAGAGATAATCTTTTAAGATTTAAAAGTCATTTCTCCCAGATTTTGTCAACATTCTGTGAGTAAGATTAGAGGTGATTTTCTAAATATCTATATTTTTCTGTCTTAAAAAAGGACTGCTAAATATGTATTACTTGTATAGTGTTTTAAGGCCTGTAATTTTTAAAAACATCTTTCTGCCACTGTTGGTAGATATCCTGCCTGTCTTCATATACCTGTATTTTTACGGGTATATAGTTGCATCTTATTTCTATCTATCTTTGGAAAACAATCTGCTCTTTGTAAGATAACATATCATAAACTACTTGCCCTGTCACTGAGTAAAATTCTTCTAAGGGAC
Source organism: Panthera onca (assembly GCF_046562875.1). Classification (NCBI taxonomy): domain Eukaryota; kingdom Metazoa; phylum Chordata; class Mammalia; order Carnivora; family Felidae; genus Panthera; species Panthera onca. The sequence goes on from NC_138339.1 coordinate 119,394,203, forward strand.
TTTTAATGGCTTCAGAGTATTCCTTGCAGTGAAAACTTCATTGTGAATTACTCTTGTACAGTTCTTGGATAATTCAGTTCCCAATTATAAATAATACTATAATGAACATCTATCTATAACTGTATATATTTTTTCATTCACATTCATAACTAATTATGTTTTCAGCATACTTCCTAGAAGCAGAATGTCTGGATAAAAGTCAAGGACATTTTATTTTATTTATTTTTTAATGTTTATTCATTTTTGAGAGACAGAGAGAGACAGAGCACAAGCAGTGGATGGGCAGAGAGAGGAGACACAGAATCCAAAGCAGGCTCCAGGCTCTGAGCTGTCAGCACAGAGCCCCATATGGGGCTCGAACTCACGAACTGCAAGATCATGACCTGAGCTAAAGTTGGATGCTCAACCTACTGAGCCACCCGGGCACCCCAAGGCAAGCACATTTTAAAAAACAATAACAGTCCTTTCACTGAGTGTTTATTATGTGCTCGGTATTTACTAAACAATAACTCATGTAATCTTTATAATAATCCATAAGTTAGGTACTACTAATGTCTCCACTTTAAAGATGGGGAGGTGGAGTCTCCCAGAGACTGGCTGTCAAGAGCCTCAGGCAAGTCTCAGGAGACCAACTGACCAGGTAAGCCCACAGCTAAACCAATCAAAGAGAAGACTAGGATTACTATGAATGGTCTTGGTGGGAAAGGCCAATCACGGATAGGAGTTGGAAAATCAATCACAATAGACCTAAACCACTGTTTAAAAATACCACGAAGCCACCACTGTAGTCTTGTGAGGCAGAGTGTGCCTTGGCACTGTAGGGAATGTTCTTTTCCAGTCCCTACAGCTGTCCAATGGGACTGAACATTAGGTGGACACAGGAACAAGGGTGGGAGAAAGATACCCTGACATCTCTCGGGGCATTTCAGTTTTGGTAACTTTCAACGTTCACCAACCAATTGAGCCACACAAAGTGGAGAGAGTAAAAAATATAGAAAACTCAAGGGCCTCAGCTCTAAGCTTATGGGATTCCCCTGTATATTGGAGAGGTCAGTCATATGAATTGGACTTTAATATCCAGTTTTAATCATTAGGATTTTAAGTAATTAAAAAAACAAAACAAAACAAAACAAAACTTGTGTTTCTCCTGGCTTAAGAAAAAGCACATTTGGAAAAGAAGAAAAATTTCATAAAAGACCAAAAAAGATTTCACAAATTATTTCTTAAATATACACAATGACACCATACAGAACTAAAAATAAATTAAATGGCACTGTATACAAGTTTCCCTCTACTCCTCTCCCCTCTCACCCTTCTTCTGCTTCCACGTTATTCAGTAAGTTCCCAAAGAAATAAATGCTCCCAAATAAGTGTGTCTCTGTATATCCCACTAAGCACACCTCAAATCAACCACTTCTCTTAGGATATCCTTGGGAGTCTCTCAAATTTAGGCATGGAATGTGAGTTTTAAGAAGCCATGGCTCTATGGGTTGGCTGAGCAGATGTACAGCCTCCAGGATATGTCTCTGAGGTCTATTCTGCCATCTGTATCCAGACCTCCAGTGGATTGAGTACTAATATTTTGGCCCAAAACAGTAACAGAAGTTTGTCTGGTCTCAGGACTCTGTCATCAGGATTACAAATTGACCTGGCTCATTTCCCAAACTAACAAGGTTTGGAAGATTCAAATGTTACCAATGAAGACTTCATTCAAAATATGCCAAGAATGTGTCAACCCACATCACACCTCCTGGGTTTTACAAGAAATCAGCTTGACTTTGAACCGCTGTTATCTTCTCTGCCTGGGAAAAACAAAACAAAACAAAACAACAACAACAAACAAACAAACAAAAAAAAAAACCTCAGAGGAGGTATGAATGCCCTAGATGTTCAGTCAAGAGGATGTTACTCTAGGTGGCTATCTTCCCTTCTGGAGTTGTAGGGTGTATTGATCAAGAGTTTCAAATTTAGGTATTCTAAGAGTGCACTGGGCAGTTTGGCAAAGAACTGTCCATTAAACGCTGCAATAAAGGAGAATGTATTGATTCCTTCTAACATTTCACCTCCTCTCACTATTAATTGGTTTGTTTCAGAGAAGAGGCAGTGTGAAATGTGTTCAGAAATGTGACAGTTTATCACAGTACATCCTCCATAGAGCATCAGGATCAGATGAGCCCACATTAGATCCCCACCCTAGCACTTGACAATCTGTGACTGGCCATGTTACTTGTTCTGGCTCTCAGTCTCTGTGTGAAAGCGATGATGAAACCCATCTCAAAGATCTAATGTGAGGATTCAATGAGACCCAAGTAAGAACTGCCCAACGCAGAGTAGAAGAAGTTAATAGAAGTTAATTTCTCAATAGAAAGTTAATTCTCTTATTAAAAAACAAAAATAGGCTGGTGGGGGACACTGTTACACTTTGTTCTCTTTGGCTTTCACTATTTTTTTAACAAGTTTCTTTCTTCCATCCTTGCCCACCACACTTCAAGAATGGAGGCTTTCTCTATCTTTGTGTCTATGTTTATCCTTTAAGTTGAGTGGGCCTCATTTGGAAAGAAGAAAAAAATTTCATAAAAGACCAAAAAAGATTTCACAACTTATTTCTTAAATATACACAATGATACCATACAGAAATAAAAATAAATTAAGTTTTATAGACAGATACAGAACGATAGATATAGAATGATATATAGAATGAATACACAGAAAATGATATACATAAAGAATTCTTCCTCTCTAAAAGAATGAGAGAGATCAGGTAAATAGATAGTTCATATACACAGATCTCAATACATAGAAATATGTATCTCCACAAATGATAGGTCAGAGCATTGTCAGTCACATCAGTGCATGATGGGATTCACCAAGACCCCAGACTCCTCAGATGGAACTTGAGTGCCCTATTGAGGTGATGTCAGCCTGCAATATCTGGATGCCCTAGCAATTCAAGCAGCCCAGTCACAAAAATCAACACCTGCCCACCAGCCTCAGGCAGGCTAAATTTTGCCTGGTTCAAATTAGAATCTGCCCACTGAGCCAGCAGAAATAAAGCCAAGGGACAGAAAATTTCCTCAGAATATACATTTACCTGACTGGTTGGCGGTAGCCATTTTCAGTGCTATGTGTGAAGCTGTAACTGGGGAACGTTTTGGCTGTGGGACCAGAATGTGAGCATATATTTTAAAGGTGCTGATATGTGTGAGTGGAGGGGGAGGGGAATGCTATGACAGAAATAAAAGGGTCGGTGTCTTGAGCAAACAGAATAAAGGCAGTTAAATTTTTGGAGAGCCTAATCTATTCTTCTCGCTATTAATAAGACTGCCTGGCTCACCATCTAAACCTGTATCTCATATTATTCCCTTCAGACTAATAGGTACACAGCAGTGAGCTTATGAGATATGAAGAGTCTGTTTAAGAGCCCGAGCCAGGCAGACCATCTGTCAGCATGATTAATGTGCTGGTTAACATTCAGCTGTTCTTTCCTTAGCATGGCAAATGCATCCAACACATCACCTTTGTTCAGCTGCCGCAGGGCTGGGCCAAGATCAGCAATGCACCTCGATCCTTAATGACACTCGGGGCTCTTAATCTCCCTGAACCTCCATTAGGCAACTTTCTTGGCTGGGAATTAGAAAAGGAAGTTGGTAGCAAAAGTGGCAGCTGCAACAACAACAATTGTGACTGGGGCTGTTCTGTGAACTCGCCTTAACATAAATAGGTTTTTTAAATGGAAAGCCTGGGGTGTCTGGTTGGCTCAGTCGGTGGAACATGCAACTCGTGATCTCAGGGTTGTGAGTTCAAGCCCCACGCTGGGCGCCAAGATTACTTTAAAAAATAAATAAAATTAAATTAAAATAAAATAAAATAAAATAAAATAAAATAAAATGGAAAGCCTATTTCATCCATATCAATTCAGCATGAATGTACTGAGGGCCGAAAGGCAGCACTGTAGACCAGCCTCCTGAGAAGTCACAGAGAAATGGGTTTGAATTTTACCTCTACCATTCACAAATGGTATACTTTTAGAGAAGTTACTCAACCTCTCTAAGTCTAGTGGCTTCATTTAAAAAAAATGTTGCCTATTATTTCTTTTAATTTTATTTTAGAGAGAGATTGTGAGCAGGGGAGAGGAGCAGAGGGAGAGAGGAAGAGAATATTAAGCAGGCTCCATGCTTAGCATGGAGCCCAGTGGAGGGCTCCATCCCAAGACCCTGGGATCATGATCTGAGTCAAACAAGAGTCGGATGCTCAACTGACTGAGCCACCCAGGCACCCCAAAATATTGCCTATTAAATAAAGTATGTATGTTGAGCTCTTAACATACTGTGTGGTATACAGTAAGTGCTCAATAAATGATAATTGTGATTGTAAAAGCACTGGATGGATACTGGGTGGGGTATATCTATAGGAAGACAAGATGCTGTCCAGTCCTCAAGGAGTTGAGTGGAAAATGCCAAAGTAAACACTCTTAACTGAAATAATGCATCTGTGAGCAGGCCAGGCTCTAATGGAGTTATAAAAATCATGAGTGGTAACTCAAGAAGTGATTCATTCCCATTTGAGAGACTGAGCAGGTTTTTATGGAGATCACATTTGATGTGGGATTTCAGAGATAGACTGAGAGAGATAGTGATGAGAGCAAAGGTGCTTTAGATAGAGAAAGTCACACCACTAAAGGAATGGGAAGCGATGACTGAGCAACAACATGTCTCCTTGTGAGGCTGGTGTGTGGTTATAGACATGGCCAGAAAGGTGGGTCAGTGTCTGATTAGAAATCTCTGAATAACACACAAAGGAATGGGGCTTTATTCTCTAAGTGGTGGGAAGCCATCAACCATTTCAAGGAAAGGAATTATATGCCTAGGTGAGATAAAGAGGGACAGAATTTTTCTTTGACTCTGGTATGTTAAGAATAACTATGTAAGGGGAGACACATGGGTGGCTCAGTCAGTGGAGCATCTGACTTCAGCTCAGGTCATGATCTCACAGTTGGTGAGTTTGAGCCCAGCATCAGGCTCACTGCTGTCACTGCAGAACCCACTTCAGATCACCTGTCCCCCTCTGTCTCTGCCCCTCTACCACTCACTCTCTCTCAAAAATAAATAAAACATAAAAAAAAAAAGAACTATGCAAGGGGCACCCGGTTGGCTCTGTCAGTTAAGCATCTGACTCTTGATTTCGGCTCAGGTTGTGACCTCACGGTTCATGAGTTCATGTCCCTGTGTCCACTGACAGCAGGGAGCCTGCATGAGATTCTTTCACTCTCTCTCTCTCTCTCTCTCTCTCTCTCTCTCTCTGTCTCTCCCCTGCTCGAGCCCTCTATCTCTCTCTCTCTCTCACACACACACTCACACACAATAAACAAACAAACTTAAAAAAAAGAAGAAGAACAACTATGTAATTGAACATATTTGTCTACAGCACAGCAAAGAAATTTCCAAAGGGGAGAAACTCTGACCTCCATAAAAAACAGCTAGAGTATCCAATCCTATTTTGGAGACTTTAGAAAGGCTTGATAGCCAACAGGAAAGATCCTAAGGGAAAGTGGAGATTTAGGTGAGATTCAATGATGCCAAGAGTTGTTTCTACATTCCCAGGCAATCCCAAGACAGGTCCCCACAGCCCAAGTCAAGTAGAGAATTGAGGAAATGATGTGAGCAATTCAGGCCAAGTAAAAGTCATTTAATCCTTACACATTTATTATCTGCTGAGGAGTTTGTAAAGCCCGCAGAACAGTGAAGACAGTCCCAATGGCAATCACTGGCATGAAGTGGGCTGTGAACTAACTCCACCCTACGCGAAGCTCTACCAGTGGAAATCAAAAGTGGGGAAGCACAGAGGGTAGGACAAGACTCCCAAAGCCTATGTTGCTGGGCAGAAACAGCAGGGACGATCATGATAGGTGTCCTGCCACAGGAGCCAGTTTGCAAAAGCACCAAATACTATGACTGCCTCCTTTCCTAAAGTTTTTGTTCCAATCGAGTACACTCCAGAGGATATTGAGAATAATTGAGAAACAAAGCAAGACAGAGCTGAACTCTCTGTTCCAGACCTAGAAAAGCATGATACTGGACCCAGTTACAAACTCCTAGCAAGGGGAGTGGGGTACTATGGCTGGATAAGTCTCTCTGTAATCATCACCTGCTGCTGATATAGAGTAATGATAAGGATTATAGTGATGCAGCAGATTTTGTGGGGTCTATTCAGTCCACAACAAACTCTACTTCTCCGAGCACTACAATGACCATCTATATTAGTTTTCCAGGGCTGCCATAACAAAGTACCACAGCCTGGGTGGCTTAAACAACAGAAATTTATTGTATCACAGCTCTGGAGGCAAGAAGTCCAAGATCAAGGTGTGAGCAGGCTTGGTTTTCTCCTAAGGCCTCTGTCCTTGGCTTCAGATGCCCTCCTTATTTTCGCATGGTCTTTCCTTAGTGTACATGTGCCCCAGTCTCTTTCTGTGCATCCACATCTCCTGTTCTCATAAGGACACTAGTTAGATCAGATTAGGGCCCAAAATTTACCTGAATTTTTCTCTTTATAGGCCTATTCTCCAAATACAGACATATTCTGCAGTACTGAGGGTTAGGGCTTCAACATATGAATTGTGAGGGGCACCATTCATCCTATAACACCACATGTCCTGGTGGATTCTCCTACCCAGGAACTCCTACCCCAAGAAACAGTTTATTGGATCAAGATGAATACTTGCCCCAGGTGAGACATAATGGAATCTCTGTCCTGGGGATTTAGGCTTGGAGTGAAGAGATGGTAAGTCAGTTTGTTCTCCTGCTCTAAGGAACTCTAAATGCAGAGTTTCCCACACGTCAGGTCAACCATACAGACATAAAAATAAGGTCTACTTGTCCAGCAAAGGACAGCGCAGGGGGAAAAAATTTTTTTTGATACTCTCACTGGCTGTGAGGTTTCTGTTTCCAGTATCTCAAGAAGCCCTTTGGCCTTCGTGTTGTGTGAGATCCATCTGTTACGACTGAGGGGCGCAACCACAGGTGGTAATATCGGTCAAGACAGTCCCAGACTGGACTGCTGAAAGGTCCCTCCTTACCTTTAGAATAACCAGATTCATTACCTACCTTTGTCTACTTGATGATCTGAGGACAACACATGACCGCATCTCTCAGTAGATCCTTCCAGTATTTTACCACCCTACTATTCAAGCTACTATTCCTCCTAATACACACTCACAGTCCCAGTGCTTTTATTTAGGTTCACTTATTCTGGCTAATGTCTTCACTCACAAATAGAGAGAAAACTACATTCTCAACATGAAAATACATCATATCCCTGAAGCATAATTAACCCAGATTCTCTTCTCCAGGCTAATAAATTCAAACATCTTTAGCCTTTCATCCAAAGAAACATTTTATTCATTTTTTTAAGCTCTGGGTGCCTCTCAGCTTCTTCACATCCTTTTAAGGGTCACTGACCACATCTGGATTCCCCCACCATGAGGGTCAGATCAAAGCTGAGGACAGTGGGACAATGACTTATCAATGCTGTATGACATGTTCCTCATGATGCATTTCAGGATTCTCTTGCCTTTTCTTTTCGGTGCAACACGAATACACTAGTGATTCCCTTTCCACTGACATTTAACTATGACACTCTGGTCTTTTTTTTTGTTCTATCTAAACTAAGCCAGTTTTTATCCTCACATAATTTGTTTTGTCCTTGTTTGCTATAAGGTAGTTCATGTATGTCTTTCATTACCTTCTTATATTTTGTAGAACCAGAAAATTTAGACCAAAAGAAAAAAAGGGGGGGGGGTAGTGGTAGATCAGGTGGTGGTAAACTGACAGCTATGGCCAAACATTGCCCACAGACATATTTTCTGTGACAGGATATTTTAAGGATTTTAGACTGTAATACCTTTAGGCCAGGTTGACATACACTCTCCAACTGCCCCAGACCTTATTTCTACCTTTTGTCTTATGTTTGTTTGTTTGTTTGTTTGTTTTCCAGGTCTCTAGTGGCATTTGAGTTTAAACTCCTAAATTCAGCCAACTCACATGAAACAGGAGGATGGGAGCTGGAGAGGAGAAATGATTTCCCAATGCCACAGAGCTATTTGATGGAGAGCCTGAACCCCAGCCCAGTTAAATACCAATTTAGGTATTTCAAACAATATTTTTATGACAACCAAACAGGTACATATCACTCTGAGATAACACACATAAAAAGCCCAATCACTTTTGGAACTTTTATTTTTGACAAGAGGCTGAACCTTGTACCATTCCCATGGTCCATGCTGCACACTCACAATTCATTTCCATCTCTGAACAATCCCTCACCACCTGGAGGCCCTAAAGAATCTTAAAAGGGCTAATTGAGTTTTTCACAAAACATAATGGATTTAACATACATCTCAAAGGCCTATAAAGCAATGCTTTACTACCACTCTCGAGGAAGAATCACTTCCAAGGCTTGGGTAACTAACAGTTAGTTGAAGCATAGGGGGTTTACATCAGAAATACAATTCCAATGACATTTGCAGAAAACAATGGGTTAACTAGAGAAAGCCAGCTATTCTGCTGTGGAGAGAAAGTTTGCTGGCAATCTTAGGTCTGCTTTCTTTGACATGTCTATCAAGATTGCTAATGACCAGCAACCACATGCCTTGTGAAAGGAGGCATTAATGCTCTAATGATGCCAGTTATATAACTGAATACTAAACAAAACAGAAGAGAGGAAAAACTGATGAATGACTGATAGAGGTAATTAGATTTCTCCCCTACAATATAGAAATGATTTCCATATTTCCCAATATCCTGCTGCTCATTCTATAGACCCCTCTTCTTTTCCTCCAGTTATAGCCAACCCAAAGGGATCCAAATTAAAAGAGACAGAACAATGAAGAAGGAAGAGGTGAGGGGGCTTTTTAATCATTCTGTCTGTATCAAATTATCAAAAACATTCAATCCTTCACATACAACTGTGGTATAATCTTGCATGTTATTTGAGAACATATTTCATACAGAGAGCAATTGCTTTTACTGAGTATAAGAATCTCAGATCCAGAATTAGACAAAAAAAACCGTTTTATAATTAAGTTATTCTTTTTTTGATACTGTATTTGAAGTATGATAACTATTTGGGAAGCTAGAGTCATTTCAGCTAATTCTGACCCAAAAGAAAAATCAGTGGGTGAAGATTTATGAATTTCTTAATAGGTCTAGAAACAGATTAAGAGTAAATGAAGCTGAAACTCCCAAAAACTCTTATACTCTAAGTGGATGTGGATGGTTCTTCCATACGAGGGATGGAATCCAAAGCCATGGTGGAGGGCCCTCTTTCACTCTCTGCCATAAATCCTCCATTGTTTCTGTCCTTCATATGTCATCTCATTCAAAAATATTGATTTCACACTTACTGTAACAGCATATATTCTTGTTTGGAAACCATTTCTCAGTCTTTCTCTTTTTCCCTTCTTTCCTTCCTTTTTTTTTTTTTTTTTCCTACTCTGTGAAGCCTGCCAAGAGTCTCTCAAAATTTACAATGTCATCACAATGATACTATTAGAGTCCCAGCACTAAACTACTGTGCTGTGTTAAATGTGCTTGTCTCTCCAGTTTTGTATGGTGATGAATGTGCTTCGGGGTCAGAAAACCTGGGTTGAAAACTCTTCTCCTCTAGCTGTTGCTCTTAGACAAGTTATTTAAACTGTGCCCCAATTTCTTCACTTTGAAAATGAGATTATAATAAAACCTACCTCAAAATGATTGTATAAAAAGTTAAATGAGAGGGGTGCCCAGGTGGTTCAGTTGGTTAAGTGTCTGACTCTTGATTTCCTCTCAGGTCATGGTCTCATTGTTCATGGGATTGAGTCCTGCATCGGGCTCTGTGCTGTCAGAGTGGAGCTTGCTAGGGATCCTCTCTCTCCTTCTGTCTCTGCTCCTCCCCCACACAGTGTCTGTCTGTCTGTCTCTCTATCAAATAAACGAATAAATAAACAAATTTGTTTTAAAAAGTTAAATGAGATGATATCCCCGGGTACTTACAAGAGGGATTGCACAGAATAAGCATCCAATAAATGAAAACTATCACTCTTATTAGAAACAATAATAGTAAAATAAAATTGAATAAAAATGAAATAAATACATGATTTTGAGATTTGTTTTCATCTCCATGAATCTTAGACATATCTAAAACTTTAAAGGCTACTTTTTTGAAGATACCAAAAGATGAGTTTGTGACGGACAAACTTCAGCCACTCTGCTGCCAAGAGAATCATCAAGACACTGTTTTATTCATTGGGTGATCCCCAAAGTGGTAATTTCCATGCTAAAAATGACAGAGCTTTATCAAAGTCATCCTGTTCACTGGGTCCTGACTCTGCTGTGCACGTAAAATTTTAGGGTAGAGGTGGATCCCAATCTATTTACAAGGCAAGTGTTTTCCAAGAACCTACTATGTATGTAGAATTATATGAGGAACAAAGAAAGATACCAGCAAAACCTAACCTATACCTGATGTTCCCACAAAGAACTCAGGGTTTATCAATAAGTCAAGGTATACACTCTGGTCTAGTTCAAGAATTGACTGTCTTTCTTCTTACCTGCTTAAATAGCTGCAATTGATCTTACCTGTGGCCTTACTTCCTTTAGCGCAATCTCCATGGGGCTCCAATCAAATAATTTCTCTACCTAAAATTCTTCCTTTAGAAAAAAATCCCATTTCAGGGTGCCTGGGTGGCTCAGTTGATTAAGCAGCCAACTCCTGGTTTTGGCTCAGGCCATGATCTCACAGTTTGTGGGTTTGAGCCCCACGTTGTGCTCTGTGCTGGCAGTGCAGAGCCTGCTTAGGATCCTCTCTCCCTCTCTCTGCCCCTCCCTGCTCTCTCTTTCTGTCTCTGAGAAGAGAAGAGAAGAGAAGAGAAGAGAAGAGAAGAGAAGAGAAGAGAAGAGAAGAGAAGAGAAAAAAGGGAAAAGGAAAGGGAAGGGAAAGGAACAGAAGGGAAGGGAAGGGAAGGGAAGGGAAGGGAACGGAAGGGAACGGAAGGGAACGGAAGGGAACGGAAGGGAACGGAAGGTCCCGCGTCTTCCAGCATTTCTGTCAAGGTCCTTGACAGTCTCACTGATTCTACTTCCCTCTCTTACCTTGCTCCACCTTCCTCACCACGTATTGTCATCAAACTCCTCACCATTTCCTAAGCATGGTTAAACCTTACTCTGGATCTGCTAGACATTCCACTTGGCCTTTCTCCACTTATCCTAGCAAATGTCTGCTTCTAATGGAGTACCATATAACATGAAATGCTTTGGGAGAATTCTGCTTCACCCAGACACACTGATATTAATTATAGGCTTCGATGGCTATACTCTTCACCAGAGGATCAGGCCCTCCTCACTAGTGGGGGCTCCTTCATCTTCACGGTATAGCTCCTTCCTCTCATATCTCCTGTAATTACCAAGATGTCTGCCATGGGGTGAATAATCAATAAGTATTTATTGATGAATCAATACGGACAGTCAATTATAACTTACATACTGTATAGTCATACAATAAATTACATTGCAAAATACCCTGAGGATTACAAGATGCTTCCTGCTACATTATCTCAATGAAGCAGTACAAAGAAATTTGAATATTAAAGAGTACAACTGGTAAGTTGTAAAAAGTGGTATTCAAAATTAGCAGCAGCATTCAGGGAAGGTTGCAAAGATTTGGAAAAAGAGATATGAAGTAAGGATTTGAAGGATGACAGTGAAGCAGAGGTGTTTTATGATGCCAAACATAAAACATCTAGATCTATTTGAGCAAGGGAGTAACCTGCTATATCAGGAGCCCAACAGACTTACTGCCCTACACTTTCTGAATGAGCCCATATCTTCTTTGATTCAATGTTCCATTTGAGAGGCTGAAAATGTTTTGGTAATAATACAAGCATGCATTTAGATCATATCTGAGTGTGGCCATGTGGCTCCATTAAAGTCAACCACAGCCACTAGGCTTGACTGGTTGAGAAGCAATGCAGGTATATTGATCATGAAGGAATCTATATTGATTTCTAAGACAGTCAGCCACAACTGATCCCTGAACAGTTTTTCTGGCTACATACTTTCATTTCTCCACATACAATAAAACTGTATTTTGTGCTGGTAATACCAGCATTATTATTATTTTTCTTGTGAGACAGATTAATACATGTCACTGTATTTTTGGAACATTTAAAATGAAATTCTAATTTTTCTATTATGTTTAGTTACAAATACCTTTCCTTTCCATCTAATTTCCTCTCCAAACCTTCTGTCTCTTTCTATTATTCTAATCCCAGCATATACACATTATCTAAAACACTACGCCAAGGGACCTAGCTGTAAAAAGTGAAAATTTATCACTCCTCAGTATTTATAAGGTTGGAAAGAAAGTATGGAACACTTTTCTATTTCTCAGTAGAGGAATCTAGTGAATCAGATAACCTATTGACATGTGAATGTTTTGGTCATAGAAAATGAATTGGTTGAAATGAAGATACTCATATTTGATTACAGGTTTTCCAATGTCACTCTCCATAAAGATACTGATAAATCCTAACACCATATTAGAAAGGCCATATAACATAGGGGTTAGGACCAGGTGTGTAACTCTAAACAAGTTACATAGCCTCTCTAAACCTCTTACCTACTCAATAAAATGAGAATAATAGTACAATAGTAATATCAACATCAGACGTTTACTAAGGACTGTGTGAAATGATTTGTGTGAAATGCTTAACATACGAAGTTTTTGCTATTATTTTTATCACCTTTCCTTGAACTCAAAACGAAACTATCCTTTTTTATTCCAATGTGTAGAGAGAACTGCCTCAATTCCTCTTGTGAAAAAGGACTTGGTACTCTCTCACCCTAACTCTTCTGTGACCTCTGTCTCCTATACTCTGGTGTCCTTGATCCCATGATTGATATCAAAAGAAATGGGCCAAGACATCCTCCTATTACATCACAGCCAGAAATGGGATTCTCCTTCTACCTTGTTCTATAGAAAGCAAATAAAAGCCACCTGCTTCCCCTCACATGGCCTTCTTTCCAATGAATCAATACATAGCTCCAAAAGATAGTCTTGGCCTTCAAAGGAAGCAAGTGGAGAACCCAAAGTTGACTCACTTATGTATATAACACATTTCTCTGTTTAAGCTCTAATTGTCCTAAAGTAGTAAAAGATCTGAGAGATAAAGCCTTCCAGTTATGGAATGCATAAGTCATAGGAAAAAAAAGGTAAGCATAAGGAATATAGTCAATGATACTGCAATAGCAATTTAACAGGACAGAGGGTAGCTACACTTGTGAACATAGTATAATGTATAAACTTGTCAAATCTCTAAGTCGTACACCTGAAACTAATGTAACATTGCATGCCAACTATTCTCTTCCACTATCACCCTCTCCATAGACATATAGATACAGATGTAGATATATCAACTATTTTTAAAAAAGAAAGACGTGAGTGAAGAAGTCTTCAAATTATTTAAATAATAAAAGAAAAGAAAAGAAAAGAAAAGAAAAGAAAAGAAAAGAAAAGAAAGAAAGAAAGAAAGAAAGAAAGAAAGAAAAGGGGTGGGACACCTGGGTGGCTCAGTCAGTTAAAGCATCTGACTCTTGATTTGGGCTCAGGTCATTATCTCACAGTCAGGTTAGTCATGAGACTGAACCCCGAGTTGGGCTTTACACTGAGCATGGAGCGTGTTTAAGATTCTCCTCTCTCTCTCTCTCTCTCTCTCTCTCTCTCTCTCTGCTCCTCCCTAGCTGACACACTCTCTCAAAATAAATAAATGAGCATTTTAAAAAATAAATAAAACAAAATGGTAATAGAATGTACCTGATATAAAGAGACCTGGATTTTCCTACCCAGTCACTAGTTTCAATGACTGGGATACCTTTAAAGGCATCATCAGCAGTATTATCCCCGAAGTACAAGGCACTTACTTGTTTCGGCAATTAAGTGTCTGAGCACTTCCTTTCAGACAATACACACACACAAAAGTGATAAAACTAACGGTGGATGTAACTAATTCTCCTTTCAAACTTAGAGGGCAGCTGGTACAATTAGACAAGTGGCAAAAGAAAAAGAAACCCAAATGGAGTGCCCATTTATATGAGCAACATCAAAATAGAGCATAAAAATTTTAAAGTGAAGATGAATTCAGGTCTGTATGGTCACCATCCGCCACGGGCAGAATGAAATTAAAACCATGATGACAACAGAGCACGTTTAAGATCACTAGGGTCTCTTCCTTCTTCCTCCTCTTCCTTCCTCCCTCAAATTTTGCCAATGTATCTTTATGTAGGTCATGAGGTGTGATTCTAATTCAGCAAGGCTGTCAGCAAGGCAGAAACAGTGGATTTTTATGATGAATGACAAAGTGGTTTGCATTCTTGGTCCTCTCTGGGGAAGGGAATGAAAAAGCTTGAAGGTTTTTGCCAAAGTGTTAGTGGTCCATGGTCTAGGACTTCTAGGCAACATCAAATAGCTCAGTGACAGGGGAAAAGAAAAATGCATTGCTCCATTTTATTTATTTATAACATTCTATTTCATTCCTTGCCTCTTAAGAGAAGCTTATGTTAGCTTGCTCCATTACTGACCTCACTGTGCTGATCAGGATATTGGGTGAAAAGGAAAAATGAAAGAAGACTAGAGAGACTAAATTGATCTGTGTAACAAATTGCTGCATCTGAAAGGAGGAAGACAGGAAAAAGGATGCAGAGATACAGGACTTGGGGAAAGACCCAAGTACAGTGGGGAATAGCTTTGACAGCAAGAGACGGTTAGAAAGGGGAAGATGAAGGAATGAAGAAGAATATTTGGCTATTTTTCACTGCATGCAAAACAATAGCCCCATACCTGCTCTGAGAGTCTCCTTAAGTAATTAAACACTGCCTTGGTTGTTTGGATATTGGACTGGTGTTACCACTGGACATTAAAATGGCTATCACAGAAGAAAATTATCTGCCAAGGAACCATGTTCCAGAAGGCATCTTGAGCCTGGGTGCACCTGTCAGCACCATTCTAAGCACTTAACCACATGATGCCATTTCACTATCACAACAACCAGGTCCCAGACCCAGGGCTGAATGTCCAACTGCCATCACCATCATTTCATCTTCCTCCTTGCTGGCAGAACCAATCTCCCAATGTAAAGTCTGAAAACAGTGTTACATATGTTCAATTTCTAAGCCTTGCTGTCTTTTGGACATGGAATGTGATCCAAAGTAAGCTGGGGTAGTGTGGAGGCAACTTGACAATACTTTACTCCACGTTAAAGGGAACTCACTAAAGTAAAATTCTTCTTCACCCTACGTAGTATATCTGCACATAATGTCTGAACCTCTGCACTCAACTTGGGGCTGTGACCAGAGGCACGTCTGACATGGTCAGTAGAAATATGAAAAGCACCTGGGTCCTCAACTGCATCACTGTATCAATCCTGTACCTGTCCTGTCTGCTGAATTCCTATTAAGAGGTCACAAATTCCTTATTGTTTAAGCCTACTTTGGTTACATTTTCTCTTACTTGCAGCCAAAAATATTATTATTAGATTTAAAGCATCTATTGGGATTAGATGATCTGAAACCAAGTAAAATTACAGAAATCACATCCCAAAACTCAGGACATCAGCAAATTCATTTCCTTTATATTTTGTACTCCATTCAGCTATCTTTCCCTGACTCTTGAAAACATGGATATGGAATCACTCACTCACACACATAGATTTTATTCTAACTTAACCATGGGAAACACAATTCATTTGGGATTTCTGCCCAAGCACAGAAAGTGGAAAACAGAAAATAGGGAGGGGGAAAGACCACAGAAAAAGTGGGAAATATTCCTATAGCCTATTTTTCTTGACTTTGACTTCTCAAAACATGTGTTTCTAAAGGCTTCTCTTTTCTCCATGCCTAGGTAGTTTTGTTTTGCTTTTTTTCTGCCAAGCAAGCCAAATGCTCCAGAGGATGATGAATTCTCCAGCTGGTTAGTTACAGCAGTTTATAAGTCAGGTACTCAGAATGCAATGAAATTCTCCAAAGAATTGTTGAATTTTCTGGAGGATTTCTACAGCATAAATATCACTTTAAAGTTTGCTTGTTTTTACTGTGTCTATAGAATACTTCTACTTTCCTAGCCCACTGGCCCCTTGGAGAACCTGAAAACAAGGGGAAGGCATTAAATGTAGAAGAACATCTTGGTTACTAAATACTCTGAATGGGAACTGCCAACATGCCTACCTGTGGTAAGAAGTCATTTCTTACATAAGCTCTCTCTTCCAGTTGTTTACATAAATATGTTGGTTCATTCATTCATTCATTCATTCATCCATCCGTTCAGTTAATAAATACTTACTTCACCCTTTAGCAAACACTGTTGGTGGCTCCCCAGATCTTCTGTTACCATTTTTGAGTTCATTCTACTTTGGTGTACTCTAGCCTCCTACTTCTGCACCTGCCACTGCTCTTTGAAGAACTTTCCACAGGCAAAATGAGTTGCCTTGCACATGAGAGCAGAGAGTAAAGAGCCTAAAATACCTAGGAGTTCATGTCCCCATATTAGATTTCTATTGCTATACCAAATTACCACCAACTTAGTAGCTTATTCATTTATACAAATTTAAATTTTTTAAATGTTTATTTGCATTTTGAGAGAGACAGAGACAAAGCACTAGCTAGGGAGACACAGAGAGGGAGGGAGACAAAGAATCCGAAGCAGACTTCAGGCTTAGTGTCCCACGTGGGGCTCAAACCCATGAGCTGTGAGATCATGATCTGAGTTGAAGTCAGATGCTCAACAGACTGAGTCACTCAGGTGACCGTGCATGTCTCTCAATTTAAATTTAATATTTTTCTTTTTTTTTCTTTTTTTTTACTTTTGAGAGAGAGAGAGACAGACAGACAGAACGCAAGCAGGGAAGGGGCAGAGAGAGAGGGAGACACAGAATCCGAAGCAGGCTCCAGGCTCTGAGCTGTCAGCACAGAGCCCGATGTGGAACTTAAACTCATGAGCCGCAAGATCATGACCTGAGCCGAAGTCTGATGCTTAACCCACTGAGCCATCCAGGCACCCCTGTTTATGCAAATTTATTACCGTACAGTTCTGTAGGTAATACAGAATTACAGTTCAGACATGGTTCTCACTTGGTGTTGCCAGGTTGTATTTCCTTCTAGAGGCTCTTGGAGAAAATTCTGGTTCCTATCTTTTCCCCACTAGTTAAAGCCTGCGGCATTCCCTCCCTTATAGCTCCACTTTCTCCATTTTCAAAGTCCACAGTATCACTTCTTTCTGACCCTTCATCTGTCTTCACATTTCCCTCTCACCTCAGCTGGGAAAGACTTTCTGTTTTTAATGACTCAGGTGACCAAACTGACCCCACCCCACCCCGTGAACCCAGAGAAATCTCCCTATCTGAAAGTTCATACCCCTGATTACATCTGCAAATTTTCCTTTGCCATGGAAGGTGATATATTCATACATTCCAGGGATTAGGGCATGGAATTCTTTGGGAGCCAATATTCTATCCACCATAGTTCCCCTTGATGCCATTAGACAATTACTGACAGGTACAAAGATTGATACCTCTCTTGTCTTGAACTGCTCTGAGGAGTAATTTATCCTCTAGAGTCTCCTGAAGCATCTGGTCACCTCCACTGAAGTTTGCATGAATCCTGCCCTTCCTTGGCTTCTTCTACTTTCCTGCTCTGATTTCTCAAATTTGTTATGTTTCTCCTGGGAGGACTTCCTTAATTAATTATTTGCACATAATTCTTTTCTTAGAGTTTGCTTCTGAAGAATCCTACCTAAGACAAAAGCCAGATAGGCGCTATGAAATATGCTAGGCACTGAAACAAGACAAAAGTGACTGGTCAGGAGACTTAGAAGCTAATGATAATGTTATAAAAAGTATCTACCATTTATTGAATGCTTAATATGTCTAGTACTTGGCTTATCACTTAATCCATGTCTAGCACTTAGCTTACCACTTCCTTGGCTAATATTAGTTAATTTGCATAACTTTATATGGTGGATACTATTTTTTCCCTCCATTTACATGTAGGCTCCAAAAAAATCAAAGACCATGCCTATCCCTAGCAGTTTATGTAGTGCCTCCCATATAGTAAATGCTCAATGATGATAGGTGAATGAGGGATTTAACAATACAGATAAGGAAATTGAGATGTGGAGAGTTAAATTAGCATTTGTATGTCATAAATAGTGAAGCAGTGATTAGAACCCAGTTTAGCCAACTCCAAAGTCCATGCTTTAACTATACTATTCTGCCACCTAAGTCTATTTGTTCAATTAAAAAAGAACACAGGGCTGAAAACTCTACATAAAAGAAATGAAGAAAGGTTTCCTTCCCTCTCTCCAAATCCCAACCTGAACTAGAAGTTATTTATAAAAGGATACTTCCACAGTTAATAGCCCTTAAGACTTTGATCAGCAAAGGGCACATTTATAAAAATAAAAATAAAAAAAATCTGTCAGCTATGAACAGACTTGCAAAATTTGGATCAGATAATCTGATAATGCAGTAACTAAAGAAAAACTGCCAGATAATTAAAAATAAAGCTCATGTGTAAACATGCCCACACATACCCAGAGAGTGAGGTAGGTATCTGGAAATGTATAATGAAACATCTCTACGAATCTTAGAGAAGACACATCTTAGACATCAAGTTAAAAAGTAAGCTGCAACCATGAAAGAAAAAATCGACAAGTTGAATATCATTAAAGTTAAAAACTGGGGCACCTGGCTGGCTCAGTCGGTAGGACATGAGACTCTGGATCTTGGGGTCAAGAGTTTGAGCCCCATGTTGGGTGTAGAAATGACTTAACAAAATAAAAATTAAAAAAAACTTTAAAGAAAAATTAAAAACTAAATTTCTGCAAAAGCCAATGTCAAGAGAATGAGAAGACAAACTACAGACTAGGATAAAATCTTTGCAAAAGCACATCTAATAAAGGATGGTTATACAAAGTATACAAAGGAACTCCTAAAACCAACAAGAATAAACAACCTGATTAAAAAATGGGCCAAAGACCTCAAAAGAAACTTCACAAAAGAAAATATACAGATGATAAATAAGCATAGGACAATATATTCCATGTTATGGGTCATCAGGCATATGTAAGTGCAAATGACAATGAGATACCACTACATGCCTATTAGAACAGCCAAAGTCCATAATACTCACAATACTGCATGCTGGCCAGGAGATGGGGAGCAACAAGAACTCTCAACTGTGGATGGCAGGAATGCAAAGCGGTATGGTCATTTTGGAAGACAATCTGGCAGTTTCTTATGGAACTAAACATATTTTTTTTTTTTTTGGATTTTGGTTTTTTTTTTTTTAAATATATGAAATTTATTGTCAAATTGGTTTCCATACAACACCCAGTGCTCATCCCAAAAGGTGCCCTCCTCAATACCCATCACCCACCCTCCCCGCCCTCCCACGCCCCATCAACCCTCAGTTTGTTCTCAGTTTTTAACAGTCTCTTATGCTTTGGCTCTCTCCCACTCTCACCTCTTTTTTTTTTTTTTTCCTTCCCCTCCCCCATGGGTTTCTGTTAAGTTTCTCAGGATCCACGTAAGAGTGAAACCATATGGTATCTGTCCTTCTCTGTATGGCTTATTTCACTTAGCATCACACTCTCCAGTTCCATCCACACTGCTACAAAAGGCCATATTTCATTCTTTCTCATTCCCACGTAGTATTCCATTGTGTATATAAACCACAATTTCTTTATCCATTCATCAGTTGATGGACATTTAGGCTCTTTCCATAATTTGGCTATTGTTGAGAGTGCTGCTATAAACATTGGGGTACAAGTGCCCCTATGCATCAGTACTCCTGTATCCCTTGGATAAATTCCAAGCAGTGCTATTGCTGGGCCATAGGGTAGGTCTATTTTTAATTTTCTGAGGAACCTCCACACTGCTTTCCAGAGCGGCTGCACCAATTTGCATTCCCACCAACAGTGCAAGAGGGTTTCCGTTTCTCCACATCCTCGCCAGCATCTATAGTCTCCTGATTTGTTCATTTTGGCCACTCTGACTGTAGTGAAGTGATATCTGAGTGTGGTTTTGATTTGTATTTCCCTGATGAGGAGCGACATTGAACATCTTTTCATGTGCCTGTTGGCCATCCGGATGTCTTCTTTAGAGAAGTGTCTATTCATGTTTTCTGCCCATTTCTTCACTGGGTTATTTGTTTTTCGGGTGTGGAGTTTGGTGAGCTCTTTGTAGATTTTGGATACTAGCCCTTTGTCCGATATGTCATTTGCAAATATCTTTTCCCATTCCGTTGGTTGCCTTTTAGTTTTGTTGGTTGTTTCCTTTGCTGTGCAGAAGCTTTTTATCTTCATAAGGTCCCAGTAATTCACTTTTGCTTTTAATTCCCTTGCCTTTGGGGATGTGTCGAGTAAGAGATTGCTACGGCTGAGGTCAGAGAGGTCTTTTCCTGCTTTCTCCTCTAAGGTTTTGATGGTTTCCTGTCTCACATTCAGGTCCTTTATCCAT
The DNA here is from genome assembly GCF_046562875.1 of Panthera onca. NCBI lineage: Eukaryota > Metazoa > Chordata > Mammalia > Carnivora > Felidae > Panthera > Panthera onca. The sequence goes on from NC_138339.1 coordinate 119,414,739, forward strand.
TTTGAGTTTATTTTTGTGAATGGTGTGAGAAAGTGGTCTAGTTTCAACCTTCTGCATGTTGCTGTCCAGTTCTCCCAGCACCATTTGTTAAAGAGACTGTCTTTTTTCCATTGGATGTTCTTTCCTGCTTTGTCAAAGATGAGTTGGCCATACGTCTGTGGGTCTAGTTCTGGGGTTTCTATTCTATTCCATTGGTCTATGTGTCTGTTTTTGTGCCAATACCATGCTGTCTTGATGATTATAGCTTTGTAGTAGAGGTTAAAGTCTGGGATTGTAATGCCTCCTGCTTTGGTCTTCTTCTTCAAAATTACTTTGGCTATTCGGGGCCTTTTGTGGTTCCATATGAATTTTAGGATTGCTTGTTCTAGTTTCGAGAAGAATGCTGGTGCAATTTTGATTGGGATTGCATTGAATGTGTAGATAGCTTTGGGTAGTATTGACATTTTGACAATATTTATTCTTCCAATCCATGAGCAGGGAATGTCTTTCCATTTCTTTATATCTTCTTCAATTACCTTCATAAGCTTTCTATAGTTTTCAGCATACAGATCTTTTACATCTTTGGTTAGATTTATTCCTAGGTATTTTATGCTTCTTGGTGCAATTGTGAATGGGATCAGTTTCTTTATTTGTCTTTCTGTTGCTTCATTGTTAGTGTATAAGAATGCAACGGATTTCTGTACATTGATTTTGTATCCTGCAACTTTGCTGAATTCATGTATCAGTTCTAGCAGAGTTTTGGTGGAGTCTATCGGATTTTCCATGCATAATATCAAGTCATCTGCAAAAAGCGAAAGCTTGACTTCATCTTTGCCAATTTGGATGCCTTTGATTTCCTTTTGTTGTCTGATTGCTGATGCTAGAACTTCCAGCACTATATTAAACAACAGCGGTGAGAGTGGGCATCCCTGTCGTGTTCCTGATCTCAGGGAAAAAGCTCTCAGTTTTTCCCCATTGAGGATGATGTTAGCTTTGGGCTTTTCATAAATGGCTTTTATGATCTTTAAGTATGTTCCTTCTATCCCGACTTTCTCAAGGGTTTTTATTAAGAAAGGGTGCTGGATTTTGTCAAAGGCCTTTTCTGCATCGATTGACAGGAGCATATGGTTCTTCTCTTTTTTTTTTGTTAATGTGATGTATCACGTTGATTGATTTGCGAATGTTGAACCAGCCCTGCATCCCAGGAATGAATCACACTTGATCATGGTGAATAATTCTTTTTATATGCTATTGAATTCAATTTGCTAGTATCTTATTGAGAATTTTTGCATCCATATTCATCAGGGATATTGGCCTGTAGTTCTCTTTTTTTTTACTGGGTCTCTGTCTGGTTTAGGAATCAAAGTAATACTGGCTTCATAGAATGAGTCTGGAAGTTTTCCTTCCCTTTCTATTTCTTGGAATAGCTTGAGAAGGATAGGTATTATCTCTGCTTTAAATGTCTGGTAGAACTCCCCTGGGAAGCCATCTGGTCCTGGACTCTTATTTGTTGGGAGATTTTTGATAACTGATTCAATTTCTTTGCTGGTGATGGGTCTGTTCAAGCTTTCTATTTCCTCCTGATTGAGTTTTGGAAGCGTGTGGGTGTTTAGGAATTTGTCCATTTCTTCCAGGTTGTCAAATTTGTTGGCATATAATTTTTCATAGTATTCCCTGATAATTGTTTGTATCTCTGAGGGATTGGTTGTAATAATTCCATTTTCATTCATGATTTTATCTATTTGGGTCATCTCCCTTTTCTTTTTGAGAAGCCTGGCTAGAGGTTTGTCAATTTTGTTTATTTTTTCAAAAAACCAACTCTTGGTTTCGTTGATCTGCTCTACAGTTTTTTTAGATTCTATATTGTTTATTTCTGCTCTGATCTTTATGATTTCTCTTCTTCTGCTGGGTTTAGGCTGCCTTTGGTGTTCTGCTTCTATTTCCTTTAGGTGTGCGGTTAGATTTTGTATTTGGGATTTTTCTTGTTTCTTGAGATAGGCCTGGATTGCAATGTATTTTCCTCTCAGGACTGCCTTTGCTGCATCCCAAAGCGTTTGGATTGTTGTATTTTCATTTTCGTTTGTTTCCATATATTTTTTAATTTCTTCTCTAATTGCCTGGTTGACCCACTCATTCGTTAGTAGGGTGTTCTTTAACCTCCATGCTTTTGGAGATTTTCCAGACTTTTTCCTGTGGTTGATTTCAAGCTTCATAGCATTGTGGTCTGAAAGTATGCATGGTATGATTTCAATTCTTGTAAACTTATGAAGGGTTGTTTTGTGACCCAGTATATGATCTCTCTTGGAGAATGTTCCATGTGCACTCTAGAAGAAAGTATATTCTGTTGCTTTGGGATGCAGAGTTCTAAATATATCTGTCAAGTCCATCTGATCCAATGTATCATTCAGGGCCCTTGTTTCTTTATTGACCGTGTGTCTAGATGATCTATCCATTTCTGTAAGTGGAGTGTTAAAGTCCCCTGCAATTACCACATTCTTATGAATAAGGTTGCTTATGTTTATGAGTAACTGTTTTATATATTTGGGGGCTCTGGTATTCGGCACATAGACATTTATAATTGTTAGCTCTTCCTGATGGATAGACCCTGTAATTATTATATAATGCCCTTCTTCATCTCTTGTTACAGCCTTTAATTTAAAGTCTAGTTTGTTCGATATAAGTATGGCTACTCCAGCTTTCTTTTGGCTTCCAGTAGCATGATAAATAGTTCTCCATCCCCTCACTCTCAATCTAAAGGTGTCCTCACATCTAAAATGAGTCTCTTGTAGACAGCAAATAGATGGGTCTTGTTTTTTTATCCATTCTGATACCCTATGTCTTTTGGTTGGCGCATTTAATCCATTTACATTCAGTGTTATTATAGAAAGATACGGGTTTAGAGTCATTGTGATGTCTGTATGTTTTATGCTTGTAGTGATGTCTCTGGTACTTTGTCTCACAGGATCCCCCTTAGGATCTCTTGTAGGGCTGGTTTCGTGGTGACAAATTCCTTCAGTTTTTGTTTGTTTGGGAAGACCTTTATCTCTCCTTCTATTCTAAATGACAGACTTGCTGGATAAAGGATTCTCGGCTGCATATTTTTTCTGTTTAGCACATTGAAGATATCATGCCAATCCTTTCTGGCCTGCCAAGTTTCAAAGGAGAGATCAGTCACGAGTCTTATAGGTCTCCCTTTATATGTGAGGGCACGTTTATCTCTTGCTGCTTTCAGAATTTTCTCTTTATCCTTGTATTTTGCCAGTTTCACTATGGTATGTCGTGCAGAAGATCGATTCAAGTTACGTCTGAAGGGAGTTCTCTGTGCCTCTTGGATTTCAATGCCTTTTTCCTTCCCCAGTTCAGGGAAGTTCTCAGCTATAATTTCTTCAAGTACCCTTTCAGCACCTTTCCTTCTCTCTTCCTCCTCTGGGATACCAATTATGCGTATATTATTTCTTTTTAGTGTATCACTTAGTTCTCTAATTTTCCCCTCATACTCCTGGATTTTTTTTTATCTTTCTCTCAGCTTCGTCTTTTTCCATAACTTTATCTTCTAGTTCACCTATTCACTCCTCTGCCTCTTCAATCCGAGCTGTCGTCATTTCCATTTTGTTTTGCATTTCGTTTAAAGCGCTTTTCAGCTCCTCGTGACTGTTCCTTAGTCCCTTGATCTCTGTAGCAAGAGATTCTCTGCTGTCCTCTATACTGTTTTCAAGCCCAGAGATTAATTTTATGACTATTATTCTAAATTCACTTTCTGTTATATTATTTAAATCCTTTTTGATCAGTTCATTAGCTGTTGTTATTTCCTGGAGATTCTTCTGAGGGGAATTCTTCCGTTTGGTCATTTTGGATAGTCCCTGGAGTGGTGAGGACCTGCAGGGCACTTCCCCTGTGCTGTGGTGTATAACTGCGGTTGGTAGGCGGGGCCGCAGTCTGACCTGATGTCTGCCCCCAGCCCACCGCCGGGGCCACAGTCAGACTGGTGTGTGCCTTCTCTTCCCCTCTCCTAGGGGTGGGATTCACTGTGGGGTGGCGTGACCCGTCTGGGCTAGTTGCACACTGCCAGGCTTGTGGTGCTGGGGATCTGGCGTATTAGCTGCGGTGGGTAGGCAAGGTGCACGGGGGCAGGAGGGGCAGGCTTAGCTCGCTTCTCCTTAGGTGATCCACTTCAGGAGGGGCCCTGTGGCAGCGGGAGGGAGTCAGATCCGATGCCGGAGGTTTGACTCCACAGAAGCACAGAGTTGGGTGTTTGCACAGAACGAGCAAGTTCCCTGGCAGGAACTGGTTCCCTTTGGGATTTTGGCTGGGGGATGGGCGAGGGAGATGGCGCTGGTGAGCACCTTTGTTCCCTGCCAAGCTGAGCTCTGCCGTCCGGGGGCTCAGCAGCTCTCCCTCCCTTTGTCCTCCAGCCTTCCCGTTTTCTGAGCAGAGCTGTTAACTTATGACCTCCCAGATGCTAAGTCACGCTTGCTGTCAGAACACAGTCCGTCGGCCCCTCTGCTTTTGCCAGCCAGACTCGGGGGCTCTGCTTGGCCAGCGAGCCGCCCCTCCGCCCCGGCTCCCTCCTACCAGTCCGTGGTGCGCGCACCGCCTCGCCGCCCTTCCTACCCTCTTCGTTGGGCCTCTCGTCTGCACTTGGCTCCAGAGACTCCGTTCTGCTAATCCTCTGGCGGTTTTCTGGGTTATTTAGGCAGGTGTAGGTGGAATCTAAGTGATCAGCAGGACGTGCAGTGAGCCCAGCGTCCTCCTACGCCGTCATCTTCCCTCTCCCTCCAAACTAAACATATTCTTAACGTACAATCCAGCAATGGTGCTCCTTGATATTTACCCAAAGAAGCTGAAAACTTAGGGCCACACAAAAATCTGCACTTAGATGTTTACAGAAGCTTTATTCATGCTTGCCAAAACTTGGAAGCAACCAAGATGTCCTTCGGTAAGTGAGTGGATAAATAAACTGTGGTGCATCCTTATAAGGGAATATTATCCAGCACTGACAAGCCATGGAAGACATGGAGGAACCTTAAATGCATATTACTAAGTAATAAAAGCCTATATGTAAAGGCTATAAACTGTGTGATTCCAACAATTCAACATTCCAGAATGGAGATGGTAAAATGATTACCGGCTGCCAGGGGTTGTGAAGAGGGAGATATGAATAGGTAGAACACAGAAGGCTTTAGGGCAGTAAAAATACTCTGCATGATACCATAATGATGGATACATGGCATTATGCATGTGTCCAATCCATAGAATGTATAACACAAAGACTGAATGAACCCTGATATAAACTATGGACTCTGGGAGATTATGATGTAGATTCATCATTTGTAATAAATACACCACTCTGGTGGGGAATGTCGGTAATAGGGAGGTTATATGTGTGTGGGGGCAGGTGACATATGGGAAATCTCTGTACTTCCTGCTCAATTTTGCTGTGACCCTTAAATTACTCTAAAAAAAATAAAGTCAATCTTTGAAAAAGCAAGTAGCACTGAATTCTGAAGTTATCGGCCTAACTTTGATGGGTATCAACTGAAACTAAGTTCACAGCTATTTAAATATTCATGATAATATGTTTCAGGTTTTTCTTTTATTATTTCCCTCTTAGTGTCAGCAAAAGCAAAATATGATATGACTTACTGGTATTCATTCAAAAAATACCGCAGTTTTAATTTAAGAGGATGCAGGGTTTATATTCTAGTTAAATTACTAGATAATCTTCTAAAAAACATTTAACATTATATGCAAAATGCAGCTGGCTTCTTGTTTAATCACATAAAAACTGACTAATGAAATGAAATGGATATTTCGTTTTATTAAACTACGCTTCTGTGGTTAGTTCATCATTGAAATTGGCTTGGACCTGAGGGGAATTGATATTCCAAATTCAGTCTGCTAAGCAGGTTACCATCCTTCCTGCTTAATATGAATGTTTTTGAAGGTCCCTATAGATGGATCAAGTTTCAGTCAAAATTATAAGATACTTCAAAATAGAATTTCAGCAATAGATGAAGTCAGAGACAGTAGTGACATATAAAAATAAAGGCACAATGCATCTTTCTTTTTAAGAGCAAACCTTTAAAAAACAAAAATTGAAATGTGTACAAAAGGCACAATAAAAAATTATAGAAGCAATAAACGTGAACCACTAAATGATTGGAAACATGTTAAAGAGCAAACATCCACACAGTTCTTTAAATGTTTGCAAAAGGAACAAATTAGGGGAGCAGAGGTTTGAGGGTTTCCGTATGACAGTAAAAATTTTTTAAAGCTTGAAAGACAGCGTAAGACTTCAAAATCAAACACATGGGAAAAGCGTCATAAATTAACAGAGAAAGGAAAGCCCTGGAGAGAAGGAATCACAATGAAAGAGAAAAAGGATCTGGAGAAATCAGAGAATAGCTTTAGTCATATCAAGAGTGGGACTTGGATGCCATGAGAGCTGTAGGAAGTGAGGCCAGGGAAGAGGAAGAGCAAGCTCCTAATGAGTCACATAGCAATGTGCGCGGGACTTGGCCTTCGAGGTCACCAAGCTTCTGTACAAAAAGGAATTATATGCCAGGAGCATCACAGTCTGAAACCAACCTGTGTTCTTGGTCACTACTGAACACTGGCCCTTGTTGGGCAGCATAACTATCTCCTACATACATGCAACCCAGGAGCCCAGCCCGCCCTCTGGATCCTGACTCCACAGAGGGTGAATGCCTTCAGAGCAGAGCTTGCTCTGAGAGGTGGAAAACAGAGAACTTTCTATTCTTTCTGAGCTTTCCTGCCTAACTGTCAGCCTCTTCTGTCATTCACTTCTCTGTACTGATAGCTTTCAAGTCCCTAGCTTCACGATGAAACTCCAAACCAGCATCTAAACCTACAAGACTTTTATGGTAACTCAAAGAGAGAACAATCAAACTCACTCTTGGTCTTTCCTACCCAGAAAAACACTTCGGTGCTCATCTCCATCTAGCCCTATTTTGCCTCTTGTGTAGTCCAGGCCATTTCTTCATCTTAAATCCTAATGGCCACCATCTTTGGTTGGGCCTCCTCATCTCATACCTGGACTACAATAAATTTCTAAATGAGTTCGACCCTCTAATCCACCTAATCTAATCCAGGAAGGACAAACAGACCCAATTTCCTAAAAGAATGATTTTATTGGGGCACCTGGGTGGCTCAGTCAGTTAAGCGTCCAACTCTTGTTTTGATTCAGGTCATGATCTCACAGTTGTCAGATTGAGCCCCATATTGGGCTCTGAGCTGAGCAGGGAGCCTGCTTGGGATTCTCTCCTTCTCCCTCTAACCCTCCCCCGCTAGTGCACGCAAGCATGCAAATACTCTCTCTGTCTCTCAGAAAAGAACAAAACAAAACAAAACACTGTAAGAAAGATTTCATCAAATCAAATTCTGCTCTTTATATCCTGGATTAACCAGGCCTTCAATGCTAAATTCCTTACCACAGCAAGGATATTCTCACCATGTCCCAAAATACCACTCCCTTGAACCGGGCCTGTATGGACACCACCAACATCCCTCACAGGCTGTGACCTCATTGAGCTTATAGTGCAAGTATTCCTATTTTTGTGCCAAATGTCCCTTGAGCGATCTGATGAAGATCCCATGAATCCTTCCTCATATAAAAGTTTTTAGATGCATAAAATAAAAGACAAATGATTACATAGGAAACCAGTAACGCTGAAAAATAGTAAAAGTGCTATTTTAAATCTACACATAAATATATGAGTGCCTTCACTGGTGCATTAAATAACAGGATCTAGCAGGAGTCTAATAATTATGCTAAATTTGAAGAAGTGACCTTAAACAACATTTCAAGAATCTAAAATAACTGATATGACACAAAAACATTTGTAAGTTCTACTAATATCAAAATCAGAGATATTGTTAATATTACCCTGTTTGGTGGTCATGATTCATAACTAAAATAAATATTCAGTTTAAGGGGCGCCTGGGTGGCTCAGTTGGTGGAATGTCCAACTCTTGTTTTTGGCTCAGGTCATGATCCCAGGGTTGTAGGACTGAGCCCCGCAAATCCTCAGCATGGAGCCTTCTTGAGATTCTCTCTTTCTCCCTCTGCCCCGCTCCCCAACTCGTGTTTTCTTTTTCTCTTTCAAATAAAATTGTAAAAAATTAAAAAATAAATAAATATTCAGTTAAGATAGTGGTGTATAAAAATATAGATGAATTTTGTTTCCAACTACGTTCCCAGACCCTCTGAATTTTATCTCATTTTAACAGTCCCTGGTCTAATGATTTTTAGGTAAACCTCAAAGAAGCCCCTGGAAACTTTCCTCTCTAAAAAAGTATATTGCAGCACTGAGGGAAGAGTCATAAACTTTGTCTGGGAGAGCCAAGCAAGACAAATGATCTGAAAAAAAGTTCAGCATGTATACAGGCACGAAGGTGAGGGATACTCGCAGGGGTAGAACTGAGATTGCTTGAAAGGAACGACAGTATACAAGAGAAGATTAATAAATTCTGGAGGTCCAATTTACAACAGAGTGAGTATAGTCAACAAAACCGTGTTATAAACTTCAAAGCGACTCTAAGACTAGATCTTAATTGTTCTCAACACAAAAAAGAAATGAGAATTATGTGATGCGATATAGGAGTCAGCTAACACTTCTGTCATAATCACATTGTAAAATGTAAATGTATCAAACCAACACCTCATACTCCTCACTTACACAATGTTATATGTCAATTATATCTCAATAAAAAATAAAATATTTTAAAAGATTAATAGTCCAGATTTTCAAATGTGCAGCAAATAAAAAACAACTTTTTTCTTTTAACAAAAAAAAAAAAAAAAAAGAAGAAAAGAAGAAAAAGGAAAGAATGACCAGGATGATGATATTATATACTTAAGGATGCCAACTGAGGAATCATCAAAGAGTATTATGCAGTCCATACTTCTCATTCTGCTCCATTGGCTCTGAGACCCAATCTTCCCATTTATTTATAAACTTATTATGTATATACTATTTCTTCTAGACCTAACACCTCTCTTCTCTAAAAAGTCTTCACTGCCTAACCCCAGCTCTCAATGTTCTGAATTATTTTAACATCCTCGATCGTTACATCTTGGTAATCCACATTAAAATACGCTGGAATCAACACTGTTGTAAATAAACTGATAAAATTTCTTTATAATCCTTGTGGCTCTATCTGAACAGAAAGATAATTGCTTGGCATGAGGTCAGAGTTCAAGGGAAGCTGCATGCAAAGATGCAGACACTTCAGGAACGACTTCCAGGGACATTAGCTGAAATCGCTGAAGGTAAAAACTACCCTTCCTGACAGGCATTAAAAGAAAATAAAAACAGGACTTCTTTGGAAGCAAATATCTTGGTAATGTTACATACCCAAAAGAGAAAATTTGACATTTGTTTACAAGGCACATCACTGATGGATGCTTAGAAGGAAAGATCTTACTAGTATAAAAGAAAGAAAGATGTCTGAAAAAGAAGGCATTATGGAAAATGCTTCTCTCTGGGCGTTTACTCGTCTAGTAATTAAGAGGCATTCAGGCACACTGACTCAATCATAAATCTGTTTAAGAAGAACACCTATGACTGTAAAAGGAAAATTCCAGTACAAAAAATAATCATAATCTAAACAGGTATATTTTAGTGTATATCTCATCCAATTCAGTCCATGTGAAAATTTTCCTGTAAGGAATATTTATAACAGAAGGTTTTATTGTTTGGTTTTATATACTTAATAAATGTTCATGAAAAATTTTTATCTGGATTTTCTTTTTTTTTTTCTTTTACTTTTGGTAGCTCTGTTAATTTTATAGTGTGAAATGTAATTCTAGGAACAAAAATTTAAAATATTTTCCCTGTTGGAAGGAGGGATCAGTATTAAAGAGAGCTTCTTGTGTAACCATAATCTGATAACCAGTTAGGTCTTAAGAAAGGGATTGCCTCTACCTTACCTGATCCACACTGAAACAGAAGGGGAAAGTATTATTACCCTCAAGTTACAGGTAAAGAGAAGGAGGCTCAGAGGGGCTAAGCGGCTTTTTCCTTTCCTAAGATCATTGGTTGAAGAGCACAATGGAGAAGAGAAAAGCACCAGGATAGAATCCATGGAGGGAATGTGTGCGGCAGTGCCCAATCTCAGACAACAGGTACCCCTCTCCTACCAGATACTGCTTCATAGACAGACAGGCAGAGGAAGGGTAACATGAGACCAGTGACAAGCAATCTCTACAGACAGGTAAAAATATTAACGACAGGCACCTCACAGCTTTAAACCTCATCATCTTAAATCCTAGGCAAACAGGCATTTGAGTTGATGCCTGAAATTTGCTTTCAAGAATTGTAGGAATGTTAGATACCTCGGGTTAAACTCAGTAGGGTGCAGGTTCTAGCACATCCGGGTCCCACAGGAAGCTGGAGGAAGAGACATGCATTACATGAATATTTTCTTCACCTTCCCCAGCACCCTGATTTACTATCCCTGCTAATTTTTCAAAGGAACCAGTAGTAATGCCATGAACAAAAGGAAAAAAACACCAATGAAATGCCTTTTCAAGGATTCCATTTTTGAGCCTCCCACATAACCAGGATGATCTCTAAAGACTGGATATACTAGTTATTACTGCAGAACTAGAAGAGAAATTATTCTTTGTTTTATTGACCACTTTAAAGACACCCCTTTTCCCTCACCTGGATTCAAGGGCAGCTGTCAAATATTCTCGCATTGGAAGCACACCACATACCCACAAACAGCCAGGGGCCCCAACCATCCAACAACACAGCGATGATGCTACCGTTGAGGGCACCTCGGCCAGCAGCATCACTGCAGACATTTACATAGTGCTCCCCCCAGCTCACCAAGCAATGCCTTCACATCTAGTCCAACAAACTCACAATGACCTGCTGAGCCCTATTTAGTTAATTACTGCTGTTATATCATCTCCATTTGCAAATTTGTAAGCCGAGTTAGGCAAATCAGAGCAACCTGAGACTTTACACCTAGAAACTGGCACAATCAGAAGTGAAACCACTCTTTTCTGTCTCCATACCCAGTATTTTCTCTAGAGCAGGGTTTGTACAAGTCCGATTCAAGAAGCATTTGTAAAGGATCACTAGGGATGGCCCTTGAAAATGTATACCCTGAAGGTGCACCCCAGATTTACTACACCAGAATTTGTAGGGGGAGAAGCTATATTCATTTGCACCTCTGGGGTGAATGTACACAGTCTGAAGTTAAAGAAATGCTGCTGCATATCTTCATACGGTATTACAGTTTGTAAATCAGCATAAAGATTTTTGTTTCAATAGTATCAGACTATGACAGTATAACCTTGGGATTTGGTCAAGGGATTAAAAGCAGAGAATCTGACACCAAACAGCATGGGTTGGAGTCTTGGCCACTTATGAGTTGCTAACATTGGGCAAATCACTCAATCTGTTGCCTTAGTTTTCTCATCTGTAAAATGGAACTGTTATAAAGTATGGTGGCCAGGAGAACATATCCACAGACTCCAACCATGGGGAGCTGTAATCCATTAAGCAACCAAGGACACTGGCAGGTGCCCCGTGAAACGGACAGCAGCATATGCACCAAGGCCCCCCGCCCTCGCACAGACCCCTCACTGCCCTCAGCAGAACACAGGAAGGATATTAAGGCAGGCTAGTTTCTAGAAGACATGAGACTCCTTCACTGGCTCATTTTGACTCAAGGACTCCCTGCCCACCCTGCCTAACCTTCCTCAGACTAATGTAACTGCAGACACCTCCAACAAACCTACCTTCCCTCTCACACCTGAGGTGAAACTCACATCACAACCTGACAGACCCACCAGCCTTCCCAGGCTCCCTCCCATTTTCTCTCACAGGCATCTCGCTAACAAAATGCTTTCCTGTGTTGTCCTGTCTTGGCATCTACTTCTGGGAGGATTTACACTACTACGTAAGGATAAAGTGAGGTAAATAATCGAATAATTTTAGAAGCAGACTTGGGACACAGTGAGTGCCCAAGAAGGATCTGACATAATATCACCATGCTTCTCACTATGGCTACCACTACAGCCATCATCCTAATGACCAGGGGAGGTAGACTGTTCCTCACCAACCATGGAAACTAACTCACAGTGTTATCACTAATCCAGTTCTAGGTAACTCAATCTATATAAAAGGACTTTGCAGGTATTCTTAAAATTAAGAACAGAAATAGTCATAATTCTCCCTTATAAAACCAAATTTTGGAGTCTGAATTTAAATGGCTAACTCTAAGGTACAATGCACATGTCCATTTGTTATAACATGTTTTCCCACCTGTACCTCCATCCTTAGAGACAATGTCTCATTCATCTTCAGAGCCCCACATTTCTCATGGTGTCTGTTTCATGGTAGGTGTTCATAACTATTTACCAAATTGGATTGTTAAATTGTGCAACTCAATCAAAGGCTTGCAGTATATGAAGCAGAAGATTGTATTATTTGTTAAGTGATTTATTTTCCATCACAAATCCTATAGCCCTTTATCATTGGACAAACACTTTTTTAGATTAAGTACAACCAAGTCAATTCCCAAAAATGATAGTGGAAATCACAATGGTGACTCTGCTAGAGAATCTATGGGTCAATCCAGGCCTATGACTATACCTACAACTCACTCAATTTGCAATCCAAATAGAAGTATATTTTTATTTGGGGGAAGGACAAAAGGTATCTTTATTCATACACTGTGATATATATAATGCATGACTATGATCTCAAATAAAGCAGCCGAAAACATAAAGAAATAAAGAGAGATGGGCACCTGGGTGGCTCAGTTGGTTAAGCAGCCGACTTAGGCTCAGGTCATGATCTCATGGTTGGTTGGTTTGAGCCCTGTGTCGGACTCTGTGCTGACAGCTGCAAGCCTGGAGCCTGCTTCCGATTCTGTGTCTCCCTCTCCTTCTGCCCCTCCCCTGCTCGCACTCTGTCTCTCTCTCCCTCAAAAATAAAATTAAAAAAAAAATTTTAAATGAAACAAAGAAAGAAAGAGAGCTATCTAAACACATAACAAACATCTCCAAACCTCCAAGTTTCACATCAAACTAGGCCTTGCAATTGGCAATGATTCAAAACAAAATCAAACATGTGACTGCCCAAAACATCAAGTAATGATGCCAGTGATTTAAATCCTTTATCCGGTAATTACTATCACCATTAGCAGAAGGCTTAAAGTGGAAAAATAAATTAGTATGACAGCCATTACTATCATCCTTTCCACTTAGGCCTGTGGTTGAAACACAAAAATTCTGTACATTTAAAAACTGTTCTATCTACTCTGAATTTTGAAGAAATTCAGGCAAAAATAAGAAATAAGAAAGAATAAGAAATAAGGCAAAAACTTATAAAGGGATTAGTCTTTTAATAAAGGTTTGTGGTCTTGTCAGATCATCAGAACACCAACTATAAAACATTATCATATGAAACTAAAGCCCTATGTTTGCAAAATAGCAATGTGTCGTACAATTTTTGAATTAAAATAGAAATGCTTCATCCATGATCCAGTAATTTCATACTTGTAGAGTGAAACAGCACATGGGAACATGTATATTATGAAACAGTTTGGGTAGACCCTAGTGAAAAACCATACTACATCCATGCGGTCTCAGAAAAACAAAAAGCTTGGTTCCAGAGTATATTATTTGGGCCATACACATCACCTGAAGGTCCCCTGACTCTACAAAAACCAGAAATAGGGAAAGGAAAGAACGTTAAGAAAGCTGTGAGTTAACTTTTCATCCTGAGATGCTTTCCAACAGTTAGAGGTGGCTATGCCAGCTATTCTACATGTCAGACTTTGAATAAAACATTACGGCATTTTTTTTGATGGTTATTTTCCTTTTTCTTCCTATCCCAAAGATGTGTGTGTAAGGACTCATTTTAGGCTCTTGGATTTTCTGAAGTGTTCCAACAGTCACCTTGCCGTTTGCAACAGGCCGAGAAATTTGCTTCAATCTCCAATCTCTTCCTCAGTTCTCAGGAAATGTTTCTTTTGTGATACAGGGGCTGCAGGGAAATCACAAACCCCTCCTGGCACAGAACATCTTCACAGCCTCCCACAAACTCGCCTTGGATGGGGAGAGGCACAATCTTTTGTGCAGCAGTTTTACCTGCAAGCTTCTCACCTCCGCATCTCTGTGGGCAGCTGAATGGTGGTGGTGGTGGTTTCAGTGATGTGCTCCTGGGATGGCGTATTTCTGATGATCACTTAAGGGATTCTGTCTGTGACACTGAACCCTGAACCCCCAGTACACCAGTTTGTGGTGAGACATATGGAAGAGGAGAAAGCAGCACCCATAACTTTGGAAATGCCTACTCTCTTCTTCCAGATTCTTTTCTTCAACCAATGTTCTGCTTTTAATTCCCAGTAATTTTTTTTCTCTTAGCTATAAATATGTCAAAATTAAAAAGTGTATCTGATATACTTTTTAACGTGAAAAGCAATCTAACTTGAAACCTGTTCCTTAATTTTTTTTTATAAGTAACAAAATATAGCAGGTAGCAATTAGTGGGGGAAAAAAAAGGAGACATTGGTCTGTCTTTTGTATATGCCATTCAGTATTACTGAAGAATGGCATTTACTATACATGTCAGTGCTGAAATCATTGACTACAAAAACTCAGTATATTCACTTACTCCCCTGGATTCAAGAGAATTGTTACTGTTAGAGTCTTAGAAAATCAGCCTTTAAAGTTTCCTTCTCACACAAAATAGACTGCAAAGTAGGAAAGGTTTCTTTTCATAGCTTTCCACCCTTCTTTCAACATCGCCAACATGGTGGATAGCTCGTTTTGCCTTTTTAGAATCAATGCCCTCTTCTTATAATCACAGGACCTCAAATTTCCTGGAGGATTTGCTCTTTCCTCACTGGTAGCCTGTGCTCTATCAGTGGCTGAGCCTACTTCCCATTTCCAGACCCAGACCAGGAAAATCAGAATAGTCATTTGTTGAGAAATGGGAACAAAGCCCTGACCAGGCCAATCAGTGCTAACCTTGAACTTTCAATTACAGTTGTGAGAATGATACTCTATTTCCTGGAGTTACTTTGAGGAAACACTGTAAATCTGAAATTACTAGTGACCTTAACACATCATGGGAAGAATCTGTCCAAGAATGAAGCCAAAAGAAAACTCTACAAGCCAAAAAAATGAAGAAGACATTCCTGGCTGTATAATTTAACTAACGAGATTTAGCCACTTCTGAAATCATATTACCCTTAGATTTGTAAATACATTTATTTTTAGCTTAAGCTAAATAGTGCTATGATCACAACCAAAAGAGTACTTACTGATAAAACCCAATACCTATTGATTTATATCCCTCAGGTAATCAAAGTTCTTATTTGTCCTTTGTGGGTTCAGGGACATACATTTTCATGCCCTTCCAAGACATGGTCTCTAGAAAGCCAGTCTCTAGGATTTCTTTTTATTTCTACCAAGGAATTTTAATTCTCCTTTTTGGTTCTGCTATCTCTTGGTTATGATCTATACTAGTGATTATCTATTAAAAGGATTAGAATTAAGGCATAATTGGCTAAAAACAGCTGGGTATTGCATTTGCATTACTCACATATGTTAAAATTAGTATGAAACATAAGGGCTTCAAGAAGAATAATAGAACCAGTTGAGAGGTATTTTTGACCAAAGTGACAGATAGTGAGAGGGAAGTCTGAGTTGTCCCCAGTGAGGATTACAGTGTGATTTCTGAGGTGAAGGTTCCCCCTAACACGGAGTAAGCTCACTCCATACTTTCTTTTCCTGATTACAATGAAGAACACTGAGCAGAATATACATTAAGCAACTACCTGATTACCCTACAAGTAAATAATAGAACTGTGAGCATGACCAATATGGTACAGATATTCCTATCCCCCCCCCCCATCTACCAGCTTGAACTCCACAAAACTCTGAATCTCAAGACCATGCAGCAGGTGTAATCAGAAAACACTTCAGGAGGGTTCTCTCCCCTCTCTTCAAGGCCAAAAAACCAGGAAAGGGGCCTCTGTGGGATGGATAGCACTGTGAGGGGAATACTGGTTTAATATTTTTTAGCCTCCTGTGTTATCCCCAGGCAAGCCTAAATCATGAGGCTATACTCCTGTGCAGATTTTTATCTAATCTGAAAGCCATATTTTGCTATGATCAGAGGAAGTGGAAAAGAGGGCTGCTGTGAGCTCAGGAGTCTTTCTTCCTATTCTCTTGCTCCTTTGCCACCAAGTTGATCATAGTGGGGGCTACATAAAGATAAGATTAAGACTTTGGAACAAGAAAAATTATGAGATCAAGAGGGATGTTACAGAAATTATTTTCAAAGGGCCAATTCATTAATATAAAAATTCTAAGTGTATTTGTACCTAATAACATATTCAAAGTACATATTCAAAGCAAAAATGAGTGTAGCTGAAAGGAGAAACAAAGCCATAATGAAACTTGGGAGACTTGCAAACTCATCTCTCATATCCAAAGATCAAGCAGAAAGAAAACCAACAAGGACACAGAAGTCCTGAACGCTATCAACCAATTTAGCCTAATTGACATAAAACACTCTATTCAATAACGTACAATACATGTTGTTTTCAAGTACACATGGAACATTCAACAGGACAGACCATATGCTGTCATAAAAACTAACTTTAACAAAATGTTTAATCTAACTAATGCAAGATATTTTTCATAACAAAATTGAACCAGGAATCAGTAACAGAAAGATACCTAGTAAATCCCCCAAAATTTGAAAGTTAAACAACACACTTGTAAATAATCCAGGAGCCAAAGGAAGTTAGAAAATACTCCAACTTGAATGAAAATGAACATACAACACGTCAAAAACAATGGTATGCACCTAAAGCAGTGCTTAAGAGAAAACATACAGCATTTAATGCTTCTATTAGAAACAAAGAATGAGGAAGCTTGGCTGGCTCAGTTGGAAGAGCTAGAAATCTTGGGGTCATGAGTTTGAGCACTACATTGGGTGTAGAGATTACTAAAAAAAATAAACTTTCTTAAAAAAAAAGAAATGAAAAACATTCTCATATCAATAATCAAAGTTTCTACCCTAAGAAACTAAGAAAAGAATACCATATGGAACTTAAAGCAAGCAGAAGGAAGTAAATAAAGAAGAAAATGGAAAACAAGAAAAATCAATGAAACCAAAAGCAGCTTCTTTGAAAAGATCAACTTAATTTATGGGGAAAAAAGAAAAACAAAACCACCCTCCCTCCAGACTGACAAATTAAAAAGAGGGAAGACACAAATTACCTATATCAGAATATATCACTACAGACTTCAGAGACGTTAAAAGGATTATAGGATAATGGTAAGAATAACTTTATGGCCATAAATTCAACAACTTAGATGAAGTGCACCAGGTGAAGACACACTACCAAAACTCACTTAAGAAGAAATAGATAGCTGGGGTGCCTGGGTGGCTCAGACGGCTGGGCATCCGGCTTTGGCTCAAGTCATGATGTTGCAGTTCGTGGGTTCGAGCCCTGCATTGGGCTCTGTGCTGACAGCTCAGAGCCTGGAGCCTGCTTCAGATTCTGTGTCTCCCTCTTTCTCTGCCCCTACCCCTCTCACGCTCTGTCTCTCTCTCTTTCTCAAAAATAAATGAACATTTTAAAACAATTTTAAAAAGAAGAGCTTTCTTAAACTGAATAAAGACCTCTTTAAAAACATGCAGCAAACATCATAATTAATGAATAAAGAATTAATGCTTTCCCTAGAATGGAGGCCAAGGCAAGGATACCCACTATCACTGCAATAAGACACACTAAAAGAAATAAAATGCATATGGATTGCAAAAGAAGAAATAAAATTGTCTCTACTCATAGGCACTATCATTGCCAACATGGAAAATTGCAAAGCATCTATCAAAAAGTTCCTAGACCTAATAAATGAGTTCAACATGGCTGCATCATATGAGATCAACACACAAAAATCAATCATATTTCTTTACAGTAAGCAATGAACATTTGAAGATTAAAAAAAATGTTTTAAAGCTCCAAAAAATTAAATACTTAGTGATAAAGCTAACAAAATATGTGCTAAATCTGTTGCTGAAAACTTTAAAACACTGATGAAATAAAGTAAAGAAGAATGTGAATTAGTGGAAGGATATACTATATGTGCAGAATGGAAGCCTCAATATTTTAGGATTTTAATTTTCCCAATGTTTTAAGATTTTGATTTTCCTCAAATCTCTCCAAATGGACCTAAAGATATAATACAATCCCAATCAAGAGTCTAGTAGGATTTTTTTTTGAAATTTTGAAAAACTGGTTCTATCTAGATGAAAAGGTAAAAGAACAAAGTAGCCCAACCAATTTTAAAGATTAAGAACAAAAGTGAGATATCTCATGTGATTCCATTAACACTTAGTATAAAGTTACAGTAAATAGGACAGTAAGTGTGGTATGGATGCAAGGGGAGTCATATGGATCAATGGAACAGAATACAGATTTCAGAAACAGATATACAGAAAACTGAGTTTTGACAACAGAGCAAAAGCAAGTCAATGAAGAAAAAGTATAGACTCTAATGAATGTGGATGGACAATTGAACATATAGAAGCCAAAAACAAAGACAAAAAACAAAACACAAAAACCCTGTATTTATAGCTCATGTGTTAAATAAAAATTAACTCAAAATGGATCCTACACTTACATAGAAAACAAAGCACTATTAAACTTTTTGATGCCAACAAGGATTTCTTGAAACCCTGGGTTAGGCAAAAAGCTCTTAGATGTGACATCAAATCACAACCCATAAAATAAAACTGATAAATGTGACTTCATCAAAATTGAAAACTTTGCTCTGCAAAAGACAGCAAGTGAAAAGACTAACTACACACTAGGGGGGAAAAATAGCCAAGCCACAAATCACATATTCAACAAAGTACTTACATCTTGAATATATACATATTTTTAATTTTAAAATTCAACATTACTTTGGCTATTTGGGGCCTTTTGTGGTTCCATATGAATTTTAGGATTGCTTGTTCTAGTTTTGAGAAGAATGCTGGTGCAATTTTGATTGGGATTGCATTGAATGTGTAGATAGCTTTGGGTAGTATTGACATTTTGACAATATTTATTCTTCCAATCCATGAGCAGGGAAGGTCTTTCCATTTCTTTATACCTTCTTCAATTTCCTTCATAAGCTTTCTATAGTTTTCAGCATACAGATCTTTTACATCTTTGGTTAGATTTATTCCTAGGTATTTTATGCTTCTTGGTGCAATTGTGAATGGGATCAGTTTCTTTATTTGTCTTTCTGTTGCTTCATTGTTAGTGTATAAGAATGCAATTGATTTCTGTACGTTGATTTTGTATCCTGCAACTTTGCTGAATTCATGTATCAGTTCTAGCAGACTTTTGGTGGAGTCTATCGGATTTTCCATGTATAATATCATCTCATCTGCAAAAAGCGAAAGCTTGACTTCATCTTTGCAAATTTGGATGCCTTTGATTTCCTTTTGATGTCTGATTGCTGATGCTAGAACTTCCAACACAACAGAAAGGCAATAAATAAACCCATTAAAAACTAGATAAAGCATTTTAACAGGCATTTCCCCCAAGAAGACCTACAAATGACAAGGGCATGAAAACCTGCCTAACATCGTTCCTTATTAGGTAAACGCAAATTAAAACTACAGTGAGATATACTGCAAACATATTAAAATTGCTGAAATCTCAACACGAACAGTAGCAAGTGCTGGCAAAGGTGAAAATACCTGAACATCTTGCTCTGGCGGCACTGCAAAATGGTAGAGCCACTCTGGTTAAAGTTTGGCAGCTTCTTCTAACGTTAAATATATGCTTACTGTATGGCCCAGCAATTCCGCTTCCAGTGGAATTACTCTAGACTGATACAATCTTATGTTCTCACAAAAACTTGTACACACATATTTATAACAGCATTATTTGTAATCACCAGAAATTAGAAACAACCCAATTGCCCTTCGGTGGGTGAAAGGATGAAGTAACTGCAATATATCCACACAACGGAATGCAACTCAGAAATAAAAAGGAATGAACTTCTAATGCACTCAACAACATGAAGGAATCTTAAACACATTATTTAAGGGGAAGGAGCCAAATGTAAAAGGTTACTCTATGCTTCATGTATACGAAATCCTTGAAAAAGCACTTCTATTTCAGAGACCACTAGTTGCCAGAGGTTAGGGATGGAGGTCAGATTTGGTTACACAGGGGAAACACAGTTTTTTGGAATGATGGAATTGTTTTGTATCCTGGATGTATTAGCGAATGTGTCAAAATTCATAGAACTATTAAAAATAAAATTTCAAAAATCTGATTTATAATGCTGATGCTACCACTATCTTCCTAAGTGATCTTGGACAAGATATATCACTTCTTTGAGACCCAATTTTCTTTTTTTTTTTTTTAATGTTTATTTATTTTTGAGAGAGGGACAGAGCACAAACAGGCGAGGGGCAGAGAAAGAGGGAGACACAGAATCTGAAGCAGGCTCCAGGCTCTGAGCTGTCAGCACAGAGCCTGACAACAGAGCCTGCTCGAACTCACAAACCGTGAGGTCATGACCTGAGCCGAAGTCGGATGTTCAACCGATTGAGCCACCCAGGTGCCCCGAGACCCAATTTTCTTAAAAGAATATGAGGGCGTTTGTCTAAGTGCTTTTCCAAGTTTGGCCTTCTGCAACTAAAATTACATCATGCAATATTACTTGGCGATCAAAAAGAATGAAATCTTGACATCTGCAACAACGTGGATGGAACTAGAATGTATTATGCTAAGGGAAATAAGTCAGAGAAAGATACATATCATGATTTCACTCATATGTAGGATTTAAGAAACAAAGCAGATGAACATAGGGAAGGGAAGGAAAAATAAGATAAAAAATGAGAGGGAGGCAAACCATAAGAGAATCTTAAATACAGAAGAATAAACTGAAGGTTTCTGGAGGGGAGGTAGGTTGGGGGATGGACTAAAGGGGTGATGGACATTAAGGAGGGCACTTGTTGGGATGAGCACTGGGTGTTGTATGTAAGTGATGAATCACTAAATTCTATTCCTGAAACCATTAATACACTATGTTCATTAACTTGTATTTAAATATAATAAATAAATAAATAAATAAATAAATAAAATCATGCAAAAGCTTATCTGTTCCCTAACTAAGCTTAACATGTACTCTACAGAAGGAAGTCATTGAGCAGTTTGTTTTTTCCTTCAGCAAGGATTCCCATTAGCTCACTGGAGCACTATCATCATCATCGCCATCATTACCAACTTTGAGCTATCTACACTCTCTGAATTCACCAGATATTTCACTATTTCCAGATTATGAGGCCCACCAAAGAATACAAAGAACTATACAATTGAGAATTATTATTTCTGCTCTATGGCAAACTTTTCAAAGAGAAATGACATACTTAGGGGAAAAACTGATAGGGAGCTTTTGACCCTTGGAGAAGAATACAGAATCTATGGACACGTAGCAGCAATGAATCAATGATATTAACTCCATCACTCAGAGCTCTGCTTTATGCCCTGTCATCTGCGCTGTGGATAAAACACAGGATATGACTGCCATTATGATGTAATTTCTTGCAATATTGTGATTTTTTTTAATCACACAGATTATGGAAAAGAGTTTCAACAGGGAACAAAATCTCTCTTTTCAGGAAACCAGAACCTACCAGTCAAAAAAGGAATGTTTCTAGATATATCTGCTGATACAGAAGACTAAGAGAAAGGGGCAAATTCCTTGAAAAAGTAGGTTCAGAGTAATTGCATTTCTCAGTATCTACCCTAATATGAGCCAAATGCAAAAATATTCCTTGCAGCATTATTTGTAATAATGAAAAATTACAAGTAATCTAAATGTATACCATTAAGAAATTGGTTAAATAAACTATAATATAATTATGTAACACTAAAAGCAAATAAATGAATTAAAGCTATAAACATCAAAACTGACAATCCTCTAAGACACACTGATAGACAAAGATCTTATTTTAGAAAGACTTTTATATATATTTAAATTTTTTAATGTTTATTTTTTGAGAGAGACACAGAGTGCAAGCAGGGGCGGGGGTGGGGAGGGGGCGGTGCGGCAGAGAGAGAAAGGGAGACATAGACTCTGAAGCAGGCTCCAGGCTCTGAGCTGTCAGCACAGAGCCCAATGCAGGGCTTGAACTCACAAACCACAAGATCATGACCTAAGCCAAAGTCAGACACTTAACCCGAATGAGCCACTCAGGTACCCCTAGAATGACTTTTAAACGATAGTTTAACAATAGTGCTACATATCATCTGTAGATATATATGTAAGCATTTTGAAGAGTACCTATTAAGTTCACAACAGGAGTTAACTCCCAGAACAAGGAGAGGGTACTGGGTTTAAGAAAAAGAGCCTTTAAGGGAAAATGTATTCATGTGTATTTGTATAACTAAAAATTACTTTTAAACAGAGGATCCAATAAAGAGTACCAAAGAGACCTATTGAGCCAGGATATTTTTCCAGGACTACTTAAAAAAGTCCGAAGGACACATCACCTGGAAAAAACAATGTCAAGGGGCGCCTGGGTGACTCAGTCGGTTAAGCGTCCGACTTCGGCTCAGGTCATGATCTCACAGTCCGTGGGTTCGAGTCCCAGGTCAGGCTCTGTGCTGACAGCTCAGAGCCTGGAGCCTGTTTCAGATTCTGTGTCTCCCTCTTTCTCTGACCCTCCCCTGTTCATGCTCTCTCTCTCTCTCTCTGTCTTAAAAATAAATAAATGTTAAAAAAAAAATTAAAAAAAGAAAAACAATGTCAGAAGACAGAGTGCTCAGCCTTGCCAAGAAAGGCTTTCCTCCTAGCCCAGCCTATATGAGAATAGCAACTTGGGAGCCACATTTAAAGGACTAGGAGTCTATTCTCCATTATTCTGAAGAAACCACATCATCCTGAAATAATCTCTACCATTAAATTTTCAAGTCGTTTTGAACAGATCATTATTTAATTTCACTCTCATCATCATCCTTACGCACAGCCCACATTCTTTACCATCCAGTGGCCCCAAACCACAGAATGACACATATTTATTTTTAAATTTAGAGTGAATTAAAACGAATTCTGTTTTAAGAGTCCCATGACACCCCCCTGGAATAATTAGAGGGACCCTGCAGTGTCACAAAAGCAGAATTGGAAAAGCACTGGCTTGTATCGTTGCCATAGGGACCTGCCTCCTAGAACAATCCACTTCTAGGAAGAGCAGAATAAAGGGAAGAAATCTCAGACAAGATGTAAATAGACCATGGCAGAGTTGCAAAGTAAATAATACCAGTGGGTTAGGAGCTTTGCCTGCCCCTGTCCAGACAACACGACACAAGAGGAGGAAAAAATCTGCATTGTATTAGGTTGCCATGAGCCTACTCGGCTCAGATCCATTTTGCAGAATTAAATGCAAGAGGAGGAGCAACTGAGAGGTGGGAATGTTCTCCTCTGGAATTGTCCCGATTCGGTGGGTCACCTACTGACTGTGTGATTACAAAACAGGGGGCCTAGAGCACTGCTTTCCTCTATGCTGTTAAGAGCACCAGCCCCTCCACGGAGGTGTATTCTGTTCCCAATTTTAATTTTAGCATCTACACTTCAGCAATTTGCATTTAAATGTGTTGTCAGAGAACTTCCAGAAATCTTTAATAGGAAGACCGATTTGCATTTTAATATGCTGTTAAAGAATTTCAAAATATCTTTTTTTCAGTGTGATACACAATACCAGAAGAATGGCCACCGTTAAAGAAATTATAATTCTGGATACAATTTAAACAGAGCAAGCTTTCAGGAGCACCACGGCTTTGCTGGACTTTGTTAAAAGTTCCTTGTAAAAAAGAAAGTCCAAAAGAAAAAGAGAAACCTTCTGATTCTAGAGGCCTTAAAGGTAAGATGGACACTTTCAGTACAGAAATCAAAGCAGAAGTGAGTTGGGGGAAGTTAGTTATAAGAAAGGAAGATCATCTGAAGGAGGAAACAGGAAGGCAGAATTTTCTTCGCTGTCTCTTGGAGGTGCCCCGCACCACCGTTTCGACTCTGCTGAAGTTTGAAGGCTGAATTCAGAGACAGGTGAGTCCCAGCAACACATAAAGCTTGTTTCTGCCCACTCTTCCCATTTAATATTTTTACAAGAGTAACCAGGACACTTCAGTTTTTGTGGATTCTGGAGAAAACCTGATTAGGCTATAACCTCATGTCCAGAGTAATAAGAAACATTATGTATCTCATTCCCTCTGCCTCCTCATCCTCAGTGACTCTGGGTTACTATGCATTAGCACAGGATCTCAAGCTTTCTTGGATCTATCCTATACCTACTTTTCCAACTATTGATTGCCCCATTCACAGTAAGCTTTAATCTAGCCAAACTACCTTGTTCTTACATACCTAGGTTCACTGAAGACTTCCAGCCACCATGCCACACACTGAGCTGCACTGAAAGGAAGAGCAGACGAAGAGAGAGGAGGAGGGAAAGAGAGGAAAAGGGAAGGAGAAGAAGAGAAAGAAAAAAAAGAAGAGGAGAAAAAGTTCAGAAATTCTAGCTCTTCAAAATCTTAACCTTTTCCTTAAAATTCCCATGTGGCTTAAAATAACTAATTGCCTCCTTTAATTTTAATAAATTACCTTAACAAGCCTGCAGATAAGTTTTGCAAGTGGTGCTTTTGCAGTATTGTTAAAAAAAAAAAAAAAAAAAAAAAAAAAAAAAAAAAAAAGACAACAGGGCCAAAATAGAGTCCTTTATGTTAAGCCCCATACCACCAAACCAAAGCGTAATTTAATTATAGTTCCTGCTCTCCCAGAAGAGGAATCTTAAACCAATCAGGAATCCCCTCATCAGCAGCACCTGGGTGGCTCAGTTCCCTGAGCATCTGACTCTTGGTATCCGATAGGATCATGATCTCATGGATCATGGGTTCAAGCCCTGCATGGGTCTCCATGCTGGCAGTGCAGAGCCTGCTTGGGACTCCCCTCTGTCTCTGTCCCTCCCCTGCTCCATGTTCTCTCTCTCTCTCAAATTAAATAAATAAACAAAAGAAGAAGAATTTCCTGATCAGCACTAGTTACTTATTCTGCCAGATAGACCCCTCCATCCCCTAAAGGAAGGTAACCTTCCAACAACTAACCTGCCTTTTTGTCTAGTAGTGTAACCTCTTCGTTCCTGCTCCCCTCTGGCTGTAAATGTCTTTCATTCTGTACAGCTCCTTGGAGCTCCTTTCGATCTGCTAGATTGGATGTTGCTGGATCCGAATCCATTTTTGTCCACATAACGTCATGAAATTGTAATATGCCTCATGTTTATGTTTTCACAGTCCTGGCGATGGAAGAGGGAACCAGGAGCAACCAGACTGAGGTAGGTACCTGCTGCTCCCCTAGAGGTTCAGCAACCAAACCCGGGTACCTGCTGAGCCCCCTGAGCTGGAGCAACAAGACCCAGGTAGGTACCTGCTGAGCTCCTTGAGCTCCAGCAACCAGACCCAGGTAGGAACTTGCTGAGCCCCTTGAGCTCCAGCAACCAGACCCAGGTACCTGCTACTCCATTTGAACTGGAGCAACCAGACCCAGGTACCTGCTGAGCCCCTAGCTTGAGCAACCAGACCCAGGTAGGAACTTGCTAGGCCCTTGAGCTCAAGCATTCAGACCAGGGTACCTGCTGAGCCCCTTGAGCTCCTGCAACCAGACCCAGGTACCTGCTGAGCCCCCTGAGCCCAAGCAACCAGACCCAGGTAGGTATCTGCTGAGTCCCTTGAGCTCCAGCAACCAGACCCAGGTACCTGCTGAGCCCCTAGCTGGAGCAACCAGACCCAGGTAGGAACTTGCTAGGCCCTTGAGCTCAAGCAATCAGACCAGGGTACCTGCTGAGCCCCTTGAGCTCCTGCAACCAGACCCAGGTACCTGCTGAGCCCCCTGAGCCCAAGCAACCAGACCCAGGTAGGTATCTGCTGAGTCCCTTGAGCTCGAGCAAACAAACCCAGGTACCTGCTGAGCCCCCTGAGCTCAAGCAACCAGACCCAGGTACCTGCTGAGCCCCCTGAGCTCGAGCAACTAGACCCAGGTACCTGCTGAGCCCCCTGAGCTCGAGCAACCAGACCAGGGCACCTGCTGAGCCCCTTGAGTTCCAGCAACCAGACCCAGGTACCTGCTACTCCCTTTGAGCTGGAGCAACCAGACCCAGGTACCTGCTGAGCCCCCTAAGCTCGAGTAACCAGACCAGGAAGGTGTCTGCTGAGCCCCTTGAGCTCCAGCAACCAGACCCAGGTAGGTACCTGCTGAGCCCCCTGAGCCCAAGCAACCAGACCCAGGTAGGTACCTGCTGAGTCCCTTGAGCTCAAGCAACTAGACCCAGGTATGTACCTGCTGAGTCCCCTGAGCTTGAGCAACTAGACCCAGGTACCTGCTGAGACCCTTGAGCTCCAGCAACCAGACCCAGGTACCTGCTACTCCCTTTGAGCTGGAGCAAGCAGACCCAGGTACCTGCTGAGCCCCCTGAGCTCGAGCAACCAGACTCAGGTACCTGCTGAGCCCCCTGAGCTCCAGCAACCAGACCCAGGTACCTGCTGAGCCCCCTAAGCTCGAGTAACCAGACCCAGGAAGGTACCTGCTGAGCCCCTTGAGCTCCAGCAACCAGACCCAGGTACCTGCTGAGCCCCCTGAGCTCAAACAACCAGACCAGGGCACCTGCTGAGCCCGATGAGCTCCAGCAACCAGACCCAGGTACCTGCTACTCCCTTTGAGCTGGAACAACCAGACCCAGGTACCTGCTGAGCCCCCTGAGCTCAAGCAACCAGACCCAGGCACCTGCTGAGCCCCCTGAGCTTGAGCAACCAGGCCCAGGTACCTGCTGAGCCCCCTGAGTTCCAGCAACAGGATCGTTGAGCTCGCTGCTTCTCGCTGCCTCAGGAGGTGGTCGGGACGCCCCTGTGAGATCCCAGCAGCTTTTACGTGAGAAGCTCTCAAGCGTTCCTGGAACATTTCTTCTTCCTGACCGGGCCCACAAGCCGGCCGGAGTCGGACTGGGTCTGACTTCGAAACCAGGCCGGGTCCCACGGCAGACTTAGTCCGACTTCAAAACCGGAAGAAGTTCGGGGCCGGACTGGTTCCGGCTTAGAAACCGGACCGGGTCCGACTGTGAAGGGGGACTGAGTTCGGGTTGTTCGGCGTCCGCTGTAAAAACCGCCCGGTTGCTGGGCCGGGGCGGGTCGGCGGGCGGCGGGCGGCGAGCCCTTCCGCTGGAAGGCTGCACGAGCAGCTGAAGCTCCGCAAAGACCGTCTCGCGTTACCGTGGCCTCGCGGGAGCTCTTCTGTCCGGGAGCGGCTCGTGCACCTGCGCGGTGTCCTCCAGACAAAGGCGTCCCAGCCGAGCCCTCACCGTGAGGGAAAGGGGATATTGGTCCTCCTCTGACGTATCTGGTGACCAGGACGAGAACGCTGGGGCATCGTGCTCTCTCGGCGGCCGGCAGGGGCATTCTGGGAAAACTGGCCGAGGCCACCTAAAGGGTAAGCATTCGTACCAAAGTGGGCTCTCCTATCTCTATCTGTGGTGCCTGGTCGATAGAGGAAGGTAAAATGTCCTTGCCTCTTCCTTTCCAAATTCAGATTGGCAAGAAAAAAACAAACAAACAAACACAACAAAAACAAAAACATTTGTAACAATTAGGTCTTTGAATTGTGACTCATGAATTTGCTCTCGGGTACCATTAGTTGGTCCTTTCCCAGGGACAGCTACTCCCTTCTTGTTTGTCTCATTTTGTGTCCTACCAACTTAGGTTGACAATCGTCAGATTGGGGTCCTCCAAAATATGCCTGGGCAGAAATGTAGGTTGCCCTGCTTTCTTTTTTAGGGTCCCACCAACTCCTGCTGGTTCTTAGGGGGAATTGTCTGTTTTGGTTATCTTTGAGAGTGACTCTGGATCTTGGGAGGATAGTCTCTTTCATACTGTTCTCCTTGTAACAGGACACAATTGGAAACATTGGTTATGTTGCCAAGGCCTTCGCTGGAATGTCATATTTGAGAACGTACATAGACTCAGATAGGGCCACAGCTTTAAGGAACTAAGGTTTACTTTATGGAGCTAATGAAGCCCCTTGGAAAGACCTTGCTTACAATGGTTCCCAGCTGCCTTACCAGGAAAGCAAAAAAGGTGACGTCCTGGCAGGCCCAGGAAACAAGATAACTGTGGAACCTCAAAAAGGGAAGAATTCACCCAAATCTATAGGTATTACAGGCGAAGTCTGATGACACATCTGATGGCAAGTCCTGGGCTTGATTTCCTAGCCTCAAAAGGCTTTAAGAGTTCAGTCTGAGATTTCTTATAAAGGAATTCTTGTTGGACTTAGGTAAATAATACCACACCAAGTTTAATGCAAACAAATTAGCTTTACTGTGATTATCTTTGGTAAAATGAGGTTGATTATAGAGAGAGAAATTACCTTTGGACCTTTGTCTGTATTTAAATTCTAATCCTGCTAATTGTCTTTGAGGTGTGTTCCATACCTGTAAAGTGAATTGGATGCTGAATTCCTCTAGTTTCCTCAAATATCTGGTTATGACTTTTCAAAAACTAATGTTTCTAAATTCTCTCCCACCCTTCTGGTTTGGAATTATGAAGAACAAAGACCGCCCTTGAATGTCCTTGGAAGGGATGATACCAGGTTCTTCTCACTACCCAAATAGCAGCCAAACTTCAGGGACTTGAACTTTAGGTTCATATATCCCAATTAAAAAGGGTTTTTTCAGACTCTTGGAACTGTACACCAGCTGGAATCTAAAATTAAAATTGACTAGGGAGGTTTCTCCCCAGAAGCAGACGGCATCTTGAGGTGGGCAGCTTTCCCAAGATCACGGATCAAAATGTTCATCCCCAGTATGAAACCTTTATTCTTCTGCCTTTTTGCGCCTTGCTTTTCTTCTTTGTAAATGCATGGGAAGACAATGTTCCTTAATTCTTGCACTTATCCCCGAATCTGCTGGCAAAGCAGTGGTTGCCCAACAAAATCCCTAGACTGTCTGACCAAACTTGTTCTCATAATAGTATAAGTCTTTAATTATATTTTAGCTGAGGAAGAAGGTGTTTATGCTATGGCAAATATCACCTGCACTTGGATTAACATCTCTGGGGAAGTTGGGACCCAGCTACGTGAGATCAATGAATAAGCCAGTTGGCTTAAGAAAGTGATGCCTTCTATGGGAACTTCCTTTACTTATTTGATTCTCATTGGTTTGGGTCTTGGAGACCAAACCTCCAAAGTGCATTCCAAACATTGGAAGTTATCCTGCTTATAATAATCGTAAGTCTTGTTGGTGCACTAAATTCTCTCAAAATGCATGTTCACAGCCAACCTCCCACAAACAAAAGATCTCCTGATGAATAGAATGTTGGAAAAGTAACAAAGATAATGACCAACTAAAAGAATCAGAACTTACAAATGAGCAAAGGAAAAAAGGATAGAAAGAGACAAATTAAGACCCAGATGTTTAACTATAGAGAACAAACTGATGGTTACTAGAGGGGAGGTGGATGGGTGGGGGGGGGGGGGGGGGATAGGTTAAATAGGTGATGGAAATTAAGGAGTGTACTTGTCATGATGAGCACTGGGTGACGTATGGAATTGTTGAATCACTGTATTGGACACCTGAAACTAAAATAACACTGTGTGTTCACCATATTGGAATTAAAATTAAAAACTTACTAAAAACATGTGAATCTGAACTTGTGACCTGTGAATATCACACAGAGATTCAGCAAAAACTGTGAGAACCCCAGAGTTAGCTGAGAGTGGCACTCATGCCTTAAATTTTAAAGACCTCTCTCAGGTAGGCAGAGAGTCCAGTAAAATGAGGGCAATTGTTGAAAACGAGGCAACAGGTCTGCCCAAAATGGAGCTGCCTATGCTAAGCTTAATACCACCAAAGCAAGACCTAATTACAATTTTGGCTTTCTGTGAAACGGAATCTTTACTCAAAAAAGAATCATCCTGTCAGTACTAGTTAACTAATCTGCCTGATAGGCCTCTGCTGTCCCCTAAAGGAAGGTAACCTTGCAATTACCAACCTGTTCTTTTGCCTAGTATAACTTCCTTGTTCCTGCTCCTTTCTGCTTATAAAAGGCTTTCATTGTGTGCAACTCCTTGGAGCTCCTCTCTATCTGCCAGATTACATGCTGCCTGATTCAAATTGATTTTTGTTCAAATCAACTTTTAAAAATTTTAATAGGCCTCAGTTTATCTTTTAACAATTCAAAGAGATTATCTGTTGAGAAGCAGAAAAAGTAAAAGCTTAAAGTCTTTGCAGCTCAAATTGATCACTATAGATTTGTCACTGGAGGAAAAGAATGGCAGCTAATTTGATAGACTGCCTCTTTGTTTTGCCTCCTCTTTGTTTTCCCCCGTCCACTGGTCATGTGCATCCTTCTGTGGGAATCTTATATGGAAAATCTAGGGTACAAAAGGACAGCACTGATCCATTAAATTTAACCTAGTGATGGAAAGCAGAATGAAAAACATAAAAGCCGATATGTCCACAGCTTCAGGGTGGAAACTCCAGGAAACATGTGTGCACTTATTTAATTAACATTTGCTATATGTCAGGAGGAAGAGCTTCACCCAGAAAGTGTGTTGAGACAAAATGACTCAGAGCAGCTACATTTACAAAGTACATCCTCTGCTCTAGCCCTGCCCTGAGTGCCTTCCATTTATTAACTTGCTTAATCCTCACAGAAACTTTCTTAGGTAGGAATAATTATTATCTACAGTTAATAGGCAGGGAGGCTGAGACACAGAGAGTTAAAGAGGGTGGTCAGGGTCACACAGTTCACATGTGGTGTAGCTTAGCTACAAACTAGGTCATCTGACCCAGATCCCACACTTTTACCACTAAATCAATCCTATCCATCTTCTCTAAAGAGTCACCATCTTTGGCAAATAACTTAGAATCTCTCCTGAGCAATGATGGAGTTTCATGAATCATTCACGTATTCTTGCCTATTTCACCTTGTGACCAGAGAAATAGATTTTACTATTAGTTCATGCAAGGGATGTATGTCCAGAAATGCAAACCAGTGGATTAAAACACTATGAGGGGAATTCATGCTTAATAAGGAGCAGGTGGACTAAAATACCTTCGTCATAGGACAGGGAACATAAGTCAGCAAAGAGGTTAAATAAAGAATTGATTTAATGACTTCTTCCTGAAGACGAGCACAGTGTCCAACTGCTGGCTGGTAAAGAAAAACAACAAATAGAAACCTTGAATGCTCGGCTGGCTTCATGTACTTATGCACATTCCCTGTTAAGCGTGACACTGAAGCCGAAATTTTACACACTAGGTGGGCAATTACAACAAACTCATTTGCGTGTTACGGGGTTTTTTTTCCAAGAAGGAAAAAAGGATAAAGGTATCTAGTCAAAGCCTTGATGTTTTTCGATTAAGAAATTTTTTTAAGCCCATCAGATTCTCAGGCTTTTGAGACAATTGTGCCGTTCTTGATAAAACATTACCCAAGTGAATTATTTATAAAACTGCAGGGAACTGCAAACTCTGGTGAACAAATCTTTTTGATGTTCTCGTCTCCTGGAGGGCTATTTTGCACTGCCCTCTGCTCCCTTCTGCAGGGAACCTGGGCTCTCTCAGGCCATGGCTGCCCAGTCACCTCAAAAGGTGGCCCAGCTGCTGATGAGAGGCAATGGGTAGGAAGGAAGTATCAAGTCAAGATGCCCCTGACTTGATACTTAATATGAAGTCTGAGCCCTTTAGCAATCCCCAGGTGCCAGGTTGCTGAAGAGAGATTAGGCAGCAACAAAAGATTGAAAAAAATGGACTGACACACATATACATATTACTCATACATACACATATGCTGTTTTTTTTTTTTTCTTAACAGAGCCTAAACGTGTTAATAACCGTCACTTACCAAAGGTTCGTCCCAGCCCTTCAGAGGCAAGCCAATGGGAAAATCCCAGAAACAAACATGGATTCTTTTTTTTTTTTTTTTTTTTTTTTTTGGATAATGTTACTAGATCACCCAAAAGAAATTGAATCTGCACCATTGGAGTTTTCATTTTTATGTATGACACCCTTTTTGAGGTCATATAACACTTTCCATTCTGTAGGAGAAAAAAACGGAAGCATTGGCATCAGACATATTTAGCTTTGAATCCTAATCCCTTCACTGTATGAACTTGGCATATTAACATTTCTGAGCCTGTTTCCTCAATGAGACAACGCAGATAATAATCCACTACAGGTTTAGCTGTTACTAGAACTGGAGTTGGTACAGTAAATAATAGCACCTATTGCATCTTGGGTATTTAAACTTTTTTTTTAAGCCCACCTATTTATTTTGAGAGAGAGTGTGTATGTGTGTGTATGAGCAGGGGAGGGGCAGAGATAAGAGAGAGAATCCCCAACAGGCTCCTCGCTGTCAGCACAGAGCCCAACACAGGGCTTGAACTTACAAACCAGGAGATCATGACCTGAGCCAAAATCAAGAGTTGGATGCATCACCCACCAAGCCACCGAGACACCCACATCTTGGGTAAATCTAAATACATCTTGGGTATTTAGAAATAGCTGCTATTATAATGATGGCTCATTCATTCAACAACACTGAAGGGTCCTTTAGGAACCGAGCACTGTTTCAGGCACAGAAGATACAGCGAACCTCATGGATTTCTAGCCTTCCTGGAGACTATAGTCTTGAGAATTGTTAGTATTTGAGTGGAGCCAGGTGGAATGAACCACTGGAGTTTATTTCAAGATGATGGGTTGTCCTCTTAGCTCCATCACATTTCCTGACAAAGTACTACAACAAGATCCTATAATGTAAACCTCTCTCACCTTAGAACATCAAAATCAAGTAATGGAGTTGTCATTCTTCTCAGTAGAGAAATGCTTAGTGAGGGAGAGGAAAATGAAACTTTCATTGGAACACCAGGTTCCAATATTGGTGTGGAGTGGTTATTATTGTTGCTGGTTGCTTGGGATTAAGGTAATAATATTACATCATGTTAATGTTCTGCTTTAGGGAAAAAAATTGTAAATAGACATTTCCAATACGAGTACCATGTGTATGAGCGGTTAATTATTTTCCTACACCTGTTGGCTTGGTATGGCAGTAGGGCCAAAGCCATTTCCTTTCACTGAAAATTAAAATACAGCTCAATCTGGCATGTTTTTATCCTTCCATTAGTAGGAAGGTAAGTTTGCAAAGAACTGAAAAATGTATGTTTCTGGCAAGTAAGAAAAGCCAGGGTTTAAGTGCATGATTTCCAAAAGGAACCTTCACTCATCTCATTATAATTGAAATTGTATGAAATTTTATTTATTAAAGGTATGTGTTAAATTGCTTGACAAGTATTGTGCTTAATATTATATGTATATAAATTTTGAGTAAATGAAACTTTTAAGTACACAGGGGAAGGTTTGATACTTAAAGTCATTCTATTGTTAATTGTTTTTAATAAACAAAACCATAACCCTTTCATTTCTCTTATGTAAATTCAGATTTACATACATATTAACATTTTGAGATTCAAAATCATCTCATCAGTTTCCAAAAAGTACAACAAAAAAAATCAAGCAAGAAAGAAAACAACTCACATCTTAAATGTGTTTGTCCCTATAGTATACTGTTCTGAGTTCTTTATCTTTATGCCATTATGTATTTTTTATTTTACGCCATTATGCATTTTTTAATTTTTATGCCATTATGTATTTTCCGGGACCTATATTCCAAAAATAAACATGCCTAATCCTTATAATGATAAAAATATTGTAAAAATAAATAAAAATAGAAATATACATGGCATATTTATTTTCCTAAATTACATTAATTTATATTAATTTCATATCACTATTTTTCAGTAAATGTGCACCTTAAAGGTAGGCTCAGAAACAAGGCTAGGAATCATTGGTCTAATCTAGTTTCCCAAATGTTAAGTCATTTTACATCAGCTCCATGGTTTTTGCCAAAATTTGTGTATGACCTTTATCGTATATATTTAAATCTTGTACTTTTTACTTCCAAAGATTCACTGAAGAATGAAATTTTATATTCTCATCCTATCCGGAAAATGATCATTATTTTCCATAAAGAAAAGGAAACCACAAAATGAATATAATTAACAAAATAACATTAAATTCCAAACAAATACCATTTCCTGTTCAAAAGCTCTGATCCTGAGGCTTGTTCAGTTTTCATTAAAAAAGTAAGATTAGCAGGGACTTGAGGGGGTTAAAGATAATCTGCCACAAAACTGAGAGATCACCTATGTAATAATTAGAAAAGCTAAAGCAGAATTGAGCATGGAATTACATTATGAAAGTGGAAATCTATGTCATTTAATCTGGATGCCCTTGCCACCTACAAACGCTTCCTATACTATTATGTCTCCTGTGAGACCCATTTGAGAACCGTTGGTCTAAACCAGCCAGGGCAAGTGGAGTACTAGCACCTCAGAAAAGACCTCTAGAATTGTAGAGTTAACACTTTTTTTTTTTTATTTTTAAATTTATTTATTTTGAGAGAGCTCGAGCAGGGAATAGGCACAAAGGGACAGAGCGTGTGGGCGAGTTGAGGCTGGGCAGAGAGAGGGAGGGAAAGAGAGAATCCCAAGCAGGCTCTGAGCTTAGGACTCCATCTCACAAACTGTGGGATCATGACCTGAGCCAAAATCAGGAATCGGGTGCTTAACCGACTGAGCCACCCAGGCGCCCCCTAGAGTTCACACTTTCACCCATAAGTCATTGCAGTGGTTATAAAAGTTAACCATAGATCCCAGTTCAACAGGTCCAGTCCAACCTTACACTGTCATCCAGCATAATCATTCATCACATCACTTTTCACTCAAATGTGTTCCAATCTGGGATAATCCATTATATTCTCACCACACTGTTCACTCTCCTGCCCGTCCTTTTTGGAGCACCTGGACCTGGCTCTGTGATTATGACTGGAAATACAAAGGTGAGTAAGATTAATTCCCAGCCCTCAAAGAGCTCACAAACAGAAGATCAGGGTAAGGTAACATTTAATGACAATACAAGTGATAAAGGTCATGCATAGGTCTGTGCCTTGTGCTGTAAGGGTCACAGGGAGGGAGAGCAGATGAGACAAAAGAACACTGCAGGTTCCTCAGTGAAAAGGGCAAGAAGACCAGCTAATCCATAGTGTAAGAACTGGTGAATCAGCTCCACAGAAGCAGCTAGGTCTGTCCCTTGTAAAATAATGTTCTACTTTGCATCCATGAGCATTTGGGGAACTTGGTGCAGTAAGGATTAAAGGGGGAAGAACAGTTTCCTACGCATATTTCCTCAATAGTTATAAGGTATGAGAAAGCCTGGCCTGTCTGGTGAATCTTTACAAGATTCACATTACATGTGTAGAGACAGATAAAAATATTTCAGAGGAGGGAAACCTGGATGGCCCAGTTGATTGAGCATCCCACTCTTGGTTTTGGTTCAGGTCATGACCCCAGGGTCATGGGATTGAGTTCCCCATTGGTGTGGAGCCTGCTTTGGATTCTTTCTCTCTCTCTCCCTCTGCCCCTTTCCCCGGCTTGCACTCTACCGCTAACATAAAATTTAAATTTTTTTTAATGAAAACATAGATCATGTTACTAATCTGCTTCAAACCCATCATGGGTTGATCACTGTTGTCGGAATACAATCCATACTCTTTCTCATGGCCCACACACTCTGCCCTTCCTCCAAAGCCACATTTCCTGCTGTTCACTCCAGTGCTCTAAGCTTCAGTCATCTTCCAATGGTCCAATCTTCCTATGGGTCCATCCCCCATAGAGGGAAAGCAAAAAGAGTTTTGATTGGAGGGGGGCCTTCCCTGGTCCACCCACACCTACTCAGTTCACCCAGCTCCTCATGTTTATCATCTTTCCAGCACTTGACCAAGATGTATCTGTTTCTTGCTTATTGTTCGTCTTTCCCATGAAGGGAGGAAATTGTACTGTTCCCTGTGTCCAGGATAGTGAGAGGCAACAAAATAAGTGATTAACAAACATTTGTTCACTGGATCAATAGAAGAGTTTGGGAGGGAAAAAAAAAAAAAAAAAAAAAAAAATATATATATATATATATATATATATAGTCAAGTACTTATTTAATCAAAATAATTCATAAAAATCTTATTTTTTTATATTTTATATTTTATTTATATATAAAAATATATTTTATATTTTATTATATAAATTTATATATATATATATAGTCAAGTACTTATTTAATCAAAATAATTCATAAAAATCTTTAAAAAATAGTCATATTCTCTCCTCACTTAGCTTTGGGAATAGATAAGAGAGAATGGCTGACTTCTGGATTTCCAGGTTTGTGAGAACCTCGCGAGGTTGAGAAAAGACCAAGTGATTGGAGCCTCACTGTAAAGATAAAGGAAGATTATTCAACCCTCCAGTGGTACTTGCCAAGGGATACAGAAGTCTGGATCTGCAATGAGGCTGCAAGGTATTTTTACACTTTGAATATCCATTTCCAGATTACACAAAGGATTTCTCAAGTGACCTTGAGTAAGCCATTTTGGTAAATTTCTATGTTACTTAAATGAACCATCTCTATGGAGAGAAGTGATGAGGCTTGTTAATTTACATTTGTAAAGACACTTTGAAATCTCTGGATGAAATAACTTCTGTAGAGAGACACAGAGAGTGAGGTAATATGCTGGGTCAAACTCTACCCTTTTGTAGAAGCAGACAGGAGTAGAAGCAGACAGGAGTAGGAAGACTTCAGGACACTTAAGGGGAGCCTCTGGCACATTATTTTTCAAATTAATCTTCTAAGAAAACACTCTCCTTTCAGTACATTGAGTGTTTTAATCACTTGTATAAGTTATTACTCTAGCAATCATTTCTTTTAACGTTTTTCTCCTAAAGTCCCAACTCTGTATAAAGGGAATATTTAGAGGGATTTGCCTGTGAGGTTTTCCCTCTACAACACTTACTTTAGTTTGTTAATTTTTACCCTACATCAGTGGCATTCAGTTCCTAAGCATGACAGTCTCTGCTGCTGAGCTGATTGGGACCCAAATGAGGTCATTTCATCAATTCTAGACAGATGTTTACAAGTTACAGTCAGAGATTAGAATAAGCTCAGGAAGGAGAAAAGAGAATTTCAAAGAAAGCTGCCAGTCTATGAGTTAATTATATCCATTTATAAGAACGGTATTAATAGTTACTTAAGAAATAATTCCAATAGAATAGAACATTTTCTCAGGATAATGATCTCTTTCAGCAAGGCAAACACAGACTCAAAGATAAGACATTAATTGTAAAACTGTCAAGGCAACAGCTGTAAAAAAGCTTAAAAAAAAAGGCAACCACCTTTTCCAACATGCTACACCGATTATATACTTGTGATCTTTGCCCAAATGACCATATAGCTCTCTTTATGTTTTTCTTGACCTTATAGTTGTGTTTTCTTTGGGAGGGAGGTTGGCATTAATTAATTTTATTACTTGCTCTCAGGAGTAGGAAGGATTTTTTTTTTTTTTTGCCTTACTGCACCTTGCTCTCCCTGAAAACTGAGTTCCTTGGCCCTTTTGATGGGTTCAGACAAAATTCTTGTCCTTGGAACCGCTCCTTGAAGAGGCTGCAGGTCTTGACGTTCTTTTTCTGTTCATCATATCTCTTTGAGATTTTCTTTAACTCCTTCACCTTTGAAATCTCATTTCATGAGAAGATAGTTGGTCGCCTTCTAGCTGCCAAGAGGCCACACATAACAGACTTCTTTCCAGGTCACATCCTACACATTGTCAGCGATCACCCACCAGCTCATTACTGGGTGCATCCTAGACTATATCCATGATTCTGGTTGTGTGAATACTGCATATGGAGCCACAGGAGAGGTTGCACATAGCCAGCATTAGGGTTTGGGACTTCTTCTTGTCTCCTCATACGTGGACTGTGGGAATGGAGTGGGGCCAATCTACTGGGTGCCCTAGGTCATATTTCTCCCTTGTGTGCCAAAGTTTTTCTCGGCTTTTGAACTAGTTATCTTAACAGATGCCTATCACTTCATGCTGGCTGGGAAGATGGAATGCAAAGTCCCTAGGGACTGATTTGTAAACTCCTGTCCCACCCTCCAATTCATCACCTGGCAGTACAGTATTGAACATTATGACATGTTAGAAAACGACTGAACTACTAAATTCCTGTGGGCAATGCATCCTAAACAGAGACTGAGATACTATAAAGAAAATGTTTGGTATTTCAAGATAAGTGACTTTTTAATGACTGCAGGGTTTTCTCCAGCTTTTGACAGGACACCTAATTTGTTCTGTTTGATTGGCAAAGAACTTGATTATCTTGACTTAAAAGAAAGCAACTCAGGGTGTCACCACTATCACCTATTCAGCCAACATCAAGTATTTATTGAGCACCCACTGAGTGCAAAGCATGTTACAGGAGAATAAAAGCTAAGAAAATACAGCCTTCTCTGCAAGGGAAGGCATTCTTTAAAGGATGAACTAAAACAAATGGGAATACCCAATTTTCAGTCACTAATCTGAGCACAGTGCAAACACACAGGTTTGGGGCATATAGAGAGGGCTAGTTACAAGGTCTACAAATGGGCGCATCTTTGTATCCAACTACTGGTTCTGTAAGTTGTCTCCAAATCCCCTACATTTAGAAATGACATCAAAATCCTGCAGGGACTATAGAAAATGAAATAAAATATACAATTTGTTTGAAAGAGCATCTCAATTTGATACTCATCAGGCAGCATCTATGCTCATGTCTAATCTGCTGACCCATTGGCTATTCCCATGATGATTGCTTAGTACCTACTTCAAAGTTTCGCCCAAGGTTTTCAGATAGGGGTGTGGCATGGTAAAAGAGTGGGGCTTTGAGACAGAGACTTGGATTTGAGTCCAGCTTCCCCACTGACTTAGAGCCATATCTCTGTAGGTTAATGACTAAATCTTATTTCCATTTCCTCTTCTCTAAAATGGGTATAATAGCACAAAATTCATATAATTGTGCAGGCGAAATAAGATCAGGTATAAGTAGGCTTATAGCAGTACAAAGTCTAAAAAGTAGTAAGTATTAAAGAAACAGGAGTATTTTTCTTATTTCCCTCCTTTTGAATGGAAGTCTGTGTGTCAGTGAATGAAGAACACAGGGACTTGTAGCAGCAATTGTGATCGCTGTTTCCTTTGAAATTTGTTCACATTGCACGTAAGGTCTATTTTAGTTTCATGGCAACCGTATACAACCATGAGTTACCTCTTGTGCTGCTTAATGTTTTAAT
The DNA here is from genome assembly GCF_046562875.1 of Panthera onca. Classification (NCBI taxonomy): domain Eukaryota; kingdom Metazoa; phylum Chordata; class Mammalia; order Carnivora; family Felidae; genus Panthera; species Panthera onca. Next base: position 119,454,029 of record NC_138339.1, read on the forward strand.
CACACTGCCCACTAGTTATACACTAAACAATACCTATTGTCTCCTCAGTTGAATGAAAAATCCTTGTGTACAAGGGCCGTTAGCATCTTCTATAAATGTACTTTTAGGGTATATTTCAAGTGTTCCCTCTATATTTTTCTAATGACTAAAATGTAAATAACATGATAAATACCTATGATCAAACCAGGATACCTCTCCACTCATTTATAATTTGTTTTTTGTTTTTGTTTGTTTGTTTGTTTTTGAGGGCGGGAACTACCATGCCCAGGTATACACTGAAGGTTTGGTGTCCGTAGGACACTGTCTTCACAGAGCAGTTACTCCCATATCATTGGCTTTTATGTTTCGATCTTACTCATTTTAGCATTCCAGGATGTACCATTGTATGTTCTTGCACATAGAATATATTCTGTGTACATTTGATGCACCAGTGACTAGTCTTGGTATAAATGTTGGTGAAATTGAAACATGGGAGTATAACTCATGAATTAAGAAGGATGGACCTATAGTTAGGGGGGAAATATGGTTATAGATTATCTAAGCAGCTGCAGGCAATCTAGGTCGCACAGAGCTCTGCCAGCTTGGTGGGGCTGAGAGATGATGCTGTGTCGTCCAGGTGAAGTCAGTCCCAAACAGCACACCACTCACTGAGACAAGCCAACTCCCAAGAGCCTAATAAAAAACTGTGCCTAAACCTTTGCCGACTTACTCCGTGTTAAAAGAAAAGAAATGGTTGTCTGAAATTACTTTAGCATTTGCAAGGTTGAAACCAACATGTTTGTGCTAGCTGTTCACTAGCTATAGGAGTCCTCAATTAAATAGGTCCTACCTTGCAGCTAAAAAGCAATTAGTCTCACAATTCATGAACACTTATCTTACAGTTCTATGAAATTCTGGCTCTATTGTGAGTGATGGTGGCAGGAGCGTTTTAGAATAAAAACGATTCCTTGAATTTGATTGTTCAATATTGTGCTTTGGGGACTATCAGGGGAAATGATACACACATCCCTGCCCTCTAAGAACTTACGATTTGGTAGGGATGCAGATACATGTATAAATAACTCAAATATAGAGTGAAGAATGAAATACAAAATTAGTAATCATGACTTACCCATTACCTACAAAAGGCAGCATTTTTGCCACACTCTCCTCCTTGCATATTCTGATTTATCACTACTCCCCACTCAAAAGGATTATTAATAACTTAGTTTAAGATATTAATAACCACCTTTTCAGGTTCTGAGGGAAGATGTTGATCACACTTATTATCCCAAGCCTCTACTGTACTTAATATATATATATATATATATATATATATATATATATATATATATAATCTCACTGGTGGCTCATATTCATCATATGCAATAGTATGAAAATCCTAAAATTTCTTTTAAATAAGGAATTTCCTTTAGCAACATGATCAATGGCCCCCAAACTGCCACTTACGATCCCTAGACCTTTTAGGACTTCTTGTTGCTTTCGAAGTGTTGTTGCAAAGCACTCCTCTCCATCCAGCCTGGGGGGGAAGTAAGGCAGACAGATTATCACTATTAAAAGACTCCTGGGGGATTTTCTGGGTGTCTCAGCTGGTAGTCTTCCCTGGTCTTGTCCTTCCTGATGCAGCACAGGAAATAATAAACTTGTGGACGCAAATTTATTCTATGTTCCTATACGCTAACCTTGGGATGAATCTGTTTGCAGGACCCCAAACAGTTTCACCTCAAAGAGATGTTCTAACAGCCTTTCTCTCAGGACTAGACTTTGCAATCTCCTTGATTTATTTGTCTTGTTTTGTTTTGTTTTCAAAAAGAGGCCTACAGCAGTCAATTGTTTTGGCTGAGGTCACAGCGTTTAGAATAATTGAAGAGTTTCTTTGGTTTTACACTGCAAACGATAGGAATAGAATGTAGAATGTGATGTTTGTATTCCTGCAAAGAGCCATCATTGTACTTTTTTTTTTTTCAAATGATGCTGTTACCTCTTCCCATAGGTGATTTCTGATCAGTGAAGAATAGAGTTGGAGTTTTAAAAAGGAGGAATCTAGATCTTAAATGCCCCGGGTTCAAACCCAGGTAATAGCAACATAATGGTCACAGTCATATTTTATCCAATGGAGGCTTAAAAGCATCCCAGTAAAATTTGTGGGAACAAAAAATGGATGCAATATGAGCCTGGCATTTACAGTATTAATATCTCGCAGGATAATTATATATGATCCAGCAACCTACTTTTAGAGATCCAATTCTACCAGTAAATATCTGGATGACCTTACCAAGTCATTTAATTTCTCCAAATCCCCATTTTATCATCTGTACAAGAGTGAGCCATTCTTTAAGGTTTTCATTTGCTCAAAATCCTATGGATTAAGATTTCCTCTTTGCCGAATGTTTGTAGTTTTATATGCCCACCAATTGTCTGAAGCAAAATCAAGTGATTATAGGATTAAAATCACTTTGAGCCCCAGGAACTACATTTTTTCCAAATTCAGAGGCAATTTGGCCTCTTCTCTCAATTATCAGAAATTAGTTGGGGTGAGAGTTAATACCCTCAAATAGAAAGAAGAAGGTATTCTGGTTGCGTTGCCAGCTTAGTCTCAATCTCCAGGGAAGTGTTTTCTAGATAATATGGTGGAATATGCTTTTGCCAACCAGATTGGTTTTCTCCAGAGACCTACACAGGCCTCAGATACACCGGTCAGTAGACAATGGGTTGTGACCCTAGAGATGCCTATAATCAGCTTCCTACTTCTTCCTCAAGTCCCAAATGGGAATTAATGTGATGGAGATTTAGTAGAAACATAGCAGACAACAATCCTTTTTTTTAATTCCTGAAAAAAAAAGAAAACCCAGGACTTTTATATTTAAAAAAACTCTTTTGTAAAGTTTAAATATAAAACAAACTTCCAGGTTTCATTAGCATTGGATTTGGTCTTGGTGTACGTATTATTTTCCCTTTGAGAGGCATTTAATCTCTCTGGGTCAAGTACTTTCAAATAGCTGCTATCTCAATTTGTAATAAAAGACACTTTTTTCAGTAGAAGAAAAAGCCTGTTATAAATCCCTCTCCTGTCAACAGGCATAACATCTTTTAAAAACTACAGAAAGGGGTATCCGGTTGGCTCAGTTGGTTAAGCGTCTGACTTCAGTTAAGGTCATGATCTCACAGTTAGTGAGTCTGAGCCCTGCATTGGGCTTTGTGCTGACAGCTCAGAGCCTGGATCCTGCTTCAAATTCTGCATCTCCCTCTCTCTCTGCCCCTCCCAAGCTCACACCTTGTCTCTGTCTCTCTCTCTCAAAAATAAATAAACATTTTTTAAAAATTAATAAAATTAAAAAAATTAAAAACTATGGAGAGCTGCCCAAATGGTCTTTTTTTAAAAAAACAAAAAAAAATGAAAAAAAGCTGATTCTATTTTTTTTTGAGGGGAGAAGGGGAGGGGCATACGGAAAGGGAGAGAGAATCTTAAGCAGGCCCTACGCCCAGCACAGAGCCTGATGCAGGGCTCTATCTCATGACCATGATATCATGACCTGAGCTGAAATCAGGAGTAGGACACTTAACTGGCTGAACCACCCAGGTGCCCCTAATTCTGTTATTTTGTATAGTCACAGGTTTGCACTTTTGAATGGGGGGTGGGGTCCAAGGAATGAAATTATACAAAGTTGTTCCCTACTTTTGAAGAAGGAACTACATTTAATAAATAGGCAATCAGCTTGATGACCAAACTTGTATAAAGCACCTGCTTTGTGCTAGTCATAATTCTAGACCTCACAAAGATACAAGAACACATGAAGTATCATAGTCCCTGATACGGGGTTCATTACACTACTCTCACTATTTTCACAGATGTTTGAGGATTACCATAAAAAAATGTGTAGTGATACCCAAATCCCAATATTATGTGGCTAGAAGAGGAGTGATACATAGGATATCTGTCTATAATATATAATTATACATTATATAAATATGTGACACTGGTAGATCTGGATGTACCTGTAAGTAGTGGGATAGGAGGAGAAAACATGCTGGCTTAGGGATAAAGATGACAATGAAAAGGAGTTTGGTGTGGCACACGGCAAGATGACCATGGATCTTCAAGCATACAATATCTGGCATGTAGCTGGTGATCCCTTGCCAAAGGATACATCTAAATTATAACACTTTACCCTTTTCATTAAGAGAACTAGAAATAGTAGGTCTGGCTTGAAACAGTAGTTCACAGAAATGACCTGTTGGGTTCCTATTGGTTATTGGCAAAATTAATTCCTAATATTAGAGACATTGCCTCATAGTGAGGAAGGAAAAGGTGGAGGTGGGTGGGGGTAGAAGAAAACCAAGACAACACAAGGCGAGAAAAAGAAGCTGCTTAGGCCGTGACAGCCATGCTGTAACCCCTGAGTTAGGGATAGAGATGGATGAAACTTCTCTGATTCTCATCCTCTGTTCCGAAACTTGCCTAATGTAGTATCATGTAGTTGCATGTCTTTTCCAGCAAAATCTTCCAGTAAGGTTTTTTGACATGAGCCTCCTTATTGCCCTGAAATCCAAAGAATTCTGTGGATTGATTCTTTGTTATCTGGTTGAACTACACTGAGAAAGCTGAGAAAATCTCACCAGTGAGGCTGTAGGTGTCATTGTCACCCTAGCCTATATTAATCAAAGGGGAATACTTTGGCTCTTTGACTTTTTCTAGGGAAGTGACATTCCAATTTAGTATCCACCTACTTTGAGTTTTCACAAAAAGCATTAAGACCACCTGTCCAAAGTTTGTACCTAGAGAAAACGGACACACTGAATATTAATAATGACAGGTTAAAATATTTATAGATTTTCTGAAAAGGCAGTAAAGAAAAAAATCAAGATTCACTTGGATTTATCTTTTGGTAGCCCTCCCCATAGTGCTTTTTGGTAGATATTGTTTATGCAGACTTTTGTTCACCCAAACAAGTGAATGCTTGGATTTAAAAAGATGATAAATGGGGTGGTGGTCTCTCACACATTTTAAAAATAAACGAATGACCACATTTTTCTAAAGAAAGACCTCTTTTTTGCTTAAATTATTCAATGTACAAAAAGTTACATACCTTCTACTTTTAGGAATAGATTTACTCATGCACTGTATTGATATATCACAAACCACAAGCTGTCAGTGGCATGCCTGTACATGTAAATCGTATCTGCACATGCCACCTGGCATAGAAATTCTTAAAGTTTCCTCCAGCTAGAAGTTGACTGAATTAATAATGGTCAGGAAACTCTTGGAGAAAAACCAAATGTTTAGGGATTGGAGAAGATGTTTAAAATGTCACATTTTATGGCTGTCTCACTGAAAATGGATCACCGTGCCCAGTCTATCTATAAAACAATGCTGAAAGTGTTGTCTTTTGCTTCTGCTACTTGAAAATCAACTACTCAGTTATATGCAAATAATAACAATAATAACCTTTTATTTAGCATTTTCCCAGGCTCTCAGCGATGTAATAAATATGTCCTATTTCATAATGCTCACCATAAGCCCATGATGTTGGTGATATTATACAAGTCAAGAAACTAAGGAAGAGAGAGATTATCTAATTTGCCCAATGTCATGCAGTAGTCATCGGTGGAGCCTGGGTGTAAAGCCTTCCAGGTGGTTGGGCTCCAGAACTCCCTTTTCAACAGCATCCTTTACTAACTGACCACATACATTGGTTTAAATATAGATTTTTTTAGTTTGTCACTCAAAACTCTTCAAGCCTTACCTAATTACCCTTCCAGATTTATCTCTTGTATTTTAAGACTTCTCCACACAGATGTCAGACTCTGGCCAGATTAGGACTGGCCATTTCCCCAGACATCCTGAACTTTCTTATTCCATTACTTTACTGATGGTATTTCCTTGAGTTAAAGTGCGGTCACTTATTAAGGGCAGAGGGAGAATTGTAACCATTTTAAAACATATACAGATATATAATAATTATAAAGGCTAACAATGATTGATCAATCATTTACTATTTGTCAAGAACTGCGTTTAATCCATTTTACACAAACATATAACGAATTCACTTATATGTAATAATACATGTCTGAATTGCTACCTTGATGTTAGAAGAGGAAGCCAGGCCTTAGGGAAGTTAAAGCATCTTATCCAAATCAACCCAACTAATAAGCAGCAGAACTCCAAGACTGTCTGACTCTAATGAGCAAGCTTGTAACCAAGCAATCTAGGCTGCATCTATTCCAAATTCTAATTTGCATTATAGTTGTTTGAGAGTAAGTTTTATATCTCCCTACTAAACTGCATGCCTCTTGGAACAAAGGCTAGATTTTGCATCTCCAACCCCTCCCCTGCCCCCAAATACATGCACACACATGCACACACACACACAGAATTCTGAGCGCAATAAGTAATAAGTGGAGGGAAAGTAAGGAAGTGAATTAAGTAAAGGCAAAGAATTCCAAATAAAAGTGGCAACTTTGTGACTCCTGGACTATTGAATCCCTGGGAGAAATATGCCTCCTGTGCCCCTTGAAGCATCACATATGTTAACTGGGCATTATTTTTGCCCCTAGGTCCCCTGACATGGACCGGAATACTGCAGAAAGCGCCAGTGTGCAGTGGATCCTCTTCATAAGGCCCTGCCAGAAATATCCCCCGGTTCAAGCAATTCACAACCGCTCACCTTGCTGTGAATGCTGTGCAAAGTTGTGGTTTGTGAACATATGGGAACCAGCCGTTAATTCAGGCTTCTCAGAGATTACAAAGCCTGCAGAGACTGTAAAATCAGGTAAAATTTTTGAAAGGAGCACGTTTCCTGGGCAGTTTTTGTATTCCCAGTTAGATTCCCAGCAGTCTGAGAAATAGGTATGTAAATTAAAGAAAGTTATTTAAAAATTCCAGGGCCAGAAGATATTAATAAATCTGATTTTGGTTCTAAAATGGGCAAAGACTCGAGTCAGCAAAATTTGAGACCACTTCTAATTTTATCTGACCCATTTGGTTACACGCTGCTTCTTGTGACAATATCAGTGCCCCCGGTATTCTCGAGAACTAGCAAGGTGTACGGAAAGAATGCCGGACTCAAAGTCAAGAGACCTGGATTCAAGGTCAGGTCAGACTGTCCCTTAAAAGCAGAACAAGCTGGTCCCTTGAGCCTCATTTTCATATGTAAATTGGAGATGGCCTGACTATTGACTTGGTATTGTTAATACAAAAACCCACATGAAATACTTTGCAATATATAGGGTCTACAACATAAAATGCATTAATCAATGGAGGGAGGCAAAAATTATAGCTAACATAAAGACCATATGTGATACATATTTTCTATTTGATTATAAGCAAGAATAGAGTTTTTCTCTCTACCTCCTTTTCTTCCTACCTCTATTCACTTAACTGACCTTTACTGAGTGCCTAATATGTGCCAGACATTTTATCAGGTGCTGGGAATACAGTGGCAAACTCATCAGATAAGATACCTTCAGGGGAGCAGGCAATCAAAGAATGTGCAAATATATAAATGAATAATTTCTGAGGATGAGAAGCACTATGGAGATAATGATTACAAAAGAACTTTTTGAGGAGGAGACACATAGTCTGCAATCCGAATGATCACAAAGAGTCTCTGGCACAGAAGAAAAAGAAAAAGTGAGAGGAATATTCCAGGAAGAGAGAATAACAACTGCAAATCCCTAAGACTGAATTATCTTGGCATGTTTAAGCTACGGAATCAAGGCCCCTGCAGTAGTAGTATAATGAATGAAGAAGAGGGTTTACCAGACAAGTTGGACAGGTAATACGTGTAGGAAGGGCCTTGGAGAGTGTGGCAGAGAATTAGATTTTATTCTAAATTCACTGAGAAGCCATTAGATAGTTTTAAGCAGGACAATGACTTAATCTGATTTGCATGGTGGAGATCTTTGATAAGATCAAGTAAAGAGGTAGAGTCTGTTAACATTGTAACACTGAGTGTTTTTGTTCATAGAGGCAGCCAATATTTGGCTTTAAAAAGATTCTTCCACTGTGGAGGTTGATCAACATCTCAGTCTCAACATGCTGTAATTGAGATTTCTTTCCAGTAGGATTTCTCTCCATTTCTTCCCTCTTTCAGAAATGGTCATTAAATGCTTCCATCTTTGGAACAAAAACCATGAATGCATCTTCGACTCATCTAATCCATCAGCAAAGCCAGAGGCTATTCCTCACCTTCTTCATTGGAAGTACCATGGCCCAAGTCACACTCGGCTCTGCCCAGATGACTGCAATGGCCTCCTAGCTGATCTCCCTGCTTTCGACCTTGTCTTTCTGCAGGCTAATTTCAATACAGCTGTCAGAAAGAGTCTGATGATATTATTTCTCTGTCCAAAACCTTCCATTTGCTCTCTCATCTCAGAGTCAAAATCAAGGTCCTCACAATGTCATGTAAGACTTGACCCCACGTAGCCTACTTGCTTCTCTGTCGGCCTTTCATGCCAAGTTCCTGTTGACTCAGCTTCAGCCACACTGGCCTTCTTGCTGCTCCTTGAACACTTATGCCTCCTCTACCTCAGGTCTTGGCTCTTCCTGGCCCTTCTGCATAAAATGCATTCTATAGATATCCATGAGCCTTTCTCATTTGCCTGTTTCAGGATTTTACTGAAATTCCATCTTCTCAATAAGGCCATCCTCAGTCCCACTCTCTAAAATGGCACCACTGTCCCCAACACTCCCTTTTTCCCTTCTTGGCTTTATGCTTTTCCATAGTACTTACCCACATCTACCATACCATAGATTTCAGTTATTTATCTGGGCCAAACTAGAATATACTACTCCAAACTAGAATATAAGGTCTGTAAGAGCAAGATTGTTGGTCTGTTTATTCATTGCTGTGTTCCCAATACCACATAACAGGAGCTCAATAAATATTTATTAATCAAATGAAGAACCTGAAATTCACAAGCCTCCTCCACAGGTCAGTGTCACTGAGCATGGAAATCACCCAGGCACCATTCTCCAGACCAAAGCTGGAACCCTGGGTGGACTGGGGGAGGCGCAGTGGGCAAAAAAGATGGCAGGAAAATTAGAGAAGTGTTAGGAAGGCCTGAGAGAGAAGGCACTGTTGGATGCCCATTTACCACAACACTGACTTGGTAAAGAAATAGACGTGTTCTACAGCATCTTCCAGACTTTATGATCAGTAAGATTGGTTTGTTTTCATTGGTTTGTAATGTACTATATATAAATAACCCTATGAAGGAGGTAATAACATTAATCACAATGATGATAATGCTAGAATTTATTGAAGACTGTTGCAGTTACTACTACTAACTATTCCACAAGTAGCTTAAAACTACCATTTATCATATTCATAGATTCTGTAAGTTAATTCAAATGGCATAGTGGGAAAGGTTTTGTGTGCTTCATGATGGCTGGAGCCTCAGCTAAGAAGACTTGATTGCTGGCAACTGAAATCAAGTGAAGGTGTCTTTATTCATACAACTGGCAGCCAATGCTGGCTATTGGCTGGGACCTCAACTGGAGCTTTTGACCATGCACCTACTTGTGGTCTAACCATGTGCCTGGACTTCTCAGGGTGATCAGGCTTTTTCCATGGTAACTCAGTGCTCCAAGAGGGAGTATCCCAGCATACAACGCAGACGGTGCAGTGCCTTTCGTGACCTGGCCTTGGAAGTCACAAAATATCATTTCCACCATATTCTGTAGCCAAAGCAATCACAAGCCACAGAGAGGACATAAACCTCACCTCCTGATATCAGAGAAGCTGGGAGATACTGTTGCGGTCACCTTTGGAAACTCACAGAAACTATGATAAGCATTTTACATAATTACCTAATTTAATTATCATAGTATCCCAGTTAGATAGTCAGCATTATTTCAAATTTAGTGTAAAAGAAAACTGAACTGTAGAACGTTCAGTGATTTGCTCAAGATCACATTGCTGACATCTGGTGTTGCTGAGAGCCAGGTATATGTATAACTAACTCCAGAGTTCATGCTCTTCCTAATATATCTTCCCCATGGCCAGAGGAGGCTCAATAAACAAAGTGATATGAGGTTGGGAGAAAAATGCAGAAATCAAAGTGAGAGAAAAGGAGTAGTAATTAGGAAAACAAAAAGAAAATCAGTAGGCAGTAGGGCATTATGATGGTACCTGGTCAATGTACAATTATCATTTAGTGATTTCATTTGTTTTATTTCACAGGATACGGAGATAGCATAGACAATAGCCTACATACAATTCCTCCTAAGTTAACACAAACCAAATATTTAAAACTTTAATTAAAAAATCAAACACCATCAAAGTTCCATACTATCCATTTTATTCCATTATATTTTAAACATTTTGAAGTAAGAATTTGATTGTTTGAATGTTCTCAATATTTTGCTCTTTAAATGAATGTTTAGTGGATGTAACTCAATGCCAAATTTGGCTTGGTTTTGTCTTAATGACTTCTGCAAAATAGCTACCATTTATTCATTGAGCAAATGGAATATTCTGATGATTTTTTAATGCTACCTAGAATTACATACAGTCAGTGTCTTTTCAGTAATGCACTCTTGGGCATAAACTTCCAGATCCTGCTGTATATTGAAGAATTCACATTAAATTACTCTTCTCTGTGAACATAATGGTAGATAATGGAGGAGTCAAACAGCTGAAGACCATCTCTCTGCCCAAATGTCACCTGATGTCTGAGATACATCAGCCTCATAATTTCATTCCCCTGCAGACTTCAGTGGCTTCCCCCATTGTCCTTGCGATGAAGAACAGGATACTCAGCATGACCATAAAGCCTTTCAGGATCTGAACCCTGCATGGTTCTCAACCCTACCTGATGTCCCACTTCCTCGTTGCCCCTGTCTTCCAGACATTCTGTATTTCTTTACTGTCTTTGAGCAGGTCAGTCTTGCTCTCCCCTTAGGACTTTCGCAGACAGTAGTTCCCCGACCTGGAATATTCTTATATCCTCCCTGTATCTGGCCAACCCCTAGACAGTAAGTCTCACAGTAACCAGCACTTGCTTAAGGACATCTTCCCAAATCTCCCTGACCAGGTCACACCCTCCATCCCTTCATATATACTCTTAAAGTCCTTCCTTCAAGGTATCCATCTCAGCATGACTTCACATTTATTAGTTTGATTCTCTGATTAATTTGTATCTCCCACAGTAGACTCTAAGCTCCTCAAGGACAAAGATTGTGTGCATATTTGCTCTGCAATCCCCAGCCTCCAGCACAGTGCCAGGCCCATTACTCAGTAGTTACTTATTAAATAAGTAAATGGATAAATAAATGTTAAAATGAATAAAAAATTATAATTCAGGTTTTTGAGGGTCTCAATCAGCTTTTTTAAAAGAATAATCATTATTGTCTTCCCATATCCAAAGTTTTCTAATCTTACTACCTCCATAGTTCACAATTAGATGACAGGCCAAAATGATATTAATAATGCATAATTCACACACAATTTTCAGATTTTAAGGAGTTTCACATTAAATACTACAATTTATTTGATCTACCAATAAAGAATATAAGGCTCAAAATGCTACATAGTTGATAAGACAAAAAGTTAGAATTCTAATCATGCCACGAAGACTCCTGGCAGAGGTGAGAAAAAAGGAAGGTGAGAAGCTGGAAATTGGGTCCACTTCTGAAGACTCATTGGGAAAGATATCTAAAAATAGATGTATTTCTTCAACTTCAAACAAAACACAGACTTAATTTATTAAAGGGGTCATTTTGTTAAAGTTGAGATAGATTGGGATATATATATATATATATATAGCCAGAGAGTATATCGGATAGGGAAGTAGAAAAGTAGAAAAGAAGCCTGTTAGTTCAATTCCACACCTTAGACAGAAACTCTCACCAGTTTCTCCTTTATGTATCTGTTTTGTGCTTATTCCTTCTATTGTACAAACAACCAACTTAACATAGATTCTGCTAGTCTTGACTGGCCTGTACAATGCCACTGGCTCTCAATGTTTTTTGTGTATACTCTTAATCTGACAACTAAAATAGAAATTGGTAAGAACCAATTTATTTAAGCACAACCCAGTGCCCCACACTCAAGGGTCTTATACATCATTTGACTCAACCACCTCTTACACAGACTTCATTGGACACCAGTCAATCCCAAAAGAGTGGACTAAGAAGCCGAGTACAGATTTACACTGTTGAGTTAGAAAGACAAAAAATGAAGTCCTAAGTCCGCGAAGGATCAGGAGTCGTGGAAACTCTCTATGCTTTGCCTTGGGTACCTTAAAATACTATATACCATAAATGCATCAACCTTCACAATGATAAAAGGGCTGATTCAAATTATCTCAATCCTTGAGTTTGAGTTAACGTTATCCAGGACTTCTTCTGTTAGCTCTAGCCTCCTGTTGGAAGCAAAAATAAATCCTGTCTAGAGGAATACCATCTTAGAGCTCACTTTACCCTGATATTTCAAATACAGTGTCTGGAACTCAATTAAAAAAAAAAAAAAAAAAAAAAAAAAAAAAAAAAAAAAAAAAAAACAAGCCCAAGAAGGAATAAGACAAAGGGATCACAAAGAGAAGAAAAAACAAAAACAAAAACAGACAACATTAACAAACTCATATGGGATCCAAATAATAGTTGGTTGGCGAAGGTGCTGACCTAAGTAACTCTAGAAATGGATGGAGTCTGTTAAGACCCAAAGCAAAGTAAACTGTACATAAGTACCTTTCTCTAGTTGGTAAAGCTATGTCCCACAGAGTACAGGTTAACAATTTTGAATTTGCTACACATGCATACTGGAATTGAACAGTTAAGTAAGTGGATGGCAGATAGCAGGAACAGGTTTCTCTCTGTTGGAGAGGGAGTTTACAGATAAGCAAGGGGAGGAAGCTAGAATGATCCATGTAATAATGGATTAGAGCTGGAGTCATCAAAATGAACTCCTATTTAGCTTAATATAATGACAGATGGTTATGCTATCTGTATCATACTTACATATATCCTGTATAATATTTTTAGGTATATATACATACATAGTTAGTATACACATATGATAATGTGTGTTCTTGCTCTGTCAGATGCAAGAGACTAGAAGTAATGTCACCTGAGTAGCAAGAAGTACACTGAACACCCACTTCTTGATTTTTAATACCATTATCCAATACAAGAAACCAGTCTTCCTCATAGAAATGGTTGAATAATTCCTGAGATTGGAATAAGAAATATTCAAAATAAGCCCAGAGTAACTTGTAGTACCAGAAAATAATGAAGTGCTTAAAGACACACACGCGAGCACATGCACACACACACACACACACACACACACACACTCACACACACACACACACACACACACAAATAAAAAACCCATAAAGCTGTTGGTATGTCAAAGGAACACAGATGACAAATGAAAGAGTTGCCAAGAGTCAAAGCTGGAAGAACTTGAACAAAAAGTAAATAAAGTATAATGCAAAGTTGAATTATAACTTTGTATAAAATATAAAATAAATGTTCACAACATTAGTAAATGACTGAATAAAGAAATAAATGAGAAAGAAGAGGCAAATCTCTGATGCAGAAGAATTCCAAATAATTTCTGTAGATATTCTCACTTTGAGGAGGAACATAGTGTGAACCATGTATAGAGACTTCTTTTCTTGTTTGTTTGTTTGTTTAATTTCCTTACATGTTTATTTCTGAGAGAGAGAGAGAGAAAGAGATAGAATGAGCAGGGAAGGGGCAGGGAGAGAGGGGGATAGAGGATTTGAAATGGGCTCTGTGCTGATAGCAGAGAGCCCAATGCAGGGCTTGAACCCACAAACTGTGAGATCATAACTCAACCAAAGTCAGATACTTAAGCAACTGACCCACCAGGGTGCCCCAATAGTGACTTCTTTTCAAAGAATACAGCGTGGAAAGGGTGGGGAGGGAAGGTGCAACTTTATGATGGAGAAACCTGACAACCACAAAATCAGCTAAATGATCAAGGTCAAGATCAGAATGATAAGTCATGTTGATAGTGTGTACTATTGATATGACATGACAAAAGCCCACAGTTCTGACCTAATCATTAGAAAAACATCAGCCAACAGGAGCCTAAGGAAAGGAGATGACTAAGTGTAATCTGGAATCCTAGAACAGAATAAGGATATTAAGTAAAAAGTAAAGGAATCTGAATAAATTATGAACTTCAGTTAATAATAATGTATCAATATTGGTCCATTAATAAATATGGGCTATATAAAATTATTATAATGTCTGGTGAGATTTAATATACATGTAGAATTAAAATATGTGACAATAGTTTGTATTATTTATTCAATAATAATAATAATGATAATGATGATATTGTATTTTGTTGAAAGGCTTATCATTTTCTACAAAAAGTCACCTGCTAAGAACTGTATTATTTTCCAAACAAGACTAACATGATCCCATCAGTAAAGTAGAATGTTGGTACATGGTCCCTAAATAGGTAAGAAGTTTCTGGTCTCAGAATTCCAAGTAATGCATCTTGCTTTAACATTTTTTCATATTTACAATAGCAAGCTTGTAAAACATAAAACATTTAAAAAATGTGTTCCCTTTAAAAAAAAAACCTCTTTAGATTACCAGCTCTTCTTCTGAATTTATCAATTTCAACTTACCAACAACCTTTAGAGAAAGTAGGTGTGATGGGATACAGCTGTGTACTCTTTCTCCCAAAACACAATGAAAATCTTAAATTCGTAACTGCAACATGGTTGCCATGTCGTATCATAGAATTGGCACCAGTTAAATGAAGCAAGACAGTGAAATGAGATTCTTTTCACGTTTCATAGAACACAGGGATTTGTGGGGGCTTTTCGTGGGGGGTAAATACTGAATGTAATATTTCAATCATACCCCAAAGAACATGAGTTAATATTTCATAGCTACTTAATCCACTCATTCAGAAATGGTAATGCAAATGTTCAAATATTTATGCTTCATAGGCAAAACTTTGTGCCCTGAATTATTGTATTGTGCTCTCTTATGCCACTGACTTTTGATTCATTTTGGATCAGGTAACCAGAAAATCACTGTATTCAACAGGGGAGCACTAGTGATAAAGTCTTTATAATAATCTTTTCATTTTTATTCACACACAACCGTATTTGCCTCCTTGAATAAAATTAAAACATCCACCAAAGCCAGTGATTAAGGAAAGGATTTGTGTAAAAAGTAGTGTGCCTTTAATTGACCTGATTGCAATTTCCAATCTACTTCATGTGTAAAATTCAAAGGCTCTCATGAAAAGAGTGCTTCCACTGAAATATCCTGTTATTCCCAGACATGAGTCCCTTTAATATAATCTTTCCACCTCAGCCATAATGAAAGTTGTATGTCAGGTTTTCAGTCCCATCCTTTAATGCCCCTGAAGTGTTGTGAGAACGTGAGTGAGGTCAGAGAGGAACTGCATTATTTGGAATGCTTTTTACTCATTTAGTGCCCTTCCTTCCACTATCACTATCCCCAGGCTATCAAAGCAGAAAATCCTGTCCAGACAAAAGCTTAGCCCCTTCAGAGTGAATTTCATAGTTAAGAGGACCTCAGGCACCCTGTGTGACTTGACAGAAGAACTTGTCCTCTTGAACCCTGTATTAACTTCAAAGTGTGGAGGATAAGGCATAGGAGCAGAGCTCATCACTTCCCACTTGCAATGCCTGTACCCCCACCCAATTCTGTTTTTCAGAGTTACGTTTCCTTTTCTATCTCCTCACTAGCCTAAACAATCTAGCGACATCAAAGGACATTTTAAAGCCATATACTGTCATCAAGTACCCATTGACATGAGGCACTGAGAAGGACCCATCACCTCTCTGGTATCCTTTCCAATAATGCATAACCTCAATCTAATCATAAGAAAATATCAGATAAACACAAACTGAGACACATTAGACAAAATAACTGGCCCGTACTCTTTAAAAGTGTCAAGGTTCTGAAAGACAAGGACAGACAGAGGTGCTGTCACAGACTGGAGGAGACTACAGAGACACGACCAAAGGCAGTGTCGCAATCTGGACTGGATCTTAGAATAAAAAAAAAAAAAAAAAAAAAAAAAAGGACATTAGAGGAAACTGGTGAAATGCTAATAAGTCCTGTATATCAGCTAATTGTGCTGTGTTGTACTAAGGTTAGTTAATGTCTTAGTTTTGGCACATGTTCTATGATTACATAAAATATTAACATAAAGAAAGGCCAAGTGAAGGGACTGAGACATTGTATTTTTTAAAACTATTTTATTAGATTTAAATTATCTCAAAATTTAAAAATTAACTGAAAAAAAAGACAAAGAAAAAAAAGCCACCATATTATAAGAAGAGAAGGAGAGAAGATGTGAAGGAGGGAGAAAAGAAAGAAGGATGAAAGAAGGAAGGAAAAATGGAAGGAATGGAGGCAGAAAGGAAAGGAGGAAGAATCTAATTTAAAGAGATATTCAGGAAATTTTAAAAATGCTGACTAATTCCTCAGTGGATGTGAGTCATTCATTTGAAACCTTTCCAACGCACACAGAGTCAGAAGGTGGCATAATACGTTGGTTAATAACATGGACTTTGAGACAAGATTTAGCTTAGTTTAAGGCCCGACTTTATCACTTATTAGTTCGGTCTCTAATGACACATAATCCTCTGAAACTAAATTTTCTCATACATAAAATAGAGATGTGAATAGTATCAACTTCATAGGTCTGTTATGAAGATAAAATGGAGTCATACACATAAAGCTCTTAGCACATGTCTGGCATATAGAAAGCATTTCATAAATGGAAGCCATTAATATTAGCACAGAAACTGACACTAAAAATTAATAATTCACCCATTCCATTCAGCCTTATCCAAATCTTGTCCATTCTCCAGGCACCAATGGAACCTCAATGCCTTCATAAACCCATGATAAGTTCTCCAACCCATTCTGTATGTGATGTATGTTTGTGTAGTTTTTCTTCATTATCATTTTGTGTGGGTGGTCATGGCCCATCAATCAGCTATATGATCCTTGATGGTAAAGACCACCTCGTTTCTTCTGAGATTTTCCTTGGCATCAATGTTGAGCACACAGTAGGCATTCAAAAAGAGAAGGTAGTTTATGATTATGGTATTTTTGAATGTTTGTAGGGGAATCTGGTACCATCATGGATTTAATCACTGGGAATTTACAGGCCTGTCAAAACAGGTGTTGAAGAGGTAAACATTTTCTTAAAAGCCATTTAAAAATGAAATAAAAGTCTTTCAGAATCTTCTTCACTCCAAATGCAAACTGAATTAGATTCTTCACTACTGTCTCTAGGGTTTATGTCATGTGTTTTTGTCTTGTAAAGAAGGCACTTTCAAATAAAGTCTCTCAGGGACTTCCACAGACACATTTATTTGGCTGAAATCCATTCTCCCAGGAAATTTACCCAAAAATTCTGAATAACTTCCACATTGAGATACCATGACCACAGACAACATCAGGAAGAGAAAGATCATTTCTTTTAATAATTCCCTTATATAGCATTACGGTTTCTTAAGTGCTTTTAAGTGTATTGTTTTCATTGATTCTCATAAAAACTCTGAGAAGCTATCTAGAAGCTATTATTAACCCCAGTTTTCAGATAAGACAACTGAGGCACAGGCTTGCCAAAAATCGTACAATTAGTAAGTTGCAATTTTAGATCTCTCGTCTCATTCAATAAGCATTTAGTGAGCATCTCCCATGGGCTTCCCTGCACTGTGTGTTTTCTCCACCTCACATGCCTGCTTCTATCACAGTTTTGTGCTTGTTATGGATTACAATCATCAACTTAATTGTCTGAATCCTCCCCTGGACTACAAGCTCCTTGCAGGCAAGCATCTGTCTTGTCCTAGGTATTCCTAATACCTAGCACCAAGAAGACACTCAGTAAAACACTTGTAGAATAGATGAATGGAGACAACTCAATAAATGGTCCTTAAGGGTGTGCCAAAAGAGCTCAAATTACTTGTTTTGGATGAATGCAAGTTGTATCCTCGCTTTTCCAGATCTTAGTGTCTTATAACCCAATTCTTCTCAACAGAGAGAATGGCTGTTAGGAGACTAACACACTGCACTCTTGGGAAGGAGAAAAGCCTATCCCTGAGAAGAGTCAATAAGACTAAATGCTCATTAGAGAAGCATGAAATGAAGTCTGGTTACTATCACACTCTCCATTAAAAGCCGTTTATCTAAACAAGTTTCAATCCTGACTATGTCACACTTCTTAGGCAACTCTCACTTCTTCCGAAGAAAATGAGAGAAGCAACAACTTTTGACTTGAAGTTATCAAACTAAAGGGGATTAATGCTCCTAAATGAAAGTGATGGAGGCTTATTGACTCTCAGGGTGACGAAATACTGAAATAAATTCCTAAGAGATTGAAAAGTCAGCTCCTGAAAATCTTCAAGAAGGCAATCGAAATTTATGTGACATATTTGCCTCCCTGAGTCTTTTTCAGCCAGAGCATCCAGGTCCTAGTTCTTGTTTCCTACATTCTACATCAGCATTATTGCTCCTCCCTTCTTCATTGCAACATCTCCTTCTTTCAATCCATAGCTATTTGGTTGCACAAGTCCCACCTTCAGAATCAGAACCATGAAATGTTTGCAGAACTTGCGGTTTTTCAGAAAGTTGGCAGAGAGTTTGTCCTCCATAGTGATGGCATCAATTTCCCCATGTGGGAAATATGCCAGTCGCTAGTAACAGTATCTGATGCTAAGCAACCGGACTGGTTCCAGGAGGCTGTGTGGTGTCTGAAAAGAGTACCAAACAGGAATTTGAAGACACAGTTCTGGCCTTCACTCTTAAAAACACTTCAATGTGACCTTGGATAAATCAGTTTCTCTGATGCTCTATTTTACTTTGTCATCTCTGAAGTGAGCATGGGCCCTTCTAGACCTGGGTGCTAAGTTCTGCTGTGCTGTGCTACTGACAATTTTTCCTGGGGGTGGAGCAGAGTGGGGGTGTATGATTAGGAACTCTTGATAACCATAAAGTGTTTTCTTCCAGACTAATTAACAGTGTAGACTGTTTTTTGTTGGTTTTTTTTTTCTCTTGTTCCAGAGAAACTGGAAAACAAATAGAAGAGGTTTAGGGGAGATAATCTGGGTCAACATAGAAGGAAATATGTATTAGTTAAAATCAAAGATCTTGCCCACAAAAGGATAAAGAATAAGAGAAGTAATTTGTAATCACTAAAAAAATAAAAGTCACCAAAGAAAAAAGATGCAAAGTAATTTATATTTAACCTACTCCAAATAAAAATAACCAACAGATAAGTTCACTGTTTGGACCATCTGTATCTGATAAGCATAAGTTTAAATCCTGGCACCATCTGCTCAACTGGAATTTAATACTGTATCAATCTGCCAAATCACAATTATGATAGCAAGGACAGCAGCCTCATGGCGTGTGATCTAAATAGTGACCATTCTTTAACAGGATGAGAAACGAGAGCCAAACCAACTTGGATAGAAATATTTTAGTGCTTTCTGTTCACCCTGATGAAAACCAAATAGAGGCATATAATTGGCAGAGCCGCAAGCAGCCAGACTTTCAGAGTAGGAGAAACATTCTGGGAAGGGGCTCAGAACACCCAAGGACCTAGCACCGAAGAGAAGGAACAATGAAGCTAGAGAATCTAAGTGGAGATTTAATAGAATTTCTGTCCTTCTAGGGCTAGTCACTTGTGCCTAACCACCTGACCTACTGTCATCGGTTAGTCATGGGGCATTTTTCAGTGGGGAGCAGGCAAGCCATTAAAACATACTCCAGTCCTGAGGTAGTCATTGCCAAGATGATAAATCCTTAAATTTTGAGTCTTTTAAAATCATCTCGTCCAAAGCCTTTACTTTACAGATGAGGAAAATAAAGCCTGCAGGGTTAAACAACTTTCCCAGGTCACCACCAAGCTGGTAGCCGAACAGATCTTTCTTCTGGACCACTGCTAGTCCCATGATGCCTCCCCCAGAGTCCCAGCAGCTAAAGGCATTTACATAGATCTTCCTTACCGAATAAAACCTTTAGGGAAGGCTCACATTGATGCCGTCCTAAATTTCTCCACCTGTCTTACTATGCTAGAAGCATGTTTCTCTACAACAGTATCTTTCATAATATTTAGCTCTACTTCACAAAATATGAGTTATTCATATTTTGTATTATCTCTATATCACTATGGGAGAGTTATGTCCATAATTTTTAAGTAAGTGTAATTAATAGCACAATCTCTATCATACTTTATTCTTGACATACTAAACCAACCACTAGTTTCATATAACTCCCAGGAGCCATCCTTTCGAAGATCTGTGCCTTTGCACACACTGTTCCTTCTGCCTGAATGGCCCTCCCCCTTTCCAGACCGCCACCAGCCCAACTCCCGCTCATCTTCAAAGACCCATCTCAAATGTTGCCTCTTCTTCAGCTTTCCCTGACTTCGTCCAAAAGGCAGAATTGCTTTCTCCCTCTGCATTTTATTTGTTCCTCAGATACAACACTTCCTAATTATCTAATAAGCACTTCTATTTGTGTTTGTGCCTCTACTAGAGTATTAGCAGCTCATGGGCAGAGACAAGGTTTTATGTGTCTTCAGCATCGAACAGTGCCTCGCATGCAAGAGGACCTAGGTAAATGATTTGGTATCTAATGATGCCGATACTATAACAGAGTCATTGCCAAGATCTACACCATTTTTCTTGTTCTATGTTCCAGGCATTGACATATAAGGAATATAAGGAATATATAAGGAATATAATTCCTTATATTGACATATAAGGAATAAGGAATATTATAGTATAATTTTCTATCTAAAAAGCTTAAAAACCTCTCATTTAAATAATAATAATAATAATAATAATAATAATAATAGTAACATGAAAAACTAGTATTAACTGAGGGTTTACCATGATCCAGACACTTCATTAAGCACTTTATATTTATAATTTCATTTAACCTTCTCAGCAACTCCATGAAATAGTTACTGCCATCATTTCCATTTTATAGATTAGGAAACTGAATCACCAAAAGTTTAGGTAATTTGTGTGCACAATATCAAACAAGAAATAAGTGGTAGAGTTTGACCCAGTCAGACTGATTGCGCAGCTCCTATTCTAGTTAAATACAGACTATGGAAATCTAGAGCTCAGTAAATTCATGGAAGCTTCTGGTGCTAATGAGGAGATAGAGGGTTTTAGCTTAGCCTCTCTTCCCTAGGGACAAGGCAGCTACATGCTGAGAAAGGTACTAGAACCTTCAAAGAATGGGAAAACATGTGACTTATACCAACCTAAAGGAACAAATTGTTAATAGGTTGAGATCACTTAATTGGTAGACTAAGCTTTGTTCATAAAACCAAGATTTTTGCCCTTGCAAAATGATCCCCTCTAAAAGCATAGATTGAGAAAATTTTATTCCATCAGCTGGCTGTGCTTGTGTGCTTTCATGAGTTAGCTTTAGTGAGGCTAGTGAGGCTAGTGTATATATTTCCTGGCAATCATTTATTTATTGCTCATTGGACAGCTTTTAGCTTTCATCCAAAGAGACAGGGATGTATTTCTGTTTTCATTAGGAGAGAGAGGAAAAGGTTGAGGTCCCTTGAGGGAGAGACGGTTTCTGGCCCATCCTAGTAACTTATTTTTTGTCGTAGTAACTGTTGTCTGTGGAAAAGGAAGGGACTGTGATGAGTATGGTTTACGTATGTATTAACGTTCTCACTACAGTGCATTACAGTTTGCCAAGTGTTCTCCTGTAGACATCATCTTCTTTGAGCCATACAACAACTTGATGAGGGTGGATTTGTTCCCATTGTTTACAGGGAGCCTGACTCAGTTTGCCCAGTGGCTTGTCTTGGCTCAAAAAGCTTTTAAATAACAAAACTGGTGTTTGCAACTCTAGTCTGATTCCAAGTCTCGGATCTTCTACTAAACCAGGCACTATGTTCATTGGTCTTTCTGGTTTGAGTGAAGTTGCTTAAAAACTGGCTCAGCATGGGGCACCTGGGTGGTTCAGTTTGTTAAGCATCTGACTCTTAATATCGGCCCAGGTCATGATCTCCCAGTCAGCAGCAGTGAGATTGAGCCCCATGTCAGGATCTACGCTAAGCGTTGAGCCTCCTTGGGATTCTCTCTGTCTCTGTCTCTGTCCTTCCTCTGCACACATGTGCACCAGCTCTCTCTTCCTCTCTTTCTCTCAAAATAAATAAACTTAAAAAAAATGGCTCAGCAGGTCACCCAATTAACTTGTGATCTCCAGGATAGAGAAGAAATACAAGGGAAATATGAGTGATTCAACCAAGACAGACTGAATTAAAAAATTAATGTGTGAAGCTTTTATATATTACATTTCTCACAAGAGAGTTAAAATCTGAACTTTCTTTTGGAATGAGGCTGGTGAGCACCAGTTTTAGAGATAAATGGCCAGAGTCCCTATCAAATAGGGAGGTTTGAAGAATTCATCTTGACTTGAATTGGAACATCCAAAGGCAACATCAAAAGCAAAAAATAACTCATTTCCTTCCCATTGCTGAGACTTGGCTGCTGATATGGCACCTGTTTGGCATCAGATGACTAGGGAATGTAAATGCTTCTGTACAAAAGCAAAATATAATAATTGAAGATTAGATTCTTTGCAACAGATCATCTCCTACTGTTTATTTTAATTTTATTTATTATTTTTACCTAAGCAGAAACTATTATAATTGTGTTTCAAACATTGGAGACTTTTGTCTAATAAAAACTATGTGGTCCTATGTGTAAAATAGATACTGTAGACATTAAAGGGGGGTACTTATTAGTGTGTTTTAATTCTTCCTCATCCCCCCCACCCCCCAGCACTGACTGCCAAAACTGGAGAGGATTTATCACTACCAGATAAAACTGGCCAGCACAATTCAAACACCTGGGCAATTTTGCCTTATCTTCCTAGGTAAGCTGGGTTCTTTTATGTTCATTATCTGTACTGTTTATGGAAGATCTAAAGTGTAAAACAAGAAAAACCTGGTTTTAACAATGAATTCCATTTAATGTACAAATAATGTAATAGTACAGTCCTTTTCGGACAGGACTATGATGGACAGCAGGGGAAGCCATTATCACTAAACTCTTTGTGGTTTTTTTTTTTTTTTTCAATAAAATAAAAAAAAAGGGGGATGGGATGGGATGGGAAAAGAAAAAAGACCTCTGAGTAGGGCTGACATGCAAACTTCAGGTATCTTTTCTTTCTTCCTTGTCTCTTTTCCCGGCTTAGGAAGGAAGCTCTGATAGATTAGACTCCCTGTAGGTTGTAAAACTCAGATGGAAACAGAGTCGACCCTGATGGTATCAAGCCCTCACAATGTAGATTTCAACATAATAAAGTAATGAATTTTAAATGATAGAATCAGAATTTCTTCGGGGATGGAAGGGAAATGATAAAGATCACAGCCTGCACCTCCACCTATGCCTACAAGAACAAAAAAAAATTTTTTTTCAACTTTAACTTTCACAACTGACATCACTTTCTTTTATTTAACCATTGATATGGTTTCCTTTATGAGCCTGGAGGCTCACTCAAGCTGGAAATATGGCAGATAGCTAAAAAGCACTTATCAAATTCTAGAAGACACAATTCTACAATGAATGGAAAACACCTGCTCTGCCTGAAATAGCTTCCATGTTTCTAATCGTGCATTAAAAAAGTAACTACAAAATCTCAGGGTCTACTGATGAATCTGTACAGAATGTTACTGAGCAACTTGATGTTTAACTTGAGGTTATTTTTTTTTAATGTTTATTTACTTTTGAGAGAGAGACAGACAGAGTGTAAGCAGGGGAAGGGCAGAAAGAGAGAGGGAGACACAGAATCCGAAGCAGGCTCCCCACTCTGAGCTGTCAGCCCACAGCCCAACTTGGGCCTGGAACTCACTAGCCTTGAGATCATGACCTGAGGGTCGGAAGTTTCACGGAATGAGCTACTGAGGTGCTCCTAACTTGAGGTTAAAATGGAACCCTCTAAAGCTTCATTTCCTTAAGACAGTAGCCATTAGCCACAGGTGGCTACTGAGCATTTAAATGATGGCAAGTGTGAATGAAGAGCTCAATTTTTAAATTTTATTTGGTTTTAATTATTTTAAATTCAAAAACTGAGGGAATGAAAAATATGTGGAAATATAGTGAAATGATAATTTTTTTATATATTGGGTTAGATAAAATATTTTATTCAAATTAATTTTACTTCTTTCTTTTTACTTTTTTTTTCCATGTAGCTACCAGAAAATTTTAAATTATATGCATGGTTTGCTTTATGTTTCTATTGCCTGAAACATGGCAGAATCTCCCATAGGGACAAAATCTGCCTTAGATCTAAGGGAGGAATCTATTTTAGATTCCATCAAAAGATGTTCATTTTCCAGAAGGAAAAAGACCACGTGGTAGCTTGGACCTCTGGCAGCGTGGTCACATACCACAGAGGCTGAGAGCCCAGGTTCTAGGAAAAAAAACCCATGTCTCAGGTGTGAAACCCAACTCTGCTTTTTTACTAGTAGTGCCACCTGAGGCAAGCTGCCTAAACACTTTGAGCCCAACATTTTGAGTATTCAGATAGTGGATATAATATATTTAGCAAGTGAGCGCTCGGAATGTATTAGCTATTTATTGCTATTGTTTTCACTAGCAACAATTCTAAAATAGTATTGTTGTTATTTGTTTCTTTTTAATATTTATTTATTTTGAGATAGAGAGAGCATGTGCAAGTGGAGGAGGGGCAGAAAGAGAGGGAGAGAGAGAATCCCAAGCAAGCTCCACACTGACAGCACGGAGCTCAATGTGGGGCTCGAACCTGCAACAGTGAGATCATGACCTGAGCTGAAATCAAGAGTTGGATGCTTAACCGACTGAGCCACACAGGCGCCCCTATTGTTGTTATTTGAGTATTATTAGGAGATTATCTGAAATTTGAAACATGAATTTAAAAAAATTAGTGATCTTATAGACCACTGAATTTTCAAGGGAATAATAGTCTATCCTTTGCTAAACCATCAAGTAAAGAGAACATTGAAAACTTGAGACTAGTTCTCTCTTCTTAATGATGAATTAATGATATGATTGGAAACCTTTGTCCTTCCTTTGTGGTGTTTCCATTTCTGGACCACTCTTTTTTTTTAATATTTATTAATTTTGGGGAGAGTGCAAGCAGGGCAGGGGCAGACAGAGGGGGACAAAGGATCCAAAGCGGGCTCTGTGTTGACAGGCCGACAGCAGCGAGCCCAATGTGAGGCTCCAACTCACACACTGTGAGATCATGACCTGAGCCAAAGTCAGACACCCAACCCACTGAGCCACCCTGGTGCCCCTGGACCACTCTTGATACCAGACAGCAACGAAGGTATAGCAGAGGATAGGGAGGGACTTTTTCGACTTCATAGTTCAGCCTAATTCGCATCCTATATAGACAGTATTCATGCGTAGTGATTTAAGCCTATACTATTTGGCTCCTCCAACCTACATTGTAGGGATACATACCATGGTCTCTATCACAAGATTACAGAATAGAAAGAAAGAGGAGTCACAGGAAAGAAATTAACAATATTAGTATGAAGTAGCAATTTAGGATAACATGTAATTTGCATATGAATTTACCTATCAATCTATATCCCCACTAGAATATAAGCATCATGAGAGCAGTAACTATATTCATCCTGAATCCATTACTTAGAACATAACTGGTACTGAGTAGGTGCTCAGTAAATATTTATCTAAATACATGAATGAAGAGACTCAGTAAGCCAAATAGCTGAAAGGAAGAAATGTATGACAATGGTCCAAAAAAAGTATACCCCAGATCATAGATATCACAAAGTGTTCTGTAAGCACCAAACAACAGTGATGTGAATTTAACTAACATTATATTAACAACAAAAACAAAAAGAAGACACTGATAAAAATGTTTTGTGGTTCCTTGGTACCTACAAGTCTCCCCAGCATCCATGATAAAGTCCAGTAGTTTAGCATGTCATATAAGGCCCTTCACCATCTGCTCTATCTTAGCTCTCAAGACAGAGACTTTGTCTGCTCCCTGCCCTTAAGTTCCAACTATGAGGTTCAGAAAACAAGCCATATTCAACCTCATTTCCATGCCTTGGCATCTGTTGGCCCTTCTGCCTATATCGTTGTTCTTTATATTATCGGCCTGATAAGCTCCTCATTCTTTATGACTTTGCTCTTATTTTTTAAATAATTTTTTAAGTTTATTTTTATTATTTTGAGAGAGAGATAGAGAGCAAGTGGGGGGCGGGGGGAGCAGAGGGAGAGGGAAACAGAATCCCAAACTGGATCCATGCTATCAGCACAGAGCCTGATGCAGGGTCGAACTCACAAAACATGAGATCATGAGCTGAGCCAAAATCAAGAGTCAGACACTTAACCGACTGAGCCACCCATGTGCCCCTGTGACTTTGCTTTTAAAAAGCCCACTGGGTGGCTCATTCAGTTAAGTGTGTGATTCTTAGTCTCGGCTCAGGTCCTGATCTCATAGTTCATGAGTTCAAGCCCCATGTCCGGCTGCATGCTGACAGCTCAGAGCCTGCTTGGGATTCTTTCTCTCCCTTTCTCTCTGTCCCTCATTTACTCGTGTTCACTCTCTCTCTTTCTCAAAATAAATAAGTAAACATTAAAAAAAAAAAAAAAGGCCACCTCAGGGCCACCTGGGTGGCTCAGTAGGTTAAGCATCCAACTTTGGCTCAGGTCATGATTTCACAGCTTGTGGGTTCCACCCTGAGTCAGGCTCCAAGTTGTCATCTGTCATCTGGAGCCTGCTTGAAAATCTGTGTCTCCCTCTCTCTCTGCCCCTACCCCACTCTTACTCTCTCTCTTCTCTCTCTCTCTCTCTCTCTCTCTCTCTCTCTCTCTCTTTCTCTCTCTCTCTCAAAAATGAACATTAAATTAAAAGAAAAAAAAAGGGCCACCTCAGGGAAGACATCCTTGATCATTCCACACTGAATTGAATATTTCCTCTTCTACTTTCTTCCCAATACCTATATCCATTCTATATTATAAGTGTTCCATATATTCATACATAACATATCCCTTTAGTCATGTATAAAGACCTTGTTGCACAAATCAAAACATAGGCATCTTACATGATAGACATTCCCAAACAAGGACAGTATCTTTGAAATACAGTTCTCACACTGTATACCTTTTCTTTTAACTTGATTTTTTTCATTCCTAACTGAAAACTCACTCAACTGATTTAAATCCAATGATATCCACTTGAGGCTCTTTGCCTCTTTCAGTATGCCTAAAGATTTCCACCTTTGTCTCAATTATATTAAATTTATGAGATATATGCTTCATATCACCAATATCAGCACTTTTCATTTTCTACTCTCTACTCATTTTTTATAAGCTAATAAGGGCAAGATACAATAAAATAGTCAAATAATGATTCAAGTACTTTGTTACTGGCATGAATGATAATACAGCTGCAACTGAATTTTCAACTGCAATTTCATATAATTCCTTTCATCCTTGTGGCACTGTATATGGAACAGTGGGGCACACTGGTGTTTAGTAGGTGCTTAACAAATCCATGTTGGTGAATGACAGATTTGGTAGGCAAATGACACAAAGTATTTGAAAATTTTCAGCCCCTTTAGCCATGGCATAGAGGCAGAGAACATTCCATACCTAAGCCACCATGCACAGTGGGTAAGAGACATGAGTCTTACACACGAGATTCAAATCCCAATGCAAATGCCTCCTAGCACTGGAATCTTGGACTTAATAACCAACTCCAAGCCTCAATTTTTCTTCCTACAGTGAGGATAATAGGACTGTTATGAAATTGAAATAACATTATCCTTTGCTTTCAAGATGATCTTTGAATACTCCCAACTGCTCTCTTACAATAATCACATCTTCCACTCTCCCTCAGCCACGTGCTTTCATGGTCATGGCCAGAACTGAGTCCTTATCATTGCCTGACTCTCTGTAAGCCCAATTTCATGCATCACACCATCTCCTCCTGGTTTTCCAGCTCATTTTCTCCAATAGTAGATCCCAACAACCTTTTGATCCCACAGGGAATCAACCCATTTGATCTTACGCCTTTTCATTATCCTTTATCTCCATCATGTCCTCATTGAATATCTTACCTTATTGTATTATTAATAATTTTATTATTAATAATTAAATTGTTTTAATAACTCTCCTGCCTATATCTCCAACTCTTTTGCCCCCATTTTGCAAAACCTCACATCCAATGGTTAGGATCATATCTGGGCCTGCTCCCCACCTGCACCTATGCAGTTGGAGAAAAATATAAAACCATGTTGAATGATTTCACTTTAAATTCATGGCCACTTGGAGAGCGCCTGAGTGACTCAGTTGGTTAAGCGTCTGACTTTGGCTCAGGTCATGATCTCATGGTTCGTGGGTTGGAGCCCCACATCGGGCTCTGTGCTGACAGCTCAGAGCCTGGAGCCTGCTTCGGATTCTGTGTCTCCTTCTCTCTCTGCCCCTCTCTCATTTGCGCGTGCTCTCTCTCTCTCTCTCAAAAATAAATAAGCACTAAAAAAAAAAAAATTAAATTCATGGCCACTTGCTTCAAGTGAGTCCTTAATGCTCCCAGTGAGTAATACGTTCCTCTAGTTCATTCACTCCCCAGAGTCCTGGTTAACTATTTTATAGTGTATTTTCTCTCTTCAAACCTCAAATACTTCCTTCCCCATCCTCAGTCTTAAAGCTACTTATTTTACTGAACAAATAGAAATGACCCAAAGGAACATCAGTAAGTTCCCACCAAAGCACATCAACCATGTCTGTACCTATATGTTCTTTTACTATATAAATATATATAGTAATATATAATATAACATATATTATATTAATATATATTAATACATATATATTATTTTTGTACATGTATGTGTGTAGACATTTATTATTACTATATCTATTAATATTTATACACTCTATTACTCTGGATGAAGTGACAAGGTTCATAACAAAGGGATCAACTCTATGCCCTCAATCCCATTACTTTTTTACTTACCCAAGTATCTCACTCCAGCTATCTCTCCTTTCTCTTCTATATTGTCTCTTTTTCCCTAAAAACTGAATTCTTCCTATCAGCATACAAATATACTGTTTCTTCTACCATCTTTTAAAAAAATATTTTGATATCACTTTCTGTATTACTAATTTCTATATTTCACTCTATAGGAAGGATCTGTACTATATGGACAATCCAAGGTAATTTAGCAATTAAAAAGCATTCACAGTCTTTAGAGTCAGACAGACTTGACCAGAGTCTAAATCTTGATTTTATTACCCACTAGCTGCGAACCTGGGTAAGGATCTCCCTACATCCGAGTTTTGTCATCTGTAACATGGAAAAAATTAATCCTTACCCCCTAAGATTGTTCTGAAGAGAGAACATGGTAATATGTACAAACACTTATCACAGTCTTTGCTGTATGATTTGGACTCAGTCAGTGGCATATGTAATTAATGTTAGAAAAGAGCAAACAGTTAAATGGAGTAAAACAAAAGCTATAAGAGATGGGGAAGACCAAAGTTTAATATGCCCCCATTTCTAGGGTTCTAGGATTTTCATCAAGATTTGGAAGGTCAATTGGTTTTAAAACCAAGAATTGATGTTTCTTTTTAGTTTTTGGTTATAACCTTGCTGATACATAGGGCCAAGCTTCTAAGGTAATACAAAGTTTATTAGTATAAAATACTTAACCACAATTATATTATTTTTTAAAATGTTTATTTTGAGAGAGGAAGAGGGAGAATCCCAAGCAGGCTTCCCACTTAGTGCAGAGCCTGATGCGGGGCTCAATCCCACCAACCACGAGATCATGACCTAAGTGGAGATCAAGAGTCAAATACTTAACCGACTGAGCCACCCAGGTGCCCCTACAATTATATTCTTAAGTAACTTTCCCCAAATGAGTAACTAGGTGAGCTGCAGTATATATGACTTAAATTTTTTTAATGTTTTTATTTATTTTTGAGACAGGGAGAGACAGAGCATGAACAGGGGAGGGTCAGAGAGAGGGAGACACAGAATCTGAAACAGGCTCCAGGCTCTGAGCTGTCAGCACAGAGCCCAACGCGGGGCTCGAACTCACGGACCGCGAGATCATGACCTGAGCCAAAGTCGGCCGCTTAACCGACTGAGCCACCCAGGCGCCCCTCAGTATATATGATTTAAACAGAGTTTTGAGTTTGTCATAGGCTCATGTCCAAGTGTGCCTTTTCTCTGGGGACCAACAATGCCTGTCAAGGCATCTGGATTAATCTTGTTTATGACTACCTCACTCATCTCAGGTTTGACAGTGATTCTAGAATGAGAAACTGCTAATATGCCTTTGTGGGTTTTTTTACACTTAAAGATTTTATACATGTGTATATGTACTTTTTTGTGTGTGTGTGCTTAGGTATTTAGGAAGACAAGGATAAATTCTTCCTATTCCATTTCAAATGTTTTTGACATCTTTTTGTACTATGAAGTCTTGTGCCTCTTCATATTTGTGGTCCTAGGAAATCAAATTCTTAAAAATAATGCTGTGTAGGAGTCTCTGGGAGAAGAGATTGTGTCCCAGAAGTTCTGTGTGGGTAACTGAGGACAGATTCGCAGATTTCAGCCCAATCTGGTTTAATTTTTTTAAAGCAGTATCATGGGGGAAGTCGTGTTCCTAAGGCTTGAAATTTGAAAGGGAAAGAGAAAGGGCAATTATCCCTGTCCAGCACTTTCTGCCATCCCACCTCCTCCTGGAGGCTGGATGTGACTTCCTCACTCAATCTTGGGAGGTGGTTCCCTTGAAGAGCTACTTTTGGCCAGTCAAAAAAGATAGCACTTCCATCTGGTACCTCTGTGGTATGGCATGATGGTGAAGAGTGCCAGAACTGGGGTTGGGGCAACTGGGGATTTGATTCTGCTTGTCCCAGTTATTACATCCCACAGCAGCAACTTGGGTCTGAGAGGTAGAGGAATTAATGTTAAGCCTCATCACCCACCCCCTTTTTTTTTTCTTTAATGTTTATTTATTTTTGAGAGAGAGAGTTCAAGCAAGAGAGGGGCAGAGAGAGAGGGAGACACAGAATCTGAAGTAGGCTCCAGGCTCTGAGCTGTCAGCACAGAGCCTAACATGGGGCTCAAACTCATGAACCCTGTGATCCTGACCTGAGCAGAAGTCAGACCCTTAACCGACTGAGCCACCCATGTGCCCCACCCACCCTTGATCTCCATCAGTCTACCCCCACCCTATTCTTGTTATGAACAAATGAACTTCTCTGAAACTTAACACTACATGGTTTTCCTATACCGCAATTCTGACGCAGCCACTAACAGTGACCTTGAGGAATCTGAACCTCTCTGAGCCCCAGTTTCTTACTTTTAGGGTTTTCTAGGGGATTAAATGAGAAGCACTTGATGTGAACCTGATATAGAGTTCAATCAAGGATAGCTATGATTATTGTTAACATCTCTGAATTCAAATATACGTCACTGCATACCTGTATTTTCTTTCTTTCTTTCTTTCTCCTCAGGAGGACTTTAGCAGCAAATTAAGATAACAATTATTTGATTGCATTGCATCTGGTTGTTGGGAAGAAAACTTGTTTTCTTATAAAAGGAAGCAAATTACCAAGGCAAATCACAGACTATAAACAATATGAAAATATAGCTATGATAAAAAGAAAGTTTCCTGCTGTTTTTATACAGAAGAATATGGCTGGTGTGAGGTATTATTTCCAAACACCCTCAAAATAGAATTTTTGTTTACAATTAATTCTTCATGTCAGGATAGAAAGCACCATTTTACCCAGAGATTTTACCATAGCCCCTTAGGCTCAATGGAGAAAATATACATTATATTGATATAATAGAATAATATGCTAACCTTATGCTTTATTCACAATATAGAAAACAATTCCAAACTTACTAGGTAGGAAGCATATAAAGTTGGTTGTAAAAACTCTTTTCCAGGCTTTCTTTCAATAAGTCCCATCACTTGTGTTGTTACACAAAAATTTATAGTAGAAAATTACGGTAACTTCCTCTGTGACATATCAAAGATAAAGGCAAAATTAATTTATTTTTGCTCTTTACCTTTTCTAATAATTGCCTTTCTTCAGTTCATCCTTCATTTACATTTGTCCTCAGAATGAAACAGAAGTCAAATGAAAATGAAAGAAGTTAAAAAAGTACACGGTAAGAACCTGACCAAAAATGTAAAAAGACAATTTTTCAAAAGATGAAAATTACCATTTGTTTAGGGTGTCTGGATTATGGTTTTTCCAGAAGCTACACTGAGCCCTAGATTTCCTGGTGCTTCCCCAAGGGCCACCAAGAAAACAAGCAGAAAGGGGAAATGGAGAGGAGTGTCTTACAACCAGTTCTCACTTAAATCAAAATGACACCATTTTAAAAGATTCTGTGTGTTGGCTTCTACCTAGGACTTCATTTCAAGCCTGGAGATTCAAAGAGAGGAAACTGAAGCATGGAATCATAAGATCCCCCATTTCCAAGGATGCTCTGATTTTATAAATCAAGTTGGTACTCTCCCTGGCATGAAAGATACACTTCAAGCTCCTATCCAGCAAGACAGTTTATGGGGCTTCCAAAGGGGATTTGTTTTTGTCCATTTGGCCGGAATCTTCATACCATAAATCTATGATAATTACACAAGTGGGGATCAGAATATCCACCTCCCATATGTTGACTGTATGCTACTCAGCCTTATACAATAAGAATACTAATTTGTTGAAGTCCCATTAAAACTCATTTGCACATTTTGACTATTCGTATCTAAATGCCTTAAGAGTTTTTCCAAATGAGAAGATTTAATCTCTCTTCTCTTGGGTGTAGTTACCTTTTCTTAAGATATTCTCCTGATGTTCACTCAAGCTAAGATAAAATCTGCCTTCATTGCACACATCCATTCAAGCTATATAGCTTCTTCACAGGTGTCACATTATTTAGTACTTAGTGTCCTATGAAACAATGAAGTCCACTATTCCCATTACACAGCTGCAGTACCTGAGGGCTGGAGAGGCTAAAGAACTCATCAAAGCAAGTTTCCAATCTTGTCCACATCTGTTATCCAACCTCTCTGGGTTTACATTTGCTGCCTTCTTCTTTTACCTTCATTCACTTCTACTCTACTAGTCATGGATTATTTATGTACCACATGCACTATATTTATATCATCAGTTGCCTTCACCATGAGAGGGAACCCTACTATTATAATTTTACATGGTGGGGTAAAGTGGATAGAGGAAATACAACGTATTAAGTCCCTACACTGTGCTAGATGCTAAGGATACAAGAGAGCTCCTGCTATCATGAAGCTTACAGTCAAGTGAGACAGAGAGAGAAAGAGAGAATAAGTAAGTAAATCAAGCAGACAACTACACATGTGAACAGTGCTATGCTGGAAACACGGTGCTGAATAGAGAATGATGATATCTTCTGCTTCAGCTGGGATGGTAACAGAAAGCCTCTCCAAGGAAAACCCATTAAAGCCTGACTGAAGGATGAGCAGGACTCAGAAAGGCAAGGATTAGAAGGGAGGCAACACAAGTGTAGTGTCTTGAGGTGGCAAACAGACTGGCCTGCAGGAAGAACTGCCAAAAGGTCAGTGTTATGGAGCTCTGTGGATGGACAACTGTTTGTTTGTTTTTTCTTTTAAAGTTTTTTTTTTTTATTTTGAGAGAGAGAGAGAGAGAGAGAAAGAGCAGGGGAGGGGCAGAGACAGAGGGAGAGAGAAAGAATCAGAAGCAGGCTCCACATGGAGCCAGATGTGGAGCTCAAACTCACAGACCATGAGATCATGACCTGAGCTGAAATACAGAGTCAGATGCTTAACCAGCCGAGCCACCCAGGTGCCCCTGGACAAGTGTTTTCAGAGGGGGCGAAGTGGTGAGCATATTAAGGGAACTAGAAGAGCGTGTGTTATGGGATGTGTTTTTCCTTCCTTTAAGTTCATGAAGTGTGTGTAGTAATAGTCCAATGTGAAACCAGTGGGTAGCAGCTTAACTTTCTCTGTGATAGTGAGCAGGATCAGTCCTAATGAATCCATATTCCCTCAGTTTCTTCTTCTAGGTCCAAACACATCTGTTTGTAAGATGAATTAAAAGAGCCTAGAGATGGACATGGCTACCGAGGAGCCAAGCTAATAAGATGGTATGACCCTGGCTTAATCCTCACAACACTGTCAACAGAGAAGTTTCCTTGTTCCCCTTTTATAGATAAGTGCTCTGAGGTGTCAAGAGGGTAAGACATTTGCCCAAAGATGCCCTGCTAGAAAGTGACAGAACTAAGATTTTTATCTGGATAGATCTTAATGCTGACAGTTTTTCAACCACATACTCACAGTGTCTTATAGAATGCACCTGTGGTTAAAAGTAAATGTCAAGTTAAACTGGAAGCAAATTTCATTCACTTTATACTTCACATTTTCTTTATTTAAAAATGTAGTGTTATGAATTTATTCATTAATTCAGCAAATGCTTGTGATCACCTCCTATGTGTTCACACTGTGGTAGTTACTGAAATTGAGCCACGCATGAGATTGACAAAGTAAGTCAGCAATCCTGAGTTAAAGTTAAAATAATAATGATGGCATTTATCATTACAAAAAGACACTGTAGACATAATTATAAAGTACCTTTAAAGTCAATTGCTAGTCCTCTGAGGCTATCATCTGGCTTTGGATTTTGCACATACACTTTTGTAAGACAAAGGGTTGAATGGAAAAGAGAATTGAAGAGTGTTTTTATGATAGTGGTTCCTGGACTGACTAAAATCACTCACACAGTGATCTCTGGAAAAAATCTAATGAGACTTTTCTGATGAGAACGGAAATGATTGCTGGTGATCTTAAGGTTCTGTGAAGCCATCCTAGGATGTAATTTTTATGACTCCATCAGCCAGCTAGTATCTTAAAGTCAACAAATGCATTAAAGATTTAAGCATTTTCTCCTCTTCAAGCATTAAAATAAGCCCTGGTTTAATTTCCTGACACTCCAAGTTCAGATTAGGAGCTCCTTCTCTATTTTCATATCAATCTACACTTCCCTATCACACTAGATCGAAATTGCCCATTTACTAGTCTACTCTCTCCCTAAACCATATGCTCTATGAAAGCATTGACCATATGCTTCTTATTTACAGGCAAATCCCTGGAACTGCATGAAGTCTCTGGTGCATAGTAGGTGTTCAATAAATATTTATGGAATAATTATAAGGGCCAATCATTGCAGAGATGTCTAAGACCCTAACATACACAAAAGCAAAGGGCATAGCAAGGTCACAGTGCTTGGCATTTACTCACATAGACAGAAGACAGAGAACAGAATTTTATATAAGTAACTTGGAGCTAGATCTAAATATGCCTATTAGTGAAGACCCTTCTGATGAATGGATGTCAAGATCTGTTAGAAAAAAAGATTATGGTTCACTATATGCCTTGTCTGTATGGAAGGATGCAGACGAAAGAAGGTTTGAAGGGCCGGAAGTTTCCAATCAATGAGGCTTGTGCACGTTGTGAATCACTTCCCTGGCACATTGTGGAAAAGTACTAGAAAATCATTAGCATAAGGACTTTGTGAATGAAGTTATCAATTTTTTTTTTGCCTACAGATATGATATTTTCTATCCATCTCAACTGGACAATCCTACCAAAACAAAAGTACTTGATATAAAACAGTCCCTTAGTAAGTGTGAAGCCATCAGATCTTTTCAAACAAATATTTTACATTATTGAGCATTCAATATGGGCCTTTATAATGTTGAAAGTATCACACATTATATCATTAGTCATTACTGCTCCATGCCACAGGGTTATCTTATCCAGAAAAGCCAAGCAAAACTGCTCATTTTCCAATGCATACTTTTCTTACACAAATCAAAATTGACAGTTTTCTATTTCATTGCAGCTTAGCAAGTTGTAAGGCTCCACACAGGTACCCCTCTATTTAAAGAAACAAAGATATTTCACCTCACTGGCTACAAAGCAAATTAATGAGAACTGAATCCTATTTTCCATTTTCATTCCAGTGCAAATTTGCAAGCACAATGCCCACAGGAAAGTTTTTCCACCTGACATAACTGAATACTTATGCTGTAAGACAATGAGCCATGATTCCCAAACAGTGTTTGTTGTGCTTTGTATCATAGGCCAGCTCTCCTTGTGATTAGGGGGTTTTCAGAACTGTAACGCTTCCCCAGGTCTCAAGTCTCCCCGTGGTTTTAATTGTATGCTTCTTCAACTCTAACATCTGTACACCCCTTGCTCTTATCCCAGTCCCTAGAAAGTCTCTGCTGCTCCAGGATCCCCTTTACAGGAAAGTCACCATTACTAGAGCCCACCTCCCCTTTTCTCTATTTCACTGCCCAGTACTGTTGACCTGGACAGTCTACAATATTGTCTAAAACACAATATGCAACAACCTCAAGGCATCTATTTTTGTTTTAAGTTTATTTATTTATTTTTGAGAAAGAGAGCAGGGGAGAGGGAGGGAGAGAATCCCAAGCAGGTTCCATACTCTCAGCACAGAGCCCCATACGGGGCTCAATTCTACGAACCATGAGATCATGACCTGAGCCGAAATCCAGAGACGGACGCTTAAATGACTGAGCCACCCTGGTGCCCCAAAACCCAAGGCATCTTATGTGAGCCATCAAGTTGTGTATAATGGGTTGCCTTCTATTTTCATCAATGGAAGTAATTCACAGTCGTTTTATATTAAATACACTCAGAATAAAAGATCAGTATAAATTGGGGTGGGAAAATGGTATGAATTTTCTACTTTGGAATGTGACTGATGA
This sequence comes from Panthera onca, assembly GCF_046562875.1. Lineage (NCBI taxonomy): Eukaryota > Metazoa > Chordata > Mammalia > Carnivora > Felidae > Panthera > Panthera onca. Next base: position 119,490,825 of record NC_138339.1, read on the forward strand.
ATGAAAGTGGAAAGTATCAATTTCTTCCCATGAGCAGGTCACACGGTTACAGCCCTGCATTAATGCTCCGATTTCTTTTTAATGCCACACAGCTCAGCTACTCAGTGTGGAGCGAAATGTCTGGTTTTCTTTTTTTGGAGCAATTTGAATGATCCTATTGTCAGCGGAATGCTCAATAACCATTTTCTGTCACCATGAAGGAGAATATTCTCTAGGTTGAGATTCATAAAAGGTTATTCTAATTCTGCAGTGACTGAATATATAATTTAAGTCGTATTCTTAAATTTCATTTCTGCCTCATATCAGCCTAGGTTCTGAAAAGCCACAAGTTGAAAACAAAGTGGAGGGAAAGGCACTATTAATGACTCCCATGATGGAATAGCCAGGGGAAGAAAAGAGTTACTAGAATTTGAAGGCTTTTGGGGTATTTCCTTTTATACATATTCAGATTCAAGTAAAATGCACAGTTTGAATCTCCTTTTTAAAAATATTTGTGGATGTGTTTGTTTGATTGTTTCAAAATGCATAGAATCAACATACTGGGCAAAGTGTCCAAGGGGAGTATCAGAAAGAATCAGGTGGTTTATTTAAAGAAAGCAACTGTGTCTCCTCCGTCCAGTATTTCTAGCCATCCTGGAATTACTAACACTTTCACAGCACTGACCGGGTGCCAGGCACTGTCATAAGCGCTTTATATATAGCAATCCATTCGATTCTATGAGTCAGGAACTGTCTTTACCTCCATTTTACAGGTGAGGAAAATGAAGCACAGAAGTAAAATAATTTGCCAGGGATCGCAATAGCTAGGGGTTCAACCTCCAGCAGTCTGGACCTCAAAACCGAGGCCCTTAATTACCATGTTCTGCTGCCTAGGAAGGCAGGGAGGAGGAAATGGAATACCTTAGTGGTAAGAGAATTAAGAAGACAACCTGTTGGTCTCATAACATTCTTTGCATTCTGGTACAGTTCTCTTCCTACTGGAGCTACTTTCTCTATTTTGAAGCACTTTTTTGAATCTCGAGTCCCTCCTAGGTTGTTCCTTAAACCATGGCCACACCCCACCTTCAATTTGCTCCTGCTTGGGTGAACCAACTAAAAGGAGACCACAGCCTTTGCTGCTGCTAAGTGTTTTTCTCAGTCCCTTTGAGCTAGCATCTCAGTGGGTGCAGGTGCTAAGAGCAAATCTTTTGGTAAGATTTCCAATTTGTATGTAAAGTGCTTATCTGAGTGCCCAAAGCACTTAGAGGAAGTTTGGAAATGCTGTTGTTATTATTTAAAGTATCATCACTCCATCGCTGTTCTTTAGTTGTTCTGTAAAGAGATAATGTAATGGTATATGCAAACAGTGGCATCAGGGACCATAATAGAACTCTGTAGGGGGCATCTATTTCTCATTCTTCTGAAAAATATTTGTGGAGGACCTACATTTAGTCCAGATACTGTGCCAGGTATTGTGACGAACATGACAGATACAATTCCTATCTTCATAAAGTTTACAGGTAATGTTAAAGACACCATTAAATAATCAATTATAATACAATATTATGTGTGCCACAGTAAAGGAGAATAAGGTCCTCGGGTCAAAGGTAAGGGATCCCCAATCCAGATACGATAGACTAGGAAAGACTTCCCAGAAAAGATAATCTCTAGATTGGGACCTGAAGATGTAGTTCATCAAAGCAGATGGAGGCAGAATTCCAGGCATAGAGAACATCACATACAAAACCAAGCAAGTATATAACAGCATTCAGGAACTTAAAGAAATCAAGTATAGCTGATATTAAAAATGCAAAGGGCAGGATGGCAACAGAAGATTCTGAGGAAGGAAACAATGGTCATTTCATAAAGAGATGTGATTCCTGGTAAGGAGTTTGCATTTAACTTATAAGAGCAGTTGTAAGGCAATGAAGAACTTTAAGCAGGAATGACATGGTCAAACTCACATTTCAGAAATCTCACCATTTTTGCAGCAGGGAGAAGAGATTCAAAGGGGATTACACTGAATTTGAGGTAGGGAGGAAAATTTAAGTTTCTTTGTAGTAGTCTAGAAAAGTGTTGGGAGAGGTGATCAAGGGGACATAGCCACTGGTTGACACATGAGCTGGACCCAGGCAAATTAGAAGCTCCTCCACCCCTCCCCTGTCCTTGGAATGTGCTTTCTGCTGGCCTTCCCTGCTCCCAGAAGGTGCTCCAAGGACACAGGCTTGAGGTAGTGATATGGTGTTGAGACCATCTGGATGGTTTATGTCACTGAATCCCATTAAGGCCTCTTTATAAACTTTTAAGATTTGGTAGATGGATGCAGAAATCTATTCATTTTGGGGAGCCTGGGTGGCTCAGTCGAGTAAGCATCTGACTCTTGATTTCTGCTAAGGTCATGATATCACGATGTGTGAGATCTAGCCCCATATCAGGCTCCCCATGTCAGCCCCATAACAGTGTTTCATCTCACTCGGAAGCTCCCAGGTTTAAGAAGCAACAAAAAGCAGTGCTGGTGGTCTGGACCAGGGTAGCATCGGTGGTGATAGAAAGAAATGGATGGACTTGAGCGAGATGAAGAAGAACCAATGGGACTTGCCATATGCTGAGAAGAAGGAAGAGTCAGGGATGCCACCCAGGCTTCATTCTCCCCTGGGAGAATGAGTAACTAATGATGCCAATTACTATGATAAGGAACACAAGAAGAGAACAGGTTTGGGGGAATACAAATGATGAGTTCAAGTGGAGTTCAATACAGTTGAAAGAATCCAGGAATATAAAATGTGAATAGCCAGGAGAGGAACTTTCTCACCCAAAATGATTCCTCTTCCCAGTCTATGGGACCCACTGTACATCTCAGTAAGCTCATTGCACCCATGATATTAGCCCATTTTAATGATAAAAACAATAATGGAATATTAAATAGTTCTTAAATTACTAGAAAGAAAAATAAGGGTTTCTTTTACTGCCTTCTAAAGCAAATTAAAAATTAAAAGTGGACTTGCCTTGGGTGAAATAAAGGGGATTAAGAGTATACTTATTGGGGCGCCTGGGTGGCGCAGTCGGTTAAGCGTCCGACTTCAGCCAGGTCACGATCTCACGGTCCGTGAGTTCGAGCCCCGCGTCAGGCTCTGGGCTGATGGCTCAGAGCCTGGAGCCTGTTTCCGATTCTGTGTCTCCCTCTCTCTCTGTCCCTCCCCCGTTCATGCTCTGTCTCTCTCTGTCCCAAAAATAAATAAACGTTGGAAAAAAAAAAAAAAAAAAAAAAAAAAAAAGAGTATACTTATTATGATGAGCACTGAGTAATGTATTAAACTGTTGAATCATTACGTTGTAAACTTGAAACTAATGTAATACTGTATGTTAATTACACTTCAATAATTTAAAAAATGGACTTGCCATCATTTATTAAGATTTCTTGATGGAAATACTGAACTTGAATCTGAATTCTAGTCTCTAGAAACTAGAATCTAGAGTCCAGATCTAATGAATTCACAGAAAATGTAAGGTTCAGGAAAAAAAAAGTTTTAATGAAATCACAAAGATCATATAGATGTATAAGTAAAACCAGAATGCTGGATATTGAACATGGCAAGTAATTTGCTTTCTTCAAACAAACAGAAAGGAAGGGAAGGAGGGAGGGAAGAAGGAACTAGGAAGGAAGGAAGGAAGGAAGGAAGGAAGGGAGGGAAGAAGGGAGGAAGGGAGGAAGGGAGGAAGGGGAGATTAAAAGAGATTTAAGGGGTACCTGGGTGGCTTAGTCATTTAAGCTTCTGACTCTTAATTTTGGCTCAGGTCATGATCTCAGGTCATGAGATCAAGCCCCACATCGGTGGGGCTGGAGCCTGCTTAAGATTCTCTTTATCTCCCTCTCTCTCACTTTCTCACTCTCACGCTCTCTCTCTCTCAAAAAAAAAAATATATATTTAATATATACATTTTGCTACTTTGTTGCATATGGTTTAAATACAGGTTTTTTTTTTAATTTTGAATGAAAAAAGAAGTAGCAAAGACAATAGACCTTATCTGAATCTTGACTCAAGAAGCCAACTTTAAAAAATATTGTAACAGAATTAAAGAAGTGTTAACATCAATTAGATATTAGATGATATTAAAGAATTACTAATTTTATCTGTGATAACAGTATTGTGTTATATTTTATTTTCATTTTATTTTAGAAACATACAGTATTGTATTTGTGGATGAATGAAATGATTGATGTCTGAAATTTACTTCAAAATAACGCAGTGCAGACAGAAGGGAAAGTAGGTATGAATATCTATAATACAAGATTGCTCTTGTAATGTTAATTGTAATTATTGGAACTTGGTGTCTACATTTGGATGCATCTGAAAATTTCTGTGTGAAGTTTTTTTAACTGACTTGCCAAGAAATACAGCATTTGAGGAAAGCCATAGCAAAGAACAAAGAACAAGAACAATAGTTATGATGCAGAAACTGAGCGTCCATGTGTCCATTTCTGAAGAACTTTCTTCTGTATATTGGATGCATACTCTCTCCATTATTCATGTTGGAGGTGTTCCAAATGGCACATTCTCAGCTATTTCCATTTCTAATTTCTTTGATACAATGTTAACCTCATTAGGCTGTCAGGAACATATTTGGTCTTCTCTTTCCATTTACATATATATATATATATATATATATATATATATATATATATATATTATAAATATATATAATAAATATTTATCTATTTATAAATATTATATTTATATATAAATATATAAAATAAATATAATATTTATAAATATACATATAATATATACATATTTTTTAACATGTTGAGACACTACTTAAGGGCAGTCTCAGAGACCTCCCCATTCTGCCCACATACCGACACTTCTTTTGCTGCCAAATTCATTCAGTGATGCTACAGACCTAGGAAGAAGGTACCTGAATTTGCACAAGGGGCTGGGCTCAAGTGACATATCTTGTTTGGCATGAAAGTGAAAATAGTGTAAGAAAATATTTTACTAGCATGCTTATATCACTGTTATATTGAAACCAATGCTCAGAGCACAGCACCTTAAAGAGATTTTTAAAAATTACATCCATACACCTACCCTTTGCCATCACTATTACCATTCCATATCTGCCCACACATGGGTCAACTTTGACTTCATGATAAAGCCTTATATTTAAATTGTGCTATATTTTTAAGTTATACATTAAAAAGCCTCATGCCTTAAGAGCACTCTCTTCAAGATGCAAAGTCACCTGATCTACAACTATCAAAGGGTTTCTTGTGTACCAAAACCCCTGAGAAAAGTAACACCTTACCCTAGAAGTATTCTAAATACATGGCAGAAGAGAATTTTTACTGACAATGGAGAGAAATAACTTGAAAGCAGGAATGACTAAAACAGGACCAAAAGAGAGTATCTAAGCTGGAGAAGACAGTGAAACAACACAGAAAGAGGAGAGGTAGGTGGTAGTAAAGACCAATCCTTCACAGTTTTGACTACATTGCTCTGTCACTTCGTTTTGAACGTGACAACATCATATCTCTCTGGGCAATAGAACAAAAGTTATCATTGGTATCTTTTGAGTAACCAGTAGAAAAAGAGCTAGAATAATTTCAGGATAGATGCATTGCTACCTGTTAAGAATAAACCCTCTTACTGAAGCTTTCCAAAGTCAATGTTGGGTAAATTATTCACGGTGGCCACAACCACATATGTCTTCCCAATACAAGGTCATACAGTTGAATTCTGAGTAATCACTTTCTGATTGACTTTTCTCCAATACCCGTCTCAGTCAACAGCCCTAAAGTTCTATGTGCTGTGAAAATTTTACAAAAGGAAAGCTCATTTAAAGTGGAATCCAGATCCCAGAATGGAAAGCTCTCACACCTAAACACTTGTCATCAATTGCAGACCCAACAGGAAGAGATGGACCTTGCAAGTCCATACTGTTTTACTATCCTGCAGAGGAAAGAAACGTTTTCTACTCTCCCTGGCAAAAGCCCCAGCCAATAAGAGATTGTCACAAATTAGCCAATGACAAGCCATTATACTGAGAACCCCTAGTTTACTCCAATGGGTTTTTTGTTTGTAACGGCCCTTCTCAAATGCCCACCCCCACCCCTCTCTTCTATAAAAGATAATTTTTCTTCTTTGTTCTTGAGTTTGCCTATGGTTTTGCCATAGCTTGCTTGTCCTGAATTGCAATTCTCTGTTATTCCTGAATAAACCCATTGTTGCTGGTAAAATAACTGCCAGCTTCATTTTTAAGATTAACAGTACATAAAGCCATTTAGAGAGTTTTGTGGAAACGACCCTTTAAATTTAAGGAAAAAAAGTAAAGAGATGAAAGATTAAAACACACTGACAAGCAGCAATTTGTTGAAAAGGTGATGAGTTGATGTCTCTACTATAATTCACAGACCTCAGAGTGAACGTTTTTGAAGTAGCATCCTATGAATTAAACTCCCTACTTGTCATGTTATCAGTTTTATTAGAGGCAAATTCCTTTGAATTTGAGTGTTTCAGGCATTTATCTGAAGGAACTCACTCATGAGTAGGATTTTAAAAATTGTTTATAGTTCTCTCCAACCGACAACAATCTTCTGACTCTTGGGCATTGGAAGATGGCCTAACTAAAAGGTTCATTTATTTTTCTGCACCTGTGATTTCATTTCTAAGTGGTGTGAAGAGCTCCTGAATCTCTGGTTCAAAATCAGGACTTTTCTTTTCCAAATTACTGAGCTCCCATTACATTTACAGGTGAGTCAAAAAGGCATTCTCTGTGTTATTGCCTTCTATGTAATGCTTGAAGAGAAAAGAGAGGTAATTATTTACCTAGTGGGGTGGGAGAGAAGGAAAGCTACCTTATCACTGTTTTAAAACAAAGGACATATCTATAATGCTTTGTGAGGGAATCCTAGCTAGACATTTCTTTTCTGTGCTCTTACATCAATCATACTTTCCTAGTTGGGGATAAATGAATCATAATCCATAGCATCTCACGTATCATATTTTGGTGTGTAAGCAATGTAGACAAACACATTTCTTACCACCCTCTTCAACACATACAAACACCTATTGACTTTAATTGTTCATAGTTCTCCATTAACTGAACACTCAGTCTACCTGATGTTGACCATCAATTCTAGGTCTACATTAAGATTAAATAAGACAAGAATCTAACCTGTTAATAATTGACAGGGAGATTTTGGTCTTTCAATTTCCCCTTGGAAAACTTGTAAGAAAATAGGGCAAACAGGGAAAGAAAGGGTTCTCCCCCATGACTGTCAGCCAACATATGTAATGTATTCATTTCTCACTGTTCACTTTTTATTGTGTTATGGAACCAGGAAGAATGACTTTGTATTATCCCTGGGTTATTAGAAGTGTCTGATTGTTTGGAGTTAATTCTTTGGATCTAAGGAGTTTGTGTATACAATACAATTTTTTTAAAACCCAGGAGCATGTTGAGTTTCTCTCAAAGAGCATCTTTTTTTGTTTGCTGTTTGGCTGATTGATTTTTTTGGGTTTTTTTAAGGATGTGGAGGTGCTCCTGGGGACACATGCTGCCCCTTTCAGTCTCTCAGGTGGTGGTTCCAAGTGCTCTGCTCACACAGGGCACACCAGAGCTACGTGCTGGGCAGTGCTAGGCAGGGCTAAGCAGCACTAGGCAGGGCTGGGCAGGGCTAATGCTGGATGAAGAGCATCTTTGCATAGTCAACTTCCTGCTTTAGAGCACCTCCCATAGTTTCAGCCCATTAACCCAAGCACAACAGCTTGATGAATTAATGCTTATATAGGCACAGTTGGCAGCTTCTAATTAAATAATTATGGTTAAGTGTCTGCACAGAAGCTGTTATGCACCCTAGAAAGCCAGCTGTCAGTTTTATTGGTCCTAAGACAGAGGAAGAGTTAATACTTAGCTCTGGATGTTACATACAAAGGGAAGTATATCATATATGATATATACGCTGTGCAATATGAAGTTGCATTGTGCTTGTGCTAGCCTGTCCATTAGTGATGAAGAGCAAACTGCTCCTCAGCAACCTCTCAGAAACCCAACAAAGAAGGAAGCAATTATATGATCAGCAGAGCAGAACCTGTTCAGAGCAATTTACAGAGGACATAGTGTTAGACGGATGAGTCTTTGATGAACACCCAAATGTCACTGAGCTAGCAGGCAAATACATTTCTGGGTTTTGTTTAGATGAGCAAGTGATAGAAATCTAATGTGGTCTTTTTTGAGATGGTTATGGTGGGTGTGTTTTCATTTACTTGCCTAAAGCTTCCTAAGATGCTGTTTTCAAATATTAGAAATTGGAGAACAAAGTAAATATCACAAACCTAGATTTGAACTCTTTCTAAGATGCATTTTTCCAAAAAGTTAGGAAGAGATATTTGTTCTATAGAATTACGGATAATGTCAGATTCCTTTATAGAAGGCTGAAAAGCTAGAGTCTTATCTCAACACCCATGGGGTGGTATCTGGTGACTAAGCTCCATCATAGAGGAAGATATAGATTATAGATAAAGGCCATTGATAGGTTTGTTGGACCAAATAATGCTTGTTATTACACATCAATATGTTTTTGAACTGATAGCTGATTTCATTTTTCTCCACAGGCTGTCCTTTCCACACAATCCGTGTGTCCTCACTTCTAAAAATCAAATGTGCCATAACCCAGCACAGAACAACTCAGCTTGCCACTAGCCTCTTTAACCAGGGTTCCCAGAACCATCTCCACATGAATAAACACAACTGTGGGCAAAAATCAGTCCAGGACATTCAGTCATACTTTTATGTTTAAAAAAGAAATAGACATTTTAATCCCCCAAATTTATGGATTTACCTTAAAATAAGAGGAAACTGAATTTTAAAGTGGAAACATTTCTTATGGAATTCTCTTCACCCAACCCCCAGGCCTTGTTAAAAATCAACTGTTAAATCAAGCACTAAACTTTACAGACTGATTTACTGTTCACCCTCCAGAGATCAAGGCTTAAAGTTTATTTAGAACAATGCCATTTCATAAAACAAAGCAATCTGTACCTTATGTCATCATTTAAGCAAATGGACTGACCTCTAAGTGCTTATTTAAAATGCTTCAGAACAACTGCTTCCATTCCTTTTACCCCCTCCCATTTCCTTTGATGTCAGTAATTCTATCATCTCAGCTGTCTGGAGATACTTGCTTGTGATTGACAATTCTCAAAGATCTAGTTCCTTTTAGACGGATCTTAGACAAAGTTCAGTACAATGAAGTCTGCAGCGCAACTCAAGTCTCAGTACAAAATGCTAAAGAATCAGATAGATTTGTAAAGCCTATAACAGCAAGTTTCAGACTTGGTGGGGCAGATAGGGGGTCTTTTTATCAGCCTATACTGCCATCTATCTAAGCAAGACCACATCATTTGGTATTAAATCCATTTGTGTTTTCAAAACCCCTAAAGGAAAGCAAGTCTCCAGCAACTGGCTTTACAGATCCCAAAGTTCCGATAAAAGAATGGACAGCACCACCACATTCACTCTGAGTCTGCCAGTCTCCTGTGGACCAACAGCCAAGTTCTAACCATCATCTTATCCTCACAACTCGATATCTGGCAAACAGACATACATGTCTGCTTTCATTCCCCATATCACCTAAACCAGTATTATTTGCATCTTGTGATTTCTGAGGCCTCTGAATATTCTGTGATGTCATTGATAAAACAGATGAGAATTGCTTAGATAGACATGAGACCCAAATTATAGCCTCTAGTATTCTAGCTATACCTCAGGAGTTTAAAAACAAAAACAGACAAACAAAACCCAGAGTATTCCTTAGACACTGACTGAACGTGCAAACAACAAACATCTGTAGAGAGAATTGATACAGATGAAAAATAGAAAGAACCCTTTGTACTTACGGTAGAAGACATACTCAGTGTAGCTTGACCAGATCTTGTCATCTGTATATTGGTTGACAAAAGATGCTGTCACTGAGGAGTTACAGGCCACCATGTGGAATCCACACTCTGACAACATATCAAAAGCCCTTTCCAGATGCTTGAATTTGAGATAAAATCTGGAGGTGTATCTTTCTGGGGCTCGGTCAGGGTCTCTGCTCTCATTCAAAGTTTCTCCAAAGACTTCTTTTGCCAAAGAAATCCTTCCACAAACCAAAATCCGAGGAACTCTACGAAACTTGGCATCTGCCTGCCCCTCTCTGCCCATGGTGCAGGACCCCCTGTAGCCCACAGTAATGAAGCCCCACTTGCGGTCTGCAGGGAGCACTGAGGAAGGAGGGCAGATTCTCGTGTCGCTTCCTTGGGAGGCATCTTCAAAGTCACTATGGCAGAATTCGTCCGGGCTTTGCTTGATCTCATCAGGGGTCAGGAGTTTGACCAAGTCTGGGAGCTGGAAATACTCAGCTTCCCTTTTCAGTCTTCCCCTTTCTGGAAAGTGATCAGGCAGGACCACCTGCCTGTCCCTGAGATAGTCCAGAATATAACGGAACAAGAATCCATCTCTGTCAATGAAAAACCTTCCTTTGGAGTCCTTGGCTAGATCGTTAGCCGTGTCTCTCTTTGGGGAAAACATTTTCCACAGGAAGGAATGAGGGATGCTTATTAATGTGGAATGGCGGGTGAAATAAACTTGACCGCCAACATTCAGCTCCACGACCTCAGGGAAGGAGTTGGGAACTGCAGCCCCTTGTTCTCGAGGATAATAACGACTACAGTTTCCACTCAAAGCCATTGTCCCTGTCTTCTTTTGCTTCTCCTATTTTGATTTGAAGGCGCAATCCAATGGAGTCACAGCCTTATCCTTTGCATCAACTTGTCAAAGAGGGAGAAGGATGTTAACTTCTTAAAAATGACCTTCTCTCTTACCCCAGTTTTTTCCCCAAGCAAGCAAAATTTAGAAGAGTCCACAGGTGAAGTGATGCTGCAAAAGTAGTTTAAACCCTGGCTGGTGGTGAGCTATTACTTCATAGAATATAATCAACTCATCTCCATCCGATCTGCCCCAAGCTCAGATGTGGAGCATCTGCCCCAAGCTCAGTAGGCAAGGCAGGCCAAGTCCCCAGTTACTCAGAGGTCCGTCTGAAGGAAAAGAGAGAAAATTATTTCCTCAAACCCAGCATGAGTCAGAAAAAGAGACACCGCTGGAGAGAGGAGAGGGAGGGAGAGGGAGGGAGGGAATAAGAGAGGGAGGAAGGGAGGGAGGGAGGGAGAGATTATTTGACATAAGCAGCCCTGGAACTACTGATTTCAGCCATTCAACTAAATCATGGCTTCTCACAAGCTATTTTGTGTCTACATGTTTATTCATATGCCTCTGTCCCCAGCAATCATCATTAAAAATCTTTCTATTTGTATTTCTGCCTTAAAAAGGGATACAAGATTTTCAACTTCTAAAAGGGGATTTTTCCTCCCTGCTGATCAGGAAAAGCAAGAAGTCTCAGAACTTACCTTAGTGCTGAAAACCCAGCTCCTGTGAAGAAATACCCATTTGCAAAGCAGTCAGAATCCACAGCCACCATCTGGAGCTTGTCAAATCCCGAAGAGGTAAAGGATAGAGGTATCAATGAAAAGTGCAGGAGAGATGTGCTCTTAGAAAATAATATTTTTATATATATATAAATATTTATATAAATGTATATCCGTATGTATGTATATAGGTATGTATTCACTCCCAATCCCAAGTTGAAACAAGTCACAAAAAAGTTAAAGCGTGATGAGAGGTGGTTGGGTTGAAGAAGCGAGGCAGAGAAAAATATCCAGACAAAGCTTCTCCAGTGGGGGGGGGGGGGGGGGGGAAAGGTGGGGGAGAACCTTTAGAAAGAATCCTTAAAACAAAAGAAGAGTTGCAAAAGGTACTGGGACTTAGAAGCCTTTCAGAAAGCCCAGAAACAGAAAGACAGATATGCCTTGCTGGGGTCCCAGGTAGCCACCCCACCTGCCAGGCAAGGGCAAAGGGACTCCCATGTTCGCAGGCAGGTGGGAGGCGCTGGGAACCGCCGCGAGCCGCTCGGCCCGGCCGCCGAAGCGCTGAGGGGCCGCGGGGGGCTCAAGCTCAGGCTTCTCCGGCTGGCGGCGGAGCTGGGTGGTTCCACAGTTCCCAGTGCAGTTCGGATGCTGTTGTTTCAGCAGTGCAGGCAAGATACCATCCAGGGAAATGACTATTACATCATCTTAAAGGAATAGGGCTTGGAGAAAGCGGAGGAAGCTCCGAGTCACGTCGTCCTCGGTGACAGGTCGCCAGGACTGCACGGGGACGCTGCGCACTGGCCACAGCACGCGACTCCCGAGCTCCAGGCTTGGGGCGGGGACAGGGGGACGCGGCGCCGCAGCGCCGCCGCGCAACCACTTCCCTGGGCGTCCTGTCCGCGAGTCTGGAGTTTGCAAGGGCCTTCGCTTTTCCTTTTCTTCCCGCCTTTACACCTCCACCGCCACCACCATTCCCCAGAAATAAGCCCCCCAACCCAGCGGTGACATAAACACAAGTGATTATGCATTTGGAAATCCACAAACAAATCTGCACATGCACTGAATTTTTGCTGAAGGACAAATTTCCCCTCTAAAAGCTTTTTTTTTTTTAAAGAAAAAAAACACACCAAATGAACCCCAATAATCAAGGTACAAAGTGGCTTTTCTTTAAAATCAAAGGGGATTAAACCATGTCCTCATTCAGATGCCCTCTTTTTTTCCCTCTTCTCCATCCCTCTCCCCCCCCCCCACACACACCTGCCCAGCATGAATAAATAAATACAATCTCTCTGGAATTATCCATGCTCTTTCCAAAGCATGCATGAGGCGCTGATACCCTCAGAAAGCCCACAGTTTACATCAGTAAGTCATTATCTTCGCTTACCTGATAGAAATTGTTACCTGCAACCTTTTTCTGGGGCTGTTTCTTTACTAAGCATCTCTTCGGACGTCCCCAGCCCGCTCCCAACTCATCCCAAGAGGACTTCAGGGGAAGACACTCCCGGCTAAGAGACATTTTACTCAGGTCCCAGAGGGCTTCCTTAAGTGCATCATTATAGTTTCAGGAAGGCATTTCCAGGGCAACCTAATCCACTAACAAAGTGCTTCCAGTCGATCCCGCCAGTCAATAATGGCCCAGCCAACAGCTTACAGTAAGTCGGCCATTTCTCCTTTAAAATGCCAGTGTCTTAGGACTTACACTCTTAATCAGAATATAGCATTTCATCTATGAATAATATATGTGAGGCAAACTCCATCCCAAATAATTGCTACTTTAAAAAAATGAAAACCAAAAATGGAGATAAAAGTATGAATTAGATACATTTTAAGGGATCATGTGTTATTGCCAACTCTTGCCCTGAGAAGTAGCTTAAAGATAGACTCAACAGCAGGATAAATTAATTTCTAGTTTAACAATCTGTTCTTTCAATAAGTATCAGGTTACTGAACACATTCAGAGTGTTAGCTAACACTCCAACACCTGATTATATTTGACTTTTTTCCTTTTCCTTTAATGTATTAACCTGTTCTGGCCTCAATCATTGGGATTTTAATGCTGGACCAATCAAGGAAATGTTTATTATTTGGTGCAATTGTATCGCCATCTAGTGTCTATAAACTATCAGTGCAGATCTGTAATTGACCACTTAACCTGAGCCAAAAGTTAGATTTTTTTATTTTAAAGTTTTTGTATTGGTTTAAGTATTATTAGACACACACTATTCACCGTGATGACAGAATAAAAAGTTAGCTGCCAACAGAACAAGGAAAGAAATGAGTCTGAGTCTATGCTCACTAAGTACTGGGTTTGTCCTAGTTAAAAATAAGCAAATGCTTCATTTTATTTCTAACAGAATAGGCAATACACCATAACAACAACTTTGGAGATTGGGTATTAAAATATTCTGGGGACAGTTGGGCAGGAAGTGGGGAACAGGAATGAGAAAAACCATAGCCTTTTAAAGCTTAAAGGAACTTGAGGGGTGCCTGGGTGGCTCAGTCGGTTGGGCGTCCAGCTTCGGCTCAGGTCGTGATCTCATGGTTTGTGGGTTTGAGCCCCGCGTTGGGCTCTGTACTGACAGCTCGGAGCCTGGAGCCTGCTTCCAATTCTGTGCCTCCTCCTCTCTCTGCCCCTCCTGTGCTCATGCTCTGTCTCTCTGTCTCTCCATAATAAATAAACATTTAAAAAAAATTAAATCTCAAAAGAACTTGAGAAATAGGAATTACTATCTCAGAGATACGGAATCTGAGGACCAGAGAGGGAAAGAACTTCCACAAGGTCACACAGCTGTAGAGTAGGGGGCGGGGAGGAAGGGTTAGACCACTGCCAATTCAGTACGACCAGTGTCCTTTTTTTAAGTGCACGTATTCTAGAATAGGGATAGAGTGGAAGCAAATAAAGGAAACAAGAATTTCAAGGCTACCCATTTGGGAAAAAAAATGGCAGGTCATTTTAAAGAGTTTTCAATATTCAGTTAAATTGCAAGTCCAAAAGATCTTACCATTTAAATAAGAGGATTCTGATTTTAAAAATTGAGGAGTTTTGTTCATTTGTCTGGGTTTCAAAGGTTAGGCTATTTTTGAGACAAGTAGTTCTTAACCTCTTTTGGATAATGGACTGGCTGGAGAATCTTAAGAAATCTAGAAAATAAATAAACAAGACTAAAAGTTTGCATTCAATGTCAGGGGCAGAGCCTCTCAGAAAGGTCCAAATAAAAAGAGGAACCAGGGAGCAATGTGGGCAGAGACTTACATTCCCAAAACTCCTTGAATTTTGACAGTGAACCTTCTTTTTGAAATGAGATTACATACACACTCACACAGACACACTCTGAGGATTGAAAAAATAAAACATTCACCAGATAACCTTCACCTCATGACCCATATTGGACCACATCACCTGAGATGCACTCTGAATTCATATTGTTTAATAAATACTGTAAGTGTCCTGTGCTTTGCACAGTTGTATTGCTTTATACTTTGGGGCTCAAAATGTTAATTTATGATGTTAAACTGTTAGAAATACATGACTGTTTTGTTAACCCTCTTTAGGTATATTTACTTTTTAATCTACCTAGAGCCTCCAGAAATCAACAGTGCTTGGGTATCTCTCTCATCTTTTGAGAGGTCAGGGATTTGGTTCCAGATTGGCCTGAAGCCTATTCACCTGGGGTCTGCAGATCCTGGGTTAGCATCTTCTGATGAATACATTTTCTTGTTCCTTTAGGCTAGGGATGCAAACAAATGAGAAGTGAGATTAAGGAGATAACAGGCTTGAAGGAAACAAAGCAATACACCATATAGAGAGATTTAAATAGTGCTGGAGTAAGCGCCTGTGTCTCAGGGAGGCTGTCAGTGAGCCCAGCTGCTTGGTGCCTTAACAAGAGGCAAGAAGCCAAGTCTAGGCTGTAAGCGTATATCTGTCCTCCGTGTCAGCAGATAACACAGCTAGTGTTATTGTTCTCTTCTGGCAGCTCTCCCCTGAAACACTGTGGGATGCCACACTCGGCCCAAAGACCGAACACACAGCAACAGATTTCTCTTAGGGGAAGAGTAAGAAAGAATGTTTCATCCTGTTCTTTGTAATATTCAAGACTCTAGCACATCAAGATACACTATGGGTAAATTGAGGAGTTGATAAAATGTGTCTTAGCCTGTTTCCTGTTCCCTACCTTCACACACCCCCGTAGCTGAATGTTGAAGAGTATATTCTCAAAAGGACAATTTTAATCTTGGAATAATGTGTTCACTTCCCACATCCTTACCTTCTAACACATCCTTAAGTTTCTTCTCCCCTCAAGCAGAGATCAGTTTTATGCTGACTGTCTTTGCTACCAGGGAGGGAATGATCTCATAAACGTATACTGAAATGCTGTGCACTCATTGTGTAACGTGCCCCAAAGACTCCTGCATTATCACCATCATTATAATAGCTACTGGTTACAGAGTGCCAACCACCAAGAACTCACAACAGACATCATCCCTCTTCCAGCTCTGCCTGATGGCTGTGGGACATCGGACAAGAGGCTCAGTGTCTCGGAGCCAGGGTACAATGAAGATAAGAAGACCCACCTCCCCGGTGTGTTGTGCAGATGAAATACTATGATGCATGTAAGACCCCCCGCACACTCTCTGGCCCTAGGCGTGTGCTTACTAAATACCAGTAGTGCCCCTGGTAGTGGCAGAAGCAACTGCATTTGTTGTTGTTAGACTCAAGTTGAGGCATAAATAAGTTACAAAAGATGCCCAAAGATTGAAATTCAGTTCTACTTCCAAAATCTTTGTTCTTCTCACGATGCAGGTGTAGGTAAGGATCATTGTTTGTTACACACATGTGTATTAATAATGAGGGGATTTCAGGATTTGCTGGGGGAGATGGGGTTGGCCAAACGGGGAGCTGAAAATAGTACCACAATGGCTAAAAATGAAAATGCCACTATCTTCTGCCATACGAGTTTACATTCGTGGTACCCTTTCATTCATGCCACATGGATTTAATAAGTGCCTATGTTGTGTCCAGCACAGTGCTGGGTACTCAAGATACAAAGTTGAATTCGAGAGAATCTCTGAGCTCAAACGCATACAACACACATTCATACTCAAAATCATACCAAGGAAGGCAAAGATTAAAAAGTCCTAGATTCTTGAGCACTGCTTCTTATTTGCAGAAAGATGCCTGCAGCTCTATTGAGCTTTGGGTGCTATATAGTTAAAATATGTTTTGGACAAACCACTTAACCTCAGGGTGGCTTCTGCTTCCTTGCCTACAAAATGAACCCATCTCCCTTTATAGGGATACTGTGACTGACAGCAAAGGGATGATGAAATACAGCCGCCAAATCTTCAGAGACATACCAGGCAGTAATTTGCTATGGAAGAAACAGAGGAAGAAGCAGCAAACAGCAATCTTGTTAACATAACACCTTGCAAGAATGAATTTGGATTAGATGAGCATAATCTTAAAGTTGAAAAGGGAAACCCTTGGCGGTTACCCACTGAAGCCTCCGGTCCACCTACAAGGTTTACATAACTGCAAACGTTCAGTCTAAGTCATTTCTCTTGGTCTCTCCTGAAAACATTCTTGAACTATACTCTCATAAAATACATATATGATAGCTAAAGCAGTTCATGTCACCATGATGCCTCTGAAAGGAAGTCTGTAGAATACAGTTCTTCCAAGGGAATGATCCTTTTAAGACCTGGGCTTTCAAAATTTTTTATGCTGATCTGAACAGAAAGTACTGCTATTCAAGTATGAAGGTGGCATTATTGACTATATTAGCAGGGTCTAAGGTTTTTTATATGTGCATGTGACGCAGAAAAGATGGTACATATTTCTGTAGTAGGTGTGGATGTGTGGCCACCTTGTAGGTTTCCCTTCAAAACTAGGAAGCTTTTCTGGGGCACATGGTCAAAGTTAGGAGTGCACAATTTGTCCATGGAGTTGAGTAAAGCCAACCCATACATATGTACTTTGAAACTGTGATCTCAGCAGTGTGGAATACAGACTTGGTGGGAGATGAGGGGGGAAATAGAACATAGCTGCCCAACTGCCAAGCAATTAATGCCAGCAAATACACAAGCAATATTTTAGAAACAGCTATAAAAAACAAAAGATGTCTACTCTCGCCTCTCCCTACAGTCCTTTTCCTAACAGTCTGCTTACCCATGCTGTATTATTTGCTGTATGATGCTTGTTACATATGTTTTATTACACTTGTCAGCTTAGTCCTTATTATGTTTGCTCTACATTATACAATATATCTCTTGGTAAAGGAGTAGAGTAATTTGTAGGCCAGTAACTGTCAACCTTTCATCTCCTACCTAGGAAACCCATTTTTCAAACCACTTCTCTGTCATCTTTCCAAAATACGCAGCAAGTGCAAGCAGTCAAAACAGAACGAACTTAGGTCTTAAGTTCAAAAACAGTTATTTAAAAAAATCAGTCAGAAA
Organism: Panthera onca; assembly: GCF_046562875.1. Classification (NCBI taxonomy): domain Eukaryota; kingdom Metazoa; phylum Chordata; class Mammalia; order Carnivora; family Felidae; genus Panthera; species Panthera onca. Next base: position 119,508,719 of record NC_138339.1, read on the forward strand.
TTGCAACAATATGTCACTGGTCTCTAGAATGCACTTTTATTTTTTTCTGAATAGTTTTATACATGCATAAATGGAATTTATTAACCCCCTGTGGCAACTTACAGGGAATAGAGCTTGAAAATCCTGGTTACAATGGAAAAGAGCAGGTGTTAGGATCAGGCAGATCCAGGTTTGAAAGAGGCACCTACCAGCTCTAGGATCATGAGCTAATTACTGTACCTCTCCCAAGATATTCTCCTTATGTATATATTAGAAATCAAGGGGCACCTGTGTGATTCAGTTGGTTAAGCATCCAACTTCAGCTTAGGTTGTGATCTCTTGGTTCATGGGTTCGGGCCCCACGTTGGGCTCTGTGCTAACAGCACAGAGCCTGGATCCCGCTTCAGATTCTGTGTCTCACTCTCTCTCTGCCCCTACCCTGATCACGCTCTGTCTCTCTCTCTTTCTCTCAAAAATAAACATTAAAAAAAAGAAATAAAAATATGTACTTTACAGGATTGATGTAAGGATTAGAGATAATGTGCTGGAAGTGCTTGGAATATAGCAAATGTTTAATAAGTAATGGGCAGTGTGGTTATATTTATGTTTGGCTCAGTCACCTTCTCTGCCCCTCTTCCCTCCACTCCCTGTGCCTACCCCACGGGTCTGTGTGAATGAGTGGATGGAAGGATACCACATTAATCATTAACGCTGGTGATGTGACCAATGCATTTTCTGAAAGTCTGCTTCTTCCTTCAAGCAGGGGAACAGAAGAAAGGAAAGCGATACCTGAACTCTAAGCACATTTGTCCTTGGAGATGGACAGTTAGTTCATTTAAAAAATACTCTCCTGCCTTCATAAGTGGCTACATTTTTCAAAGGATGATGAATGGAGGAAAGCAAATGAACAGGCTGGCTCATTCAAAATATCTCACATCATTTTACAGTGATTCAGCACAGACACTTTGGTGTAGCATTTGGTTTGTGGAAGGCATTTTTTACAACTAAATCCAAACATGTCATTCTCACAGGTTGAAATGAATCTTGCCAGTGGCATCTGCCCATGGGGCACAGCAGGAGGACAGAAGGACAAAGACCAACTAACAAATGTAAAGACTTAGTTCAAGGAACAATATTGAATTGTTTTATTAGAAGACTTGAAAAGTCAAAGCTGGGGGTTTCATGTATGCTCTGAAATACCTTTTGGTATCCAGAGCACTTCTTTCCTTGCTTTTTGAGTTGTTTGCAAGAAATCCATGGGGCAGAGATCATTTATCATTCATCTTGCTATCCCCCAACCAGTAGCACAGGAGATCATATTTTGAAGGTGCTCTCTATGTATTTGTTGAATTTAATTGCAGGAGCAAGAGTGTATCCTCAAGTTAGCCCAAGAAAATCATATGTTAAGAAGTCGGAAGGGTCATATTGGAACAAGCTGTTGGTTGGGAAAATACGGCAGCTGATTTCGGTTTATTTAACAACACACTGAGTTCTCCAGGCTAGGAGGGACCTTTTCATTTGGTCAAGTCCAGAGAAATAAACTAGCTGCAAAAAAAAAAAAAACCAGCCTTTATGAATTCACCATTGCAAACGGATCATGCACAGACTCAGTGTGGAGTCAAACTGGAATGAAAAAAGAGCCATTAAAAGGAACACCCCAACAAGAAGAGTAAGAAATGACAAAGTTTCCAGTTTCAAATTTTTATTGATGCCAATTTCTTAAAATATCCATGTCTGTGTCTGTGGCCAAATACGCTAATAAAATTAACAAATACAACTGACTTTGACTACCAGACAACTTCTCATACATTATCTCTTTCAACTCCTGTAGCAATCTTGAACTGCCGGCATTGTAGGGAGAATTAAAAGAGGCTCCAAGAGGCTGAATTATTAACAGCGGGTCACACCAAACCGGCCTGATCACAACCCCCCCCCCCCTTTTAACTACCCAGTCATATAGCTCCTTTTACTAAATATCTTCAATATATGCCCAATATTTGGATTTGGCATCGCACAGAACAACAACACATTCCTAGCACAGATTACCACTATATTGCAATCCTGGTTCCATGCCAGACACAGTGTAAGCGCTCCATAAGTATTTGTCCAAGGACTGTTAGAATTATGAAGTGAATGACTGAATACACAAATAATGAATAAATGGACAAACTACCAACTGGAACAAAAGTATCCAGAAATTCTAGCTGGATACAGCAAAAGCCTATCTTATGTGGTGTGTCTAATTTTCTTTACTTTGGAAATGTTGGTTCCAAATGGGAGAATGATTTCAGAGATGAAAAATAAAAAGTTTGTATCTCAGCATTTGAGAATTAGCCCTTCATGAATCCAAAAGAATGAGTAATACACATTTATGTGTTTATGTTGCAGAATTTAGAAGATTTTAGAAATAAGAAACTACTTTTGGGATAAGACTCTCCCCCAGAACAATAAAAAAAAAAAAAAAAAAAGCAAATGCATAGATCTAGAAAAGTATGATTTACTTTAAAAAAACAACTTGAAAAGATACCAGGCAACTCTAATACAGCCATTTTATGTGTCAGTCATTCTGCTTCCCTTCCAAAAATGTGTGTGGAGTGGAGTGTGGAGTTGAAAGACCCAGTAGTAGTTGACCTATACAGACACACATACTGGGCACACAAAATAAAGGGCTATGGCACACAATTCAAACACGAGTTGGGAAACATCACTCTTTGCCGTAGAATGCAGATTTGCACAGTTTCTGCCAAAGAAATTCTGCCAAAGAAATTGTATGTTACCTTTACAGACAATGATCTGAGCCTCAAGCACATCTCACCATTACCCTAGGGTCTCTCAAAATGACAGGCTGGTTTGCAATGTGTGGTTCCAATGGCTGCCAGAGGATATCAGGTAATTGTTTGAGATGGACACAATATCATCTATCTTTCTGAGAAATATGGTTGCCATTCATCAGGAAAAAGAATGCCTATGAACAAATGGAGTGACACAAAAAAAGATTTATGTATCCGATAGAAACTGGATCCAATCTTGTGTGTCCTGACCAACCCTTTGAATTTTTCATATATGTAAATAAGGTTTTGAAAGTGGTTACATACATCTCTGTTGTTGAAGTGCCATCATAGTGGACACAGAGGCTAAGATTACCCCTAAATGGGATATCGGATAAAATAATAAATTAAGATGAAAAATTAGATAAAAGGGCCAGGGATGGAGAAGTGATGGAGTCCTTATTTTCACCAAAGAGAGGAAGCAAATGCACTCCTTATAGTGCCATTTTTCCCATGGATACTTATGCCTATAAGTGTAAAGAAAGAAAGAAACTGCCCAATGAAAGTGACCAACAAATTCTAGGTTGAAAACCTCAGAGCTTCACAATAATAACCCCCTCCTCTCAAAAAAGTTCATCTGCAGAACCACTGGCTAATCAGAGCCAACAAAGAGTCCTTCCCCAGACACCAAATTGGTAACAACAGCTGAGGTTGAGGGAGTCCAACAAAAGAAGCTTTAAACTCCTTGAAAATCCCTCTCCTACTTCATGTCATTTATCTTCATCCATTTACTCAAGTATTTACATATATATTTGTACAAAGAACTATGTTAGACATTGTAGAAGAGGCGAAGATTCATCAGGCATGAGTCTTACCCTCCGCAAGCTGATAATCCAGCAGGGCAAAATAAAGGAAAACCCTGAAACTCCAATGTGGAGGCTGATTACTGCAGCATGGAGGAGGCGGTGATTGCTGTTGGAAAAAACTGCAAGAATTTCCATGAGAGAGGCATGGAGCGAACTAGAATGAAGCCATTTTTTTGAAACTCTAAGGAACATCATGCCTAGCACAAAGTGCCCATTAATAAATTATGGATGGGCTAAAGGAAGTGCCACTTTGCATTACTACACATTTATGGGATGCTCATTTAGAATGCATTTAGAACTGCCCCAAACTAGGCTGATTCATTCGAATCCTGATGATCTCAGAAATATTTTATATGCAGATATAAATGTATGCCCATTACAGCACTAGAACCTACAGCTAATTTATATTTGGTTCTCAGCCAATGAGGACTAAGAGCCATTTGTGGGGCCTTTCCCAATCATGTGCTTACTCCAGCAGGTCCCTCTTTCTGCCATTACTTTCATGCCAATGGACACTGGTTCAAGATGGCAGACAAAAAATATGCAAGTGATAGTGCTAAGGATTCTACAAGACATTGAGGAAGATCCTGGATGGCAGCAGGTAGGCCTCGCTGCAACAGCTCCCAGTGCCTCCAAGGAGATAGGCTAAGAAACCCAGAGTAGCAGACACAAGTTGCCTGGGAGAAATCCTCTGATGTTCTGCAGAGTAGCATAAGCCTCACGGCAGCCTGGAAAGATTGGCTAACAACAGTATTGAGGATAAAAAGAAGAGATGTTAGGCCAGAGGCATAGCGCAACTTCGGGAGACTTGAAGAGAAAGAAGGGTAATTGCCAAAGTATGACAACAGCTGCATATCTCCATTCTATCATGCCATAATAATCACATAGAGCACCAATTTAACTAACATAACCATTTCCAAGAGCAGGTTTCCACAATAAACGGGATATGCCTGTAGTTAAAACTCGGGGGTGGAGGTGGAGGAAGATTCAAAACACTATTTCTATTTCAGATACCCCAAGAGCCCTGTAATTAAGGATATCCTAAGGGTTTGGAAAAGTAGACTGTCTGTAAGCAATGGCAGTTCTTTAAGGCAATTGTGTAACACAGAGGAGATCTAATAAAAGAATGAGTTACTTTTGTTCAGCACAAAAGGACAACCTCAGAGTAATTTTGGCTACCATTCACTACTATAAAAAAAAGTTCGCCTGACGTATTAACCTAATATTCACAACTTTGGGACGGAAAGGGAAAGAAACTTACAAAGGAATATGGCAACAAAATTTAAGCACTAAAAACAATTATTTCCTACATAGGGAAGCATTAGAGCCTCGTGGTTAAAAGTGTGGGCTTTGGGATCAGGCCATTCTGGAATCGCATCCCACCTCCATCATTTAACAGTTGGGAAAATTACATTACCTCTCCAGCCACAGTTTTCTCATCTGTAAGATGGGTAATGACTGTCATTCTTTATTAGAGATTTTGCGAGGACTAAATAAGAGAATATGTATTGAGTACTTAGTTCATGAGTGCTCAAGAAATGTAGCTTTTCTTAATGTTTTACCCCAAATTGTTCTGCATTATTCATTGCCTAGATTAGAGGATGAAGCTGCATCATTAAGCTTACCCGGTTCTCTTTCTGGACCCCTTATGGATTTGAAGGGAAGGAAGCAGAGCAGTCACACAGATCCCTTCAGGGTGCAGAGCCTCCTACAGAGAGATATTTTGGGCAGGTCAGAGGGCACCATATGGTAGTGCTGTCATTCTCCTTGCCTGAATGGCACAGTCTCTCTCTATCTGCCAAATTGTTAGCGTCTCCATCCCCAGTCCCATGAAACTCCAGCCCTTGCTCCTCGTTTGTTAGATGTCACTGGTGCCAGCATGATTTCTTGTACACAAGGATGTTTGGACAAATATCTGCACATTTTTAAAGTTCTCTTCTTTCCAGTTACATACTTTCCCTTGTTGGCAAAATTCAGTCTCCATGGACTATCATCACTATGCAAGTGGCTCCAAAATCTAAATGTTTGGCTTTGGCCTCTTTTCAACTTATATATACCTGCTGGGCTTCCCCCATAAACCTAGAAGCATCTCACACTCAAGGCCAAAGCCAAATATCCGTTGGCCACTCCCATCCATTATACTCCACCAACTTCTCTCTGAGTTGATGGCATCACTGGCCTTTCTCTACTGTCCAAGTGAAAACCCATTATCTATTCCCCTCCTTCCATTGGCTCCTGATACCCAATAATCAAACCTATCCACTGTATCTTGTCTCTAATTCTTTTAAATATCTCTTCTCTTCCAGTTCAACCGTCTTCCCCTTCTTCTTTACTTCTTACCCAGATTCATATGTTCAACAAGAAATTACTGAGGATTCACCATGAACAGGTGCAGCAAACTCTATGTATTGGGGACCTAGAGGTGAATGAGGTAGACATGATTCTTGACCTCATAGAACTTCCATTCTAGGCAAGGAATATAGATCTTGAACAAGTAAACAAATGAGCAAGATAATCTCAAATTGTGATATGGGTAATAAATAAAATAGAACCAGCTGATATGAAAAGAACATCTTGGGCTGGGAGTAGGGAGTCAAAGAGAAAAGGATGGGGCACTACACGCTGGAACTCTTTGAGGAAGTGATACTTGAGCTGAGTCAAGAAAACAGCCATGTAAAATTCTGAGAACAGCATGCTCTAGACTAATGGAATGACAGGAACAAAAGCTCATATGTCTGAGGTGAGACTAAGCTTGGCTTGTTCAGGGAACCAAGGAAGCCAGAGAGTAGGAGCCAGTGAACAGAAATGAGAGTACAGGTCTGAGAAGCAGACAGGGGTCAAATTGGGCAGGGCCCCATGTACCACAGTAGGAGCTTGAATTTCATTCTAAGTATGATGGGAAATCATTTGGTTTTTAAAGTTGAGTTTAGCTTGCTGGGAGAGATAATGGATTATAGGGAAGCAAGACTGGTTGTATAGCAATGAGTTAGGAAAACATGGCAGGGATCCAGGTGATAGATCCTGGTGGCTGGACTAGGTTTGAGAGAGGATAAATGAGGAAAAACTAGGAAGGATTTTGCTTGCATTGTGTAGATACCGGCGCCAGGATCATTATGTGGATCTGCTAATGTTCTCCTTCCTTCCAAGCTTTTTTCATCTCGGTTCATTCAACACAAAGCTGACAGTGTCCTCCTTCCAAAGTGCAAAGTTGTTTGCTCAGATATCTTAATTGGCTCCCCATTGTTTTTAGAATAATGTTATGGATGTAGATCCAAAGCCCTATGCTATCTGGCCTCAACTACTTTAGAGATACATAAAGGGGCTTGCAAGGAAAGGAGAAAAGAGTTACAAAGCAGTTCAGAAGTTCTGAGGTAAGTCATTTCACAAACAGTGCTCTGCAGAGGAAGTGGTGCTGGCTTTTGTACGTGAAGAACCAGCATTTTTAGCTCTTTAACTGCTCTCAATCTGAGAGGCTCTGTCTTAGATGAAAAGAATCATTGGTCATGCATTGACCAGTGGTTGTGCTTTAACTTCCAAGGGAAGACATAGGGAAGTTTTAGGAACTAGAGAAAAATCAAGTAATCCCTTAGAATACGAACTAATAAGTGAATTAATTTTGTTACAATTCTTGACTTCATTCGTTCCCCTGAAATATAATATCCAATTATAATGCAAAGGAACAAAAACCCCACAACAAAATTTAATGGCCAAGGGAACTATAAAAAGAGAGAACTTGACAGAATAAAATCGTGTCTCACATTAAACCTAAGAGTTCCCTTCCTCTCTGCCTTAAGCAAGCATTTCTTGGAAATTAAAATTCATGTCAGGACCATCAAACCAGACTTGAGAAGTCACCAGCACTAACAATCTAGAGGAACAGAAGGGGGCAGTGTTATCACAGATTCTCACACAGACTTGAGGTGCTGAGGAGCTAATTGAACATTCCGCTGAGTAACCCTGTTGACTTATCCACCCCCTCAGAGTGAATCTCAGTTTCAATTGCTTGTTTCTTTCTACTTGCTAAGTCTCAAGTCCCGAAAAAAGTTAGCAATGAGGTCTCCCGCCCCGGGGTCCTGCCAAGGGTTGTGAGAAAATGACCACTTCTCACTGTGGGTTCAAGAAATACAAGCTCAGCTCTGTGTTTATATTCATTATGGTTTTGCTTTTTACAGAATAGATGGTGAAAAAAATTCACCTGTATTGACCATATGGGAAAAACACTTCATATTTAACATGTTATCATCAGAGAGGCCCTAAGGACTCACTCTTTCTTTCTTCTTTCTTTCTTTCTTTCTTTCTTTCTTTCTTTCTTTCTTCTGCTAGTAAAATGGATATATTCAGCTATATACCCAGAGAATTACTCAGAAACGTTCAGTGAATGTCTGGTTCATGTAGAAAACGGAAAGAAAAGAGTCTTATCCCTCAAGACAATTTAGCAAACAATTCTGGTGATAGCGCTATGTAGGGAAAGGCTGGCAAGCACCCCTCCAAAGAAGGTAAAAATTCTTGAAGGAATCTGAGAAAGAACTCAGCTGCTGTTTCCAAAGTTTAAGGTGGAGAAATGGGAGAGAAATGAGAGGAAATATCCTGGCTAGACAGTGGCTGTAATTGCACCTTGAAGGACTGTAGAATCTAGGGAGAAAAAAAAAAAGTACTTTGCAGAAGGGAAAAATTCCATTTGAAAGAGAACGTGTGTGTGTGTGTGTGTGTGCAACAGGAGTATGGAAGCTGGTAAAGAACAGGGAATGATCCAGTTTGGCTGGAATGGAAGGTACCTGTGGAACAAGAAGAGGAGAGCTGCTGAGGACTTTGCACTTAAATCTGTGAAGGACAAACAGTCACTGAGAGTCTCTGAGCAGACATGACAGAAACAAGCTGTTTAACAACAGCCACTCCCACAAGGTCACAGAGAGCTTGGCCACCCTTGTCCTGCCATGTCCTTTCTCACCTCTCAGAGGAGACCCCTGCCCCTCAGCCATTTCCCTCCACAACTCCACTGAAGGGTACAGCTTTGACATGGAAGTGCTAATCGCTTCAGTTTTTGCAACACTTTTGGAAAGTATTTTCCCCTCCCAATCATGGAAGAAAGAGAAATAAAGGTAAAAGCTGCTCTCTGACCATTTGGCCAAGTGAAGGAATGCACACACTTAGTGCTTAACATGGAGCAACAATCAGCGAGGTTCACCTAAATCCAAGAGTGAGAATGCTTTATGTGTGTTGTTGTCTCTGTGTGTCCATCCATCCATCCATTGATTCATTCAACAAATATTTGCTGAGAATATTTCATGTGCCAGGCAGGCATTGCTGTAGTGGGGACAGCAGTGAAACCAACCAAAGCTCCTCCTTCATGGAGTTTACATTCTAGACAATAATCAAATAAACATATCAGGTGTCAGATGATGATAAGTACAAGGTAAAAAGGTAAAGCAAGGAGGATATCAATTGCATGTTGCAGAGGAGGGGCATTAGTAGCAAAGAGGGCAGAGGCGACAAGGAAAGAGGTGGGAGAAATGTGTGCTCTTTGGTAGTTTAAGCTTAAAAGGCTTTTTTCCCAGCAGGTGAACTACAGTAAGTAATGATATGCAACAATCAACAGTAATGATAATAGATATAATAGTAATATCTATTATTATATCTGTAGAGACAGACACTGTGCTAGGCATTATTTCATTTATTCTTCACAGTTAACCAATAAATATTAGTCGTATGATACTTTTAGGTACAAAGGAAATTGAGGGAAAGAAAGGAGAGGAGGCAGGAAGGCAGGAAGGAAGAAAGGGAGGGAGGGAGGAAGGGAGAAAAAGGAAAGAAAAAAAGAGAAAGACAAAAACCAAGGCTCAAATAAATTGCATAGCCTGACTAAGTCATCCTATTCATATGTACAGAGCATGGATTTGAACGCAGACAGTCTGACTCCAGAGCCTGCACTCTTAACCCAGACACCGGATTGGGGTACAGAGATAAATAAGTCATGGAGTCTGTCTTGGAATTGCTCATAGTCTGGTAAGAGACACAGACTCATAAACAAATAATCCTAGTGCAGTGATAGGAGCTATAATCAAGGTATAATAGAGTTAAGGAGACACAGAGGAAACAGTGACTAAGTGCCTGACCGTGGGTGGGAAGAGGGGGGAGTCATCAAAATGCAGACATTCGTGTTTATGTAATTCATTGCTCTCTCTGCGCCTGCTTACCCACAACCAATCTGCAGTTCCTTCCCAAGACTCTTTCCGGTGGATTTCCCCAGTCTGTCTTCACAGGTTGTGGTTTGTCAGCCTCATCCTGCATGCAATAAGTAGTTCTGACACAGGGGCCACATAAACTCTTTAGAACCATTCTGGAGAAGGAAGAAAAATAATAAAATAGCAATTTACCTTAAAAACCCTCAGAAAAGGATGAGGAATGTGACAACCAGGCAAAGTAAAATGAGATAACCGTGCCATGTTACAATGGAAGAGAAGAGGGAAGAGGATGCTGGCTACCCACTGGAAAAACTCAAGGCCATGTGCATTGTTCAGGCAACTGAAAACATAGTCAGTCAGACAGGAAATCTATATTCCATTACCCAGCGAAATTTGATTTAAACATCCCATTCTTGGGGTGTCTGGGTGGCTCAGTCGGTTAAGTGTCCGACTCTTGTTATTGGCTCAGGTCGACATGTCGCGGTTTTGTGGGTTTGAGCCCCACCTCTGGCTCTGTGCTGTCAGTGTAGAGGCTGCTTGGGATTCTCTCTCTCTCTCTCCCTCTCTCTGCCCCTCCCCCCATTTGTGCTGTCTCTGTGTTTCAAAATAAATAAATTAATTTTAAAAAATCCCATTCTTAACCTTGTCCACGTATGAACTTCACAAAATTCATGAATCCCCTGAAATTGTATGTAAAACTCTGTGTACCTGTTGCATGTTTTCTAGAGATTATGGAGTTCACACGAATTTCAAAATAGTCTGTGTCCCCCACATAGGTTCAGAGCTATGCATTAAATATTTTCAGAACTACTACTCCAATAAATTTAAGTATAATATAGTCTTAATTATAGACATAATTAAGAAGTTCTGAAAAGTCTAAGTGAATACTTTGATACCATTGTTACTCATCATATTCATCAAAAGTCTTGCAAATTAGTGTTGCCATCAGATTCCCACAAATGAGTTCAAGACCTCAGGGCTTTCACTTAATTATGTTGTATGTAGTTGACCTTTATTTTCCTTTTGGCACTTCTGTACAGGAAGATTAGCTCTTGAGGGCTATCGCTTTGTATTGGTTCTCAACCTTTGTGTGAGTGTGTGAGGGGGAGGTATTTGATTGGGAAAGACAGTATCCCATAACCCATCTCGTGTTTTCAAGTTACACACACCCTCCCATCCATTCCTACTCTACCCCCTACACCTATTCCAGTCCTTTACTGATACTGCCCAATGACAAATGTGCCAGAGGCTGAAATGTCCACTCTATTAACCATCAGCCGTGTCATTTTGAGGTAACTGTCCTTCAGAGATTAAGAAAAAAAATACAGGACAAGAAAGCTCACCTCTAGATGTACAACTCTAAAGTGCACCATAAAATGGACTATTAAAACTTTGTATTCTCATGGATCTCACTGGAAGGCGTACGGAAAAAGAAAATCTAAGATGATAATTTGGCCTTGGTGATTCCCTACTGCTAGATAACAGGGAGTCTGAGAGTGACACAAAGCAAATATTGCTAGCTTTTCAGAAGTACCAAAGGTGAATTTGCAGAGAAGAATCACAAGACTGAAAAAGCCAGATGAATTCTTAAGATTTGGGCAAGTTCATTATCAAACATAACATTTGCCAAACCTCTTTTACATCAAAGCAGGCTTGCTATCGCGACAAGAAGCAAGGAACCTATCATGACTACAGATGATCAGAGCTTCTTGTCCACTGTAATGAAAAACAAGTCCAGATATGGAATGTATGCATAAGTCTAGCAGCATGCATAAACTAGACTCATAGTGAAGAGTGCTATACACTAAACCAATCACATCCACTTCTGGTGGGGCTGAAGGCGGTGGTTAGGGAAGCAATGTCTTGCACAAATATCTTTTCATGAAATCACAGCCCGAGGTGGAATAGCTGCTGACAAAAATATTCTAAGCAGGCTACTGGTTGACTCTCCTCCCCTCCCACTTTCCGCCCAATTAGAGACAGGTGGAACATGTAGGATAGTTTTTAAAGATAAAACCAAAATCTCTACAGAAGATTTCATTATGGACCTGACTTGTGACATCACAACTGCTGTCACAGACTTAAGAATAAGACTGTATTATTTTTCAATCTCTTCTTGCTCAAAAAAAGTTCTAAGAATGAGATGAAAATGAAGACTGAATTATCATTTGAAATTATGCATTCAATGTGCATAGTACTATTATTACAATCATGAGCCAGGACAATGCATTATGGCATTGACAGGTGGAAAATCATCATGAGTAGTTTGCAGTATACATAGCTAACAGTCTGGGGAGGAAATGAGTCTAAAAAATAAAATGGCATTTATCACATCTCTCAAATAAACACATACGATGATTTGTGTTTTATGAATTATTCTTTTATTTTTCTGTGCATATGGAATTTAGGAACTGAAAAGTAAGGAGTCTTGACTATTTAATAAGGGATTATTTGAATCAGGTCTGTCCCCCAATAGCACTGACTGTTCTGCAAGATAGGAATCCCATCCATTCTTTTCATCTCTGTAGCTCCTCACCAGCATCAGGCACAGTGCCTGGTACTTAAGAGGTGCTCAATAAACAGTCATTGGATGAATTGATATATTGGCACACCCCTATTCCAATTTTGACTCCTTCATTTTTCAGTCGAGGAAGTTGAGGCCAAGAATAGCTAAAAGGCTACTATTACACACCTAGTGGTAAAATTGTCTCTAGAATGATCCTCTGTCTCCTTCCAATTCGTTGAGGACTGCCAATTTGTTCAATTTTTTTTATCACCACATTGAAGTATGACTATTTTAAAGGAAAATATAACAAAAATCTTTTATCTTAATCATTGTTTGCAAGATATTAGAACTTTAATGTATCTCTGGTATATTGCCTTTGATGCTTTGTTCCTTGGGAGTGACTTGCAGAGAAAATGTGGGTACTTGCCTAAGATAACTGGTTAAAAACTCCTTTTGCTTTATTTTAACAGGTGAAAGAGAGACTTTGCAGCTATGCTTATTAAAAAAAACTGAAAAACTAGAATGCTACTGAAGTTCTTCTAAATAAAATAATCAATGCTTATGATGATGACTGGTTTTGACTGATAGTACAGATATTTTTTTTTTTTAATTTTCAATCACATCCCTTCAACTCTGAACAGGTACAATTAGTTTTTTAGAAATCAGGGTCTAGCACAGACTACATATTTATATGTTTTCCTCATATATTTATAAATTTTGGTTGCTTAGTGTAAGCCCAAATTGTTAGGTGTAAGCAGTGTTGACCAATGAGAGTCCCTGATGTCTTTCCTGAGTGAATATCAGGCTTTGAGGGTTCTGAGCTTTGGCTTCTTTCTGTATTTTTTTAAATGTTTATTTATTTATTTTGACAGAGAGTGAGTCAGTTGGGGGGGGGGGGCGGGGGGAGTGGAGAGAGAAAGAGACAGAGGATCCCAAGCAGGGATCTATACTGTCAACAAAGAGCCAACATGGGGCTTGAACCCACAAGAGACCATGACCTGAGCCAAAATCAAGAATCAGACACTTAAAGGGCTGAGCCTCCCAGGCACCCCTGCGAGCTTTAGTTTCTATACATAGCAAGAAACCTCCGTAACTATGGAAGTGGAGAAGAGGCTCTGGAGACAGTCTGCCTGGATGAGAATCTTGGCCGCACCCCTTATAAACTGGATCACTGAGAGCAAGTTATGACCTTCTCTTCCAGGTATACCCAGCCACTTATGCACCTCGGTTTTCTCATCAGTAAAATGGGTTAATAATACAATTTGCCTTACAGAGTTCAAGTGAGGATTAGTCAGGCAACACATGTAAAATACTTAGGATGTGTTTGGTATACAGTGAGCACCAAATGAATGTTTTGTATTACTCACACAATTATAAGCAAACTATTTTTGAAAGCAATAATTTTGCCTGTGTATTTGTCCCAAAAAGAAGAAAAAACAGCCTCCCTACCAATGCCCCCCCCCCCCAGTGTAAATTGGTGTCCAGTAATACTTCCTAGGGACCACCCCTCCACCACTGCAAGTTTTTGGAATTGAGGTGGTATTCATGCCACGTTTGTTACAGTTGTGGGCATAGGACTTACTTGGTTTTATCATACTCCCTGCCACCATGATTCACCAGCAATGGGCATTGGGCTCAATCAGAGCCAAAGGGATGTGACTTGAGGACATTTGCTGATATTATTGGGGCTTATAATACCTCTTGGGCCACTGCATTCAAACATATCTGAAGCTAACTGTACCCTGGACTTGCCATCCAGCAGAGCAATGGATTCCTTTTTACAGTGTAGTCAATTTGCATTTATTTTTCATTATCTGCAATCCAAGATCATGTAAACTTCCATAGAAGACTTGCCCAAGAAGATATCACAAAAAAGAAGTAGGTGATACAAAAATGATTTAGTGGTGTCAGAGGGGAGAAATAATGTTGTGGTTAGGTGCATAGACTCTGAAACCAGCTGTCCCACCCGGTACAAATCCTGGCACTACAGCTCATTAGCCGTGTGACTTTGGGCTAGTCACTTACCTATTTGTACCTCCACAACATCCTCTGTAAATGGCAGATGGTAATAATAGCCACCTTATAGGGATGTTTTGAAGATTAAATTAATGTATATGCAAGTTACTCAGAACAATGCCTGGGGCAGAACTTGTGCAGGTGTGATGCAAGCTTTAGTTATCTTATCATTACTATTTAGATCTTAAATAGGTGGGGACATAGCGTACAAAAGAAAAAGTAGGGAGAATGGGTTTTATATTGCCAGCTGACATTTTTCTGTATCCAGAGGAAGAAACTGATGAATCAAAAATGCCTCTTCGTAGCAATTTCCTGAATAGACATTTCTCCAGAGAGGACATGCAGATGACCAACAAGCATGTGAAAAGATGCTCAACATCACTAATCATTAGGGAAATGCAAATCAAATCCATAAGATACCACCTCACGCCCGTTAGAATGACTACCATCAAAAAACTGGAAAACCGCAAGCATTGGCCAGGATGTGGGGAAATTGGAATGCTTGTATGCTGTTGGTGGGAATATAAAATGCATCCACTATGGAAAACAGTATGGCTGTTTCTCAAAAAATTTGTCTTAAAAATTAAAAGTAAAAACAGTTAAAAATTACTATATGACTTAGCAATTCTACTTTTCAGTATATATCCGAGATAATTGAAATCAGGGTCTTGAACAGAATACATGTAAACCCATGTTCACAGAAGCATTATTGACAATAGCTAAAAGGTGGAAACAACCCAAATATCCATCAGTGGATAAAAGGATAAATAAAATGTAGTATACACATCCAGTGGAATATTATTCAGTCTTAACAGTAAAGGAAATTCTGATCTATGGTACCACATTGAGGAACATTGAGGACATTATGTTAAGTGAAATTAGACAATGACAGAAAGACAAATACTGTATTATTCCAAGTTTGTGAGGTATGTGGAGTTTTCAAGTGTGTAGAAATAGAAAATACAATTGTGGTGGCTGGGGCTGGAAGAAGGGGTAATGGGGAATTGTTAAAACAGTATGGATGGGGAGCCTGGGTGGCTCAGTTGGTTGAGCATCGGGCTCTTGATTTCAGCTCAGGTCATGGTCTCCGTTTTACATGAGTCATGATCTCATGATTTTACAGTTTGTAAAATCGAGCCCTGGTCTGGCTCTACACCGACAGTGCAGAATCTGCTTGGGATTCTCTCTCTCCTCTCTCTGCCCCTCTCCCGCTCTCTCTCTTTCTCTCTCTCTCTCTCACAATAGTAAACATTGAAAAACAAAGGGTATGGAGTTTCAGTTTTGCAATGTGAAAACGTTCTAGAGGTTGGTTGCACAACAATGTGAATATTGCACTGTACACCTAAAAAAATTGGTTAAGATGATACATTGTATGATATGTGTATTTTGCTGTAATTAAGAATAAAAACTTTTAAATAAAAAAAATTTAACAACCTTTTGGTAGCTCTGTAGGTAGCATGCTGCCTGATGCATCTGGTACTCACTAACATCGAATAAATGAATCATAATACTAAAATAAACCTAATGACAAATCAAGTGAAGTATGAGGTAGTTTAAGGGGTTGAAATATTGTGGAGTAAAATGGAATCAAGTATCTAGTGCTATGTGAAAGATTTATTATGAGGATGAGAAGACAGACTCTAGAGGTAAACTGTATGTTACCTGGAATTATATAGATATAGATAGATAGATAGATAGATAGATAGATGATAGATAGATATGGCATGGGATCTATAGATAGTCCTTCCAGTTTTGAGTCATTAATTCACTCATTTTTATCGTTCATAAAATATTTATTGAGCACCTACCATTTGCCAGTCACTAGCACTGTTCATGTTCATTACTGAACAAAACTGTCCTGCCCTTGTAGAGCTTATTTCTAGTGGGATGGGAGAACAATATTGAATTTCTGGTTCTAGCTGGATGTTTGACATCAGACAAGTCCCATAAGTTTTCTGGGTCCTGATACCCTCTTCTGTACAATGAGATGCAGGTGGCAAGGGGGTCAGGGGGACACTTTTCCTTCCTAACATTCCAAAAGATTTGAAAATTACATGTAAATGTGGAATGAACGAGGACATAAGAAACCACTAGGGGGCAAAATAAGCACGGCATAAACATTCTACTGATGTAAAATTCTAGAAACAAAAGCATATGATTTCACTCAAACGTGGATTTAAGAAACAACACAAACGATCAAAGGGGCGCAGGGAAGAGAGAGAAAAAGAGAGAGGCTAACCAAGAAACAGACTCTTACCTATAGAGAAGAAACTAATGGTTACTGGAGAGGAGGTGGGTGGGGGATGGGTAAAATAGGTGATGGGGATCAAGGAGTGTGATTGCCTTGATGAGCCCCAAGTGATGTATGGAATTGTCGAATCACTATATTGTACACCTGAAACTAAAGTTAAACTGTATGTTAACTAGCTGGAATTTAAACAAAAATGTTTAAGAAAGATATTTAAAAAGGGAGTCATCCTTTTTGTAGCACGAAAAAAATAAGCAAACAATAAATGTATATTATTGTAGGTAAGGAAAGAGCTCTACAGAATAGTTATTCAAATAACTATCAAAATAACTATGGTTTATTCTATGAATAAAGTACCTGATTTAGAGATCATGTTTCTTTGAGGAATAACAGCATGTAAGGAGCAGAATACTTGACTAGTAATTGAATGGCATCCCTAAATGCATATAATAAGACCACATCTACAGAACCACAAAATACCAACCAACATATTTGGTCTTGACATAGTCCTTTAGCCTTTATATTTATTAGATGTTAGGATCCAATACCTATTTAGAATTCTTCTTCATTTCTTTATTGTTACTAATGAGTATCAGTCTTTCTGATTACAAAAAAAAAAAAATGTATGCTATTTTTTTTCCACTTGTTTCCCATTGGAAAGTGGTAGTTTTAAAATGGAAAAAATCTCGGGTGCTTGGGTGACTCGGTTAAGCCTCCAACTCTTGAGCCTCCGACCTTTTGTCTCAGGTCATGATCTCACTGTTTGTGAGATCGAAGCCCCTATTGGGCTCTGCACTGACATTGCAGAGCCTGCTTGGGATCCTCTCTCCCTGTCTCCCTATTCCTCTCCTGCCTGTGCCTGCAGGCCTGGAGACTGCTTTGGGTTCTGTGTCTCCCTCTCTCTCTCTCTCTCTCTCCCTCTCCCATCACACACACACACTCTCTCTCTCCCTCTCAAATAAATAAACATTAAAAAAATTTTAATTCATTTTAATTGAACATAGGCCAGCTTCAGAGACTTGTTTCTAGCCAATAGCATGTGTCAGAAATGATGCTGTGTGATTTCCGAGAATAGTGGAGTGGTGTCACACAACTTCTGGCTGACTATCTTTCAGGATGTTTTTCCTCAGAATACAGTCACCAAACTCTGAGGAAGCCTATGCCATAGGGAGAGGCCACATGTAGATATTCTGGCTGAGAGCTCCATTAAAGGTCCCAAGTTGCAACTACCATCAAAAGTCAGACCTGTATGGGGTGCCTGGGTGGCTCAGTAGGTTAAGCGTCCTACTTCAGTTCAGGTCTCACGGTTCATGAGTTTGAGCCCCGCATAGGGCTTGCTGCTGTCAGCGCAGAACCCACTTTGGATCCTCTGTCCCCCTCTCTCTCTGCCTCTCCCCTGCTCATGCTCTCTCTCTCTCTCTCTCAAAAATGAATAAACATGAAAAAAAACCAGACTTCTAAATGAGCGAGCTCTCAGACCATTCCAATCCCCAGGCTTCAGGCCCCCCAGCTGAAGCTGTGTGGAACAGAGATGAACTATCCTTGCTGAGTCCTGCCTGAAATAGATTTGTGAGGAAAATTAATGTTATTGTCACTTTAAGCCATAAAGTTTTGAGGTGTTATTTTTACCAAGCAATAGATAACCAGAGCAGGAGATAACTGTCTTTGGGACTATGGCAGGATAATTTAAGAAATTAAATGTCAGAAGAGTAGATTAGTGCTTCTGTAGATTCCAATTGGCTTGGACCCAGTCACCTGCCCTGAAAACAATAAAAAAAAAAAAAAGAGGCTCATTATATGCTATCACTCATTGTCACATCCCATGTGCACTAATGCTCAGGACAGCGCAGTCTTGGAGACAGATCAAGCCTTGCGCTTTAAGGGCATTATTATCACTGACATCCACTAGCAGGTTACTATAAACATTCTCCCAAGCAGCAGATCCGCACATGAGAGCCCTTGATTGGGCTGGACCTTCTAGTTCACAAATAAGGAATGGAAGCCTGGCTGGAGAGAAACTCAGTAATGGCTTCATCAAGCAGAAGGCACTGAGGAGCAGGAGCATTTCTCAAAGAGGATGGCTGGAGATGACTAGCGTGCAGCCGGTCTACAAGGGAGCATGGGAATATTGGACTCCTTCAAGCTTAAAGCACCAAGAGGCAGACGCAGAGTCCGTTTGTCACATATAGTGACTGCCACGTGGGGGATTCTCAAAAATATTTGTTAAATAAATAAATGCCACACACACAGCATTATTCTGTCCTAGCATTGGAACACAAAGTAAACATAAACATGACTGCTCTCTTAATAGAGCTTCTGATGTAATGAGATAGTTCCAATTACTCACGCATTTACCATCTCATCTTTGTCACCTAGCATCTGAAAGTCACAAAAAGGATGCAGTGATGATTATGACACTAGCCATGTTAGTAATTGATCAAATCCCTTGTTCTGATCACCTATTCAGCCTGATGGTGAAGGAAGGATTCGCTGAACATACGACACGACACTGGACAGATGAGGTGTGCAGCAGCTTATTATTAATCACATTTACTCACAGGAATAGAGCGAACCGGCAGCGGCTGTGGGAGACAAACTTTGTAGTTTCAAGAGGGCGGGGTGATCCCTGCTTTCCATGGGGGTATATTATTGGCTTCTTCTAATAATTCCACCAGCTTGTAGAAGAAGGTAGAACCAATTAGGTTGAGGACCAAGTTGGGTGGGGCTGGTGTGGCTGATGTGGGAACTAGCCAGGTCTGGAGCTCTTACCGCTGGGTTGGGGGCAAATCTGGCAAGAGAAGAGGAATGTAGGCTTTGGGGTCAGAGATGTCAAGGCAGCGCTTGACATTTCGGTCTTACCATATATCTCTTGGCCTCAGATCCTCCCTTGTAAAATCAGACCGTGGGAAACAAATGATCTCAAGATTCCTGTCAGTTTTAATTCTTTTTATTTCTCATTATATGAAGCCACTCAAATGAGAGCTCACTCTCAGAGGCACTTGCTGTCCTGATTTGTCTGTGAAAACCAGTCTATTTTTGTTCATGTTAGAGACATTTCAGTGAATTCAGGCTAAACTCCTAAGGCCCTCTCAAAATTTTAATGTGAAGCTGAAGCATTTCATTTCTAGGAAGTGGGAAGGGGAATATGTCACAACATTTAGTACAGAAGTCAATTTGGGAATTAACAGGAAGAGCTTTTAGAGAGTCCAGGAAAGAAATCATATTTATAAACCTAAAATCAACTCTTCTTTTACTTGATGTTCATCTTTTATTTATTAAGTTTTTTAAAAAAAAATTTAATGTTTATTTATTTTTGAAAGACAGGGAGACAGAACATGAGCAGGGGGAGGGCAGAGAGAGAGAGGGAGACACAGAATCCGAAGCAGGCTCCAGGCTCTGAGCTGTCAGCGCAGAGTCTGACACGGGGCTTGAAGTGATGAGCCTTGAGGTCACGACCTGACCCAAAGTTGGATGCTTAACTGACTGAGCCACTCAGGCACCCCTGATATTCACCTTTTAAAACAAAAATCTTAGTTAGAGTTAAGAAATGTTTGTACTTTCTTCCAGAAGGAAAAATGCCTTATCTCAGACGGTAGGGGATTTGTGATACTCATTAGATCCTACAAACTTAAGACTGCAGGGGAAGAGGCAAAAACATTTTGATAGCTTAGTTTAAATCTAAAGGCAAAAAATGTGTTTGTCTTTGACTTCCAAAGCTAAATTTGCAGACTATAATAGAAACTTTATGTTTGATTCTATATGCCTCTGATTGTTTTAAAATAAAATTATCCTCATGTCAGGAAAAGAATTTAATTGATGTTATCATCTATAGTCTTAATAACAAAACCCTTATCTAAGTGCACAGAGAGCATTATGGTTAAAGTAGAGTAGCCTGCTCTCCCTAGTAGCCATCACAGTAACCATTCTCTGCTCAGGAAACATGTTCTCCAACATTTAAGAAAGAATTGAAGAAAGTAAGAATCATAATGAAAAGGGTGTGCTGCTGCCCATGGGCTATAAGCTAGGATGCTCTCCCACATAGCCACCTGCCTCATGCCCGGTGACCTATTTCCTATTGCGGCAAGACACTGTTATTATCAAGACATTGACATGAAATCAAATCAAAATAAAAAATTAGAATTCTGTAGCTTGGGCATGTGTACTCCAAAGAATGTTTCAAATTTATATTTAAATGTATCTGGCTGAAAGCTCCTAGACAAGCAATATCTTGTGCTGGAAATACTGCCTTATAATAAAATAAAGTTTAATAGGACATTCTTTATAACTGCAAAGAGTTACTCTGTAATGAAAAGCAGTGGTAGCTTGCAATGTCTGTAACTGAGGGCAGCATGAAGAATTCTAATGGCAAAATATAAAAAAATGAATTGCCTAAAAGAAATATAATATATTAAACTTACAGTCATTTCTAGGCTGCCCTCTTATTGAGTTCAATAAAACCTGATCCCTCTATCATTTTAAGAACCATTATATATTAAAAGTTTTATGGCAATTGGTTTACTTGGCTAGGACACTGCCATTTTCTTTCTTTGCAAATAAACATATTTTCCACAACATAAGTCACCTTATGCACTGCGCCCTTACAAATTCTGTGCGTTGTGAGAAGAGAACACAGGAAGGGAGGCAAAGCAGAAAGAACACATTTTCTTTAAAGTTTGAAGTAACATGAAACACACCAAGAAGATCACATACAGGTAGCACTGTTCAAAATTTTCAAGTATAACAGCTCAAATGTATGAGGGGTTCTTAAACCAATAGTGTGTAATATCAAAAGCTATTTGTGAGACTAAACTGTACAATACAGACAAGTCCCACTGGAAAAACCTAGGACAGAAGATGACAAAAGCATATTTTTTAATTAAAATTTGTTTAATGTTTATTTGAGAGAGAGAGAGAGAGAGAGAGAGAAAGAAAGAGAGAGAGAGAAGGGCAGAGAGAGATGGAGACAAATAATCCAAAGCAGGCTCTAGGCTCTGAGCTGTCAGTACAGAGCCCAATGCGAGTTCATGACCTGAGCTGAAGTTGGACCTTAACTCACTGAGCCACCCAGATGCCCCAACAAAAGCATATTTTTAATACAGTCCATAGGATCAAAAGACAAATTATAAAATAATACAGAACCTTCAGGGAAGCATCAGAGTAAATGTGTATGACTGATTGCAGAAACAGTTTGTTCAAACCCAATCATTGCAGTTTTTAGAAGTCCATTTTGGTTGCTGACAATATCATACTGCTTCTGTAGAGGTATAGATGCAGCAATGACAATTAGTCCAAACATTCATTGAGTACTTAGTATTTAGGCATTGATATTTACATGCATTATTCCACACAATCCTTGTAGCAAGCACAGAAGATGAATATCATCATTATCTTGCTCTTACACAGGAGAAAAGTAAGGCAAAAGATTTCAGTAACTTCATGGCTAGTCAGTGGTAGAGGATGTAAACCCAGGCAGTCTGACTCCAGACGTGCATCCTTAACCCCTATACATTATTAATTAAATTACATGACTAATATAAGGTAAACTTGAACATTAGGTGATTTGTCACATGCCCACTGAGTAGATTACAAAGAATATTTTTTATCAATCTGAATATATACACATTTGGGGCTGTAGATACAACTATCAAATAATTGCAATTTTAGTGTATATATACATATACATATCATACACATATGCATATATATGTATAGTTACATATTAGGTAAAGTAGCACATTCATTAGATATATTGCCTTGGTTATGTTCATGTTACATAACACAATACAGTCTAGAGGTTTAGCACAAGGACTCTGCAGCCAGCCTGGATTCAGATCTCAATTCTACTACTTCTTACCTTAGGACGTTTGACAAGGTATTTAATCACTCTGTTCTCAGTTTCATCATATGTCAAGTATATGGTATCTACCTTACCGGGTTGTTGGGAAAAATAATTGAGTATAAAGGTGTGAAGGGCTTAGAGCAGTGCCTGGCACATTAGCTCTTATAAATTTTTTCAAATGTTTCACTTGCACCTTTGGCATGTGGGGCTCTGCCATCATCAGAGCCCAGCTCTCTGATGTTGTTTTCCAGTATCTCCCCTTCTAGTACTCGCGTTGGCAGCACATATACAGTAGCTCATCTCCCCTTCTAAGTTGCTTGAGATACAGAACTTCTGGTATTTCCACGGAAATTCTTATCCCAAACCACAATATCCATTCACCTGATATTAGAAATGTTTTTATTTGCTATTTAAGAGGGTGTCTGATCTCCACAATAAAAATACTTACAGCATTGTTTTAAAAATTATCTTTCAAAGCCTTTTTTTTAAATTTTTTTTAATGTTTATTTATTTTTGAGACAGAGAGAGAGCATGAACAGGGGAGGGTCAGAGAGAGGGAGACACAGAATCTGAAACAGGCTCCAGGCTCTGAGCTGTCAGCACAGAGCCTGACGCGGGGCTCGAACCCACGGACCACGAGATCATGACCTGAGCCGAAGTTGGCCGCTTAACCAACTGAGCCACCCAGGCGCCCCAAGTCTTTTTTTTTTTTTTTAACAACACGAGGCACTTAGAATCTTCAAGTCAAAATCCCAAGAATAATTGCTAAGTTAGGGTTAAATTTCTTTGCCTTTAAAGACCCATTTTGCCTAAAAGCATCTCATGTTGTTCCAGGCAAATCTATCTTCCCAAGACAGTAATGTATTGTTCAAAGTAAAATAATTGAAATAACAGGAGCAGAATCTGATGAGAAACTCTTTTATAAGGGATATCTTTTTCTAAGGATAATTTGGAGGAAATATAATTATTGTATTTGGGATATGGAGTTATGTCATTAATATTCAGGAATAGTGGAAACAGATCTTAGGTATTTACATTAGTTTTTACCATAATTATCAGGTTTCATTGTAGAATTTGACATGGTTAAGGTCACAGCTGCCAAATATCCACCTCATTAGGTGCTTGTGGATACAGCTAAAAGTAGGGGGAACTACCCATCTTCAAGCCAGAATTTTCTGGCACAATTCCCCACGACATATTTACTAGAGAACAGAGAGGGAAGAAAATAAGATAAAAACATAGAATGAGGCAAACTATAAGACACTCTTAAATATAGACAATAAACTGAGAGTTGCTGGTAGGGTGTTGGGTGGTGGGGTAGGCTAAATGGGTGATGGGCATTATGGAGGGCACTTGTTGGGATTAGCACCGGGTGTTATATGTAAGGAGTCACTAAATTCTACTCCTGAAACCATTATTAATGATATGTTAACCACCTTGGATTAAATATCAATCAATTAATCAATCAATCAAATGAAAAAAAAAACAGGGAGGAAATAAGGCACATCTAAAATCTAAGGACAATTTCATGGCCATTCCAAAAAAATGGAAGTTTTTTGTGTGTGTTTGTGAAATCCATTAAAGTGTTAGTTTGTATACCAGCATAGTTGTCAAACTAAATTAGGAGGTATCACTCATGATTAAAATATTATTTCTTTTTGTATTTATTGATTTATTGATTGATTGTCACTGGTTTGGTAACTGACATGCTAGGTCCCAGGGAAGACTGGGCAGCTTTTACAAGCCCACTTCATGTTCTATTAACTCTTAACCTATTTAAGGCTTTCTACTCCTAATGAACACAACTCAGTTACTTTAACAAAAGTCAGCACATTTACCATGTACTTCAGTTTCCTTTAAAATAACTCTCTGGAACCTATCCTGAGGTGGGGGGGATGCCATACCAAAAGAAAAAAAAATTGTTTTCCAAAAAGAAAGGTCTACCTGACTAGCCACAAAATTGACTGCTATTCTCAAAATCCCCAAGGGGTTTCTGCAGGATATCTTGGTTTATACTTCAAAGTCAAACAAACAATTGTGGAAGATTTAATCGTGTAACTTAACTTTTTTCCTTGTCTTATCAATTGGGGCAAGGGTTAGAGAAGAAAGAAAATCTAGTAAATATGGTCATTGCTTTTACAGACAGAAGCAGAATTTGAATAACATCTATATCTAACAATTCATGCCTAAGCAGCTAATATTGAACACTCATATTCTTACATTTTATTTAAATTTGAGAGTAATTTCTCCTTTGGATAGGAAGAAATAGAAATATCAGAAGAAACAAAAGAGACTAGAATTTTCTTTCAACCATAAGAACATTAAGTAGATGAAATAATAAATTATTGCATACAATGGATAACCAGAAACTCAGCTTCATAGATAATATAGCTTAGAGAGTATAACCAAATAATTTGTCAACCAAACTGGGATATTTTTGATAGAAAAAAAAGGAGAATATTAATAATTATGCTGTAAAATACAGCCATAAAACGGGACAACATGGCTGTCTTCAGTCAATTAGGCTAAGTGGTCATCCTTCCAAGAGTTGTACAGATGGTAACTACATCAAAAAATTATAAAGTTATTTACAAAAGTTGGTAAATTAAAAAATTTGGTGAGCTATTTCAGATATTTTCTGATACTTTAAAGGATAGCTTCCATTCATCTCATGAGTACATTCTTTGGTTTTTCAGTTTTGTCCTTTTCCTATAACTCTTTCCTTTGGAGGGGTGTGTGGAGGTTTTTTTGTTTGTTTTTATTTGTTTCAATATAGTTTGTATATTGAAAAAAAAAAAAACCTTTTAACTACTGAAATTTTATTATTCCTTTGGAAACTGGTCCCAGAGAAAAGGCCTGGTTTCCTTTGTAAAGACCATGGGATTTGGGGGCCAGCATATAATGTAAGGGCTTGTGGTATAAATTTT